>NC_047661.1:20141103-20763603 GCF_011762505.2 Arvicanthis niloticus
CTGAGGGTGTGAGCATGGGAGAGCTGTACCCACCCCACTCATCTGACTTGAGGATGATCCCCCCTCCCCCATTACCTCTCACCACCTGTGGTAGTATGGAGAGTTGGCACTCAGGTCATGCGAACGGGAGAGCTATCCCACCCCTTACTAGCTGTAGCACACAGGAGAGAGGGTCCCCGCACCTTGCCTGGGCAACACAGTGGAGCTGGCCCTGAAGGTGAAGGCATGGGTGAGCCAGACCAGAGAATGTGAGATTGGGAGAGCTGACCCATCCCCTTACTGGATGCATCACTTGGGAGAGTGGAGCCCACAATGGAGCTGGCTCTGGAGGGCTGGGTGCCAGTCAGCAAGCCCTGAGTGCATGAGAGAAAGAAAGATGAGCCTGCTCCTGTTGACGGCAGCTTTGGTGGCCTGACCAGAGCACTGCTGGGGAGCTTGCCTTGGTGAAAAGAATAAAGGGGAGCCGTTGGGCTGACCGGCTCAGCTACAGCCCAGGCCCAGAACCAGGACTCCGATTTGGCCCACTCAGAAATCTACATCATCTGTGAGCTGTTGGAGCATGAGAAAAAGCCAGTTCTGCTAATCCAAAGCAGCAGGATCTCCATGACACAGGGCAACAGCAGGACAACCGGGAGGGGTCCTGATCAGGATTCAGTATTGATGGTGTCACAGAAGCCAGAGACCTCAAACCAAACCAAAGGCTTAGTGCAATGAACATTTGCAGGTGAAGACATGTGGACAGAGAGATACACTGTGGGACACACTGTGACATACTACAGCTTCTATGATGAGATGTTTTCTATGCTTTGTTTTGCTTATATGTGTGTCTCTGTGTGTGTTATTTTTTTGATGAAGATGGTTACAAGGGTGGATGGTGGATATGAAGGGACAGGGAGATGAATGGGATTGGGGTGCACGATGTGAAACTCACAAAGAATCAATACAAAATTAAAAACAAAACAAAAAAGTGATAACTGACAACTGAATTCAGATCCTCAGGGTTTGTGTTAAAAAAAAAAAAAAAAAAAAAAAAAAAAGCCAGACACTGAGGCTTGTGCCAGTAATTCCAGTACTGGACAGGAAACAGCTTGCTGGTCAGCCAGTTTCACTAACTGCTGAGTTCCAGTTTTGTATTTCTAGTAACTCTGTCTCTGGAAATAAGGTGCCAGGCTGCAGAAGTAGCTAACTGGTTAAAAGTGCCTTTGGTCTTACAGAGACCTGAGTTCAGTTTCCAGCACCTACATCAGGTGTCTCACAGTTGCTTGAAACTCCAGCTCTAGGAGATCTGACAGCCTCTTATGCACTCCATGGATACCCCCACCACCCCCACTAAAAATGTATGTATTTTATTTTAGCATGTTATTCTGATTTTTGGCTATTCTGGCCATTATTTATATACCATATATGTTGAAGTTATAGTAGAATACTATTTGGCACTTTGCTTTTGTAACAAGGCTTATTTATTATTTTTGATGCTGGGGATTTACTTCGGGTCCTTGTGCATACTAGGTAAATACTCTACTCCTGAACTTTATTCCCAGCCCTTAACTTTTTATTATTGCTATGGTTCTGATTATGGCATACTTATTCATTTAGTGTGAGAGATGAAACTCAGGGCTTTGAACATGCTAGGCAAACGCGTGCCCCTTCCCCAGCTCATAATGACTGTGTATTTGTTATAACTATGATTGAATATTTATACAATTCCACATGAATTATTTCCCGTGATAAATCCCCAGGAGTGTAATGACCTGGATGAAAATAGATGGTTGTTTTATGGTGCTTAATAGATTTTGCTGTTCTGCTTTCCAAAGGCTATCACAATGAACCTGACATCAGCAATGAATGTGTGTCATTTAAAATGATTATTTGAAATGAATTATTCACCAGCCATATGTGAAGGCATGTTCCAGGACATCAGCCTGCCAGCACCTTCCCTGATGACCCATTCATTCATGAGGAATGGGACAAGGGATGAGACAGTGCACGGTGGTGAATGACTCTGCCAGATCCTAAAGCAGCAGTTGGCTGCAGCACAGAGGATGCTCAGAGTCCGTGTGACTGTGTAGAGCCGGTAAGACATGTGCAAACTTTGGAGATCACACAGACAACCAGTGAATACTGCTTTATTTGAAAAAAAAAAAAAAACAATCATGACAACATATCTAAGACATTTTGTTCTGTCTGTGTTAGTTTTCAGAAGCTTAACCTTTGTGTCAATTGAGGTCTTTTTTTTTTTTTTTTTTTTTTTGAGGGGGGTGTACTATCAGATAGATGATGCTTTGAAGGTAAGACTGAACCTTACGTAGATATGAATATGCGCAGGTCCAGGCTGTGATGACAAACCCCTTCATCTATGCACACAGTAACTCTAAGCTTTCAAAGCTCGTCTCTGTGTTTCCTCACACAGTCCGGATGCTCACCCAAGAAAAGCCAAAGAGCATCATTGCTCCACCTGGCTGATGGTTGGCTGGGGTACCAGGAGATGTACCTAAGATAGCACCAGTTCTAGGTGGGTGGTCTGCCTGTCTCTTGGCTCCTGGCTCTTTTCACTGTTACAGTTTTTAAGGTCATTCATATACCAGTCTTCCTGCCTCACCCTCAGGTACTGGAGTTAGTTATGAGCCCGACATACAGGCCATGGGTGCTTGATCATTTATTTTATTTTATTTTATTTTATTTTATTTTGTGGTGCATCCAAAGTCCTCATAAAATAGACAAATGTTCTCTGAGTCCCCAGCCTGGTTCCCTGATCTCCAACTGCAGCCCCAGGCCCACTGTACTTAAAAATAAATATTGTCAACCATATTTGCATGTTTAGAATATTTCCCCCTTGAAAAGGGTTTCTTGAAGATAGCATTACCCCTTCCCTTTACAACAATAGTGGGGTGTACCATGGACTTACCTCGATGCCCTCTTTTTCAAATAGTATAGAACACAAATTAACCTTCTCCCCATTATAAAAGAAGCGTATCTTCACCAAGCAGCATTTGGAAATATAGAAAATTAAATATAAACAATGTCAGACTGCGTCTTTTCACTTACACTATCTAATGTAAGACATCTCAAAGACTAGTTAGCCGTCTTCAACCTCCAGCCAGCATTCTCTTTTGTTTCTCTCTCCCTCTCCTGCCTCCCCCTCTTTCTTTGAACTAGGGGTTAAGACCAGAACCTTGCACATGCTAGATCAAGCCAACCGTATCAGCCTCTCCCCCTCTTCCCTCCTTTCCCCTTAACTCCATCCTTTGTTTCTCAAGCCTAGTTTCTTATGGCTCTTACAGGGCTCAGCCCCTAAATCCGCCCGCCAGGTTTGTACACTGTATTTGCTCATCTCTTACTTATTTGTTCACTTGGGAAGTAAATACAAAGGGAACCCTCCTGGCGGTACAGTGACCGACAGAGCATCTTAAACCAACACAGACACTGTGACCTGTACTGATTCAAGTAATTATTTTTGTCTGTAGCATTCCACATTGTTTCTGCCACTAAAACTTCCTGCTCCTTTGGCGTGGGAGAACAGGCAGCCCAGATGTTTGTTGGTACAGGGCTCATTCTCCCCTGAAAAAGAAGATACAGCCCTGTCTCCAGATTCCCTGGCGCCACGCCCCTTTCCTTTGCCTCCACCAACAGGAAGCATCCTGGAAACCCCGGAGCAGCTGAGGTGCCCGGAATTGGACTTAGTATCAGGTTTCTCGTCTGTGTCCTTTTCACATGCACCGGTTTACAGAGAGGTGGAACAGGTCAAGGAAAGTGTGCTGCTGTTAATCTGCCTGGCGAAGACCACACCTGAACCAAAGGCTTGGCGATAGAGCAAGATGGAACTTGAGTGCTGTTTGTAACTTAAACAGCAAGCGTGGACTGGGGCTCAGTGGGAGAATTTGCTCAGCAAATGTTTAAGCCCCAGCATGAGGGGTAAACCAACCACCCAGACTCACCGGGAAACCTCGCACAGAGCTGTTTTTTTAAAAGGCGTCCAAAGCTCAGCCTGTGCAACTTAGTTTATTTAACACAGCTGATGTTTCTTGAGAGTCAACTGCATGTAGTTCTCTATGCATCAGGGTGCGTGCTATTCCCAGAGAGCATCTTGCAGCCTGAATTGTAGCTCTAGTCCTAGCTGGACACAGGATGGATTGCACCGCCACACCCATTCAGATCTAAGACAGAGCCATTCTTGTCCCAGAGTGCACATGGCAAGGCTGGCTGGGCACAGTGAGCCTCTGTCCTGGTCTCTCCCCCACCCTTGGTGATGCAGGATAACATGGTTAAGAGCTCTAGCATTTTGTGCTTGCTAGCACATGGCAGGAATTCAATGAAATTTGTATCTGGTCTTAGAAACTGTTGCTAGATGAAAATTATAACCAAATCTGGAAGCAACCCTCAGATGATTTTTGAGAGCCACACAAATTAATTATCTTTAGACACCCTTGGCTACTCCGGCCACCAATTTCTTCTCATTTCAATTGAATTTACTCAACATGTTCAGCCTTTCTTCTGAGCACTGTGGTTAGCAAAGCAAATGGGATTTGTGTGGTTTCGGTGCTGAGGATTTCTCCACAGAGTAAAACCCACCACACACCTCCCCCTCCTCCTGGCTTCCCACTTCCACTGGGCAGAGCCCTGCCCAGCTCCCTGCTTCACATGATACCTGGATGGGTTTCCTCATTTGGCTCTGTGCAGATGCTTCCTAGTCTTTCTGCTCCCGTTTCTGGTTCTTAGACCAATAAATCCTTCTGGAAGGTTCCCCCCCACCCCCCACTCTAGTCTGGATCTAAAGGCAGATTCCAGTGTTCCCACCCCCCTCCACCCCCAAGGTGAGTCGGATTTGCTGTGTGCTTAATTCTTCAGAGGAAGAAACAGCCCAGACTGAGAGAAGGGGATGGAGGTGTCTGTGATTTTTAGACAGCAACCTCGAGGCGTTTGGAGCTGGGGAGATGTCACGGAAGATGCCCAGTCATCAGGACTGTGGCCGGCCTGAGGTTGGCTGTTCAAAGTTTTAATTGAAAACTTGGCTCGAATTTTCCATTTTTGACCCAAAGATGAGACTCTGAATTTTGAGGCATAATTGAAACTGAGCCATTTGCCTGGAGAACAGGACCATTTCGGGTTCCTTTGACTAGCGGCACATGAAGGGTCTGCTAACCACATAATTAGCTTGCCATTACCAAGAAATCATCTTCAGAGACCATGAGATGTGGTTTGTAATAATGCTGGTGGTTCTGTACCAGCAACCTACACCCCAGAGGCCCACACTGGAGAGGACAAAGACCTAATTTTCAATGATGGAGCTATGGGGAATTTGTCTAACTGGGGGACAAAGCTTGGCTAAATTCGTTTTCTTTGTATTTTGCTTAGAGTCCAACCCTTGGACTAGGTTCAGGAAAAATATCCTTCCTAGAGGACTTAGAAACTCCTTAAAGCTCTCAGCCGGCTCAGCACATGTACTGCCTCCATTCCTGCTGAACAGGAGACCCTAATCGGTCGTGCATGTTTTACACTGTTTGTTGTTGGTTTTTTCCAGCATGTATTACTGTAAACCATGAATCCACAGGGACTGAACTGCTCTTTTAAACAGGCTAAAAGGAAATAAAACTGTATTTGAAAATGCTTTCTGGGATACTAGGTGTTTTACTTTACTTTATGCATCTTGAGTCTCACTTGTAGGTCTGTCTGGACATGAACTTACTGCGTCGACCAGGTTGGTTTTGAATTCATGCAGATCTGCCTGCCTCTGTCTCAGAGACTGGTCTCAAACACACGTAGCACAACGTGGCCTGACCTTGAACCTTTGAGGATCCTCCAGGATCAGCCTCGTGAGGACTGGGAGATTATAAACCACATGTTTGGTCTTAAAATTTCTATAATAAAATCCCTAGAGTAAGACATGTGACTCCAGAAAAGGAAGAGACTAATAACACAACCGAAAGTTAGAAGGGGACAGATAAAAAGGAGAGATAGGGAAGAGAACAGATTACAGGTGTGTGTGTATGTGTGTGTGTGTGAATGAGTGTGTGTATGAGAGAGAAAGTGCATGTGTGTATGTGTGTGTGTGTGTGTGTGTGTGTGTGTGTGAGAGAGAGAGAGAGAGAGAGAGAGAGAGAGAGAGAGAGAGAGAGAGGGCTTTTGAAACTTCATAGTGACAAGCCAGAGGATGATCTTCAGGGCTTTTGAACAGTAACAAGGGTCCACAGTAAGTGGCTCCACCAAACACTGAGAACAAAGCAAGGCTTTAACGAGCATCCTTGCCTGGAACCTTTGCAGCAACTCATCCTGAAGTTTGTCAAGGATGATAATGTCAAGTCTGTCCTCTTAGAAACATGAGTGCTGAGGTTTTGGGAGCTCTGTGTTTTTCAGGATCACTCTGAAGCAGCTGGCAGACTGTGTGGGCCCTAAGCCCAGGCCTGAGGTGTGCCGTGTTACCCTTAGCTTCTGTCGAGTTCAGGTGAGGGGTGTTCCGTGCTCCTCATTCAGGATGGGGAACCTGCCGACCAAAACTCAGGGGAGACATTTTGTAGCTCAGATAGCTTCTGCCTTGACTCTGGCCTTGGCAACTTCCAGTGGGACAGACCCTTCCTGTATATGACATCACATAGGGGACATGGTAACACACAATAGCCCCTCTGTGATCCCCAAAGTCTGCAAAGTCTCCTCATCAACTGGACTTTTTCGTGTTTTTCCTGTGAGCCAGAGGGTCATTCATTTGGTAATGTTGAGAATCGAACCCAGGGCCTTGAGCTTGTTAGGCAAGTACTCAACCCTGAATTTCAGCCTCAGTCAGCACACGCTGTCTTAAAGAGGCAGTGCATAGAGTCAAACTCTTACCCAGCAGTCCTCACGGGGGAGAGGGAGAGGCCAAGCAACGCAGAGCTGACTAAATGTCCAGAAAAACTATGAAAACAGAAAGAACGCTTTTGAAGGTGCCATGTATGCATCTGTAACTTCCCTCCTCTTCCTCCAGTTGGCTCCCATCCTCCCCTGGGTTGGGCTGAAGAGTTACCTAAATGCTGTACTGTATACTGGAGATTTTAGATGTTTCCTATACAGAAGGATGTCCTCAAACTTTCAGAGAAGCGTCAGAAAAACTCAGTGTTCTAAAACAGACCTTTTCATGTCCTTTGCTGGATGGGTTTTCTTTTCACATTAAAAAAAAAAAAAAAAAAAAAGGAGAACTTATTTCTAAGTGCTGCGAACAGTTTCAGCAACAAACAGTGGCTTGCTGTCCATGTTCATGTCTTGGTTAACAGTATTTAATTCAGGTTTGGGTCATTCTAGGCCAAGACTCTGACAAAAGAAGAATTTTCCTATTTAAACCAGTTCTTTATTGAGATAGGAAGAATGCACGTGATAGATGCCTTTAATCCCAGTGCTGAGGAGGCAGAGACAGGTACACTCCAAGGATGCTAGCCCCTAGTCCATCCTACCCTGTGAGTTACAAGCCAGTGGCACACCCTGCCTCAAAAACAACACAAAACAAACAAACAAACCCTAAAACAAGTTGGATATCTGAGGCTACCTCTGACTGGCACATTTGTACCTTCAGGAACACATACACACAATAAACACACAAACACCCACCCCAAGCACCTTTTATTTTCTACAGGAAACTTTTGCTTTCATTAAGTCGTTTATTTTATAAAACGGCTTCTTAGCTACAATCCTACCAGGTGACATTAAGGAGCAAGAGGGCATTTACAGGTGTAATCTTTCTGTGAAGGGATCCAACTAGTGACCTTGTAGAGACTACCTAGTTTATCAATCAATTGTACAGATCATCATTTTAGCTTTGTGTAGCCCCCCCTTCTCTCTCTTAACATTCATTTTATTTTATGTGTATGTGTGAGGGTCTAGTGTTTGAAGAGGCAGAAGACAGTATGGGATCCTCTAGAACTGGACTTACAGTTGGCTGTGAGCTACCACCTGGTATTAGAAAGAGTAGCCAGTGCTCTTAGCCTCTGATCCTTCTCTCCAGCTCCTAACTCCCACCCTGAACAACTGAGATGTCTGTGGACTCTGCTGTCTTCTCCCTCCTCCTCTTTTCCTTCTTAACATCACCAGGAAGTAAGCCTGTGTGAACACTTCGCAACTTGTCATCATGCGGCTTTCTGAATGAGTGGCTCCTGGGTGATGGAACAGAAAGCTTGTTTTTGATGTTCTGTGCTGGATGGAGGAAGCAGAGAGGAGACCTCACAATTCTGCAAACACCTATTTCACTCTGGGACTCTGCGGAATAGAGGGAGCTGCCTGAGGAAGCCACAGGTTGTTACGTAGGAAAGTGAGACTCAGGTATGTATAGCTCCTGGAAAAAAAAATCTGTTTTCAGAGAAAACAAGCCTCCAGCCAGCTGCCCTTCCGATATAGGTGGTCCCCCTTCAGATTTTTTTCTTTTCTTTTCTTTTCTTTCTTTCTTTCTTTCTCTTAGACAGATGTGCAATTGCAGGAATCTGGCTGTTCCATTAGTGAATAAGCTGCTTTGGAGAAAATGTAAACTGGATTAAGGCTGGATTTTCAAGGAGAGGAGAGGATCTGTGTCCTGGAGGTGGGTGTTTGGTTTTCAGGTATGTAATACCCTTTTAGTGATTGGTCAGGTTCTCAGCAGCTGATGCGGAAAGGAAGGCCAGAGCTCACCCATCACCACGGAGGACCCAACACAGTGCTGTAGGATGGAGGGGCTTGAGGGTCAAAGGTCAAGTGTTCAGGCAATATTGGCCCATGACAAAATTGTAGAGGGAGAGGTGTAGCCCAGGATAGGTATCTGGTAGCTGCGGGGGTATCCTGAAACTGTCCTTTTCTGCTAAAATCTTGGATACATGATGGGAAAAAAAGCAAAATACACAACAGTGCTAGTGCTGTTATGCTCATTGGGATTAAAGCCCAGTGAATGCTAAGCCTAGAAATCTCAGTGTCTTCAGTGGAGAGGAGGGAGGAGCAACTCTGTCCATCATTGCAGAGAATGCCCTTGTGCTCATCAATGGGGTCTTTTCTTTTTCCTCTTTCTCTCTACCCACTTCGTTCTCCTCCTCTTCCTCCTCCTTGTCCTCCTCTTCTTCCTCTTCTTTGTCCTCCTCCTCCATCCTCCCTGTTCTTCCTTTTACAACTTCTTGGCTCTCTGCCACAAGGTCTCCTATAACTGGTCCCTGTCAGTTTCTATGTCACATATGTTTATGTATATGTATAAATACATATGATATTTTGTCTTTTTCTCCACATTATCTTCCATTCTTTTTTTTTTTTTTTTTTTTTTTTGTGAAGCAGGGTTTCTTTGTGTTGCCCTGAAACTAACTCTGTAGAGCAGGCTGGCATCTAATTTAGAGATTCACCTGCCTCTGCCTCCCCAGTGCTAGGATTAAATATGTCCACCACCACCACCCTGCTTACCTTTTTAAGAAAGTATCATATAGTGGTCTGGAATTAAAATACCATCTCACATTGGAGTATGGGATACAGGGCTGTAATTCTAGCATTCAAAAGGCTGAGGCAGGAGGATGCTTGCTGGTTAAAGCCTATTCTCAGCTACATAGTGAGTTCTAGGTTAACCGGAGCTAAGTAGAAAGACCCTGTTTCAAAAAAACAAAACGGTGATCTCTGCATGTCTTCACCTGGAGCTGGGCTGGAAATGAAGCTTTGGTGCCAGCAAACAATGAGGACTGAGGGCAATTATTATTGTTATTTTCATATTTTATGATGTATAAGTATATGTTTGTACATGTGTGAACTATGTGCCCATGAGTGTGGGTGACCTTAGCGTCCAGAAGAGGGTGCTGGATGTCCTAGAGCTATAGCTATAGGGGGCTGTGAGTCTTTTGGCGTGGGTGCTGGGAACTTCACCCAGGTTCTCTGCAAGAGCAGCACACTCCTTTAACAGGTGAGACATTTCTCCAGTCTCCTGTAATTTCCTTCTTTAAAACCTATTTGAAACCCACATGTGCCTCTATTGAGTGATATTGGGGGAAGGAGGTTAAGGGAGAGGAAGTTGTGTCTCCTTATGGATGGCAGATCAGTGTTGGGGTAATATCCAAGTTTAGAAGATAAAGAAGGTCTTATGAGAATACTCTGGAGCTGACGGTCCTTGCCACTGTTACTTCCTTAGCCAAATGGTCAGAGGGCAATCAGCGGGAGTCAAGATCCTTTCATTTGGTTTGTAATTGATAGATTAGTTGATTTTAGTGTGTGAGTGAACACAGAGTACCTGTTGCCTGTGCATGCTCTAGCACTCGTGTGGAGGGCAGAGGACAATGGTAGAGAAATCTGCCTCCCATCTTCCTAAGGCAGATTTCTCTCGTCTCTATTTCTGATCTCTATACTCTGGGCCCGCTGGAATTCTGGGTAGTTCTTTTGGCCTTATCTCCCATCCTACCACAGGAATGCTGGGATTATAGCATTTTTTTTTTAAACTAACTTTTTACTTGGGTTCCAGGGCTTGTACAACTAATGAGTTTACTCACCGAGCTATCTCCCTGACCCCAGATTTTAATTTCAAGTAATTTGGAAAAAAAAAAAAAACAAAAAACAAAAAAACCAAAGGTAGTCCTAAATCCATCTTAAATTCAGGAAATGTGTCCTAAACTGAACCATTCTGTTTTCAGTAGAGTGCTTAAGTGTTTAATGAAACCCCAGGCGATTGTTTTGTAAATTAGCTAGCTCCTTGTAAGTGTTATCTTTAAATCTCTACTTAAGGTGTCCATTTCATTCATACTGGATGTGAGTGCTTAGAAAAATACACTTGCATTCTTCAAATAGAAGTGTCCTATAGTCACTAGCTACCACTTGTAACGCACTAGTTATTTTTATACTAGATAGTTTATTGTAATCGGCTTCTCAAATTGTCTACAGGTTCTTACACTTGTCAAAACATGGGTTGCGTCTTGTATTGTATTCTGCATAGAGTTAGGTTAGGTACTTCAGAGAAGGCAGACTACAGTGCACTCTTGCATGGAGCTTCAAGGCTGCTTTGTAGGTAAGATCAATTCTACCCTAGCCTTCCCTAGCCTTCCCTACCCTACCCTAACCTACCCTTCTGTACCCTACCCTACCCTATCCTACCCTATCTTACACTACCCTAATTTTTGGTACTGGAGATTGAACACATGGTTTTGTGCACACTAAACACTTGCTCTGTCACTTAGCCACACCACTGAGCTACAGTCGGAGGTTTATTTTGGAAAATCATTGGCCTAGTCCTCTGGCTTAGCCATCTGTTAAATTGACAGCCCAGCTTGAGTCCTATAAGTGACTGTGATTGGTTGCTACAGTGGAATATGGTCAGACACCGTGGCTTCTGTTAGTTTCTTAAACTTTTGTCTGTTGGGTTAATAGTCAACCCAGGCACATGGCCCAGGCAGAAGCTAGGCCGAGGACGGTAATTTTCCCGCTGAGCTATCAGGGCACAGCTTCTCACCCCTGGGTCTCTCCCAAGGGGTGAGCATCCTGCCCTTTGAGCCAGTTGCAGCTGTGCAGTGGGTTCCTTTCAGCTGGCTTTGAGTACTGAGAGTTTAATTTATTTTAGCTCAAGTAGCTTGTTCCCTGAATATGACACATAAATAACTTCTGGAGAGAGGCAGGAGACTCAGCCAAATGCCGGATTCTCTCAATCACTGTCAACAGAACTGGACTTCTTGGCCCTCCAACAGTTAGTTTTCTTACCGAACTTAAATTCAATAAATGATTTGAGTGGGATAAAATGCACAGTGCTCTGGAAAGCCTGGGTCAAAGGCAGCATGAGTCTCAGCACAAAAACAATTGTTTGTATCAGTGGATGCAGGGCCAGCCGTCAGTCTATTGCTTCCTTAGGAAATTGACCTGTGGTTCAGTTGTAAAGCCCTTCAGGGGCAGGCTGGGCTCTGCACCAGGTACTAGCTAGTTTAACTCAACTATGGAGAAACAGCAACATGCAAAAAAGACAGCAATGCCAGGGAGCCTCCAACGTCTTTCGCCTACCACCTAGGTCCATTTACCCCACCCACCCAGCATTCCCCCCTCCCCCCCCTCTGATGGATCACCTTGAGGAAAACTTGACCTTGCTTGAATTTATAAGTAGGGAGGAGACTTGGGAGCCTTGCCAGTGCTCTAGAATATTCAGAGGCCCCAGATAGATTCTTGTCTCAGTTAAGCTATGTGACCTACAACTTTGAAGAGCTTGAGAAACACTGTTTTACATTTTGGTTGCTGTGTCTACACACACACACACACACACACACACACACACACACACACACACAAATTGCAACAAACAGCACCTCTACTTGAAGACACACTGGTTCATGATGCAAGTGGGAACTGCATCCTGCGAGTTACTTCCAGGAGGAAGGGAGCTTCACAGAAGGCTATAACCTGGGTGTGGATAGTATAGTTTATTGTCCCCAGACTGGTATTAGCACCAAGTATTACAATGAGCCATCTTGGATCTTTTGTAGCTTCTAGTCATAGGAGTATCTTCCTTATTTCCTTATTTGCTTATTTGCTTTTAGAGACAGAGTTTCATGTACCCCAGGCTGACCCCAAACTTGCTGACTTGAAGATGAACTTGAACTTCTGTTCCTCTTGTCTGCACCTCCCCCATGCAGATTGAAGCTGTGTGCCACCATGTCTGGTTCATGTGGTGCTAGGCCTGAGGTTTCACACAGGTCTCTAACAGACCTGCATCTCCAGCTGTGTCTGAGATACAGGGCCCTTCCAGGCATTGGTTCAGATCAGTTATCGCTCCCCAACAGACTTCATGATGGGGTTCACTGAGTAGCCTCCTTAGCTCACCTTTGTACAACAACTGGAGATACAGTCCCAGCTTCTCCTGCTGTGTCCCTGTCCTTGCTGGTTTGGGGAGAGCTGCAGGAACAGGGTGCTTGTCACAGCACTCACTATGTGTGCCTGGTTGAAGCCTTTGTAGTGCTCACAGTGCTCTTCTCTGCATGTTGAACCAGGAGGCATAGGCAAATTTGTCACGTCTGACGGAAGTTGGTTGGGTGGAAGCATTCACTGATTAAATGAACAGCAAGATATGGTTTTGTTGGATGACACAGGAAGCGAGCCAGCGTTGTGTGACACATAGTGTGGTTTTGCTGTGCTCCACTGGTCTTATTTTAGGTGCATATAGTTTTTACGCTCATCTCACATTTTTTTGCAAACACAGTTCCATGCAAGCAAATGTGATGTTTGAGTGAGCTTAATCATTCCTTAATACATCAACTGTGTTGGAAGAATCTGTGTTTTCAAAACAAGTGTTATGATAGAACAGATTAGAATCAAATTTGGTAAACATATTTGTTGATTTTATTAAACTCACTTTTTTTTTGAGATATATTGCTGAGACTAACTTCAGACTCACAGTCCTCCTACCTCCATCTCCTCAATGCTGGGATTACAGATGTAAAACCACTATTTATTTATTTCAGACAAGGTTACATGTAGCCCAGGCTAGCCATAAAGCTATTTAGTTGGGAGTGACCTTGAACCCTTGATCTGCCTTGATGTTGGGATTACAGATAGACATGCACTACCATGCCTGGTTTGTATGGTGCTGGTGTTCAAACCTAACCTCTGGTGCATGCCAGAGAAGCACTTTACCAAGTGGGCTGCATCCCCAGCCTTTGGTTGACCTTTCTGGAGAGCAAATCAGAGCAAGTTGTTTTCTGCTTTAGCACATCTGAGAGCGTCCTTTAGCCACCGCCAATGCTCAGAGTCCTTTCTGAGGCTTGCACCACTGCTTGCTTTCTGGCTTCATCAACACAGATCCTTAGTGGGAGCTACCTGTCGACCTCTTCTAGGTCTATTAATGTGTCCCTATCATGCCTGCCAGAAACCCCATCAGACCATGCGCAGTGACTCATTTAGTCAACAGTCTCTTCCAACCTTGGACCTTAAGATCCACGTAAGCAGAACCTTGGATCCTTGCTGACTGGAACATTCCTCTGGGAACATCTCCATCTCATGAGCCCATGGCCTGTTTCACTTTAGTGTGCATAGAGCAGGGCCTTTAAGGGCAAGTGGATAACTGGGCAATTAATTTAGCTCTAGACAGCTCAGTCTAGAAAACGGTTGTGAGGAGCTCTTTGCCCTTGGTGATGGCTATCCTAACTTAACCCGCTACTGTAGTCCTGCCGTTCGCAGACAGATGGCTCAAAGTCAAGTTTCCACCGACGCTCTGCCTGACGCTCTGCCTGGAGAACTGCAGGATATCCCAGCTGTTATGCCGTTAGTGTCAGCCCTCCTCCTCCTCAGAGGATGCTTGCATTTGCCACATTTATAAGTGTCAAAAAAGAGCTGTTGGGTCCCACTGCTGTGTGGACGAGGCTGCAGAAGCTAAGTCCTTCTCAAGTTACGGGAACATGTTAAGGAGATGTTTAATAATCAGCCGATGTGATAGTCTTTCTTGGTTTTCTCATAGCTAGACATAATAAGGGCACATCATAGGTTTGGGGTGAATACTAACTTTTACAAAAGTGGTTGTGATTTTTTTTTTTTCCGCATAGATTTCCCCCCTCCTTCCATTGTATTTTATTACAGTGAACTGAACTGCTTGCCAGTCTGTGAACTCTGTCATGATGGGTTTTTAAAAACATACTTTAAAAAGTTTTAGTTGATGGGCTGGTGAGATGGCTAAGTGGGTCAAAGGGCTTGTGGTTAAGCTGGAAGACCTGAGCTCAGTCCCTGGGACCAACATGAGGGAAAGAGAAATGAGTCCTTCAAGTTGTCCCGTGGAATCCACATGGTATGTCTTGGCATGTGCGCACATGCTTGTGTACCCCTCCACACAAATCAATACAATATAAAAATTATTTTTAAAGTTTTAATAGAAAAACTATACATACCTCTTAGCATGTATTATACCTTCATAAAAAGGAAACGATGGACCATGGTTTCTGCGGTTCTCCAGTTAGCTGTACCTCTCCTTACAGACGTGTGTGTTGCTGTATCACAGGTGACTTTCTCTCACACTTGGCCATCCCTGTTCTGTAATGTTCAGTCCAGGATAACTGGCAGATCAATTACCTCAGAATAAGCCAATTATTAAAACACGTTTTGGTGAGCATATATTGATTACACACATGACTGGGGGTCAGTACACTGTTTTCACATGTACAATGTATTTTGATCACATCCATTCATTCTCCTCTCCCTTGCCTTCTCTCATCCCCCCCCCCACCCCGTATACTTGTGCCTGTGTGTAAGTGGGGGCATGAGCCGAGCTTGTGTGAAAGGCTATCTTTCATGGGCGCTTATAACTTGTCAATGACTACAGCATGGAGAAAAGCGTCTGGAACTGGTTGTTCCTCTGTGTAGCATTCCAAATATTCTCACTCATTGCTTCTTGCCTGGAGTTTCTCTCTGTGCCCCAGAACACTGAACGCTATTCCCGCTATCCAGTCACACCCCTGCACCCTTTAGTTGGCTTCTCTCTTCTGCGCTTTCCAGCCTCTGTAGCTACTATTCTATGTTCTAGTCCTGGGAGGTCAAGGGTTTCAGCTGATGTAAACAAAGGCATGAGACACGTACTGTACCTGACTTATTTCACTCACTGTATATAGTGTCCTTCAAGCTCACGCATGTTGCCATGCATGACAAGATTTCAGTTTTTTAAAAAAATATTATTTATTTATTATTATTTATATGAATACACCGTAGCTGTCTTCAGACACATGAAAGAGTGTATCAGATCCCATTACAGATGGTCGTGAGCCACCATGTGGTTGCTGGGAATTGAACTCAGGACCTCTGGAAGAGCAGTCAGTGCTCTTAACCACTGAGCCATCTCTCCAGTGCTTGCTAACTTCTAAGCAACCTCTCATGGCTCACCTTAGCTCTGCCATGCACAAGCCAGGTGGAGTACTATATACCTGTAATCTGGGGATTCCAGAGATTGGTACCGAAAGGCTATTGTAAGTGTGAGGCCAGATAGGGCCGTGTGGAGACCTTGATTTTTTTTTTCCAAGACAGGGTTTCTCTGTGTAGTCCTGGCTGCCCTGGGACTTGCTCTGTAGACCAGGCTGGCCTCGAACTCAGAAATCTGCCTGCCGCTGCCTCCCAAGTGCTGGGATTAAAGACATGTGCCACCACTGCCCAGCAGAGACCTTGATTTTAAAAAAAGAAAAAGAAAAAGAAGAAGAAGAAGAAGAAGAAGAAGAAGAAGAAGAAGAAAAAGATGCTGTCTTATACCCCTGTACTTCTCCATCTCTCTTTCCTGCATCTTAAGCTCTCTGTGCAACTGGGCCACATGTGACCTTGTCTCACCCTTGTCTGGTACTGCTGGAAGATGCAGTAACTTGGTTATACTGAGAGGAGGACAGCATCCTTTAGTTACTTTGTGGTCCTTGCCCTCAGTACCTCGGAATATGAGGTTGGGTCTTTCAGAGAGGAATAAGTTAAGGTGAGATGGTGATGATGATGGTAGTGGTGATGAGGAAGAGGAGGAGTGGGGAGGGAGAGGAAGATGATGGGTTTTGAGACAGGATCTCTCTCTATATCCTCTTCTGGAACTCACTATGTAGACTACGCTGGCCCTGAACTCACAAGGCTGACTCCTCAGCGCTTCAGTGAAAGATGAGTGCTACTGTACCCAGCCCTAAAGTGAGACTATTTACATGCATGTCTGACACCTTCACAGAAAGAGATCCGTGCCATGGGAAGACCACATGAAGACATAGAAAGCTGCCACCAGCAAACCAAGAGAGAGACCTTAGCGACTAGGCTCCCAATGCCTCCATCTAGAGCTTCCAATGCTATGAACTAAGGACACTGAGTGTGAATGAATGCCTCAATAAAGAGGAGTGGGAGAATAACTTTCTACTTTTTTAGGCAACCCGACCTCCAGCGCTTTGTTACAGTAGCTCAGGAAGACAAGGACAAGGCTTGGTCTTTGTTATTTTTTGTTCTCAACTGCTTTTCTCTTTTTGATCTTCTTGTGTTTGCTTTTGAAGACTCAGTGCTGTTTATCTCTCTCTCTCACTCTGGATAGGGTCTCTCATAGCCCAGGCTAGTCTCAAACTTGCTATGTAGATGAGGATAACCTTGAGTTCTCATTTTCCTTCCTATACCTCCAAAGAGCTGAGATTATAGATGTGTACCACCATATCTATCCTTCCTTCCTTCCTTCCTTCCTTCCTTCCTTCCTTCCTTCCTTCTTTCCCCCTTTCTTCCCTTCTTCCTTCTCTCTCTCCATTCCTTCCTTAATTCCCTCCCTTCCTTCCCTCCCCTCATTTTCCCTTTCCTTCCCTTCTTTATTTTTCTTCCTTCCCTCCTTTTCTTCTTTCCTTCCTTCCCACCCTCCCTTTCCCCCCTCCTTCTGTCCCATTCCCCCCCCCCTTCTAATTTCTTAGAAGGGTTTTGCTATATAGCCTAGACTAGCCTCAAACATCTAATCTCTTTGCCCCAGCTTCCTGAGTGCTAGGATTACAGGCTTACACCTGCCACGCCCAGATGTTTCATTTTCTTTCCTCAATTTGATTTTGAATATGACAAGACTCTCAGGACAGATGACAAGTTACAAGAGTTCCTGTCTGTGTTGAAGAGCTGGATGAGTCAAGCTGGAAGCCCAGAGAGCCTCGCGATCTCTCCAAGCTTGGCTGCAAATGGAAAGGAAGGTGGGCTGCTCATTACGCTTTGGGGTGAAAGAGATCAGTGAACTCAGATCTCTCCAACTGGTGGGAGTGAGGAGCTAAACTGGAGTAAAAAACCAAATGATGCAAGTCTTCAAGCTGGACTCAAAACGATCAATTGTGGGAGGTGGGGTTGGTGTCTCACACCTGTAATCCCAGCACCCCCAAGGCAGATATAGGAGACTATTGTCAGTTTGGTCTACCTAGTGAGTTCTAGACCAACAGAGCTACATACTGCAACCTTGTTTCAAAACAAACAAATAAACGAACAAACAAACAAGAAAACAAAGAAAAAAAAAAAAAAACCATGAATTGCATCTGTGCAAAGCCCCTGGAATGATCATGGGCTGTGCCTGCTGAAGGCAGGGAGGAGCCAATTGGGTGAACAGATTGCCGCCAATTCCAGATGCTGATAACCCATTCTTTATCGTGTTCTTGTCTCCAAGGATTCTGGGAGGCACCATCCTGATAGGCAGAGTATTTTTGTTGTTGGCAGCGTGCAGCAATGATTCACCAAACATAGTCCTCGGTGGTGTGGAAGAAAGCACCTACAAAAACCGTGAAGGTTGCATTAGGTTCACTCTACCTGAGGAACTGAAGAGCACCACCAACAAATGGCCACCCTGGTTCCCACTGATGCCCCCTTCAAGGTCTCTGGAGACTTGCTGCTGCAGCAGGGTGAAGGGTTTCTCCACTTTTGGCAACAAGCAAGTTCAGGGACATCCCCCACCTCACCCCATTCCACCCCTGTGGATGTGAAGGCTATTTCAGAGCTGGGCTTTTCTAGGCATAATGTTGGTCCCTTCCCAGGATGCTGAGGATGTAGGGATTGAGAATGGTGGGATTGAGAATGAAGCCATCTGGTCAGATAAAATCGATTCTATGATAGCTGTTCTCTGAATTTTGAAGCAAAGTGGGTAACTGGGAGGGCACTTAGCCCTTGATTCTGCACTCTCTTGTGAGTTGTTTCCTTGAGGGGGAAGCAGCTCCCTCCCTTCCCTGGGCTCTCACACAGGCACGCACAGGTGCTGGGAGCCCAGTGGCTGTGGGATTAGCTGTACCCAGAAGGCTCTGTAATGATCTGATACCTGAAGCCTGACTTGAACTTTTCTACTAATTCAGTAATTGCTGCTCTACCTCAAATTGGCCCATTTCCTGCAGTTACTCAACACGCACTTTCAGTCAAAGGGGTTCACACCTGAATCTAGATTCTAATTAGCACCTAAGGTAGAATTTTTTGTTGTTGTTTAAGGCTTATTAAAATAGGGACTTTTCCCAGCGTAAGATTTCACTATTCGACATAAGCAAGCATTTTTTTTTTTTTTTAAATAGATCAATCTGTTTTTTGCTATCTTAAAGGCGAGAGTGGGTGGCAGGTGAAGCCAGGACCAACATGTCACCATGTAAGACAGTGACTTCAGAAGAAATTACTTTAGTGTCTGGGATTGTTGGGCTAGACATTCTGAGCAGAGCCAACGAATGCTGCTTTCAGAGTGCTATTCACAGAAACTGTTTTTAGGCAGGCACAAATAAACATAGCTTCAAAACAAATCAGTGAGATGCCATTGGTTTTCAGAGCTGTGCCCTGTCTTCCTTCTTCCTAACTACTGATATTTAAGGGGCGGTAGCAGCTCTGTTGGGCTGTTCAGTTTCAATGCTGCCCTCTAACTTCAGACAAAAATCTGATGTCACAAGACAAAACCAACCTGAATCCGCAGAGAGTAGTTTTCAGGAGTCAAAGTTGCCTCTGGCTTTGGCTCTCCTGCACGTTGATGGCTTCACCTATGAAGAAGCATCTGCTGTGATTTACAGAGTGCTAAGAGCTACGCCAGTGGTTCCCCCTTTAGCTGTAGCAACCCTGACAAATGATTGGCATCCGTTCTCAGGTCTCAGACGTGAAGCAGTGGAACTGCATAGCACTGAAATCGGATCTCAGCTTTAAAAAAAAAAAGGAATCTTTCAAGATGAGGGCTAAACACACACTCTCTTGGAAGCATGACTTATCTTCTAGAACTTACAGCACATGATGTAAGGGATCTTGTTCTGGGCTCTGGGCTCAAATGAAAAATTCACAGTCAAGTCAGTTACACATGTGTGTGAAGCTCAGGAGGAAGATAAGTTACAGATGTTTGCAAGGTTACTCTAGGGGAGTCAGATGGACAAACATCGTAAAACTGGGACAGACACTTACAGTGGTGGGGCAGACTAAGCAGACCTGGACAGGCAGGCAACAGGTACTTAGTGCCTCTAAGTACACTAGACTGCTCCTGGAGATGGCAGAATAGAGAACCTCAAAGACCACTTTAAAGAGAACAGATCGTAGAATAATTGCTTTAGAATTTGTGTGTGTGTGTTTAAAGAAATGATGACTCTAAATACATGTATCTACTTGGGTACACATAATTTCAAAAGGTGCTTGAAAGAATGTGGCAACAGTAACTTTTTTACATCTGGGGATAGTCATTCAGGCTTCGGGATGCGTAAGTGCAAAGCAATTTCTTTTAACCTTTTAGCATATTCTGACTTATTTTGATCACATATAAATATTGATGTGTGTGTGTGTGTGTGTGCGCTGAGGATTAAACCCAGGTTCTCAGGCATGATAGTCATAGTGCCTTTCACTGAGCCACACCCTCAACCCTGTGAATTGTGACTCTAAAGATATAAATAAACTTTTAAAAGCATGTAAGAGGGCCAGTGTGACAGTTAAGTGGGTAAAGGAGATTGCCATGCAAAGCCTAGAGACCCGAGTTCAATCCCTGGGACCCACATGGTAAAAAGAAAGAACTGACTTCTGTAAGTTGACCTCAGACCTCCATGGCCACGGTGCACCATGCCCATATGCACACACACAAATACATAATAGGAGTAACAAAAGCATGCAAAACGTGGGGCAGTACTGGAAATGATAGAATGGAATATTACTCGTTATCAAATGAGCATATCGGGCAACAGGCATCACAGAGGTACAGAGACACGATGTCAGCTTCTGATGTCATTAGCAGTGATGTCCTGCAGAGCTGTGGCAGGACCGCTCCCAGTGTTTCCACCCACACTAGGTATTTACCTGTGTCAGTGCTTAGAACATCCCTCTGCCAGAGGCAGCTTCTTCCTTCCTCCCTCCAGAGCCAACATGTACACTTCCTACTCAAGACCTGGAGTTGAACATTTCTCTGGAAAGGCTTCTCAGTGATCACTGGCACATAGCATAGAGCTAGTGTCTGGGCACCAGGGGGACTGTACTGCTTTGTCAGCCTTTGGTAGACTTCTCAGGCTTCGTTTTTTTTTTTTTTTTTTTTTTCTTTTTTTCTTTTCTTTTCTTTTCTTTTTTCTTTTCTTTTCTCTTGAGACAGTGTCTAACTATGCAGCTTTGCCTGGCCTGGAGCCAACCTGCAGACCAGGCTGGCCTTAAATGTACAGAGACCTGCCTGCCTCTGCCTTCCAAGGGCTGGGATTAAAGATTTACAAAACAATGCACCCTCCCCCCACCTTTCTATGTGAATATGTAAATAAAGAACATGAGCTCCTGACAATTCTGCTAATTTAGATTCAGGGTTAAGAACTTTTCTTAACCTTGCATGTTTTCCTATCTATCTATCTATCTATCTATCTATCTATCTATCTATCCATCTAAAGTTTTCACTTTTTTACAGATAATCAGGTAATAAGCACAGAGAAAAAAACCCAACACCACTGTTACTGATATAATCACTGAATTGTCCTGAGATTATCAAATCATCGGGTTACTGGCTATCCCTCCACCAATCCTCCTAAAATGGCCTCAAACTCCCAATCCTGACTTGGTCTCCTGAGTGCCAGCAGAGAGCTGGAATTCCAGGAAGGGGCCACCATGCTGTGCGTGTCCCTCCTTATGATGCTGAACTCCTCTGACAGTATGTAATTCTTGCTCTGATTGCTTCATTTGCCACTGCCTGAAGATGAGCTATCACTGTGACTGCAGCCCAATCTCCTGCCACTTCCCATGTGCCCATGATGTCTCCCATGAAGCTCTGTAAAGTAAAAATTCTTCACTGTTGGGCCCGAGCTGCTCACGCTAAGGGCAGCTTCTATGGCAGTGGGTCATTGGCTTAAGTTCAGGTCTCTCCCTTTGCTGCTGCAGTGTTGGTTCAAAAGCAGGGCCTGGACATAGGCAGAAAATACTTAGAAGCCACTTATTTCTTTTAAATAGGGAAGAAGGATCCCCTGCATAGGGTGCAAAGCCTTGGAAGTGTTGGAACACGTCTGCATCACATGCAAGGACAGTACGCGTCAAAGCAGGTACAATGCCTGGCGCCAACAGGCATGCTTCTTCATATGGGTAAAATAGAGTTCTGGGCTGAGACCAAAATGGTGAAGGATATGAGCTATTTTTTTAAAAAAAGATTTATTTATTTATTTATTTATTTTATGTATGCGATTACACTGTCACTGTCTTCAGACACACCAGAAGAGGGCATCGGAACCCATTACAGATGGTTGTGAGCCACCATGTGGTTGCTGGGAATTGAACTCAGGACCTCTGGAAGAGCAGTCAGTGCTCTTAACGGCTGAGCCATCTCTCCAGTCCCTGACAAGCTATTTTTGTTGAAAGCAAATAAATAACATGATCTCGTAAAACTACTTTTATATGAGAGATGTTTGATGCATGGGTGGGTGCAGCGTGGGGGTGTGCAGCGTGGGGGTGTGCAGCGTGGGGGTGTGCAGCGTGGAGGGGGTGCAGCGTGGGGGCAGGGTGCAGCGTGGGGGATGCAGCGTGGAGGGGGTGCAGCATGGAGGAAGAGCAGTTCCTAGATTCACAGCTGGCTGCTGGTTATGGACGTGAGTAAAGTACAAGGCTGTGGTTTATAACATCGCCAGGGGTGTACAAAGCATCCCACCCTGAGAGCTGCGTGTGTATCTCTCTCCCTTTCTCTCTCTCTCTTCCTACTGTGGGGATCTATGCCTGGATCCTTGCCCTGCTCAGGACATTTCCTTTTTGTGGTATGTGAGCCTGTACCAGTGCTGAGATTTACTGCTTTGGGGATCATTCAGAACAAATGTTCCAAACAGCTGCCTGCCTCGGGCGAGGTAATTTTGGACAAATTCAACAAGACTTCAAAGAGAGACATCGACTACAATGTGAACGGAGGATAAAGGCTGACTTAAACGAATGCATTGCAATTAGTGGGTATTTACTTTATATGTTGCCAAGTTCTGATGGCTTTCTCTTACCCTTCGGGAAATAATATAAATGTCTCCTCCTGGAGCTGAAGAAATGGGATACCTGCTTCCTGGAGAGACAGGTGTTGTGACCATAGAGGGGACCAGAGAGAAAGGGAGACTGGTCCATGGGAGGGAGAGACAAAGAATACACATCGGATTTATTTAGAGGCACAGAGTGGGGGGAGTCCAAGCCCTATTTTCTGTTGCTTTGCTATTAAGAGTATATACTGCTCTTGTAGAGGAACTGAGTCGGTTCTGAGCACCTATGTCTGGTGTCTGACTACCACCTGTAACTCTAGTCCCAGAGGATCTGAGATCCTGTTCTGGTCTCCTCCAGCTCCTGTACCCATGTTCTCAGGCCCATACTTGCCGACCATACCCTGCCTCCGTAATTCAAAATAAATTAAATTTTGAATCTGTTTTCTCTGAAAACAAACAAACAAAAACAAATGAACAAACTCTTAACCAAAGAAAGAAAAAGGGAGTCAACACTCAGTATTGAATGTAAAGCCATTTAAGACTTAAGAGTCTTGGAGAACCAAGCTGGCTGAGTTACATCCTGAAACACTGTGTCTTTTATCCAAGGATCCAGCGTGGACCATCTCAGTGGCAGAGGGAGTTTGATAGGAAGAATGAGAAACTGAGAAGCTGGGTATGTAGTTGGAGTGGACTGGAATCCGATTGAGTCAGAGGGCAAAACGGAATTCCAAGTGGCCTATTCATGTTAACAGTGAATCCTTACCTGCACGCTGAGGATCTGGTTCAGTAGGAGAACTGGTGTTTGCCATGATGTTTGTCAAAAAAAGAACTTGGAGCAAGTTATCCTGAATTAAGTGATATTGAGAAAAATCTTCTGAACTTTTAAAATATCATTTGAATTTTTTTAAGATTTATTTTTGTTTATGTCTGTGTGGGTACGTGCACATGAGTGCAGTGCTCACAGAGGCCAGAAGAGGGCATTGGATCTCCTGAGGCTGGAATTACAGGCAAGGGTGCTGGGAACCGAACTCAGTCCTCTGCAAACATAGCAAGTGCTCTTAGCTGCTGACCCACATCTTTGGCCCTGAATTTCAAGTTTAATTGCAACAAAGTAATTGCACATGCACACATACAACATGATGTTAATTTTCCTTTGTTATTTGTTGTATTTTGTCTTTGGTGTGGGAGACTGAACCCAGGGTATACGGAGTACACACTGCCACTGAGCTACACTCTCCGCCCAGTGCTGTTTTATACACTGTGTATAGCATCTTCAAAGGAATCAGTGTGTTTACCACCCCAAACCCTTTTCATTTCTTTTGTGGTGATAAAATTTTGAGAAGCACAATAGACTATGGTTAAGTATAGTCACAGCACTGTGTAGCACGGTGCAATTTCTTCTCTGACTATTACGTATTGAGAGCTAGCCCTCCATGGTGCCTTCTGTTTGGGGTACAGGGCCAAAGATGTTCCATGATAAGAAGGTTCCTGCTCCCAAAGAGGCAGAAAGAAGATTACATCCTAATTTGTGAACTTGTTTATTTCATATATTACACAGCTAACCAATAAACTCACACTAAAATATCTAGGTCAGGACCCAGGTTTCAAAGCAGGTCTAGCATGAAGAGAACATTGTGGTTTGGATACTTTAACCATTTTTATTAGCATATATTAACTACACATAAAAGTGGGTTTCCTTATGACACTTTGTATCATGTATTTTGATCATACTCTGTTCATCATCCTGTTGTGTTCTCCCCCCCCTTGCTCATCCTCTTCCTCTTCCCAAAACAGTCTCCTACTTTCGTGTGTGTGTGTGTGTGTGTGTGTGTGTGTGTGTGTGTGTGTGTGACCCAGGCAGCTTAACTGGCGCTGTTTATGGAAGCCTGAGTGAGGATCTGTTTACTGTTACTCAGATTTCAAAACCTGGTTTATCTAGACAATTGCCAGCTTTGTGTGTTATCACTTCTTGCTGAAGTTTGGGCTCAACCTTCTATTTGGACGTTCAGAACTGATCGGAGAGATGCAAGCACCGTGAAGCATCCATTAAAAAAGCATGTACACCGAGTAATACCCCAGCCCCAAGAGAGTTTCTGTACCTGTGTTCTAATGTTTTCATAGCCATTTTCCACACCAAAAAGCTCCCTCTTTGTCACATCATCTCTGAGATGGCTGGGTGCCCCACAGAGGAGGCTGTGATGGTTTTCTGTCCCAGATTTTGCAGTATTACCGAAGCCTGCTGAACTGTTGGTGTTCAGGAAATGGAAACTGAGAAACCTCACTCAGGGACGGGGAGCAAGGCTGCTAAGCGCAAGGGCCTAATCATTTTAATCAATCTTAAACCACTCTGACATGTGCTAATGGTTGAAATGTCAGACTCTTGTAGGTGTGTGGCCCGGTGTGTCTCCCAAGGTGTTTACTTTGGTGGCTTGTCTGTCTGAAAGTCAGGATACCTCAAAGCTTCCTGAGGGTCCTGAACATGACACAACATGCAGCCAACAGATGCCAGCCCCAGGGCCAGCTCTGAGCCCTGCAGGGAGAAGTGGGCTGCAGGGCAGGCAGGAAAGAGCTCACAGAACAATAAGAGGGGCAAGATCTGCTATCTGCATCCTGGCTTCACCTGGATGCCCTGAAACAAGGAGGGAGGCTAAAGTAAAGACCGAGGAGTGATGGAGACAGTCTCGTTCTCACTGAGACTGAATTAACAGGAGTGATGGAGACAGTCTCATTCTCACTGAGACTGAATTAACAGGAGTGATGGAGACAGTCTTGTTCTCACTGAGACTGAATTCTCATCTGCTGGCCTCGTTCCACTCAAAAGCATTTGTTCAGCACACTGGTTAACAAAGTAGTGGCTAGTGGCTTTCCAGTAAAGCAGTTTTCTAATTTTAAAGACACATTAACAAAGGAATTTACTTTGAGATAAGAATGAATGAAATGGGAATGTAAATACAACTGAGGAAGGCAACATTTAAAACATACACACACACACACACACACACACTCAGAAATAACATAGAAATACACATCTACAAACCAGACACAATCACATACATGTATACATCAGCATATACACACATATAGCACAAAGGCACATATAATAGATTGATAGGCTTATACAAGTAAAAAGCACACACACACACACACACATAAAAACACAAGGAAATGTACACCTATAAACATGGACAATAATCACACACATGTATACATAAACATATACACACATCTAACACAAACACACGTATAATAGATTTATAGACATACACAAGTACAAAGTATATGCACACACATACAAACACAGAAACACACACAAACATACACCCACAAATACAGACACAATTACACACATATTAACACATGTACACATAAGCATATACACACATAAAACACAAACACACGTATAATAGATTTATAAACATACACAAGTACAAAGTGTACACATACATGAAACACAGATGCACACACAAATATATACCTATGAACACAGAGACACAATCACACATATTAACACATGTACACATATGCATATATACACACATATAACACAAACATACATATAATAGATATGTAGACATACACAAGTACAACGTATACATACACACACAGATATATTCACATATACATAAATGCACATAAAGAGTAATGATCGATTGGAACTGATGTTTTCTTTCTTTTTATTAAATTAATTAATTTATTTTTTATCTCATGTGCATTGGTATTTTGCCTGCATGTATGTCAGATCCCCTGGAACAGATAATTGTGAGCTGCCATGTGGATGCTGGGATTTGAACCGGGGTCCTTTGGAAGAGCAACCAGTGTTCTTAACTCCTGAGCCATCTCTCTAGCCGCCTGATCAGTTTTCTTAGTTCAGTTCTTATATTTTTACTTTTATTTCTAAAACCCTTGCTTCTAACAAAATTTAAATTACTTGCATCCTCTTTGGTTATTATTACATGAGATGATTTAATATAATTTAATATAATGTTTAATAATCTATTATTATAGTAGGTGATTTACAAATGTTTTATCGTGAAAGTGTCAAATGATGCCCTCACTACATTTGCTGAGTATTTTTCTTAACATTTTTAAAGATTTATTATTATGTGTAAAAGTATTTTGTCTACATGAATATCTATGCACTGACTGTGTACCTGATATTTTCAGAGGCCAGATGATAGCATCAGATTTCCAGAATTGCAGTTACAACTAGTTGTGGATTCTGGGAACCGAAGCTAGGTTTTCTTAACTGCTGAGCCATCTGTCTCTCTAGCCTATCCCCCACCTCAGTTTCCCTTTTTGAGATAGGGTCTCACTGTGTAGCTCTGGCTGGTCTGTAATTCCTTATCTAGACCAATTGTCTTTAAATTCAGAGATCTCCCTGCCCCTGCCTCCCAAGTACGAAGATTAAAGGTGTGCACCACTCCTCCTGGTGTGTATCCTTTTGAATAGCCTTTTCTCAAGGTTTCCTAGTCCTTTCCTTCTGTTGTGCTGGATATAGAAGCCTGGCCATGATGGACAGGTCCTACCCCAGCCTAGTTCTCTTCTCTGTTTCACATACACACAGTTTTGGAAGTTGCAAATACAAATGTGAACATGTTTCTAGACGTTGAACCCAATGCATAAGCGTGTTAGGCAGGCACTCTGCCAGTGAGCGACACCCCAGGTCCCATTTCCATGCATTTAAAACACAGTTAAATAATAGTACCTGAGTAGAATTAGCAGAATTCATTCATCCATTCCTTTATTGATAGACTGTGAGGTTGTCTTCATTTTTTCTATCCACTGCCCACCCCAACACTGGCACACAGATATGAATGCAATTAGAAGGCATTTCTTTCTTTCTTTCTTTCTTTCTTTCTTTCTTTCTTTCTTTCTTTCTTTCTTTCTTTCTTTCTTTTTTTTTTTCTTTTAAAGATCTTACTACTTAGCCCTGGCTTGTCTGGAACTTATAGAGACCCTTCTGCCTCTGCCTCCCAGAGTCCTGAGATTAAAGATATGTGCCAAATAAAGCCTTCCTTGATCTGGAATTGAACCCAGGCCTCCCACATGTTGTCAGTGAGAGTATCAAATTCTGACCACTAGAATTCCAGAGAACTCCAGCAATTTCTGAAAGGTAGAATAATTGGGACAGAGTACCAAAGATGTTATCTTTGATATGTATGCATGCATGTATGTATGTATGTATGTATGTATGTATCTCTCAGGGTAGTCTCAGACTTCCTAAGCAGCTGTTGGGGATGCCTTAATTTCTTGATCTCCTTTTCTACAGGCCTACAACATCATGGGTGGCTATGTTTCCCCTTTGTTGTTTTGAGACAGGGCTTCTCTGCACAGCCCTGACTGTCCTGAAACTCACTCTGTGGACCAGGTGTCCTCAGACTCACAGAGATCATCGCCATCTCCCTCCTGAGTGCTGGATTGAATGAAGGCTTATGCTACCAAGCCTGGCACTAAAACTTATCTTTTAATTGATACACTGATAAATCACACTATTTTGCATTGTATGCCCGTCACAAACACGTGTTGCGATGAATATAACAGCTTCCTTTGCAGAGAATATGCCCGACCTTGGCATTTTAGTCGATCTTGGTTTCTGTGGTCACAGTGGAGTCATATAGCAATGGAAGGTCTCAGTTCTCTGCTGGAAAGAGAATCATAATTCAGGAGTTTGCAGTTTGAGATGTTAGGCTGAGTTGGCAGTAACAGCTGATGGCTTTTGGCTTAAAAGGATTGGTGATTGTTTTCCCAAATGCTGGCTGTCTCTCCACACCAAGACTTAGATAGAATACATGTGAAGGTTCTGGGCTGGACACCTGCACCACAGTTGCCAGGCTCAAGTGGCACTGCAGTGCGGCTTCAGCGTGGTGTGAATAGACTTTACTGGACGGTCCTAGGAGGCGGCACACCAGTTCTTGGAGTAACATGCTTGCAGCTAGTGCTTGGCCCAGCAGGGGCTCTAGTGCAGGTGGCAGGGCAAGGCCACTAGGTCATCTTACAGTGAATGCTATGTGGAATTTCCCCACTATAGGAGGAGCTGGGAGAAGGGCAGCGCTGAGGACCAGGTGCCTATCCAGCTCCCTGGAAGGATCTATGCTATGAAAGTGACAAGAGGAGAGGAAGGGAACAAACAGGGAAACTCAGAAAGGGACAAGGCAGGTATACAAGAGAAGAAATAGACAGTAAAATAGTAAGGGTAGTTCAAATCAGCTGCACAATCTGTGGGGGAAAGTCACATTTAATCCTTAATAAACTCTGGTGAGCTTATCCTAGGATTATCTACTCTTTGCAGATGAGGAAATGAGAGATAAAGATACCATTTAACTGTTCCTTGTTCAGGATCCCATGAGGATGGATAGTCCAAAGCATGGCAGATCGTCAAAGGGCACAGTGGAAAGAGAGCATGGGGATGGGAGATGGAGGATTTGGGAGGTAAAACTGGAGGGATAGTTCAGTCTTGCAAGCGCGAGGACGTAAGTTCAATCCCCAGAACCTGTGTGAAAGCAAGAAGTAGAGGCACTGAGAAGGTAGCTCCAGGCAGAACTCTGGGATTCACTGACCATCCAGACCAGCCTACTTGAGGACTCCAGATGAGAGAGAGACTTTGTCACAAAGAAATAAGGTAACCTGGGGCTGGAGAGGTAGCTCAGTGGTTAAGAGCACTTACCGCTTTTTAAGAAGACCTGTGTTTGGTACCTAGCATCTACAAGGAGGTTCATAACAGCCTATGATTGTAGTGCCAGCGGATCCAAAGCCCTCTTCTGGCTTCTGCAGGCTTTCTTAGATATATGGTGCACATACATACACTCTGGCACCCATATATATTCAACAAACAAACAAACAAACAAACAACGGTCTGCCATCTGATAACTGACACACAAGATTGTCTTCTGGCTTTCACATGCACCAGCACTCACTTGTGAACACACACACACACACACACACACACACACACACACACACACACACACACACACTATGATCACTGGAGTGACCATATTAAGTTGTAATGAACTGTTAGGTTTTTTTTGAGACAATGCACCATCGTGTACCTCTGGCTTGTCTTGCATTGAGAGATCCACGTGTCTCAGTCTCCTGAGCACTGAGATCAAAGATATGCTTCAGCAAGCCAGGCAGTGTTATTCATTTTTACCCTACTCTCTTGAGGAGAGGCAGGTTCTGTGGGACTCTAAAGTTACAGATACGTGCTATGATAACCCACAGGGTGCAGGAAGAGCTGGTGATGAGAAAGCCACAAAGTGGTCCTACCTGCTCAAATCATTTCCGCTTTGCAGCCCTAAGATGAGACAGGGAATGGCCTACTGTCGAAACATCTGTTTGCAAATGGCACTGATGTTATGGGTGTATGTTCAGATCCTGGCTCTGTCACTTTCCAGCTTTGAGTACATTGCCAGAGGTCTAGGCAGCAGCCTGCAACACTAGGGAGAGACAGCCCTGGTTATATGGTGAGTAAAGCCTGGCACAGCAACTATCGTATCCACCTGCCTGATCCCCAATCTTTCTTGAGCCAGACTGTAGCCCAGACTGGCTGCCAACTCATTGTAGGTTGACCTGGAACTCCTGATTCTTCTGTCTGCATCTCTCAAGTGTTAGGGTTACAGATTTGCAACACCACACCTGGTTTAGGAGGTGCTGGGCATGCTGGGCTTCTTGTGTGTTAGGCAAAGACTCTATCAGTGCAGCCACACCTCCAGCTCCTACCTTTTTCCGGGTAATTGGAGAGTGGGACTGGATATCTCCAGCTCCTGTCTGTTGAATGGGCAGCACCCCCACCCCTTCTGATCTCACTCTGTCATACTGTCTATAATGTGATCGTTTCCCAAACTAAGAATTTACAACTTCTGGTCTCACTGCAGAGAAAACGGTGTTCCAGGACCTGGGTGTCCAACATTGTCATGGTTTATGTTATCAGGGTGGGGTGGGGACTGATGGACTTTTATTAACTGTTTAGAAAGTATTTGGACTCTGCTCAGAAACAAAGCAGTGTGATATTTGTCTTTCTGACAATACATATAATGAAAAATTTGAGTAATACCGGAGGCCCGCAATTTCCTTGAGGATTGGCTTTCTTCAGCGCTGAGATCCCCAGTGCTTGCACCGGAGAGGAGCCTGAATTCAGGGCACTGACAAGTGTCATATTCTTTTTATTTTTTAAAGCATGGACAGCGTCCTCTATTTCCTGCACTCAGGAAGCAAGGACAGACTGGTCTTTTAAGTTTGGGTCTACAGAGTGAATTTCAGGACAGCCAGGGCTACACAGAGAAACCCTGTCTGGAAAAACAAACCAACTCAAACAAACAAACTAAACCAAACCCAACAACAACAAAGAGAATTTGGATCCATTAAACATTTTTTTAAAAATTAGTGTTTGATTACTTCTTTGAGTTTTGTACAATGTGTTTGCCTGTGTGCATCTGTGGCCCCTTTCCCCAACTCTTCCCAAAACTACCTCCTCACCCAAGTTTATGTTTTCATTGTTGTTTGTTTGTTTTGAGACAAGTTCTTACTATGTAGTTCTGGCTAGCCCAGAACGTATTATATAGACCAAGCTGGCCTTAAGCTCCCAGATGCCTGCCTCCATTTTTCAAAGTCCTTCAATATCAATCTGTGCTGCCCTTATGTTCTTGGGTGCGTAGTCTTCCACTGGAGACTTAGCAGGGCCTAGACTCTTAGAGATAACTGACTGTCCCTTTTCCAACAGCTAACAATCGCCATTGGCTCCATGGCGAGGGGTAGGGTTGCGTGCTCATCTTCCATCTCCATGTTGGGATTTGGTTTGGCTTGGGCTTGCAGAGGTTTTGTACAGGCTGTCTCAGTCTGTGAGTTCATGCATACAGCTGCCTTCTGACTCTTGCACTCCTCTGCTCCCTCTACCACAATGACCCCTGAGCCTTGGGAGGGGGCAAGGTGTGACACACAGGTCTATGTAGGGCTGAGTGCTCTGTACCTTGGTCAGTTGTGGCTCTTGTGTTAATCATCATCTGGTTCAAATAAAAGCTTCTCAGATGAGATTTGGAACGTTTAGTACTATGTGTGCTCAGTAGCACAACAGTAGTAGGTTCTGCTCCAGGCCTGTGACTATCTAGCCATTGCTTCTTAGCTCAAAATTAGTGCCATGTAGGGGTTTCATCTTTTGGGCAGGACCAAAGTCTGATCAGAAAATGGTTGATTAGACTCACGACGTCCCTGCTACGACTACACCAGTGGGCATATCTTGCAAGGACACTTTTGGGGTTCACTGCTGGGAATGGCTGGTGTTTACTTTTCTCCTCTGGTAGCGTGCAGCACCTGCCAAAACCTTGAAAGCTAGCCAGCAGAGAAGGTGTGTGTGTGTGTGTGTGTGTGTGTGTGTGTGTGTTCTAAAAAGCCTGGACAGTACCAGAGTTTAGTTCTCCAGTGTTCTGTGAGTCAAGTACGTGGTGCCATCAGCAATAAGGTCTTACCATCGAGTTCTGGAGGGTAACCAAGAGCACTGACAATACTTGTAAGTAATGCCTGGGGGTCTGTGGGACTTCACAGGAAGATGTCACACTAACACCCACAGATGGAAACACATACAGCAAAATATTTTGAATTCAGAAAAGCAAAAGAAAAACAGTCCCATAATTCTACTTCAGTACATATTCAAGTGTAGATATTATGCATATTGTAATATATGTATACATTTATATATTTATATAATTACCCTACCCATAATGCCTTCTCATGGAACCTAACAATGGACTAAAGATCCATTGTGGGTAGAGTGATGTTTATGTCAGGGAATCATATACATTATGTATATGTAGTATATATCTTACTTTTAAAAATGATTTTTTTGTATACATGAGTGTTTTGGCATATGTATTTATGTATACCACATGTGCAACTGGTGCCCATGAAGATTAGAAGAGGGCATCAGATTCCCTGGAACTAGAGTTACAGATGTTTGTGGGCCACCATGTGGGCGCTAGGAATTGAACCTGGGTCCACTGCAAGAGCAGCCAGTGCTCTTAGCACTAAGCCATCTCTCCAGCCCCTATATGTTATCTTTATGAGACCATATCACTGGCCAGCCTGCAACTCCTTACATAATGCAGCTGACCTCAAGCTCACCGATATGGGGCTGCCTCTGCCTCCCAGGTGATGGGATTAAAGGCCTGTACTACCATGCCTTGCTCCATAATTTCATATTCTCTCTCCTCGTATATACGTTAGCTTCAGCAGGTTTTGAAGGACTGACTTTTTGACCTTTAAATCAGCTTCAGTAAAACTCTGCTTTTATGTCTAAACTTAAGTGTTTCCAAAGTGGTTGCACGATAAAAAAACAAATAAAACTATTTCGTGAAACATTTTGTTCATGTGCTGTAGAATGCAAGTTTTCTTCTTTTTTCTTTTCTGTGCTGAGAGGAAATGGGAAGACATCTTTGGGGGACAGTGCTAAAGTAGTGTCGCCATTAAGTAATCAGACTTCCACTGGACACGTCGGAAATTGACCAACATTACAACAAAAAGAATTAAACACATCTTATGAGATGTAAAGTCCACTTTCTGGTGTAACGGGATGACTCTCTGCAGTCCCAAGCTGTGCAAGGGTATGCAGAAATAGCAAGGATGAAGTCGGGACAAAGCAGAGGCCACTGTCACCACCCAGTTCTAGCCTTTGGGATCCCCATATCAGAACATGGCTTTCTTTTCAACATTATTCCTTCTCACGTGTGCACATGTATATGGTGTGCACTCATTCATGAGTGCGTGCATGCTCAAATATGTAGGGGCACACAGGTGTGTGAAGACAGAGGTTCACACCAGATGTATCCTTCAGTTTTTCTCTACTTTATATATTGAGAAAAGGTTTCTCACTTTAATCCAGAGCTTGCCAATTGGTCTAGCCTAGTTAACTTTCCCTCCCTCTACCTGCCAAGTTGTGGGATTACAGGCAAGCTGCCTCTGCCCAGCATTTATATGGATGGTGGGGATTTGAACTCAGAACCTCATGCTGTGTAGCAAGCATTTTACCCAGTGAGCCACAAACCCAGACCCAGCCAGTGCATTTTCACTCCTTACTAGTGGGCTTCTTGGTGGAGAAGCCACATCTAATATACCTGTATAGCGGAGTACTGAACGGGCTGAGGAAACCTGGTCAGTATCCCCATCGTTACACTGTTCCCATCAACTTCAGCATTCAGATTTGCCAAAGTTGAGTTTTACCTGCCACCTACCTTTTGGGTAAAAACTGTGGCCACTGACTTGGGGGTGTCGGCAGCCTTTTGTACAGTACAAACTCTATGTTCAGGCTCAAGCAGGGAGGGAAGAGCGTGCTGCATGTGCATTCTTTTTATCATTCACATTGTAACTGAAAGCATGATCGGGACCTGCCACGGCACACGCAAGTCGAAACTGCTTTATGGATTGGGTCCCGTCATCCCCATGATCTTCTGTTTGGTTTTCCTCTGAAGCATCCATGTAACAGTGGGACTCGTCTTCCATCTTCAAAGCCCCACTCAAATATCCTTTCTTCTTTGCAGCCTTCCATTAGCACTGGTTCCCATAATCCTTTGCACACACCTCTGTTTTGATACTTCACTTGGCCTTTTCAGTTAAGGTGCTCCTAGCTTTGCCCTGAGGTGGAGCTCCCCGAGGGCTGGGAGGGTGGCTGTCTCTTTCCTGGCATCGAAGGAGGGCTGGTTATCTCTGATGCTTTTAGGCCCTTCTTATCCCTATGCCAGAACTGTCCCTTTGTTCTAGTTGGTGCTGTGCTGAATCTGCACTTGAAGCATAGAGACTGGGGTGTTCTCTGCAAATGGCTTTCAGGGCTGGGTGGCTTCCAGGGCATGCCAGACATTGTTAAGCCCATGGTGGGTGGGGTTGGGAAGAGACTCCTGAGACACACTAAGCACTCAGCCTCCCTCTCCACACGGGAAGGACGGTGGCTTGCTTCCACCCCACTGATCCTCCCAAACCTAGTGTGTTTAATCTTCTACAAGTTCCACTCATTAGCTGCCCCCTAAAACAATAATTATACACCCCATTTTAAAGGGAAGTGATCCTTATAAACATCTCCTACGCATAGTGACTTTCACGCTGCTGGTGTTGTGGCGGGTAGTAAAAAGGCCTGGTAACATGTGGGTTTCTGTTTTTTTTTTTTTTTTTTTTTTTTTTTTTTTTTTTTTTTACCTTGAGGGAACAAAGGCTCCCTCAAATGAGATACCAAGGATCTCAAAAGAGCCAAGAGAACAATACAGACTTTATCTCACATTTAACTTTATTACAGACACAATAACAATAACAAGAGAGTCTGGTTATCGTTCCAACTTTCAGCAGCTGGAGAGGTGGGGATGGCCAGGAGTGTGTGTCCGTTGTTAATGATGGATGCTGTTACCCCTTGCCAGGCTGAGCAAGCAGTACAGGCACCAGGGAGAGTCCCCAGCACCTTTCAGCAGAGCTCTTCAGTGTGCAACCAAATCTCCTCATTAGAAACGTGTTCTACCAACTTGACTACACGACATGATTTTCGTCCACAACTAAAAGGCATATTTTCCTAAATTTTCCTTCTTGTCATTTATTGGTCAGAAACTTTAGATTCTGCCAACACCAGATTTGAACTGGCTGGTTTATTAGTTAGCTCTCCTCTCCTCTCTTTACTCCAACCAGAAAACCTCTCCTCTAACTACATCTAGGTACCACAGAACACCCAGGGACACCAATTTCATGTAGCTCTCTCTGGTTGGCTTGGTACCCAAGAGCACCATGGGAAAGACCTTGGCAGTTGGGATTCAGATACTGACAGTTGTAACTGATGGGCTAAGCTTGGGACTTTACTGATGGATGAGTCAAGCTTCTGAGAAAACAAGCAACCAAAGTAAGGAGCCAGGCATGATGGGCTGGACTCAGCAGTGAGAATTGTGTGCAGGGGAGATGGAAAATGGCCAAGAGCTGACACTTTAGCCCACTAGGAGACTGCCATCTGGTTAGAGGTGGATGGTGTGTTTTGTAACGAGGAGTGGGTATAGCAGAAAACAAAAACCAAAATATGATCTGGGTTCCTGCCACTTCAGAGTTGGGCCCTAGAAATAGGTGTGCATGTCACTGTTGGAGGAAAAAAGCCATTGAGACTGGGGCCTAAGAGAAGATGAAAGTACAGAAATAGTCAGAAGAGGAGTGGACTGCAGGCCCATGGAAGCTCAGGGGGAAGTTGTGCTCCCCCACTAGGCTGAACTCCAGCTGTGTGCGCTGTTTCTGAGCTCTGCTTGGAGGGGTGTGGGAGTTTTAGGTGGAAAGTTGTAAGTTGTTCATGATGGCGCATACCTGCTGTCTCAGCATTTGAGAAGAAGCACGAGTCAGGAGTTCAAGGTCAGCTTCAGTTACATTCGACTGTGTCATGGGGTGGGGGTGGGGAAGAGAGAGAGAGAGAGGTTTAATTTGATGGATTTTGTAGGCAGGATCTCACTGTGTAGTCCTGGCTGGCTTTGGAGCTCACATAGAGCCACCTGCCTCTCCCTCAGTGCTGGGTTAGAGGAGTGTGCCTTCCCTCCCAGCCTCAAGAGTTTAAATCTTAAAGAAAGGCTAAGCTCTATAAGAAAACATGGGCCATCCCTACCAATACTTCAGAGCTGTCACATTTTACAGTAACACTAACCGCAAAAGCTATGGCAATTCAGGAAGAGGCTTTCCTAAGAAGGCAGAGTCTGAGAGGCCACCTGGGGACTTAGCAAAACTCTTGGCTGGGGAAACATGGAGGGAGGAAGCTCCTTAGAACTGAGATGCTCACTGATTCCATTGGGCTGTCACAACCACTGTGCTTCCTTTGTAGCACCTAGGATCTCCTATAGCTCTCTGGGAGCTGTCATCAGAGCCCTCCCTTCCTGCTGGGGCCCCTGTTCCTTTACTGTGTTCCCCAAGACAACTGCCTGAGTATCATCTCTGAGCCCAGGTAGCCAGAAGCTGTGGATTGAAACCTGAAGCCTAAAGGATTTGGAGTAAGAGTTGTGTGATGGTGAATCTTAACTGCCAGCCTGATGGGGTCTACTATCACCTGTAATGCTGGTATCTGAGCCTGCCTGTGGCCATTATGTTGATTAGGTTAACTGAGGTATGTGTGTGTTTGTGTGTGTGTGTGTGTGTGTGTGTATCTGTGTATCTGCTGTGGGTGACTGGTGCCGTTCTGTGGGGTGGAGTCCTGAACTGCATAAGGAGAAAGTGAGCTGAGCATGTGTCACTGGGGCTATTTCCTATTTGTACATATGATATGACCAGCTGCCTCATACCCTGCTGCCATGACTCCTCATTTGGACTAAGAGCTGGAGTGAACCCCTTTTTATTACTCCATGGTGGTTTTTGTTGGGATATTATATCAAAGCAACAGGAAAATTAAACAAAGACAGATTACACACACACACACACACACACACACACACACACACGTTATTTCTTTGGAGAAATGGCCTTCCTGAGATAGTAAGACACTAGTAAATTAATTTTTAATACATGTGGCTATTTATAGAATTTATACATAGTATATTTTACTACCTCAGATGGAAGACACTCACCTTGGTTCACTTTAGTTTCTGTTTTGTAACCCTTATCTAATGTAGTTGGGATCAGAAGTGTTTGCAATTTGTGTTAAGTTTCTTTCACTGTGATTAAATAAAAAAGGTAATTTGTGTGGGCATGGGCATGTGCATGTATATGTGTGCATGTGTGTATGTGTGCGTGTGTGTATGTGTACATGCATGTGCATGTGTGTGTGTATGTGTGTGCATGTGCATGTGTGCATATGTGGGTGTGTATGTGTGCGTGTGCACCTGTGCATGTGTGTGCACATGCATGTGTACATGTGTGCTGGTATATGTATGTGCATGTGTGTGTTTGTGCATGTGTGTGTGTGTGTGCATTCCAGCTCACAACTCTTGGTCACTCTATCACTGAGGGAAGTTAAGACAGGAACTCAAGGCAGGAACCTGGAGGCAGGAGCTGAAACAGAAGCGATGGAGGATACTGCTTACTGGCTTACCCCTCATGCTTGTTTAGCCGACTTTTTTTTTTATACAACTCAAGACCACCTGCCCATGGGTGGCACCCACCCCTCTATGGGCTGCTTCCTTCCTGTCAATCATTAATGAAAGAAACACTTTACAGACTTGCATAAAGGATGTTTTGATGGAGGCACTTTCTCGTTGAGGTTTCTCTTCCCAGATAATGTTAGCTTGTGTCAGGTTGACAAAAACCCCAAAGTAAGAGAATTTCAGGTTTCTTCAGGAATATTTGCATATATATATGTACACACACACATATATATATATATACATATGTATATACATATACATATATATATTGAAATATATTTGGCTTCATAGATGCTCTTTGGAAATAATTATATCCCAGGCTTTCAGTGTGCATCATTCTGACTTTGGCCCATCACATGTGCCTACTCAAAGTCTCAGCTTCATATTAGCACTCAAAAAACTTGGACTTAGTTTATAGATTTTGAATTAGAGATGTTTAATCTGTACACATAAATGCTGTTAAATAGGGTATGCACATCTGGATGTGGTGACACATGCTTGTAATTACAGCACTGAGGAGTTGAAACAGGATGAGTGAGTTCTAGGACAGCTTGGGCTGCAGAATGAGGCCATATCTCCAACACAGATATTGGATTCACACATTTGCATATATGAATATGCAAAACAATAGATGGTTAGACGACTCTTCAGAATGGTTCTCATCTTCACACTTGCTCTCTTGAAAAATGAGGTCAGTACATTTAAAAAGTTAACATTCTAGGCAGACTAAGTTTTTTCTACTAAGGCAGGAGAAAGAAGTTCACTATGAAAAGAAAATAGTTTTCTCCCAATGTTGTCATTGCCCATTACTCAAATGTAATGTTGATCACTTGACAGAGTCAGAAGTAAGTGGTAATGGTTTTAACAGGGCAAACACTCTGCTCCCAAGCTGTCTCCGGTATAGCTATGTAGCACAGAGCAGGAAGTATCCGACTTACCCGAGCAGCTCTCAGAGGAATGTGCACAAGCCAGCTAATTTGCTGAGGTAATGGTGATATGTGCCTCCAGCATCCTCTCTGCAGCCAGCTCCAGAGATGATGTAAATGACATATTTTTAGGATTTGGCTTCACATACATGAATATATCTATATGCCCATATCTGTATATACACACTTTCTATGTCTAGAGAGAGAAAAGTGGGAGAGGGGAGATGACAGGGTCTCATGTACCCCTGGGTGCTTTTAAATTTATTGTATAGCCAAGGATGACTTTGAACTTCTGATCCTTCTGCCTCTGCCTCCTAAGTGCTGAGATTACAGGTGTGTGCCACCATAGCTCATCAGTGCTGTGCTGGGGATGGAAGTCTGGGCTTTGTGTGCATCACTGAGTAAGCATGCTACTTCTCCCTGCCAGCCCCGTGCTTTGCTTGAGTCTTCTTGGAGAGGAACTTGTGTAGCCTGCCACTTTGACGGTGATGTCCTTTTCCATACAGAAGTTTTTCAGTTTCACGGGGGTCCTGATTATGGCTGGTTCAGACTCATTCTCGGTCCCCACGTTTCTCTGAAGTGTTGGTATCCATTATGAGGGAAGGGATGACTTTCCTGGTGGTGCACCTTGATGGTTGAGTGTGTGCTTAGCATTCATCCTACCAAAGCAATGAACTACAACAAACCCAAGCAAGTGGCAGTTGGGTGATTTCCAATACATGTGTTCACCTGTGCAGCCATCAGCATAGCCCAGGTTGAACACGTTTCTCTTGCTTCAGAATGCTCCCCTGTACCTGTCTGTAACTGTCCTCATACACGCTTGCCTAAACTCTGTCTTTACAGTCATGTGCTATCCTTAAGTTTTGCATGAATGGAATAAAAATATTTGGTCATTGGGGCCTGGCTTCTTTGCTTCTTTGTTTTTATGCTTGCGGGTATTGTGGTGGTGTGCATGTCTGTATACCAGGGGTGTGTCTAGCACCTGTGGAGATCAGTAGTGGGGGTGAGGGTGTCTTGGGGCTGGCATTAGGGATGGTTGTGAGCTGCCATTTAGGTTCTGGGTAACAAATTCAGGTTCTTGGAAGAGCAGCCAGTGCTCTTTTAAGCATTGACCATCTACACGGCTTTTTACACGTAGTCTCAAGGCTCACCCATCTGTGTGAGTTTATATGTCCCTGGGGAACTGTGTCCCAGATCACACAGGCCTCGTGGTACAGTCATCTGTATAGTTGTCCTTAAGGCTCTTTTGACTTTCCCTTGTTTTGAATTAGGATTAAGTGAACATTCATGCACACATTTTAGTATGGACATGTAGCCTTCTCGACTTACTTGATATCAGGATAAATGAATATTTAACAGAATTTTAAAAAAGACCCTGCCAAGTTGTGCTGCAAACTAGTTGTCTCATTTACATTCTAGCTAGTAATGTATGTGACTTCCCCTCCAACACTGGGTTTTCCCCGTCAGTGTATATGTATGTATATATGTATATATAACACACATACAGATGTACTAGTGGCTGGGGAACGGTGTCCCATCATCTTCACCTTCCTAATAACTTACAATTCTACCTTTCCCTGAGGCTCCTTAGCCGCCCCCCCCCCCCCCACCGGCACGCACTCCATGACAATATGCTATTCAGGCATTTTGTCCATGTTTTCCTGGAATACTGCTTTTTATTTCTGTGTGAGTGCTTTATATTCTGAAATCAAGCCATGCACCTCTCTGCGTATGACATATCACCTCTAATGTGTCATGGATACAGAGATACTGAGTTTCGAGTATTTTCCTTACATCTGTGGCTTGACTTTTAACTTCTTCCACATTTGGAGAGTAGAAATCTTTAATTTGTTAATGTTTTCACTTATGGACTGTAATTTGCATGTCTCATTTGAGAATGCACACTGAGTTCAAGGTCATACAAGTTTTATCTTTCATTCTGAAACTTTTACAACAACAAGATGATTTTTTTTTTTTCAATTATTTTGAGGACCGGAGGGAGGAGTGTCCTTTGCAGGGCCCTCTTAGGTCACAGTCAGAAGTAACAGCTGGTTAGAGTTGTAGAGCTCCTGGGTCCTTTTGTCCAGCATGCCCTTTGAGGGCAACTGCATGTGACCCTCAGAACTGATTAACAGTAGCCTTGGTGACTGTCACCTCCAAAGCTTTCCAAAGGTACATGTAAGGTCTCAATCATTCAGAAGAGTTAGGCAGGCTTTCTCTGAAGGAGGTGCATATGTTTCCTAGGACACGAGTAGAGAGCTGTCTTGAGGAGAGAATTCACTGGGTTGGTACAGGGGTGTCTGCCTAATGAACCCAGAGAAAGAATTTTCTGTGGACAAAAGTCCCACTATGGGCAATGCATCTGCGCATGTCTCCTTACTTCTAGGTGTATTTCTCTAGGTACTCATACACTGGAACTTACTCAGCTCTAAGACACATCTTATATGATTGTTGTCCGTCTTTTTGTACTGGTGTGATTTCTTTCTTTCTTTCTGTCTCATTAATTTACTTATTCACTTTACACCCCAGTATCAGCCCCCTCCGTCCTGTCCTCTTAGGCCCCCTTCACAAGTCTCTTCCTCCATTGCCCTTCCCTTTCTCCTTGAGAAAGGGAGGTATGACTTATTTTTATTTTCATTAAAATAAAGTTACATATATCTCCCTTCCCCTTTCTTCCTTCCAGCCTCTCTTTTTTCCCACAGGGAAGATATTCTGCCATTTGAAATCAATGTAATCTAATTAAGCGTATTTCCTTGAGGTAATCCTCCAACCCTTTTCAGACCTCATCCCCACATTCCCTCTCAAAAGCATAGCTCCTTTAAAACACACACACACACACACACACACACACACACACACACACACACGCACGCGCACATACACACACACTCCTGAATCCACCCAGTGTGGCTTGTAAGCACCTGATTTCAGAGCTGACCACTTGATGATGGATAACCAACTTGGGAACTCATGTCAACAGCAGTCTTTAGTTACCTTCGTGTAGGGCAGAACATCATGAGACTTCACCCTCCCGTGGAGGTGACATGTCTATTAGTGTTGTTGGTGTTCCTCTCTTGCGTAGGCAGCCATATTGCTCTGGGGCTACGGGTGTAGCTTCCCTGTCACTTCTAAGAGATGCAGTCAGAAGACTTTCAGGTCCCCTAGCTCTACAATCTGTCTGTCCCCTCTTCTAAATGTTCCCTGAGCCTTAGGTACAGGAGTTGAGTTGTAGATGCATTCACTGGGGAAGGACACCCCCAAATCAGTTGTTCTTTATACTTTGATCAGTGGGGGTCAGTAGACTGTGCTACCTACAAGTCCTGGATCAAACTACAGTTCTCTGTCTGCTGCAGAGAGATCTTCTTTGAGGAGCAGCAAGTTTCTACATCATTAGATAAAGCTGTTTTATGAGCTTTTGGTCTGTAAGTATGATTTATTTTTAATTGACACTCATGAATCACACACACATACATACACATACACACACACACAGTGCAACGATTAATCTGAGTGGTCCTTCATCATAGACATTTATTTCATAATCATCTCTATCAGTTACTTGAGAACATTCGATTAAGGCCTGCTCTGTAGAGCATTCACATCCATTTCTTCCATCCATTTGCACCCTCGAGCTCCAGCCCCATCCTCTGCCTATTCCTCCCCATCATGCCTTCCAGGCTCTGTGGGAACCATAGACCATCATTTGGGTTTCCGTGTTAGTGAGAACACATCTCACAGATGTCATGAGACCCTTGTGTGTGATTGAGCTCAAGGTGACCATTGCTCCTGTCATTGGAGATGTGCGTCTGTGAGTCCTTCAGGGCCACCCCTTATCACTGCATATCATCCTGCACTTAACACATGAGGGACTTAAGGTGGCTGAGGTCTGATGGAACTAAGGAAGGTGAGGCAGGAGGATTGTTCCAAGTTTGAGGCTGTCCTGTGCTACCTACAAGTCCCTGACTTAGAAAACACAAACTTTTAGGGCTAGATGCTGCTGGATATCTAGGCTCAGTGATGACATCTTAGTCTCACCGTTAGCTACAACTGTGGGCACTCACCTTACTCAGCTAGACAGGTGTATTTTTTTTTTTTAAGGTTTTACTCAGTAGCCCAGGCTTGCCTAGAGTTAAGCATATAGATTAGACTGGCCTTGAACTTGAGACAGTCCTCCTACCTCTGTCTGTGGGACAGAGTGCCAAGATTACAGGCATGATCCACCATGCCTGGCCATATCAGACTTTAATTAATTAATTAGTAGTTGTTTGGCCTGTACGTGCATCTGTGGACCATGTGCATGCATGCCTGGTGCCCAAGGAGGCCGGAGGAGAATGTCAGCTCCCCAGGGTGCTTGTGAGCTGCCCCGTGGGTTCTGGAAACCAAACCCAGGGCTTCTGGAAGCACAAAGTGTGCTCTTAAAACCTAGTCATCTCTCCAGCCTCAGATCAGATTTTATAATACTTGAGTTCTGGTTGGGTGAGATTTCGGGGGAGGGTGTGAAGAATACACTCGGAATACTTTGAATTTCCCCTCTGACCATACATTGGCTTGTCCTTCCGACTTAGTAGACCGAGGTCGCTTTGCGGGTTTGTGAGATGCTGTCACCTAGAAACTGTGCAGGTGTCCTGAGGCTCTTTGTGTGAGCCTGCATCCTGGAAGCATTTCTGAGTGAACATTTTGAAGAGAAATTATCTCCGCTGTGTTTATGTTGTTCTTCCCCAGAGGGAAGATATCCTGCCACTTGAAATGAATACAATCCATGAAACATACTTCCTCATCTGCCGTGAATTCTGAAGCCACAGCGCTTGCACCATGTACAGATGCAGATACCTGCTAACGATTTTTGCAGTTGCAGATACCTGCTAACGATTTTTGCCCTGGGGTGGGTGGGTTAAGTCATATCCTGCGTGGTGAACCTGAGTCCAGCTGTGGTTTTGCAGTCCCTTGAGAGCTAAAGGATGGAAGGGCAGCTTGAAGCACATTTTAATTCTAGCAAAAAAGTTGTAAGTTTTAGAATCATAAAAATGTATAAATACATGCACGATATGTAATGCATCTTTACTCTTCTGCCTCTCCTCTTCTTTATTCGTCCATTTTTGGGACCTCCTGTTAGACATACACGAATTTTTACAAACATGTATATAGACAGTACACTGTTACCTTGGTGAATTTATCTATAAGGCCTGGCTGCCAATGGTTGTTTTTGATAATTTTTCCTTTCTGCATTCCCTGTATTTTTCTCTTGCATATCCAGAAAAGAATTCTGGGATGGGAATTCATTGTTGCTGGACACACGAGTGACCCTTGCTGGGACCCCGGAAGTGGATGGTTGTGTGGTTTTTGGTAAAACACGCTCCTGTGTGCTTTGTTTTTGCCGACAGCTGTTAACTTCACGTCTTGTTCTTTTTGCCTCTCTCAGGCACAGATAGATCTAATAAGAGCTTGTCTGTAATGTTGTTGGAACATTTTTGGAGAGCCCTTGACAGCAGCTACTAAAAATGTAAAGGTTCTTACCTTTTGACCCTGTAACTTCTGCTACATGGCAGGGAAACAGCATTGAGATCTGGAACCAGCAACCCTTTTACACTTAATCTCTACATTTAATCTATAGAATCACAACTTTCAGGGGCAGCCTAGAAAAGATGATTTATGTATCTTTTAAGTCTTAAAAGAGTTCTATGGTGGTTAACTTCCAGGGCATAGATAAATGCACAGGCAGCCTAGAGATGAGTGTCGTGGCTGAGGGGAACAAGAGGGGGTTTTAAACAAACAGAAGTAAACTAGCAGAAATGAGGCCAAGAAAGAAATAGGCTAGCCTTTTGAAGGCAAAAAAACACCAGGGGAGAGGCATGGTGGGGTAAAGGAGGGGCGTGGTGGGGTACAGCCACAGGTGGAGCACTGTATGCTCTTATTGGATGAGGATGCCTGAGAAGCACCTGTGAAAGCATGGGAGGCGTGTGCAGCACCTGCTCCCTCAGCCTTTCCCTTCCTCCTCCTAACCTCTCAGCAACACTCCTTGGAGGTGCCCCCGGGTCCCCCTTTCTTTCCTTCACTTCCATTTCTACACTGGAAGGGTCCTGTCCCTCCTCTCCCAGGCCCCGGCCTTCCCCGCCTCCCACTAGTGCTGCTGTCCTTGTCACTGATGACCCCTTTTGTCATTTTAGCTCCCAGCCTCTGGTTTGTGAGATTTTGTGACTACTGTATCCCCTCTGGGCAATTAAAAAAAAAAAGGATTCATTTATAGTTGAAACCCAGAAAACAGAGACAGAGCAAATAATCCATTGTTCGACCTTCTAGAGGTGTCCACTGTTTTATCAATCACCTTGTTCTTCCCTGCCCGCCCACTCTATAAGGTAGGGTCTCACTATGTAATCCTGGCTGCCCTGGAACTCTATGCAGACCTGGCTGCTCTGGAATTCACAGAGACCTGTCTGCCACTGTCTCCTGAGAGCAGGGTTAAAGTCCTGGTGCCTTTCTGTTGATTATGTGTCCTTCTGGGTTCTTCATGCACATATCTCAAAACACAAGTTTATTTGTACTTACACTGCTTATAAGGACCTGGGTTCTGTGTTTCTCTCTTCCCAATGCAGATAGTGGAAGATCAGTGTGCAGTGCTTGGCTTTGAACCTTTTTCAGCCGCTGAATGAAGACAATTGATCTTCCTGGACTCTAACAGGTGTGTCTGTTGGCATCTAGCAGGGCCTGTGTTTTAGTGAATACTGTTTGCTTCTTAAAGGTGCTTCTCCTCTTCCGATGTCAGGCTTATTCACCCTGGGGACTTAGGCTAACAATTGGGATTAGCACGCAAACTCTCAAGGACTGTCTGGAATAGTGACAGGCTTTATCTATTCTCGCACACTCCTGATCCACTGCCTGTCCTAGGAATTCCTGGCAAGACTGAAGTGCACTGTGTTGGGGTGGCTATGGGGATATTAGGTGATCCCTTGAATTTGGGGTGATGCCGTGAGCAGAGATCAGGCCTACAGACAGAAGACAGACTGTTACACGTCGATGTGACAATTCCAGGGTTTGACGGAACGTGCAGTTGGCCACGAGAAATGTGATGTGCGGGCTTCTGCTCTCCAGAGACACAATTCAGAGTTGTTTGAACACTTTTGGTTGTTTAAAAGCTGTAGAATGGGAGACAGGTATATTGTTTTGGGGTCCAAAAGGAGGAAAGGGCTTTGGACAAGTGGTGTAGCTCTCAGCAAGGTGGGGGCAGAGGGTTAAAGTCTGGATTTAACAATGTGGCTCATGGTGGTGCTGGTAGTGCCGAGTCCAGCAGATTGGTACCATGATGTGACTCAGGATCAGATGGCAGAGGTGCCTTTCAAGAGGCGTGAGACAGCAGGTAAGTCAAGTCAAGGCGGGGGTGACTTGAAATTTCTTTCCAAGTAATAGGTAGAAAATTGGAACCTTATAGGAAAGTAAAAGCCACCATCCCATTGTGAAAATCAGAAACTGCTGTTGGTCATCACTGGCCTTTCTAGACTGTTCCATGCATTTTAACTGTGAAGACTAAATGAGCGAGCTCAGTTTTGCCTTTGCATTGCAGGATTTGGCTCCAGCATCTGCCCCAAATTAATTGCCACGGTTGATTTGGCTGCTGTAATTGGCGAGAGCCTGTCTCCTCACTGCTCCCTGGGTACTTCTCCATATGGAGTTATTTAATTAGACAGAAATAAAACTCCTCATTCATTCATTCAACAGAGATTTATTACTTGTCCATGGCGTAGGCTGTGCTTGCTGCTGAGGAGCGGGGCAGGCCTGTGACAGACACAGCACCCTTCATGCTGAAGTGGCCCGATTTACAGAGGCCTGATTCACCCCCACCTGCGTAGTTACAGGTACTAAATGTCTCCCCCCCCCAATCCCCCCACTTTTTGACATGGGCACGTTTCCAGTATTTATACAACTAACTTCTCCCTTGGTGATTGATATTTGCCCTGGACATTAAAAACCCCTACAGAAGTGTATCCCTTCATGGCTACATTTAAATTTTCTTTTAATTCTCAGTCACAACAAAGCACCACGTATATCTTTAAAATTAAGATCCTTCCTTACCTTACATATTTCAAACAAACAAAGAAATAAAAATAAAACAAACACCCCCTCCTGATTCCCAAGGTTTATTGGGTCTATGAACTGAACTTCTAAAATCCATTTCAACACCTATTGTCATTGCATTTCATTCCAGAAAGTTCCTGCTAATTTAAACATAATAATAGTGTTTGAAGTTGCCTCTCCCCCACCCCTTAGGATCCATTTGTTTATTTGTTGAGTTGCCTGAACCAGTGCAAAGGGAAAAGCTGAAAATCTAAATGACACAAGGTTTCTGGGAAGTAGTGTGGTGGGCTCTGGAGAAGATGCCAAAGGTTGGTTGTATTGAGACAGGAAGCCTTTCTGTTGAGGGTGTACCACAGTGCACTCACGGTTTCTACATGGTGCTTGTATGCAAGATGAGGGCTTCTATGGCTTATGGATCCATTTCCTTACAGGGTAGAAAAGAAGCTCATTTTGGCAGAGAAGAGTTGGATGGGAGGAGGTGGCCATGAAGCCTGAAGCAGAAAGACACAGATGCCCAGATAGTGAAACGCCACATGTTGCTGGTGACTGTAAGTAGGCACTTGATCTGTGTTCCTGGAACCCTGTTTCAGGGCCCAGTGAAATCGAGAATTCACAATTATTTGATTAATTTGATGAATGTTCCAAATTAGGAACTCCAGGTCAGGGTTTGTTTCCGACCTAAATTATACAGTGCAGTTGTCTACAGTGATCAAATTAACCAGCTGATTGCCAAATCCCCCTTTTTCTCCATCCCCTGTGGACGCAGCTTAAAGAACTAATAGCTCACTGGACTCTGCCCCAGTCTATTTTGGGATAATTGATGCCTTTGTGCTCCTATCCCTGCAGCTTGGTATCAAACACTGCTGCTTTGTGCAGAACATGTCAGTTGGCGATTTATTACCCCAAAATGCACTCTTTCTCCCGTGAAAGCTTATCAATCGGAACCTCGGAGGCAATTTTCCAGACTCCCTCAGGAAAATCCTATTTTATTGCTATGGAAAATGTTTGATTCTTTATGGAAAACATCTTCTTCCTAAAATGAATCCATTTGAGATTTGGGATGCTTAGTGACTTTTCATTTCCCCCATTGTTACTTTGTGTCTATGTTCACTGGAACTTGTTCTAAATGATGAGGATCAATGGTTGTCAACGTCATTAGGAATAAGGAAACCGAGTTACAGGGAAGTGATGGCCAGGGGAAGCTTCACTCTCTACCACAGAAGCCTCTCCTCCCTAAGTCAGTCCCTGCTGCAATTGAGGCTCTTAAGATGATGCAGGTGGTTTCTGGAGTTAACTCAGGTCTGAGACGTTATGAACCTGTCTTGAGGCTGCGTTGAGCTTCCTCTGTATGTTCGTTTGTGTATGTGAATGTCTGTATACAGATGTATACAGATGTGTATGTGTATGCACATGTGTCTGTCTGTCTGTCTGTGTGTCTGCACACATGTAGACACCAGAGGTCAGCTTTGGCTCTCATTACATTACTTTTTTAAAGGACATGATCCCCCACTAGCCTGGGGTTAGGCTGACTAACCTATGAGCCCCAGGGATCCTGTCTCTGCCTCAACAGCTCTGAATTATAAGTATGTACCACTCTGCATGGTTTTTCACATGGGTGTCTGAGACTGACCTTCATGTCTTTATACTTGGTGAGACCCCATCCTATGCTCTTAAGCGACACTTTAACAACATTTACCTGCATGTTAAAAAGAAAGAAGCAAGCTGGTTCATGCTAACTTTGTCTCTCTTTGGTCCTCACTCTTCAAGACTCTGATGGCTCAAGACGCTCTTAAAGAGCTTACTTCCTGTTTTAGTTTGCCAGCAGAGCACTTTAGCGAGAACGCTGGTTCAGTTTGGCCATGACTCACACTCAAGTGCTGCTATTTGAACACTCGTGTCCAAACTGCTTTGGCGTGGGAGATTTGTCACACGTTCGTGTGGCTATGTTTTAGAAATGGCAGCATGTGTTCTTTTGCTCTTGGCTTTTAATTTGGTTCCTGGTTCAAGTCTAAGAATAACAAGTTGGAGTTGGCTTGGCTGCTCCGTCGCTGCAGAGAGGAAGGGCTGGTGTTCAGGACTCAGGATGTTTAGGGAAGCTGAGCTTTCTGGGGTTGACTCCCCACTCCAGTAAAGGAAAGCTTCAGGGCAGAGAAGCCCAGATCCCAGGTTGTGTGTTTTGTTTTGCTTTGCAGTGTGTCTTGTTTTGTGGCAATGTCTCCCTGTGTAGTTCCGGGCTGCCTCTAACTCAAGATGCTCCTGCCTCAGCCTCCCACACACTGAGCTCAGAACATGTGGTTACTTCACCTGTTTAGTTTTCATTTTCCCTTTTAAATATTTATTTTAGAAACTAAAAAACTTGGAAAGCTATGGTGTTGATTCTTGCTATTTGATGCACATCTATGGCCTGGGTGACAGCTGCACTTGGTGTACAGTTTCCTTTGCCCCAAATCTCAGGAACAAAGGAAAGGACCAAGTCTCTGTGAGAGAACCAGGATATTAGAGTCATCTGCAGGGAGAGACACAGAGGCCCAGAAACAAGGAAGGTGCAGCATATTTTGATGTGCTTTGAATGGATTCTCTCTTTCTCTCCTCCTCTCTCTATTCTTATCTTAAAAACAAAACAAAACAAAACAAAACAAAACAAAACAAACAAAACAGCTGTAACTAAAGTTTTCCACATACTGCATTCCAAATGCTTCAAATAACAGTATCAAAAGGGAGTTCATGAACTTTTGGGTAGTTCCATCATGCCAGGTCCCAAGGAGAAGGTCTGTCACCCAGTTAGAGTGCTTTCTCTCATGAGGAAGTTCCCTATTTCTATTTGCACTCTCAAGGCAGTCTCAAGCAGAATATTTGTTTGGCCTGGCATGTTTTAGATCCATTCATCTACTGCGTGAAGTCCTGAAGTTCAGTTGTCAGTAGCAATGTGAGAGATTGAATTTATCTCTGGCGGCAGTCACTCAGAATTCTCAAACTTGTCTATGTGAGAATTCTCAAAGCTGAACTCAGCTTTGGTGAGCGGCTGATGAGTCTGTGACTACCAACAGCATCCTTTAAGTTTGTGAGGAAATAGTGTTGCTTGTTTGTTCTCCCAGCTTGAGCAGACTTCATCAAGTGGAGTGTTTCCAGAGCTAGAAAATGGAAACGTGATTGATGTGCTTACTGTACACATTGTTACTTTTCTGTTGCTGTGCTAAAACACTACCTCTGAAAGCTACCTGTAGAAGAAAGTGTTTATTTTGGCTTATGGTTCCAGGAACAGTCTGTAGTGGCAAGGTAGGTACAAAAGCAAGAAGGAGGAGCAAGAAGCCGGCGGAACACATTTTGAGCTGCACACAGAAGCAGAGAGCAAGAAAAGGAAGCCGGCTAAGGTCATAAGCCCTCAAAAGCCTCTCAGAGCTTCAAACTCCAGGGATGCACTTCCAAGGCACCTCTCCTAAAGATTCCTCACCCTCACCAATAGTGCCACCAACAGGGCACCACGTGTTCAAATATATGAGCCTATGGGGGGAATTTTTCATTTGAACTACCATACCTTGGTTCTTAAAAAAAAAAAAAAAATCTTCTTTGAGTCGCTTTTATGAAATCGTAGTGTCTTTAAGTACTGAAAGCAGAGAATAGAAAATTCAACTTTCGAACAGAACCATATAGAAACATAATGAGTTTCTCAAATCAAAGATGGTTTTCTGATTCTACGTCACCTGACAAGTCTTTGTTTAAAATGTTCCTAGAGGAAGACATTCTGGCCAGCCCTGTGTGAATCCATGGGAGGAATTCCCATCACTTGTTAAAAGTCTCCATGTCCTTAGTGGTGACTTGTAATCATGAAACACATTTCCCTGATGGCTCTGGGTATTTTTCTGAGACGGATAACTTTGTCTCTCAGAAAGCTCCTTATTAGAAAGGAGAACCACCTGCCTTTCCCTAATTGCCTCAAGATTTTCTTCCTGATTATAAAGACATGACACGTATCTTTAAGGTCTCCAAACTTAATGTGCTCTGATAACCCTTTCATTGTAATTGGCACTGTATGACCCTTTGCATGCATGGCGATTATAGTTAACTGTCCATTTAGCCTGTGGTTTTACTTAGTCAGACCTGAAGATGGAGGGAACAGGAGGCACCTAGAGTTGCATTGTCCTTGAATTGCTTGCTCCCTATATGTATTACAGAATCGTGGTCTTTCACTGATGGCTGGGAGTGAGCATGTGAAAAGACATGCCACACAGAGAACACACAGTGTGAGGAGTGGAGGTGGCACACCCTGTTCTTAGCAAGCTTCTGTCACACCCGAACAGGTGCTCTTTCCTCCCAGGGACTCTTTTTATTGCTTGTCAGTGAACATTTGTGATCTGTGATCCATCTAGAGATGTTAATAAGATGTTAGGGACTGGATCTGGAGTGAGGCTGGAGACTCTGTAATCGCCATCCATGTAAACAGTGTGTGCTTCTGTTCACTGTCCTGCACTGTGTACACTGTGTGTGCTTCTGTTCACTGTCCTCTTTTCCTGAACTCAGAGATCATTCACCGATGCAAGGGAATTTGAGGTCTTAGAAGACTTGTTTACCTGAGGAATTCTCAAGGCACTTAGTGTTACAGTCTATGGCTCTCTCTCTCTCTCTCTCTCTCTCTCTCTCTCTCTCTCTTTGGGTCTCTCTCTTTCTCTCTCTCACACTTTTTCTCGCCCTCCCTGCCTTCTCCCCTTAACTCCCTGCCTCTCTCCCATGTTCTTCTAGATTTAGAATAAAGGTATTGAGCTTGTTACTTGAAGGGGAGGCTCTGTGTGGGTCTATAAGAACTAGAGACTCCTTACTAGAAATGAACAAAGGAGGACGCCAAACCTCTGGTGCTGAGACATAATCATGAATTCAAGGTCTGCCACACACACGTGTTTGCTCACATACATCACTGTGCACACATGAGCAGCACAGAGATTGTGAAGTACTCTGAGAGGACCAAATTTTTAGTCAGGTTGAGTGATACATCCCTGAAATACCAGTACTTAGCAGGCTAATGCAGTAGGATTGTGATAGCCAGGCCAACCTGGGCTACACAGATAATTTTTCTTTTAAATACTTTATTTTTTTTATTGAATGTGTATAAATGTATTGCCTATATGTGTTTGTGCAGCCCATGTGTGCAGTGCCTGCAATTCCGAGGGCATCAAATCCCTCAGAACTGGAGTTAAAGTCAATTGCTAGCTACTGTATGGGTGCTGAGATTTTTTAACAGCACTCTCTGGAGGAGCAGCCAGTGTCCTAATGGTGGATCTAGTTTTGCAACTCTCAAGACACTTGCCTTAAAAATAAGAAATGGGCTAGAGAGTTGACTTGCCAGTTAACGGTACTTAGTGTTCTTGTTAATGACCCCATTTGGTCCCAGCACTCACAAGATGGCTTACAATGGCCTGTACCTCAAGTTCTGATGGGTTCTACACTCTCTTTTGACCTCTGGTTTCAGTAGTACACACACATGTAATACATTAATTTTTTTAAATTATAAAGAAACCCCTCAAACCAATCAAACAAAAGGGATGATATTTATAAATGTTACTCAGAAGGCATGGGCAGTCAACATCAATTTTAGCTCAACATTGTCCTTAGAGTCTATCTTTAAAGTTCTTCAAAATTGCCAGGTATGGTGGTGCACATCTTTAATCCCAACACTCCAGAAGTGGAGGCCTGGGGATCTTGACTTAAGGCCAACTTAGTCTACATGATGCATTCCAGGCCATCCAGAGTGTGGTGTTTTGTTGTGAATGGCTTCCATATATTAAATACTTGGTCCCCAGTTGGTGAGATTTTGGGAGGAAAAATAATGGGGTGTGGCTTTGTTGGAAATGATGTGTCACTGGGTGGGGTGCAGAGCTTTGAGTTTCAATAGATTTGTGCCATTCCCAGAGTCCTCTCTGCCTCCTGCTTTAGCTTGAGATACAAGAGCTTAGCTGTTTCTGCTGCCACGCCATTGCCCCACCATCATGGGTGCCAACCCTCTGAAACCACAAGTCCTATCAAACTCTTTTATAATTTGCCTTGGTCATAGTGTTTAGTCAGAGTAAAAGGAAAGTAACCAATGCATAGGGCTATCTAGTGACATCCTGTCTTTAGAAAAAAAGTCTTTTAAAATATGAATGTTTTTTTTTAGCTATTCCTGTTGTATGTACATTTTTAAACTCCCCCCCCCAATTTACCAATCTCCATGTCCTAATTAGTGCGACAAATTAAAATTACATTTACTGTGACTAAGGTCTTATTTCTATTATTCTGTGTGTCTCTTTATATACTTGGTCTGGGAAATAGTGCACCGTCTGTGTATATGCCTTCTTTGGTGGAAAGGTACTAATGGCTGACGCAGGATCTCACATTTGCTAGGTGCCTGCTCTCCACTGAGACACAGCACAGGCATATTCAGTATGCTTTGCATGCTTGTCTTTTTGTTTTTAGTTGGTTCTTGCTTTGCAGCATAGACTTACCCTTCAACTCAATGGAATCCTCCTGTTTCAGTCTCTGAACTCCTAAGTTACTTTTCTATTGCTGTGATAAAGCCCCATGGGTAAAGCAACTTGTAGAAGGAAGGGTTGATTTAGTGTGTATGCTCTTAACAACTGAACGGCCTTGTCAGCCCCATGGCATTCGTCTTCATGGGACATGCATTTTTTTTTATTCGACTTACAGATTATCAGCAGTTAATTTAAAAATTGTATTTTCAGCTTATCTGCTCCTATATTTTTCTTTCTTTCTTTTATTTTCAGTGGTTCCCACAGACTCTCTTCATGTTTCTGTCTGTGATGATGTATTATGGCTTCTGGGTTCTTATTTGTTTTCTACTCTTGAAGACAGTTGGGTTAGAATCTGAGTATTAATGAGGAACCTGTATATTCTTTTTAGGTAAAATGTCAATTCGTTCCTATTGTTTGTAATGTTTGTTCTTTAATACTCATATGTTTTTCTCTCAACTACCTTGACTATAAATTCATTTATATATTTATATTTTCAATATATTGCTTAAGCATGCATATATATACATACACATATACTGTACATTTGTGTGAGCGAGTATGTGTATGTATGTTTTTTGAGACAGGATTTCTCTGTGTGGCCCTGACTGCTTGACTATCCTGGAATTTGCTCTGTAGACGAGGCCTTGAGTCCAGAGATCTGCCTCCCTTTGCCTCCTAAGTGCTGCGATTAAAGGCATGCACCACCATCACCTGGTACAATAGTAAATATTTTACATTAAATATCATTATAGATTATCTTCCCATGCCAATTAATCTGCATCTGTCACGTCATTGACTACATTTGTTTGAATGCTCCATACTCAGTCCCATAGTCAAAGCACTGACACTGTGGACATCAACAAAAGCTACAAATGAGGAATTTTTGATTTTCTGGTGAGCTGCTTCTGCAGCATTGTTGGGAGCCGACTTGTAGCAGAAAGCAGCTATCAGCTTTGCAGCCATCTTGAGCCATATACCCTGACGTGAGACTTGTTTTTCAATAGCCTACAACAGCTGAAGCACACTCTGACATCCCACATATTTTGTTTTGCTGTTTACTGCCCCCAGCTGCAAGGCGCATGTGGTATCCACGCCTGCAAGGCATGCGGTTCACATGCTGTCCACGTGCTATCCACACCATACACGCCTGTAAGGCGCACGTGGTATCCAAGCCTGCAAGGCGCACGGTGACGTGCTATCCACTCTATAGACATGTGGTACTCATGTGCCTACAAGGCACGTGGCAAAAGCCTATAAATACCCCAGATTTCCCTTCAATAGAGAGATAAGAGGAGACAATGAGAGAGACAATAAAGGAGAGAGAGACACAATAAACGAGACGAGACTTGATCAGAACCTCTGTCTTGTCTCCATTCTTCGAGTCTCTTCCCCTTTATCCCCCCCCCCCCCCTTTTTCTCTCTCGCTAGACCCTGACCCGTAGACGGGAGTGGCAGCTTGGGCCGGGACACAGTGGCCGCCAAGCATGGAGTAGAGATGGCCGCAACATAGCATCTTTTCTACATCCCATGGGTTATCTTCCTGTGGGTACTTGTTACTTCCTCCTCACCTCCTGATACCCATCTTCTCTAGGTTTAGCCTTGCCATGCACCAGATTCACTCCTGACTTGAACAAAATGTCTGTTGGCTGCACTGAGTCCATTACTGCTTGGGTCATGGGATCATTCATTCAGCAACACATCTATTAGCATATTTGTTTGATACTAGTATATTTGTTTATAAAGATTTTATGAGGGTCTAGCAGCATGTTGAACATCAAAGGCACACAGTTGAAGAGGCAACCTACCAAGCCAAGGTCAGCTTCAGTTCTAAGTGAACCTTCTACTCTGGGGGCAATGCCTAGTTTGGCTGTATTCCCGTGGTCCACTGTGCCTTGAGTCTAACCCATGCTCACTCATTATGGAGAGGGGTAGTGGACGCTCAGTAGGGTTGTTGTCTTTATAGATGTGTATTCTTCATAGCAAACATTAACTTGAGCTTATTTAAAGAGGAAGAAGACCCTTACCGACTAATCCTCAGCCCAGTAACTGCCTGGATATCTGAAACACATAGTTTACACTATTGATATTTGCCAGGGCTCTGAAGAAGATAAGAACTGATACAATGTGCATATCTATATTATAAAGGGGATTTTCTAGAATGGCTTGCATGATAGGGACTGGATAGTTCAATGATGGGTCTGCTGGAGGGACTGAGTCCCTGGTTTCTGCTCAGTCAAAGAGGCTGGATGCCTCAGCAGCTCTGTCTGGAGCTGAGGGCCTGAGAGTTTCCTGGAGAGACCCTGGTATCCTGTCCATGTCAGAGGCTGACAAGGGGGTTACTCACTATGAGATGTCTTTTCCTGCCTCAGTTTATCTTCTCTGCAAACACCTCCAGGGACCTGCTCAGAGATCTACCTTCTAATTGACTCTAAATCCTGCCAACTTGATCATCAGGACAGACCACCACAGGACTTGATGTGCACTTACAACTTAGAGAAAATTACTAAGAACACTGAAAATGTGAAATATCTATTACTTTTTAGCTTTATATTTTGATGAATTCAGGATTCACTCATAGTAATATGAAAAAGATTAAACTTTTCTTCAAATTCACATAGGTTTCAAAGTAACTATATTGGAAGAATGTTTTTTGCCAAGCACCTAAGATTTTAGCATTTAAAAGTGTGACTGGGACCCATAATGGGCAACCACACCAGCATAGTATCTGGCAAAATAGTGAAAATTTTAATTGAAGGGCTTATTCTCTCTTCACACTAATACAATAAAGTTAATATCTTGCATTGACTAAGATTAAAATAGTTACAGTGCATTATATATTTTACAAATTAATATTAAGTATTATTTGAGTGAAGTAATTTATTGCATGTGTTTGTAGTCTCAGAGAGATATGGTCCTTAAAAGTGATATGGTTCTGGTCTACCTCTTTCTATCAGTGTCTTCACTGATACATTCTTAGGAATGTATGTGCAGAGCAGTGTAGACATGTATATAGTGGGGACAGGACCCAGGGTCCTATCCACACCAGGCCAATGCTCACAACTGAGGGGCAGCCCGGAACACAGGATTCTAAGAACAGGCAGTAGGTACAGTTTGCATAGGTTACTATGACATTCAGATGCAGGCCAGGCATTTGTTCTTAAAGGTGCCCCACAGTTCATCTGAAGCTCCATTTCATTGGCTGACAGTGACAGTGTCTACTTCCTGTGTCATGAGGGTAATGAATGTGGGGAAAACAGCTGAGGACACATGCTTTCCCAGTCCTGTGCTCAGTGAATGGTGGCCATTCCTGTGAAAGTTACTGCCTTGGCAATGCTTAGTTGGGGACCTCACAGGCTGGGAGGTTTTGGGGCTCACTAGTTCAGATAAGCAGGGTTCTCTAAACATCAAGGGAAGTTTGAGGGAATTGTCTCGATGAAACCTGAGCTCAGGGTTTGTGTTAGAGGAAAATGTGTTCATCTCAATGGGATAACTCAAAAGCTGTGGAGTAAGGACACAGATGATGGAGACTGACTTAAGGTGACCTGCTGCTAGGGAATTTTAAAAATTAGAGTGTGTTGTGTTATCTGTAAGTGTGTGTGTTATGAATGCGTCATGTTTATGTAGTGGTGTGTGTGGTGTGTGTGTTACATATGGGTGTGTTGGGTGTCTTCTTCTATCCATCTCTGCCTTGTTACCTTGGGACAATTTGTCACTGAAACATCAACTCTTTTTGGCTTCACTAGCTAGCCAGTGAGCTCACAGGATCTGGGATCCACCTATTCATGTCCTCTAGTGGTGGGGTCACAGGAACAAGCAGCCATGCCCAGTTCTTCTAATGGATTTTAAACCTGGTTAATGTTTTTGTTATTGCCCTATGATGAAATTTCACAGATCTTGAATATGAATAGTCCACCCAGCTGTCTGCTTTAAATTTTCTCCATAAATCCTACTATTTTTCATAGACAATTTTGTGGGAGACAAGATGCTGTGTGTCTGTGTATTTGTCTGTGTACACAGTTGTGAATGGCATATTATGAAGTATATTGTGTTGCTGTGGTGAGGGCTTAGAAATGCAAATCAAACCCTGTATTTATTTAATACTTTTCTCTTAAAATAATTTCACAAATGCCCATGAACAGATATAGAAAGATGGGTGCAGAGGAAGAGACACTTGGATGAAGTGACTCTGGTCTTGAGCCTCCACTCCCCCATCAGTTAGAGACTGAATCATGTTTGATAGTTTATCCATTATATTTGATAAATGGGAAGCCCATCCGTAGTATCTCAGAAGGTAGCATCACCAGGAGGCTTTCACTGACATCCTAACAGCAGGCTTAGGACAGTCCCAATCTGCTATGACTGGTATCCCTGTAAGGATAGGCCATGGATATGGGGAGTTTTGAAGACATAGGTGAAGAGAGCTCTGGGCTCAGGCTGTTTAAGGATGCTACAGTGGCAGCTTCAACAACAAACATTGTGTTTATTATAGTTCTGAGAGGTTGAGAAGCAGAGGAACCAGCATGTACTGGTTCTTGGGGTGTGCCTTCTTGGTTTTGTCCTTGTGTGGCATAGTGTGTATGTGTGTCAGTGTGTATGTATGTGTGTCAGTGTGTATGTATATGTATGTGTGTGTGTGTATGTGTAGAAAAGGCACATCCGAGTGCAGTTGTATGTCATCCTGTTTTCAAAGATCACTAATCAAGTCACTGTCAACTCACTCTCACTACTTCATCTAAGCCAAAAAACTCCCCAAGGCCTCTCCCTCCAAATATCATCACACTGGCGTTTAGGTCTTCAGCAAATTGATTTAAAGGGCCACAACCACGTAGACTGTAGTTGGTGTGGGACATCTGCAAGCTCAAAAAGAAGCCTCTAGAAAGAAGCCTGGATCCTGGGCTCCTATCCACAGGGCTGGGAAAAGTTACTTCTGTTGTTCAAGCCACTTTAGCCTCAGGCCTGAGACACAGGATAGCTGGACAATGTGATCTCTCTAAATTTTTATTTTCTTATCAAAAGGGGGGATTTATGCTGGAGAACTGGGTAGTTATCAATGAAGTAGCTTATTTGAATGATGAAAGTGCCAGAACCAGTATAATACTGATTCATGGTAGCTGTTAAGTTTTAATTTTTCAAAAGCTTGAGAGAAAATACAGGTTGATTTAAAGGAAAAGAAAAACACAACCAACAACTCTGCCTTAAAACTAGTTAAACCATGAGTAATATTTGTGAGGAAAATTTCAGTATGATACATCTCTGCCACACAAAGATGGCTCCAAGGGAATTTCAAGTACAATGTGACCTTTCCCCCACCAAATTCAACTTGCATCAACTTTCAAAAAAAAAAAAAAAAAAAAAAAAGCTCCCCCCCCATACTTATTGCATAAATTAGGCTGCAATGCACTTGCTAAATACTTAAGGCTCAATTTAACAAGCGATTTCTGGATGCAGGAGGCGGCCAGCCCTGTAGCTGCCTTCTAATGCATGCATAAACTGTGTTGGTAATCAGAGCTGTGCAGGGAGTTCACTTTGCACCTCCTAGGGTGCCAATTTTCAGAAACTGTGAGAGCCCAATAGAAGAGTCTCACCTAAGATTCATCTGTGACCTAAATGGCAGGGGAAGCCATTATCATTCATTTTCCATGCACGGTTGGCCCGGGTTATCAGCTGAGCACCTCTGGACTCCAGGGAAGGATTTTGCTGGCTTTGAGAGGCCCGAGAATTGAAATGGTCAACCAAGGTACTTCATTATCCTGATCAGAAAACACCTGCAAATTAAAACAGAAAGATGCACATGGTTCTATGCAAGAGTCCTGTGGCGAGGCAGGTGATCAAGGACCACTAAACAAACAAACATCTACAATTAGAAATCAATTAAATGAGTTGGGTGTGGCAGCACATACGTGTAACCAATCTCAGTTTGGGGAGGCTGAGACAGGTGGAGTCCTGTGAGTTTAAGGTCCATCAAACCTTAAGAAATGCATGCGATCCTATCTTAAAAACAAAACATAACCCATCAATTAAATAGTGAGGTATATGGAGTTGGGTGACAAAAATCTCTCAGAGATGAGCAAAACCAGTGTGAGACAGAGGAAGATAATGGAAGAGGGGAAATATGAACCAGGATCTGGAAGTAAAAAATGGAAAGAAAGGAACATGCAGGGGCATTTGGGATGAAAGCAGGTTGAAGCAAGAGTGCATATGTACATGTGTGTATGATTGTATGTGCATGAGGACACGTGTTCACGTGAGACATCTGTCTGGGGTAAGAGAGCCACACGACAGAGTGTAAGAACATAGTTGCTATCCACAACACATCTAGAGGCACCTGAATCACGGGGAGAGACATAGGGGACCATTTACTGTGGGATTAAGAAATATGATTGAACTTTTCCTGACCACCAACGTGCATATTGTGACTTCCATCTTGGCAATAAAGGAACTATGGCTTAGAGAGGCTGTGACTACACAGAGGAAATTTGCAAGACTCCAGAGTCCTCCTGGGCTGTCTGGCATCCTGGGCATCCTATGCGTCCACATAGTTGTTAGACACTAGTAGAACCCTATTGCTTAAGGTAGGTCTTCCTCTGATACACTCTGGGTACCAGAGTTTCCCCATGGGATGAGATGGAAGTTCATGTGAACCGAGACAGCACCCTGATCAGTATCTCTCCTCTCTCTGCAATTTGTCTTGCTTTATTCACATTCACTTGTGAAAGTCAATGTCCCGGGGATGCTCTCTCAGGAAGCCATTTGAAAAAAAAAAAAAATCCCCATCTCATGCTCTGCTATCTAAGGCACTACCTACCATCTTCAGATGTGTCCCTAGATTGTGGCTATTGCTCACAGGGTATCTGTGTGACAGAGGAGGCCATGCTGTATAGGATAGACTGGCTGTCAGAATGCTGTGTCGAGAGACCAACAGTGGCAGCAATGGCGACCTCATTATTACTTAGCATGTGTGAGTCAAGTTCCCAGATCTCCCTGCCCAAATTTGGCAAATTACTACTGGGTTTCGAGTGAGGAATATGGGAGAGAACATATTACTGCCAATAACCACACAATGATGGCAAAGTGACACCATTTGGATAGATAGCTGTGCTTGCCTTCACAGCTCCAGCATCTAGTTTGTGATGATTAGAATGTGGAAGGAAACAAAGAGGCAGCTTGCTAGGCTGTTTGCTGCAAAATTGTCATTCTGCTTAGGTTGGAGGGATAACTACATCAACAGAGGCATTGCTAGTAAGAGGAACCATCCTGCCTCCATCTTAGGTTTGAAAGCCACCTTAGAGTAAAGACAAATCAGGGTCATTCCTGTTTACGATTAAATCCATGTCTCAAGGATTGGGCTATGTCCCATCTGTAGACTTAACTACAAATGGTTCCATACTGCCTGTCTCAGGAAAGAGCAACTGTGCTTTTGTTTGACAACCATCTTGCAACCTTACCTTTGTTTTAAAAAAGTTGTTATGACTACCTATTGCTATAACTACCTTGCTATGACCACCTTGCATTCATGTCTTTGTCTCAGTAGGTCATTATGACTAACTTCTTATGCTTGTCCGATGCTGATCTGTCAAACCCTTAGGGGGAGGGTTTAAGGGAATAAAAAAAATCTTGCTTTGATTGCTTGGTTTAATTAATTTGGTCATGATGATTTGGGTCAGTGGTCTTTCTCCTTGAATTGTTGGAATTCACAAGACCCTCTTGAAGAATGTCTAAGCATAAGAAAATGTCAAGGTGAGATGCAGTGACCATGTGATCAGCCAAGATGGATCTGTAGAGAGCAGAGATTCCATAACAGTCGCAAGCTGGACAGCCTGACTAAGCCGGGACTTGTGGTCACTGTAACAGTGGGAGGCAGTAAGGAGCTATGGTAGATTCTTGAGGAAGGGATCATAACCATACTATTATTGGTATCATTTAGATAAAATCTTGGAGGCTAAATACTCAGAAACGACAAGAAGTTGTTCAAGAGATGCCGCTGGTCTGTTTGTCTTTCTGCCCCAGCTCTTGGTTTGCTCTCTAGCTCACCATTAGGACTGGTACTCTTCTTAGACCTGACTATCCTCTCTCTCTCTCTCTCTCTCTCTCTCTCTCTCTCTCTCTCTCTCTTTTTGTTTGTTTGTTTTTTGTTTTTTGAGACAGGGTTTCTCTGTGTAGTCCTGGCTGTCCTGGAACTCACTCTGTAGACCAGGCTGGCCTCGAACTCAGAAATCCACCTGCCTCTGCCTCCCAAGCACTGGGATTAAAGGCATGCGCCACCACCGCCTGGCCATCCTCTCAACTTAGGGTGCCTATCCTCTGGGCAGGTGGTCAATAGCTTAACTCTTTGGCTTTCAAAAAAAAAAAAAAAAAAAAAAAAAGAGCCTGCACTGAAATCAAAGTCTCCTTACTTTAGAACTCTGCTCCCTGAAGTATCTATTCCCACGTGGGGGCTCCTCCATCCGAGATCTGGTGGTGTTCTCTGTAGAGCACCAGATAGACGATAGGATGCATACCCGTTCCTAAGGCAGTCTTCCTGCTCAGGTGGATTTACCCTGCTGGTTAGCTAATGTGGATGGAGAAGAAATGGAAAGGAGCGAGTGTCTGGGTCTTTTGTACTCTTCAGAGTTCATGCTGCTCTGGGTTAAGGGGCCAGGCTTCTTGTTCTGATAACGGGCCTTTGGGTCTCCTCTGCTTGAGTTTTAAACATCCCCTTAGCCCGCATGCAGAGTCTTTGCAGAATTTTATTTTTGAAGAGGCAAGATTAAGACTGATTGCTCTGAAGTGGATTTCAGGGAGAAAAAGGGTAGGTAGAGAATACCTTTGGAGAAAGAGTGGGGAGAGTGGAGAGACAAAGGAGAGGAGAGAGAAGGGAGGTGTGTGTGTGTGTGTATGTATGTGTGTGTGTGTGTGTGCGTGTGGAGAGAGAGGGGGGAGAGAGAATATGAAAGCTATGGTATATCAAATCTCCAGGTCTGGAGAGAGAAAAATCTAAACAAAAGTGTGGCCATGTCTTAGAGAAGTAAAACACAGGTTCTTTGGAATCAGGAAGGAGTTTCTGTTTGCATCCTTTGAAAATAGTTGCCTCTGAATTTTCTTGAGAAGCAATTAGGAAGAAACAGCCATTTAGGGAAGTATATCCTGCCCTGTGAAACTGGCTTCTGAACGAAGGTCAATTACCAAGGTTAAACACTGATATTTTAAAAATGTGAATATGGTATATTTCTGTAATGTTCCTTCAATGAAAAAAGCAGCCAGGATTATGCAGACCTGGGTTCCAATCCCAGTGGTCATGGAGCAGTTGGCTGAGTTTAGATACGTCCCTGAAGTCCAGGTTCCATGTCCTCACCTGGATGCTGTCCTAGGGAGACTGCACCTCTGCTGATTCCCATGCACTGGGAACGGGCTGAAGGTCAGGCCTCAGGGCCACCGAGCCTATGGCTCACTGAGATGTGCCCCAGAAACACATCTGCTCCTCTTCCCGTGTCCTCAGTCACATCCTCTCAAGGCACATGTCACATGCCTCAGCCATGACTGTCATGACAGCCATGAGCATGTGTCTCCTTGAGATTCCCACTGTCAGTCCTCTTGGCTTTCATTATCTGGCATGTGGGCACTTGGAATGTGGCCACACAGAAGCTTCTAGAATTTTGAGAAGATTGAGTCACCCCCTCTTTTCCTCCTTTCATCTCATTTCACTCCTAATTTTATTTATTTATTGACTTGCATTTTGGAAGTTTTCAAGATCAAACTCCCTTGCAACCCAAACTGGCCTCAAACTCCCACTGTGGCTAAGGATGGGCTCAACTTTGCCTCTGTCACCTAAGTGCTGGGATTCCAGAGCTCTGCCAGTCCCAGCTTCCCTCTGTCAAATGACGGGATAACAGCATCTTCTATATTTGAAACACTGAGGGAATCAGATCCCCTGGAACTGGAGTTACAGATGGTAGCGAGCCACCATGTGGGTCCTGGGAATTGAACCCAGGTCCTCAGCAAGAGCAGCACTCTTAACTGCTGAGTCATTTCTCTAGCTCAGCAGTTTTTCTTTTTCAGATATGTACTTCCACGGGGCTCTTTTCTCATCGGTACTAGGCATGCAGCTGAGATTAGATGCTGTTGTTCACAGGTATGAAGCCATCAAAGCATAAACTAATGATTTTTTTTTTTTTTTTTTTTTTGGTTTTTTGAGACAAGGTTTCCTGGAACTCACTTTGTAGACCAGGCTGGCCTCGAACTCAGAAATCCGCCTGTCTCTGCCTCCCAAGTGCTGGGATTAAAGGTGTGCACCGCCACCGCCCGGCTGCATAAACTAATGAAAAAGGCCTTCTGTGCAGGGCACAGCCCGAGGTCTCGCATAGACAAGTGCTTAGAGAGCACCTGTGATGCTCACTTTCATTTCTCTGTGGAATTGTCAGCAGAGAAACACTGCTTTTAATATAAAATTTGTTACAATTTCTATCATTAAAGAAAATAAAATGTTAATTTAAAAGCTAGTTTCTACTGTTGAAAATTTGGAAAATATTGACCCTTTATCTTTGCAACCAGCTTGGTTGGGAGGCACCCTTGCAGTAAGATTATAGGGTGACACTCTTTTATAGAATGTGCTGATGTGTTAAGAAGGTCTGCAGACATGGGACTCCATGGCATGGACTAGAGTCCACATGCTTTGCAGAATGCAAACACTGGCAGGCTTAGTTGTGGGCCCCTATGCTCCAGTTTGAGCTGAATCGTGCCTTAACGTGGCCCTGGGTCCAATGGTATGACCAACCCTAGAGCCACCATCTGGTCTCACAGGCTCCTGGTTGTTGGTCAACTCCTGCTTTTCATGAAGTTTCTCTAGTGTCAGTTTCTGTAAAGCCTGTGGGGTCAGCAAGGCCATGCCCACATCTGGGCCATCACATCTGCACCACCAACTTCTACAAATGCCTTCTTTCATTTTAAAATTCCAGTTATGGGGCCCCAGCTCTGTCTCACTAACCTTTCCTGCTTACGGTGGACTGGCGACTGGGCAACGTGGCCCAAGTCAGCAGCAGGCTCTGGAAGGCTCTCTTCCCCAAGCAAGGAGCATGATATATTGTTTTTTGAGTCACTATGAGAAGCATCTCCTAGACTGGCTTTCCTTCTCCTCCCCATCCTGGCTTTCTTGCAGCCATAATGTGCTTACCCCTCCTCCATCATTTCCAGATTCATTTTCTGGAATCAGATGAGATAGATCTTGAACTCAGTTTCAGGATTCTTTGATGTCATACATTTGTATAGAATCTCTCCTTCTTGGACACATCATTCTCAGCCATTTTTTTTTCAAATCTAAATGCTACCATGGCAAAGCCTTTTGGGATTCTGCATTTGTTCCCCTGTTTTCTGCATCCCATAGCTGATGGTAAGCTGTAATCATTTGTTAACACATCTGTCTCCTCCCAGAAGACCACAGGACTGGGTAAGACACTGATGGGGCCAGCACATAGTAGGTGTGCAGTATGGGTTGGAGGCCCACTAGTGTTTATAGAAGAATGCTTTCCTGCCTGTAAAATGAAGTGGCCTCTGGGCTACTGAGATTTTGTGCTTTTTGCTCAAAATAATAAAGTTGAAGGGGAAACTTTACCTGACCTGTTGGAATGCACAGTGCAAGATTTCATTGCTCATCCAGTTCTCAGCGCCATATGGCTCTCTCTTCACGGACTGCGCTGTTGAGAATTACTTTCGCAGGTAATTTCCTAATGATTGTCTTGGGATAAACAAATTTATCAGACTGGTTTGGCTAATGTATTCAAGGAGGACCACAGGGGAAAAGTTTAATCATGGAAGAAGCCAGCCGCTGTCTGTCATTAGAGGAAGGGTCCAGGACTGACGGGTGCTGAGCTGCTGTTGCTATGACTGCACATACTTTCCTATCCCTTTGTGAGGTCATCTGCAGCTCCCAAGCTGATTGGCTAAAATGAGATCACCCCGCTGACCAAACGTGGGGAGTTAATTTCATCAGAAAGAGGAGGACGGTGGGAAACCCTGCCACCATGCTACAGAGGAATTTTCCTCAGCGGTCTAGAGCGTCCAACTTTGCTTTTACTAAATTGATATGTTCTGTCTAATGAAACAATGTAAGGAGACAGCCGGTGGCATTAGTCTATTTTGTATATCCATGGGAACTTTAGTCTGGTTTTGTCAGAACACTGACTCTCAGAGTTAACCTTTATTTTCCTGTAATGCATCCACATAGCCAAATGCTGTCGTCACATACATTTATATAATTGGAGATGGGTGACGGGAAGGTACAAAGGAGCTGGCACAATGGCAGGTATCTGCTTGCAGGGCTTCAGCTCGAGGGAAATAATGGGCCCAGAAACCTTACACAGAAGTACTGCTCTTTGGACTGGACGCATCCGTGCAGTGGAATGAGAAGCCTTGTCTTGTATGGGAGGTTTTCACAATCGCCCGGCCCTCCACTTGGCATAGCCTTTGTTCTAGGAATTAATCACATGGCTCCACTGGCTACATTGCAGTTCTGCATAGGGAAGACACAGAATGAGCTGGGCCTGAGAACAAGGAGCATGCCAATCTGCAGGCTTCCCTGGCTGGTGAAGCTGGGTGTGTGAATATAAAGTGTCACCACCATAGATGCCTAAACATGAGCTGAGCAAGGATGACACCAGTAGACATGCTAAGGTACATGGGGGAAATCCCAGGGGGTCTGAACAAAGACCTATAAAAACTAAGGAATGCTGAGGGGGGCAGCCAGACATAGTCTTTACCAGGAGAGAGCACACCGATTGGTTATCCAAGACCAAAGAGTAGCCTTGTGAACATATATACAGGTAACATTATCCAGACTGAGGAGGTTGTATTTATATTTTTGTGTTTTTTTAAAGTATAGAATAGAGTTTATTCAGGGCATGGGGAGGGAATTTAAGAAGGTAGTAGAGGCAGAGGAAGGCAGAGAGAGAGGGGGGGGGTAGAGGCCAGCTATGAGCACGTTGAGAAAGAGGGGGAGAGGAATGAGGAGGGAGTGAAGGGGCAAGAGGACAGAGAGAGAGAGAGCAAGAAGGCAAGATCAAGAGCTGTATTTATGTATTTAAGAATGTATACATGCATATGCGCACACGCACATACATTTTTATATGCAAGTTCACACGCACACATACATGTAACAACATTAACAACAAAAAAATGAGGCCACAAATTTGAAAGAGAGCTAGGAGAAATATATGAGAGGGTGTGGAGAAGGGAAAGGGAGGTAGGCAATATCGTAATTACAGAAAACAGAAGCCAAGGAAGCCCAACTCAGGGCTAGTGTCATCGGTTCTTACTGGAATATAGAAATAAGTTTGATTGAGGGTCAGAGGAGATATTATTGGTTGTGTTCTGGACACTTTATATGTTCCTCAACTGTATGGTTTTCTAATTATTATAGTTTAAAAATCAAACCATCTTGCTGAGGCAGACTGGGCTGTAGGCTGATGGCCTACCTCCTGAGCTACACATTCCTGAGATCAGGGTTGTGGGACCTGTGCGCATGTAAGAGAGGTAAGAAATTCAGGTCGCAGAGACACCTTGCTAGGGAAACATGTCAGGCAGTAAGCTCCAGGGGTCTTTGGAGAATCATAGGCTTTCAAAGGATTCAGTCTGGGACTTTCTCACAGCCGAGAAGGATGGAATAGACACAGAGAAGGCAGTGTGGCCCCAGCATCTGGGGTGAGCCATGGTATTGACCCATCTGTTGGGTACTTGGCCTGCTTCAAGCTCAGTACCCACTTGTCTCCCTGGAATCTTCTGTGAGACCAGGTATTGTAGTATTTCTTATTATCACAACCTGCAGCGAATTCATACCAGGTAGAAACTGGGAAGCTGGGGTTCCAACCAATTTCCCTGCTGATATTTTCTGTCCAGTGTGAACACGCTGGGCATAGTTCTCACAGAAGCCTTCTTTGCTACTTTGTTCAATTGTTATGTGGTTTCATAAACGGAATCATCTCAACAGCATTTCAAGTGATGATACTTATTCTTAGCATAACATTATCTCTGAAGCTTACTCATTTCAAGTTTTGGTAATGTTTTCCATGATGACTCTTCTCTCTGGGTCAGTTAGGGGGTTCTCATAGTGTTAGTTCCTGATAGTTAAAGAGGATGCTTTGTGAAGCTGTGTTGTGTAATATGAGGGTGCCTGGCTGACTACACACCCATCCTGGAGGTCATAGGATGTTAAAATAAAACAAGAGAACATGGTTCTCTGGGATATAATAACAGGCTTCCTGCTCCTGCTCTTCCTCCTCCTCTTCCTCCTCTTCTCTACTTCCTCTTCCTCCTCCCCTCCTCTCCACTTCCTTTCTCTTCCTCTTCCTCTTCTTCTTTGTTCTGTGGTTGGATGGTGGGATTTTTGCCTGTCTTAACGTGTGCTCTTTCACTGAGCTATATTCTATTCCTCTTTCATGGTTCTGTAGGACAGTGTCTTCTAGGCATGCCATGGCCACTGCCTCCTTGAACTCTCAGCTCCCAGGATTACCCCAAATAGCCCCAGCTCTTGCCAAGTCACACAGAAGCAGTTAACAGTTGCTGGGGGAAGATACTTTTCTTTGGCGGTGTAGTCATCCCCTTAGCAAGTTGCCCATGCTCCTGAAGGTAGCTAACCTCTGTCAACCTCATTGGTTCTCAAGTTAGCCTTGGGCAGAATCGTCTCTCTCTTCTGTTGTTGGTTCCCTGTCTAGGGCAAGTAAGAGCTTGTTTATCTGTCATGGGAAGTTCACACCACACATGCTTTTCTTACCTGTTCATTAATTTATTCACTGGCTAAAAATACTGAACACTTCTCATCCTTAGGAGATTGTGTATGTGTGTTATTATCTCAATAGGATTATTGAGTTATTGTATCATCTCAATAGAATGGCTATTTTAAAACTTAGTAATGAGGTTCCCATGTCTTAGTTACTTTTCTATTGTTTTAAAAAAATACCATGACCAAGGCAACTTATAAAAGAAAGCATCTAATTTAGAGGCTTACAGTTCTGGATAAAATCTATGAATCCATCATGGGGAGGAGAATGGCAGCAGGCGGGCATGGTGCTGGACCAAGTAGCTGAGAGCTTACATCTGATCTGCAGGCAGGACACGGGGATACAAAGAAACACATGCATATTCATGCGTGTGCATGTGCACGAGCGTGTGTGCATGCACATGTGTACACACACACACACACACACACAGAGAGAGAAAGAGAGAGAGAGAGAGAGAGAGAGAGAGAGAGAGAGAGAGAGAGAGGAAGCAGTGGCATGAGCTTTTGAAACTTCAAAGCCTACCCGAATTTGCACACCTCCTCCAACAAGACTGCACTCTCTAATCCTTCCCAAACAGTTCCATCAACTGGAGATCAAGTGTTCAAATATACGAGCTTATAGGAGTCGCTGTCATTCAAACAACCATGGCCCAGAAAATATAATCTCACAAACACATCGATCAGTCTTCTGCTGGAGTTTTTACATATTAACATTTCAGAACGTTCCTCCCCAGGCTGCTGACCTTGGTGAGAACTTTGCACAGTAACAGAGAGGCTTGGAGCTCATCTTCTTTCCATGGTTTGTTGTTCTAACTCTTAATATTGGGCTCTGTGTTGTGGTGGACAGCATCACATTTAGCTCATGTTTCTTGGAAAGAGTATGTGGTTTTGGGAACAGATGTTGGAACTTCAATTTTGGTAGCATGACAAAAAAAACCCAGCTTGTTTCAAAGGTTATTAGCTGGTCATGCGTGCTAAGTAGTTCACTGCTCAGAACAAAGATACCATTTATTATTCTCTCTCTCTCTCTCTCTCTCTCTCTCTCTCTCTCTCTCTCTCTCTGTCTCTCTCTCGCTCTGTCTCTGTCTCTGTCTCTCTCTCTCTCTCTCTCTCTCTCTGTGTGTGTGTGTGTGTGTGTGTGTGTGTGTGTGAATACATATCAAGGCATATGTGGGAGGTCAGAGGAGAACTTTCAGCAGTCAATTTCTTTCTTCCATTGTCTGGGTTCTACAGTTCAGTCTTATGCTTGACCAAGGTATCTTTACCTGTGAACCTATCTCACCAGCTCAGAAACACCATTTATATTATCATTATTAAATTTGGTAAAGCAAGATTTCCCCCTAACCTTCGTTTGAGGAAGGAAAGGCAGAGCACCGTGGATGAAAGACACAGTAGGTTGAAGATGGACCTATTTTTAGGTCTGGGTCACAGCTACCCAGTGTAGAGGAAGAAGCAGAAGAAAGAGGCCAAAGGGAGTTCAGGGTTAACTGCATGGGGCTGCAGGGCAGATGGAAGTCCTGGGTGGGAAGCACACTTCAGTGGAAGGACTAAAGCAGTGTTAGCAAGCCAGGGCTCAGAGATCGTGGAGAAACGCTGCCTAAAACTCTGGCTGCACACACAGCCTCCTGCCACGGCATGGAAAGCAATGCTGCTGGAGAGAAATGGAGGGCCCTTGGAAAAGACAGATGCAGGATTAACAGCGAAAGTGGAGATTGAAGTTAATAAACAGAGTGGGCCACTCTGTTGGTGATGTGTAAGACTTCACAAGCTGAAGGGCCGGGGCTTGAACCCTGCTGTGGTCCAGTGACTGAGGAGCGAGAACCCAGTTTCCCCAGCATTTTCCAGAATGTCTAGGATTGTCAGATAGATGTCACAGAGACTGTGCTGCTGACAGGTGAGAGCAGCCCTGCCCCCTGGGTGTGGGGAACTAACTTCTGCCCCACGTGAACAATCTCCTTCCCACGGGCTCTTGTTTCCATATCTATAGGGTAAGGGCATCTCTCTATGCCTACAGTAATACTTTGTGAGGATATTTGATGCCACTGACATGTCTGGTAAAAGAATGAAGGACACACTTTCCAGTTGTATTTTCTCAGGACAAGGGACATTCAAAAATCTCCATTTCTGTGTTGTAGCTGATCAGGAAACTCTGACCAGATCTCAGGTGAATAGTTGTTTATCTCCTCAAATGAAGTTGTTCACAGCCAAGCATATGCTTCTTCCTTTTCCCTTTGGTTTCCTTAGTTTTGAAAATATCCATGGAGAAGGAATAGAGTGAAGTCTGCTGCCTTTAGATGCCCAGTTCCCAGCAGCTGACGGTCGGCTGTGCTCCACCACTGTTCATGGACCAACACTTAGGAACTGCTTTATGTTTTCAACTTTGGATTTAATGATGTGTATTGAAATTTGTTTTGTTTTTTTTTTCTTTTACATAATCAGAGAATGAATTTCTTCAGTGTATAGCTGTATAGCATTTTATCCTATGTTTAAATCATTTAAATCTCAAATGTTAAATATTGATGTTGTTTTCACCATGTGCAGTTAAAACGGTCTTTTAGTGAACAATGGTATCTGTAGATATTTTGCATGTGTGTGCTAAAACTCCCAATAGTAGGATTTTTGGGCCAGGAATGTGTGTATTTGAAATTTAGGACAGATACTCTCAAACACCTCCTTGGAGGTGACATAGTTCCTACTTAGTCAGTTGACATAGATCCTCCACTTGGTGTTCTCCCTAGCATAGTGTGTTCCTTGTTTGGGACTTGGACCTGTAGCAGAGGATCTGTTCTGTCACTGGGAGGTCAAATCTCTCCGCTCATAAGTACGTGTTTGTCCCCTAACTGCATCCTCAGATAGTGTGCCTTCCTGCCTTCTAGTTTGTCCTTAAGACAGGTGTGTATATGCGCGTGTGTGTGTGTGTGTGTGTGTGCGTGTGTGTGCGTGCGTGTGCGTGTGCGTGTGCGTGTGTGTGTGTATGTGTGTGTGTGTGTATGATAGAGAGAGGGGGGAGGCAGAGTGGTAGGTAGCTCCCTAAATTAGAAAATGCTGGTTGGTCTCTTTCACCCAGATATGTATCCTGTCAACTTAATTTGATTTTTGAAAATTCCACAATTGAGTTCATTCCATTGCTTAACATTTGTCTCATCAAAATATATCTGAGTCTTATCAGTCTCATTTGTACCATATTATGAATTAGTTTCTCCCTAAGCAGATTTGCCTCGCAGGAAGTCAGGGAGAGCGGCGAGGAGAGGGGAGGGGAGGGGAGAAAATGAGCTTAGTGTGGAGACTAGAGGAAACATGAACTGTGTGTCTTGCTTAGCAGTTTTAGCCACTCTGCCTTCAGAGAGAGTCTCTGAAGTCTCACTTGGCCATTCTCCTGCCTCATAAATTTCTAAGGGCTGCCAGGATTTCAGGCTGAGTGTGGATTTGGATCCTAATCTTTCACAGCCTGACTCTTCTAGTGTTCAGAGCCTTGTCTCCCTGGTCTGCCTCTCAGAGTCACAGCCATAGTAGCTGTGTGCAGGAGGGAGTTTGTCATCCCCTGGTTGGCACATGTCCCCAGTCTGGCTAGCTTTTCTACTGTCTCTGTGACAACCTCCCATCTCTGTCATGGCCTCTTTCAGGCACAGTTTACTACTTTTCCTAATCTAAGTTCCCTAAGATGTGCACTGTGCCTTGGCATCGTAACTGCCCTTAAAGGGCCAACGCCAGCACCAGCACCATTTTATATCCTATGAGCGTCTTGTTTATGGACTTTCCCCTTTTTTGGCTTTTTTTTTTTAAAGCCTCTTAATGAAAAATAGCAGCTCACAGAATGCTTTTAGAATGATAAATGACTAGATTGTTAATAATCTCTTAATATTTATCAGATTTAAAGTGAATATTAGTTCTATTGAGTATTGATTATAAAGATGGAGGGCTGGGGACAGAGCTTGGTAATGGAGCTCATGCCCAGATGTGCAGGGCTCTGGGTTTCACCTACAGCACCAAAGACAAGTAGAGATCTCCATGCCCCTTCGAAAAAAGGACTAAAACTAGACAGGAGTCACCATCTATGGTTCAAATGACTTTCTAGACATAAATATTCACAATTTGATTTGTGTTTGAAAGCGTGTGATGGCTTTGGTTGTTTTAGAAACAAAGCGTGTGAGGGCTTTGTCTTACCTGTCCCAGCATGGTAGAATCCTGGTTTCAGAGCCCATTAACACCAAAGTACATGTGGACATTTACACACACACACACACACACACACACACACACACACCACATAGACACAAACACCTAGTCATATGCACAAACACACACACACTGTACTAGTTACAGTTACGTTTCTGTTGTTGTGATAAGCAACTTGACCAAAAGCAGCTTGAGGAGGAAAGGGTTAATTGTCCTTTATAGACCTTCATGAGGGGGAGTTGTCAGGAACCTGGAGGCAGACACTGAGGCAGAGACTGCAGAGTAACACTGCTTGCTGACTTATTTCCCATGGCTTGCTTAGTCTGCTTTCTTATTACGACCCAAGACCACCTGCCCAGGGGTCAATCATTACTCAAGAAAATGCCCCACAGACTTGCCTACAGGTCAATCTGATGGAGCCATTTTCTCACTTACTGGATATGTCTATATTTGAGGAAACTTGACAAAAATCAACCAAGCACCCCCCCACACACATCTGCACGCACACATGTGTGCATGCACAGACACACGTACATATAAATTCATAAACATACATACATATCTAGACACATATTCTCACATATGTACACACATGTACTGCACACCTACACCACACTCTCAGGGCTGTGTGCTGCTGCTTTGCCAAGGTGACACAACTGTTAACTGAGTTGGTCACTGTCTTGGGTGATGGGAGTTGTGTTGAATTGGGCTAGGTTATTGCATAAATGAGGCCAGAGGCATTCAGAAATGGGAGTTCTTTGGTCACTTATTATAAGAGTTGTCCTGTGCATATGCTAAGGGTGGGCATCAGCTGCCAGCACAGATGTGGGCCTGGATGGCTTCAGCAACAATGCTTCCCAGTAGCTGAGATGCACCCACCACAAGCCAACTCTCCAGCCAGCGTTTTCTCAGGAGATTTCCTGCCCTTGAATTCAGGTGCATTATGTGGTTTTCATCTGAAACTCAAGCAGGTAGAGCTCACAACATCCTGAGTTAGCAAAATTGGGTCCATCTCAGCCCCAGGGACACGCCCCATGCCATTTTGGTGAGAGGCGAGTATATTCTCTTTAATATCAGGTAGCATCAGTGAAATTTCTCTGTATTACCATTTGTGCATGTGTGCGTGCGTGCGTGCGTGCGTGCGTGCGTGCGTGCGTGTGTGTGTGTGCGTGTGTGTGTGTGTGTGTGTGTGTGTGTGTGTGATACATGACCTTCATGGTGGTAGGATGCTTACAGTATCCAGGTTAGTTAAGTTGACGTCTGTTACCCAGACTACTTAATTTTGAACTTGGCTACATGAAGCTATGTTGCAGCTAAGTAGGATCTAGCTGGTTCAGGTCCCTGGGCATGGGGCTCAGCATTGGACTGGTGCCACCATGTTGGGGAGACAGAAGGAATGTCTATAAGCCTAGAAACACTGCAACTCATGTCTCTGGCCAAGAGTGTGTTTCTTCGTCACAAAGGACTCTACAAGCCAGTTAAACAAGTTGTAGACCCTGTGACAGGCAAGCAAAGGGTGTGTACAGGCTGTGTAGAGAGAAAGAGAGTAGGCTGTCATGTTCAGGAAACCTGTAAATTGCCGTTATAGTGCAATTCCATTTCTCCATCACTTTGGTACTGGAAGCTGCTCTCACCCAACTGGAATGATTTCTTTAGAGAGAAATCTGCTGATATCTATCCAAATGAAAGAAAGGTGCCTGTCGTGGACCTAGTAGACTGTCTCCCAGCAAGGCATGGTACATGTGAATTCTCAGAAGTGTGAACTGGCCCTCACCAATGGTACCACTTGTCTGTGGTGTGGTGTTTGCAGAACATGGAGGATCTACTTACTGAACAGGCAGCAGAATGACAAAGCACTAAGTAGCTATACGCCAGGACAAAAGACATGTTTAAAAACATTGACATGAAGTCAAAGATTCATAATTTTAAAAAATCAAAGAGCAGGACACATGCTTAGTTGGCTCTATTTGTGTTTTAAAAGGGCAAACTGGGCTTTAACAACGCTTCCTATCCTGTACGTATGTAGGCACCGAGGGACCATGCAGTATTTGCCAGTGAGGAGGACAGGCAGCAGAGACAGAAGCTTCCCACCTCATGCAATTTTGTCATTTATTTTTATTTTTATTTTTTGAGTTTTGAATCACACCAATCCTGTCCCACCGACTGACAAAGCAGTGGCTTCAACTCGATAGGTACGGACGGTGTGAATTCATCTAGAATCACTTCATCCCATGATCCCCTACTCTGTCTTTTGATACCCACCAGGCTCTGCATAAATCGGATGCCTCGGGAAGATCATGCACCCCTCATGAGCTCCTTGTACTCCTGATGTGCAGAATCAAGAGCCCACCCCAGAGTGAGATGGCTTTGAGGGAGCTGGCTGAGTTTGAATCTTGTTTGTGTTGCTGACAGGCTACTCTAACTCAGCCCAGTTTCCTATTGTGAGGGGACCTCAGCTTCCCCACTTGGGAGATGGAAGACTGTTGTCTCACCATGGCTTCATCTTGGCTACTCTCATGCACGATGGCATAACTAGTTTTTAGAGACCCCGATTATTAGCCAACAGCTTTCCTGTGGCCCTCTGCATTGGTGTCACAGCTAGCCCCTAAGGGAGTCATATAAAGCCGGCTAAGTCCCGGGGCAGCTCCTCCTTCGTGGCCAGACCTGCTGTGCTTTTTCGGATAGCCTTCTCTTGCAGTTGAGGGATGAAGAATAAGTTTGATATTGGAATTTGGATCATCAGGGATCTGGTAATAATTACTTGCCTAGGAGAAAAATTTGTTTCAAATACCCAGGCCTAAGTGAGTCTTCTTTGCCTCGAGCCCCCCCTCCCACCACCCCCCCCTCCAGTCTTAACTCAGCACCTGTAGTTATGGTGGATTCCAGAGCCCTAGACTGACTTCATCCAAGTGAAGCCAGGACAATTTACAGTCACAGGCATATAAAACGTGCCCATGTCCCACGTGCTGTTTACTTAAGCAACCATCAGGTCCCGTAACCAAGTGACTTCAAAGGCTCTGGGTTGGTTGGTTTACAGTCAGTCTGAGAAATGACAGAAGGCTCAGGTTTATGTGTATTCACATACTTTAATGGGAGAAAAATTCATACAGAGTGAATCGCTTAGTTGCTATGGGGAGATAGAATGCTTTTTTGAAAATGCTCCTCTTTAAAGTCAAAGATAAATCACTCTCAAGGTGGAGTGGAAGCAGAGGGGGGAAGGAGCCCAGACCTCAGAGGCTGGGTTTCCCCAGACATTATTGCTGCTTGTGTGCCTCCAGCCCAGAGCAGCTGGTGAGTGTGGGAAACCGGAGAAAGGCCTCTTTCGCTTTAATCCAACCTGCTGCTTTCCTGGGCCCGTTTTACTGTAATTCTGGGAGGCCAAGGGACAAAGGCTGTTGACTGATACGTGCAATTACCTCCTTTAATACTGCTCTCAACTGTCGGCCCTGACTGACAAAAGTGGATGAGGTTTAGTTAAGGTCTGAGAAAAGGCTCCATTAATAAAAGCCACTCCCATCCCCGACATAGCCACCTTTCCTCAGAACTTTGCATCTATTCTCTAGAAAGATAAGGTCTGTGGATGCAGAGTCAGCGTGGACACTGGAGACACCACAGCCACCTCGTAGAAATTCTCCACGGCAGATGAGGGTGACTTGTACCTGGTGTGAGAATGAGTTTGGATCATGGGGCAGGGGTTTCCCAAGAGCCAGAGGTGGTTTTAAAAAGTCGAGCCAGGTGTTTCTTGGTGTCTGTCCTCCATTGGTTTTTTTGTAAGTAAAAAGGAGTAGGGGGCAGTTTTCTTCTGCTTGATGTGCTTCTACAGACCTTAGGCCTCCATACCTTGGTTATTCCCATGTTGAACAAGCTGTAGATGGCAGTGGGCAGTCTGGACAGATGCAGAAGCAGGAGCGAGTGTAATGAGAAGGTCGCTGTGGCTACCAGTTCCACCTGCCTACGCCAACTGCAGACAAGGCCCCGAAGGACAGACATACCCGAATGACAGGTGTCCTTTGGTAAGCTGGAACACACTATGTGGGAAGATGTCCTGATAGGAAATGAGTGGCCCGCAGCTGGAATGGCACCCCTATTTGACAAGCCTGCACTCCTGGCCTCCACGCACACAGACCAACTGGAAGCCAGTATGCCACCACGGCTTGGTAGCTGTGGCCAACAGACTCTCACAGGCTCCTTTGGCTATGACAGGTGTGGGAAGCCAGCCAGGCCTGGAGGCTGTGACTTGTCCACAGGCCCAGAAGAAGGTAACACAGGACAGGAGAAAGACTATCCCTCTTCATGCTCAATGTAGCTTGTCTCTGTCAGGTTTCCATGGTGCCACACTCAGTTTTTATTGCGTAGTATATCCAAATAAATAATAATAATAATAATAATAATAATAATAATAATAATAATAGCCTTTATGCTATTTGCTGCATCAACCCTGTGGCAAAGGTTATTAGGGAGTAGAGAGAAGGCCTCTCCAGGGCCCTGAGGGGCTGAACCTGTTTAGAGCATCAGAACCAGGTCACAGCACATGCGCACATGCTCTTCTTTCAAGTTTCTGCAGATGTGAGGAAACTGTCTTCTTTAGAGGAAAGCTTCCTTTACCTTGCTCTCCCCCCTCCCCCCACCTCTGTCCTTGGAGACTGATATCCAGGTCCATGTGGTAACTGCACTGGAACTTCCGGCTGCTTGCCTGTGTTGAGAGGTGTGTAGCTGGGGAAGGATGAATCTCCTTGGCCCAGAAGAGACCTGAGCAAAGTGTGGGGAGGGAGGTGAGTGCTCAGAGCAGGAGGGCTACGCCCTGTGCAGGTCAGGGGTAGCATTCTGGAAGAGGAAGCAGGTTCCCTTGTCTGAACCCCCAAGTGTCCATATGTGAAGTGAAATATCAGTGTTTTCATTTCAGAGAATGGAGTACGAGGATGCTGAGTTCTGGAAAGGGAGAGGCATAGAAATCGGTTTGTCCTTAGCCAGGGTTTGGAAAGGCAGGAGAAAAGAGAGGGCTCAGCTCTATTTGAGACATAGCCATCCCCAAAGAAAGGGATGTCATGTGGAAGGGCCACCAGAGGCTGCTGCAAGGGAGGCAGATGGCTTCCTTATGGAATCACCTTTGGAACCAGTCTGTTGCAGCCTTACCTAGACCAGTTCAGAACTTGTCATAGGCAGGAGGTCTTGCAGACCAAAGGGTTCCATACCTTGGCACTTCATGGCACAGAGGAACCATTGTGTTGTGTTTAGCAAGGCATAGCTCTTCGGGAACTAGGGTGATGTAGCCTTTCTGTATCTGCATCTGTGGGGATGGCGTGTGATGTGGCCTGGTGGTGAAGTTAGACACATCAATGGGTCATGGTGCTGTGACGTGGTTCAATAAGAAGATGTTGGGGTACAGAGAGCAGTGATGAGGAGTTCACTTGCTGTGACTGTGACTCAGTGTGCCTCATATCACACATAACAAATGGGATCTCCATAACAATGCTGTAAGCTGAGACAGGCTCAAAGTCACATTTGACTCAGGACTGAAATTTGGGCAGCTAGTCCCTCTCTGTGAATATCTGGTCACTTCAGTGAGAGTCCATTATGTTCTGCATCGCCCGGGAAATAGGCCTGCTTTGAATTCCGTGTTCCCATTCAACATCTATAAGAACAAAAACCATCTACCAAAGGAGCAATATAGGGACAACCTTATCTGTACCTCCTTTCCCATTGCACACAGACCCAACTCCTTCTGTTTAAACAAAACAAAGGTGTTGACCCCACCTTCCCCAATAAGCAGATATCTCTAGGAGCAGGACTCAATGCCCACATTTTTCCACTAAAAATTAAATGGCATTTATGCTCAAATTAAGACTTTACAGACAGTCTAGAAGAAATAAAAAAGAGTTTCTATATTTCTCCATTGACCTCCAGTCTTTCTTCCTAAAGGCATGTTCTCTCTCTCTCTTTCTCTCTCTGTCTCTCTCTCCCCCCTCATGTCTGTGATGTTTTTATATGTGTTTCCATATATGTCGGTGATGTACATGTGTGTCTGATGTGTGTATGTGTCTGGGATGTATATGTGTTTGTGTAGGTAACTCAAATGGTCAGAATTAAAGGTCAGGTAAAGGCACTTGGTATTCTTCTTGATCGCTTTCTGTCTGACTTTCTTGAGATGGTGGTGGCACACAAGCCCAGGTATCCTCTGGTGTCTGTTCCTCCCCGCCATTCAATTGCTGGTGTGTGCGTGGCCACACCTAGCTTTTCATATAGATGCTCAGATTCAAACTCAGATCCTCATGTGAGCTTTCATAGCAATATTGTTACCTTCTGAGCCCCCATCTCTGAGTCTTCTAATCTCAGAGGAGATTATGGGTTGTACTGTTGGACCTGGGCCCTGCTGTCTGTCTGAGGGATGTATGTGTCTTCTGTGCAATGCCAGAGTGGAGAGGGAAAGTTTGGGTATTGAGGAGAAGCTTGGGGTACTAGGCAGATGCCAGAGCCCAGGGTAGAGGTGAAAAAGCATGCTTGGAATAAGACTTGAGGGCTGAAGGAAGGTCAATGGTCAGAGTTGCCCAGGGATTGGTAATGAATGACCTGCAGAGGCCTCTATTCTGGTGGATAGCATAAGCTGGCCCTGGTGCTGGCACTGGGAGGATAGCATTTCTGACTGTGTTGAGGGGACTTCCTTCAAGGCTTTGAAAACAGCAGGCCCTGGGGTAAGGGCTTGCTGTGTGCTCTGGGGTACAGGGCTGAATATTCAGCAGGCATACCTGATGACCTGAGGGAGGCAGCCAGACTAAAATCAGGTGTAAAGAAAGAAGGGCTGATCCCTGGCAGCGAAGGGTCAGCTGTGCTGGGAGAGGCAGATTTGAACTAGGCATTCTTGGAGTCTCTTCTGAGACTCAGTTAGGACTTCTTTATCTATAGTTGGGACTCTCTTAAGCTTTTGGCCTCTGGATTCTGGAAAGGGGACCAAAGTGATCTGTGTCAGACAGAATTTGGAGACCCGTAAGAAGGTTTTTTTGTTTGTTTGTTTGTTTGGTTTTTTTTTTTTTGGGGGGGGGTTGCCTTTGGCCTAACATTTGTTTATAATTTGACACGTGCTTGTTTTCTAGAGCCCTCATGGATCCACAGGAGAAAAGGTGGCAGGCTGCATTCCTCTACAAGACAACACTTTCTCTTGGAGACTCAGCCTCTGCTGAGTTAGACAGCAGGCTTCATGAGAGTCCCTCCTCTGGGGACTCACAGGCATGGGCATGCCTTCCTGCGAAAACCACCACATAGCCATCAGTTCACAGCACAAGGCTAGCCCAGACTGGGATCCAGAGAGACTCTCTGCTGAATGGCTGCTTCTACAGTAGGAACATCTGTGAAATGTCTGGGCTTTAGAGCTGCCAGCCCCGTACCATTTTTGATCTCTGTTGGGTATGTGGGCGAGTGTTGGCATCATGAGGAAAAAGCTGAGATTTTTGTCTTCGCCCTTCTGTTTCCCATCGGTTTCTCTCCCAAATGATGGCAGTGGTATCTGAGCACCAAGCATTCATTTTACAGATGGACTGACTGAAGTACCAAGATATTCCTCATGGACTAGACATCGTCAAGCTCAGGGCTTCAGAGTGTTCTTGTATAGTACTTGTATTTCACGTCTTCAAGGAATAGCCTGTGCTTTGGTGTATTCCTTTGCTGTATACAGTGATCCCCTCCCCAGATGCACGCATGCACACGTGCACCCCCCCCGTATGTTCCAAGTAACCACATAGCTATGTCCGTCTCTATCCACCTTGAACTCTAAGATGTCTTAGGCATGAACCCCACAGTCCAAATGCCAGGTACCACGTGTTCCACATTTTCACTTGGCAGCATCTTCTTGCTTGGCCCAAAGGCCCAGATTCTCATATTCTCTCTCTCTCTCTCTCTCTCTCTCTCTCTCTCTCTCTCTCTCTCTCTCTCCTTCAGACATTTCGCAAATGCCACTGCTTCAAGATATTCCTGAAGTTCCAGGGTTTTGTGGGACTTGTTGGTTTGGTTGAGCAATGGGAGGCAGGGCAGAAAATCTTAAGCCTGAGGATGGGTGCAGTCCTGTGAAATGCTAAGGTGTGCTCACTGCCCTGAGAGTTAGAGCTCATGGCATGCTTCCGGTATAGCTCAATGTCCACAGTTACATCTTTCTAGTGAGCCACCAGATCGCTGCTGCTGCTACTGCTGAGATGCAAGCCCAGCTCTCCAAAAGAGAAGCCAGGCCCTTTGATTTTCTCTCATGCTGCTGTATTGTTTTCTGTTTTCTGATACTCAAGAATAGGAAAGAATCAGATCACCCTCAAAAGCGGAGGTTAAGGTGATGCACCCAAATCAGGGTCCCAGGATAAGAGGTTCAGCCTGGGGCACTGTACATAGGAGAAACTGCACGGAAGACCTGTGCTATGCTCTGCAGGGAGGCCGCTAGGAGCTCCCTGTTCATCCAGGTACTAGGAAGCTCACATTTTGGGTCTCCTTACTGTGTTTCCTACCATGTGTCCTGGGACTTCAGGTCCACAAGCCCTCTAGAAGAGGAACTGATCCTGCAGGCAGGGGCAGCGTCTGTTAAAGGTAAAGATGTGATTCCTTTGACCAAGTAAGTCATATAAGAGGATATAGAGGGGACCCCTCAGTGCTCAGGAGTGTGCAAAGACTTCACAGGGACATGAGGGGTCTAGGCAGAGAGGAAGGGCCAGAAAGGAAAACTGTGAATGCAGAAGACAGAAATGTTCAGAAAAGAAAGGCTGGAAGGTGTCCTGTGGGCACTGGGGATGTGCCAGGGGACGTCACAAAAAGCACTGAGGAAGTGAAGCTGAGGGCAGCATGTGTCTGGGTTTAGATGTGACTGTTCACCTCTGTGTCCATGATGCTTCAGTCCACCCACTACAAGTCAGACAGACCCCTGCCTTCGGACATACTCTCTTGTCTCTGAGACTAAAGTTGGAGGCCCAGGAGACCCTTTCCTTCAGTAAGACATTTTAGGCTCAGGGCCTGGAGCCTATGTGGGCACTCTGGTGATAGCAGTCTTCCTGGAAGCACCATTTCTACTGCTTCATCCCCACCCTAGTTACCCAGTTTCGTCCCTCTTTCTTCGTATTTCAAGGACTCCCCAGCCTGGGAGAGTGTTCTCGTGTCTTCTAAGGCTAGCATACAGTAAGCATTCAGTACATTTTGATGGTGGAATGTCTCCAGTCTAGCATTCATGTGTTTTTCAGGCAGTGAAGAGTCAGCGGAGTATGACTCCAGGAAGAGTAGAGGGCAATTCTCCTGGTTGTGTTTTTAAGGCTTGATTTGGATTTACTTTTAGAGCAGGTGGTGCTCTAAACATTTACCATGGAGCTCAGTTCAGCATCCTGCAGCCTCCGGGGCCTGCTTGTCCCGACACTGCACTTTTCTCCCTTCGACACATTATTCCCCCCCTTGGGAGCCTTGCTCTCTATAGCAAGATGAATAGAGTGTGTGACCAGCACTCCCCAGTGAGGCGTCACAACCTTAGTGTGATTGTTGACACTACCACAGTACATGTGAGCTACTTTTCCAAAAGAGTAAGCCTGACCCTGAATGAGGCGTTGCTGAAGTTGTCGGGCTCTGGTTGTCAGACTTACGCATGTACATCCCGTATCTTTTGTGTCCGGCCACTAATTTGAGCTGCTGCTTGTATTTGCAGGAAGAGACTGAAGCAGGGCATGCGTGAGCATGTGAGGGGATAGGAGGCAGAGGAGCAACAGGTGCACAGTACAGACAACTGCATGGGGTCCCGGGCATGCAGCGTTAAGATCAGAGAGCTTCAGTGGAGCTGATCCAGGTGGAAGTCATGGTCCGAGTCCTTGTTTCACAGTTCCCTTTGAAGAGTGCAGCTCGCTGAAGACCAGTCCGACACTGGTGCCATGAGGTGGGGTGGGCAGACAGCTCTTCCAGGCCTTAGCATCCATGCTTCTCAGATTCAACCTTTAGGACTAGATTCCTTTACTCTCCAAACACAGTAGGTCACGTTTTCATTTTTGTCCATTTCTTTTGTTGACATAAACTCAATGGTGCCCCCAAAGCCCTAAACAGTGGTGAGCTCCATAGGCTCCACTTCCACTTTAGACTCTGAAAGCCGTTTAGAAGCCACTCCCACTGGACAACGCCCACCCACATCAAGATACAAAGTATCTGCACCGCAGGAGGGGTGAGTCCATTCCGGATGTTGTAGCAAGTGGGGAGTATTGTGTCATTCCGTGTCATCTGCTTATGTGTACCCATAGAGTGAGCCAGAGGCACAGGCTGGTCCTCGACACTGCTGCCCACAAGAAGTTCACAGTCTAGTGCAGTTGACAGGTGTGCTGTAGTCGCATCAAAAAGAGGTGTGTTTGACATGCTCTAGATCAATGGAGCATGGTGGATGAATGGTGATGTTTCCCAGAGTTGAGGAGCGGGCATACTAGGGAGGTGGGGCTAAGCATATAATGATGGACAGGAAACAGCAGGATTGCGAAAGCCATGTACGCCAATAGAGTCTGTTAGTTTAGGCTCTGGATGTGTTAGTATGCATCCAGCTGTAATGCAGCTTGGACAGGAACCAAGACTCATCTGGCTTAAACACATGTGGGTATGCTCCAAGGGGGCCAGTAACAGATTTCAGTGGCTCAGCTCTGTCACTGAGGACCCAGTGCTGTCCAGTGCTTTAATGGTCCTGGCCTCCAGTACTTCCTCTTCTTAATAGATTGTGCCAGGGTCATAAAACAAGCATGAGTTACTTGACTGTTTGCTTCATTAGGGTCTTTTCCCTCAGTAAGGAAAGCTTTAAGAAACCTGACACCAGTCAGATTCATCCTCCAGCCTCAGTGGCAGAGGTACGTGGTCATATCCCACTCACTGGAAGGGGCATGCATGCACCATGTCTCAGCTTTGTCTTGGGTCAAGCCTAGGATGTATGGGCCTATTTCTTCTGAACTCTTGTTCAGGTAGAGAGTGCTAGAACAGAAGTGGGCCTCTGGCAAAAAGCAGGAAATCAGGAACTATGGGTTGCTGAGTAAACTGTTTGCTGGGGTAGACGGACACTCCTGTAGAGGGCTGAGCCGCAGGGGCTAGGAACAGTCTGTCATGGCAAAAGAAAAAGCCCCATTGGCAGTGTAGAACTTGGTTTTGTGAGCCAAGCTGGAAACAAAGGGTGTCATGAGACTTCAAGCATCCTCATGGACTACTGCATCTCTACTACAATAGAGCCACGTGTCTTTTGGCGAATGGGGACACTTTAAGGCAGGGAGGGAACTAATGCAGGGTAGGGGTTTCCTACCTGCATTTGCCAAGACCCTCCTCACTGTGGCAGGCCCAGACTTCTTGGGGAGACTTCTTGAGGTGACTATGCAGTTAGACTGTAGTGAAAAGAATGTTAGGGGGGAACTGGGCGTGCCTCTGAAAGTTGGATGTTCAAGATGTTAATTTTACAAATGAGGAAACGGGTTGGAATGAACCACTGAGTCTGGGCTTGCTCTTGCTGCTCGGGTGGGTAGCCAGGTCTCTGTGGTGAGTGCTAGAGCATCCCCCAGGACCTCTTTTCTCTTCCTGGACACAAACTGTATTGTTGAGCTTAAACGATATTCTAGGCATTAAAATGTAAGCAATGAACACTGTGCTTTGGCTCCTTGGGTCTTAGTGTGAATGGGGCCTTTTCCTCGTTCCCTTTGAATCAGGCTTTTAAGAGGAAGAGGCCTGAAACTTGCAGGGCATGGGGTATAGGAGAGAAAAGGAGGTATTCTTTTTTCATTTTAAAATTCTTCCTTTCCTCCTCTTCCTCCTCCTCCTCCTCTTTTCTGTTTTGTTTTTGGGGCTTCTCTGAGGACTCCATGGCAAAGAAGACTCCAGTTCAGGCTAAGATCACTGAGCACAAACGGGCAGCTGCAGTGAATTGTTCTGAGAGAGATCTTCCTGGTCCATTTCTCTTGATGTGTCATGCTTCTATTTACAGTGACCCTTCACTCCTTCCTTCCCTGGCCTCCTGTGGACTGTATTGCTTTCCTATGACTACGCGTATAGCGTGTGAATACAGCCCCAAGAACTTGCCTTTGTAGACTGAGCATTCATTCCTTGGAATGTAAGGCACCAAATAAGTGAATAAACAAAATAGAAGACTGTTGGTAAACACAAGAGTGAGGCCTGGACACTAAGTACTATGTGTAATCGCCCCAAAGCTCTTTATTTCAACTTGGCTTTTGACAATATTCATATATATATATACATGAATACATACATACATATGTATGTCTTAGTCAGGGTTTCTATTCACATGCTGGTCATCACCAAAGGAAGTCAGGACTGGAACTCAAGCAGACAGGAAGCAGGAGCTGATGCAGAGGCCATGGAGGGATGTTACTTACTGGCTTGCTTCCCCTGGATTGCTCAGCTTGCTGTCTTATAGAACCAAGGACTACCAGCCCAGGGATGGCACCACCCACAAGGGGCCCTCCCACTCTTGATCACTAATTGAAAAAATGCCTTACAGTGGGATCTTTTGGAGGCATTTCCTCCAATATATATATTGTATGTGTGTATTTTTCTGGTACTATGTCAGTCATCATAGAGCTATTAATGTTGTATGCGAAGGTGTGAGGAGGCTGAGCTAAGTATGTGTTGATGAGAATATCCTTGCTATGGTCTCATAGATGTTCTAGTTCCACAGAAGAGGGAAAAGAGAAAGGTTGTTTGTACACACACATGTATGTGTCTCTTTGAGACTATTTTACCTGGAAAAGCATGGAGAGAAATGTGGTAATAATGTGGGATGAATATCAGTACTATACATAATGGCGTGAGTTGCTGATGTGGGTCTGGCTGGGAGGTGCTGGAGGCAGAGATGGGAAGAAGCAGGAAAGGCAAAAACAATGGAAGGAAATACTTACAGGAAGTAACCGGACAGCTCAGCGGTTAGGTGCGCTGGCTGCTCTTGCAGAGGACTGGTGTGTGGTTCTCATTACCCATATGGCAGGTCTCAACCATCTGTAACTCCAGTTCCAGGGCATCTGACTTCCTCCTCCTCAGGCATAAATGTGGTCCATGACATAGGTCAGGCAAAGCACCTGCATGGATAAATGAAACATTAAACACAAGAAAGCAAAACCAAGATGGGGACTGGTCCTTGCGTTCCTAAGAGGATGCTGATCTTGCTGTTCGGCTATACAGTGTCACTGAGGAGCCTTCAGGGAGGGGATGCTATAGTTCCTTAGATTGAAGGTGCTGGCTCCCTGGAACTGCTGACCCCTTTTATTTTCTTCTCACCTTTGTCGTTTCTCATTTACTGCTTGTATTCGCCTGCCATCTTCATGTCAGTAATGGCTGCATTATAATCGAAAGTGTGTATATAATGTGCATAATTATATACACAATTATAGTAAGGTTAGTTTGAAATTGCACAGTTTATTGTGAAGTATAAATATCCACCTAAAAAACTCTATTTACATCTTTTGATGTAAAGGGATGCTTCTGTTCTGGGGAGAGAAATCTGAACAAGTCAGTGTCACCTGACATTTTAAATTCACAGCTTACAGGCCCTTCCAAAATCCAGGACTGCTGCTCTGGTTCTCTAGAACATCCCATTTGGTGCTGTATGCTAGGGGATAGACATAGAGAAGTCCCCTCTAGCCCCTCCAATGGCAACAGGGAACCAGTAGTGTGTGTTAAGTATCTGCTATGGTCCAGGTACTGTTATCACAGGAGAGCAGTAGGTACAGTTTTGTGACCATTTCACAGAGCAAGTAACTGAGGTATAAGAGCAATGTGCCCACAAGCCAACCTCATCTGGATAATCCTTCATTGAGACTTTCTTCCCAGATGATTCTAGATTGTGTCAAATTGACAAAACTACCACAACCCACCACCTTCCAGAATACTCTTTCTTAAAGCCATACTACTACTGCTATGTTGGGGCGGTGAGCAATAGATATTTGTGCATTCAAAGTGCAAAAATACTAATAAACTGGGGGTAACGAGAGGTCTTGATGTAAACAGACTATCATAGTTAGGGTTTCCGTTGCTGTTAAGAGACACTGTGACCAAGGCAACTCTTATAATTGGAGCTGGCTTACAGGTTCAGAGGTTAGTCCATTATCATGGCAGGAAGCATGGCAGCATGCAGGCAGACGTGGTGCTGGAGGAGCCAAGAGTTCTACATCTTGACGTGCAGGTAGCAGGAGACAGTGTGTTCCACACTGTGTGGAGCTTGAGCCTATGAACCTCAAAGCCCAGCTCTACAGTGTCACACCTCCTCCAACAAGGCCACACTTCCTAATAGTGCCACCTCCCATGGGTCAAACATTCAAACACATGAGTCTGTGAGGGAGGGCTAAACTTATTCAAACCACCACCCAGACTAAACTTATTTTCCCAAGGACAGTAGCCTTTTGTGTAGTAGTGAAGATTAGAAGAAATTTTCAGCTGAAGGGAACAGTCGTGTCCTGTGACCTATAACTAAAAATAAAAAGAAGGCAATGGTCTACACAGTTCTGGGACAGCCTGGGCTATGTGGAGAGACTATCTCAAGAACTCCCCACCCCCACCCCAAAAAAGAAAAGGCCCTTTACCAAGCCTGAGATCTCCCAGGAGTAAAAAAGTTTGTTGTTGTTGGAAGCACGCCCTCTGATATACAGGTGTTCTCTGAGTTCCAGGGCTGTGGGTCCTGGAAGCTCTTGGTTGCATTAGTGACTAATTGACCTGTCGACTTCAACCGTTTTTGGCAGGACAAAACAGAGGGCTGATTATTTCTGCTGAGTCAAGCCGGAAATTTCACCACCCTTTGATCTCTCCCTGCAGTACACACAGTACAGGACCTTATCACAATTTTATTACCACATGTAGAATAAATTTGTTTATTCCATTGTAATCTGATATTTGACATTACTGTGTATGTGACCACAATTCTGTTTTACAGGAGATCACTCACAATGTATTCAAAATTTGGATTGGGAGCTGGAGAGAGCACTGGTTTTCCAGAGGACCCAGTTTCAATTCCCAGCACCCACATAGTGGCCCACAACTCTCTGTGATCCCAGTTACAGTGGATCTGACACCCTCTTCTGGTCTCCACATGCACCAGTCACACAAGCGGTGCTCACACATGCAGGCAAAACACTCACACACATAAAATATTTAACTGGGCACGTTGATACATTTAATCTTAGCACTTGAGGGGCAGAGACAGATCTCTGGGTTCACAGCCAGCTTGGTCAACATATCTAGTCCAGGCCAACCTAGGATTGCACAGTAAGACCTTGGGATTGCCATGGGTGGGCCAGAAAAGTATTAACAGTTTGAGAGGTGATGCGGGGGGTGGGGGGGGAGTGTGTGAAAGAGAAAGAGAGAGAGAGAGAGAGAGAGAGAGAGAGAGAGAGAGAGAGAGAGAGAGAAAGAGAGCACAAGAGCAACACCACTCCAAACCAACCAACCAAAGAATGAATATATGGTGGGGAGGGGTTCTGCTCAGGTAGCCACACCCACTACTGTATGGCTCCAATTAGCCATGCCGAATCAATGAGCACTGGTCTCCGGCTTCCAGCACTCATAACTTCCTACCACACTTCTGATTGTTCCCTGGGCTTTGGAGAGAGAATCATTACATGTCTCATTTTTGGTTATGTACTCAGCTCTCTGACCCATTATGTCTACTGACTAGACACACACACACACACACACACACACACACACACACACACACACTGTTGAAGGTGGAGAGAAGCCCTAGTCTAAGGGCTTACCTAAACATTTGGAAGGCAGTCTGACTATATGTCTGCTCAGCAAAAATACATTAATACATTTTACATTAAATACACTAATACATAATTCATAAAATATACGAATACAAAAATGTAGTAATACGGTTCCTCATTAGGACCTGCATCTCTCTAGCCATAAGCTTTGACCCAGTTATACAGTGCCAGACATAAATTCCTTCCCATGGAGCAGGTCTCAAATTCCACCAGAAAGGGAGAGTTTTTCTACCAAACAGTCTTGCCAGGATCGAGACTGTGACCATATCTTGCCTGGAAGGTCAGATTTGTCTTGGTTATTTTCCTATTGTGGTGAGATACACTGACCAAGGCCTTTAATCGGGGGCTTGTTATAGTCTTAGAGGGTGAGTCCATGGCCAGCATGTTGGGAAGCATGATAGCAGGCAGGGGGCTTGGCACTTGAGCAGTTGCTGAGAGCTTACATCTTGATCCATAAATTGGAGGCAAGAGAGCAAGAGAGACTGGGCCTTGCATGGGCTTTTGAAACCCCAAAGCTCACCCCCCAGTGATATACCTCCTCCAACAAGGCCACGGTTTTAATCCTTTCTGAACAGTCCACCAACTGGGGACCAGTCATTCAAATACATTCTCATCAAACTCCCCACGGCTATTGTAGCACTTGGGGCACATAACCCAGTAAGACAGTTAATGACATCTTTCACCAGCAGGCTGCACAGGGTTTTCCCACACTGTGGAATCTGGCAAGTAGGGAGTAGGATTCCAGTTCCATTTTTCTGTGTCTCGTAGCCGAAGTGTGTGGTGTCTTCAGCATCTGGTGTCCACCAGGACATTATTACCCAGGACAACGGTAATAGCCTGTAGCTTGAAAGACAACTGGGGCTTCCCTGGGCATGTTTTACAAGTGATAAATGCAGAGACCGCGTTAAAACAGCATAGGTGTTTTAATGTTTCTAGTGGTGCTGGAGACACAGCGTGAGCAGAGTGGCCAGTGCAGGCTTCCTGTCTGCAGACCACAATCAAGCTCTTCCTCCTCAGGTGCTGAGTGGACCAATGTTTGCCATCAGAATAACAATCATATCGTAGGATTTGTTTCTAGCATTTTTGTTTTATCGTTTGCAACCAAACAAAAGAGAACCCCTCCAGTGTCTGTATTTGGAAAGCTTAGACTTTGGAAAGCAGGTTTTCCCACAGTAGCCACTGAAGCAGGACCCCACCCCCACCCCAGCTTGAGTTATTTATGTTCATTAAAATGTGGGCAGTGGTGGGAAGCTTTCCCACACTGTCATGGTGGCAGGGCTTCTCTCCTGTGTGGAGGTGCTGGTGTGTGCTGCTGCCTGCTGACTAAGGCTATGTTCTCAGAGATGCTCTCTCTTGAGTGGAGATGCCCAGGTGAGCTGGGTCTGGTGTGCTGATCAGAGCTTCTCATACTCAGTGCCCCAGCTGGGGTTCTCCCTGGGGTGCGTTTCCCTGAGGGTCTTTTCTCACCAAGAAATAAATGAAGGCTTGTCAATCTCAGATGTAAGTTTCAGAGCATTCTGCCCTCAAGCCTAGAGGCCACCCATCAGACACTCATGTATGTGGCTAATGGGGGAATGTCTGCTGTGCTCAGAAATGAGTGCATGCACACACTAGGCTCAGAGTGTTAAGGACGTGATGGCGGAGATGGGGAAAGCTTTGCAAACACGTCTCCCTCCACACATTTCTGCCTGAATTCCTTTTCTGTTTCACAGAAAACTTCTGGCTCTAGGTCCTATAGCATACATTCCTGTTGAGAGTACTTCACCTTTGCTTTATGACATAAAGTCAGAAACCCACTTTGTCCTGGGATGGTTAGCAAAGCAAGAAGCTTATCTCAAGTCATGGTCTGGGCCAGTACTAGAGCCTTGGACAGATTATGTGCAAAGGAAGATGACAGTTAAGTCTTGTTAGCTTTAGGATAAGTGTGCCTGTGATTATTCACACTCCCAACACAAGAGACAACTTTTCATTGCATGTAGGTGATGTTTCAACACACTGAATACAGTGGAGTGAATAAGACCATAGCTACACACAAACTCTGCACAATTCTAAAATAAAACATGTATCTAGACTTTAATAAAAATATTTTCAAAATGAGGTCTGAGCATTTGAATGGCATGATCTAAAAGAGTTATTGTGCATGTGGGAAGGTGTGTGTAAAATGTGTTGACTAAAAGGACACGTTATTTCCAGTGTCCTAGGAATCACTGTGTGCACTAAATTGTCTTTGAGGGAAGGGAGGCTTCTGGCTCATTCTCTGAGCATCTTCCACACTCACCTCTGAGAAACAAGCCCCCACAATTTTATGTCTTCCAATCTTACCTTCCACACCTCAGTTATGGAAGGCCCCTATGGCCACAGCCTCCCATCTCGTCTTTCAGCTCCTCAGCCCTTCTCAGTCCACAGTTAGAGCCTGGCTCCTTCACTTGTGACTCTGAGCAGAAATTAACTCAAGTTGTTAGAGGAGGAAGAACTAAATTGTAGCAGAAAAAAAAAATAGGCTGTCAAAAATCAAAGGAGGAGGAGGGTGTTCTAATTTTGGGCACTGCAAATACTCTGTGCCTTGAAGTTTCTTGGTGCCTGAATACTCCATGGCCTCATGGCCTTCACTCCAGGCCCCTGAGATTAATCAGCTTTGAAGGAAGGTAGACCATCTTCAAACAACAAAACAGGAAGTAGGACACCCCAAATCTGGGGACAGTTGCTGTGAGACTGGGACCTGACAGACAGCACATTCGAATTTTGTAAGGTCAGGGAAGAAATGTTTCTATTCAGGGATTCTTTGGTAATGAGAGAGAGCAGGCTGCTTGTGTCGAATGAAGGAGGAGATAAAGTCAATAGCAATTCTTTGCTTACATTAATGGGTAAGATATATGGACTCAGAGTGAAGGTTCATCAAAAAGTAGCTTTTAAAGGGAGACAATTAGTTTTCTAAAGTTGTGGCCTTGGTGAGAGATGAAGGGGAAGTTTTGGCTTTGTTTCCAAGTGTCAACCACGCCTGTCTCACATATGGAACAGTTACTTCAAAGACCAAACTTGTTGGTGAAAGAGGCTTTGACTGCAGTGTGTTTGTGAGGACTTTGTTGTTTCTAGATGCTGAAAACACACGGTCATTAAAGAGAAAAGGCTTTGGCTTCAGCCCTTGGGTTAGCAGAGGGAGATTTTTCATCCTTTCTGGCATCTTTGCCTCTTGGCTTTAGGGTGGGTGTTCAGCCTGAGCCCACTTGGTTCCTAAATTTGCAAGCCCCATGTCCATAATTCATCCTCAGGACAGTGGCCTGTGATGTTATATAATGGGATTGCTTCTCCTTCTCACCTCCACATTGGTTCCAAGAAAACCTAGCATGGCACAAGTCAGGGGCTTGTCTAGGGAAGGTTGTCGGGATTCTAGGCTTGGTGGCCGTTACTGCTCTCCTCCTCCTCCTCCTCCTCCTCCTCCTCCTCCTCCTCCTCCTCCTCCTCCTCCTCCTCCTCCTCCTCCTCTTCCTCCTCCTCCTCCTCTTCTTCTTCTTCTTCTTCTTCTTCTTCTTCTTCTTCTTCTTCTTCTTCTTCTTCTTCTTCTTCTTCTTCTTCTTCTTCTTCTTCCTCTTACACGTCCTCTTCTTTTTTTTCCCTTCCTCCACCTCTAGACATAGACGAGGTATATGTTAGCAGACTTGTGTTCCCCTCAAGCTGAGACGCTGGCTATCTTCACTGCCTCTATCTTTAGTTTTCAAGTACTTTTTAAAAATTTGGAAGAAAATGTCAAGCGGCAGCATGAGCTCTCCTCAGGAAACTGCAATCCTTCCTCATAGCTTTTGCAAGCCCGAGAACACCCTTGTGGTGTGAAAGCTCTAAGTTTTGGGAAAGGAAACAAGATTCTTGCATCACAATACAGGCTGAGCTCGAAGGAACTCAGAGGAACACATTCCCCAGTTGGGTGGGATCAGAATCACTGGGGAAAGCCTGAAGGCCCCACCCACAATGGAATTTACAGTGTGTGGAGTAGGAAGAACAGGGGCCTTTGAATCAGATGGAGCCTTGCTTTCATTATTTAAGGGCTGTCACATTTTGGAGATATTGATTGCCCAGTTGTTCCCATATTTTAGTGGGTATTAGCCCCTCACCCCTAGGGCTATAAGGCATATAGATCCAGGACTCTGAGACTAATATTTCTAATTTAGGGGTGAAAAGTGCATTTCTCCTTTTTCTCTTAATGGGTGCCGATGTCACATTGCTCTAGGGTTATTGCAACAATTAAACTCAGTTGGTATTAAGCACTCATGATGTGCCTGCCAGGTAAGATGCCATATGATTTCCAACGATCAGTTCATTCAGGAACCTCAAAAGGATGTGCTGGGCCAGCAAGAGTGGAGATAGAATTTGGATATAGGTAGTCTTGGTTCTCTCCTTCTCCTCCCCCTCTCCCTCTCCCTCTCCCTCTCCCTCTCCCTCTCCCTCTCCCTCTCCCTCTCCCTCTCCCTCTCCCTCTCCCTCTCCCTCTCCCTCTTCCTCTCCCTCCCTCGTCCCTCTCTACTATCCCCCCCCCCCCCCCCGTGATGTTTGTGCATATTCATGTATGGATGGGAATGCACCTGGCATGGCACCTGTATGTGTTAGAGGACCCCTTGGGTGTAGGTTTCCATCATGCTTGGAACAGATTCTCTTGCTGGTTTGTTGTTTTGTATTTCAGATGACCCACTACTTCCAGGAGTTCTCCTGCCTCTGGGATTCTCCTGCCTCTGGGATTCTCCCATCTCACATTAGGAACAGAGCTTTGGGCTAATTCACCTGCCTTTCCATGGGTTCTGAGGATCCAACCTTCCGTTCTCATGCGTGTACATGCTCTTAATTGACTGAGATGCCTTCTCCAAGCCTCATAGATAATTTTCAATGTTTTCTGTCGCATGCTTTCAAAGCTGATGGTCTTTGGGGCCTCTTTCCTCCCTCGGTCCAATGGCAGTACCGAGGATGGGATAGCCATTGGACAGGCAGTGTGGAGAGACACGGTGTACAGGGCCATGCATGTCTTGGCTTATCACCAATTTCTCCAGAAGAAATCAGTGCATGGTTCGGCATGATTTCTCATAGCTCAGCTCCAAAGTAAGCGATGTCTTGCGTGCTCCCACGGGATGGGGCTCTGGCCAACCAGAGGGAACGTCTACATCTCAGCTTTGCATCGCATCAGAGCTTGAAATCACAAAGGGTCAAATGTAGCCCCTGTCTTCAAAATACCAGGACAGCAAGAAAGAGAAAGGAGAAGAGAAGAAAGGTAAGGAAACCCTGGTCCATAGCTGAGCCATTTTGCCATAACAAAAGTCTGTGGAATGCTGTGTGTCTGGAAGCCCCGGGGCACAGTTGTATCAGATCACCCTCAAGTTCTCCAGAAGAAACCGGAACCCTTCTGCTTATATGCTAACCCTCAACTAGTCTCAAATCAACCTTGAGTTAAATAATCTCCTGGTCCACTGCTTTAACACGTGTGGTTACGAATAAAAATAATCCATTGAAAGAGAAGATTCTGTTATTGCTATTGCAAACAATGCCCTATACTCATATAAGGCTTTCTTTTTCTTTTTCTTTGAGGCAGGGTCTCTTTATATAACCTGACTGTTCAGGAACTCTCTATGTAGAGTGGGATGGCTTCAAACTCACAGAAATCCATCTGTCTCTGCCTCTCAAGTACTGAGATTAAAGGTGAGTGCCAGCATGTCTGGCTCCAAATAAGGCTTTCTGCTTAGTCTTTCTGGTCATTTTCATTTGTGTCCTGGGGGATATTAATCATACAGTTTGAGCAAATACAGTGAAACTTTTATAAACTTCTCATGTATAGAAGGAGGGGCCTTTTCTTCTTCCCAAAAGGAAACACATGAAAATTGAGTGTTTATAGTTGACACTGGTACTGTTCCTGTTTCTTGGAATCAAATTTTCCCCTTGTGAACGCAGTATAAATGGGCAAAGGCGGTGTGTGTGTGTATGTGTGAAATTTGGATGTGATGTTTGCTTCTGTGACTGATCATAGAGAAGTGTATGCATCTAGACACAAACAATCATGTGTTTCCAGAAGTCATTACTGTCAGAAGGGGAAACATTAAGAACACTGGGCCCTTTCCAACAGAAGTGATAGGTTGCCTAGCCCTACCACAGATGTTCTGAGTGAATTACTCTAGCCCCTAGTGCAGTGGTTCTGAATCTCTGGGTCTTGACCCCTTGAATGACCCTTTCACAGAGGTCATATATCAGATATCCTGGTTATCAGGTATCTACATTATGATTTATAACAGTAGCAAAATTACAGTTATGATGTAGCAATGGAATAATTGTATGTCTGGGGGTTATCACAACATGAGGGACTGTATTAAAGGGTCACAGCATCAGGAAGGTTGAGAACTGCCCTAGTAGAATGCATTTTGCAGTCACATTCTTTGTTTCCAGGAGATGGTATGTAAAGATTATTAGGACAACTTTGATAAATACATCTACAGCTTGCTACTCGGAGATGATTGTGGAATTCAAAACATGACTGTGTCCAGTAATGTTTAAATTCTAAAGTTCATTTGGCGTCTCTGACTTCAGCTTCTAGTACAGAGAAAGTGGTAGATCTGCATGCCTGTGGATATTCTGCAGCCAGTTCTGGCTCGTTTCCCATTCACTGGAGACCTTTGATGCTTTCTCTCTCCGGAGCTCCTACTGTTGAGGAGATGGTACACTTGTTGGTTCGGTGCTCATGTTTAGTGGTTGAATTGGGTCAGTCCCCTTCCTTCTCCCCCCTTTCTTCCCACTTCACAGATCTCACAGGTGTCTGGTCAGACCTGTCAGGTGGGTCTCTTTGCCTGTCATTTGGGAAGCCCATGGTCTTACCTGGGCATGGCTGATTGCACAAATCGGAACAGGGGTTAGCTTGACTCACAGGTGTGAGCAATCAGTGCAGATCAACACTAATCCATCAGCTATTACAAGCAAGAAGTTGCCGCAGATGGGGTAGGAAGACGGAGAGCTTGGAACCACACGTGTGTCCAAGTGGCAGTCAGTGGTTTATAGGGCTGACAGATTTTTCTTCTTTCTTTCTTTCTTTTTTTTTTTTTTTTTTCACTTGCAGAGTGTGGTCTTGGAGGCCTTTTTAAAGTGACAATTCTTTATTAAGTCTCCTTTGTTCACAGTGATAGGAAACAAATGAGAAAGTGATCCCAGCTCCAGGAAGCTCACAACTCATGGGAGTCCCAGTAACACAAAACTTGAGGGCTGGGTTCATACACCGGTACATTCTGGCCTCAGACGTCACTCTATCATTTATTATCTGTGACCTTAGGTTGGTCTCTTGTTTACACGGAGCTTTATAGCCTCATCCACAACACAGGCCAATTATACTGTGAAGAGTCAGTATCAAATGCATCTTTGCCCTGATTGTTAGGGGGCAGCTCAAGCTAGGGGATACAGTGAGAAGAAGCCACACCCCCTTCAGTCCTGGTGGCCCAGAAAGCTTTCAGGAGGGCAAGGGGGTGATTTAACTTGAGCCTTGAAGATGGACAGGATCTGAAGCCCATAACACAAATAAAGGCTGTTCTGAGGCCAGGAAAATGTGTATTTGGGTTGTTGTGACAGACTAGAGATGAAAGGCCTGGAAAGTCTGGCTTTTCAAGGTCTGTGCTCTGTCAGGAGTTTGCCCTTTACCAACAAATTCTGAGAGCCAACAGTTCCAGAAGCCGCCTGTGGAGGATCTTCTTGTAATCACCATCACCGTGAGCCAGCTGTCCCTCCAAAGGCTGCTGTGTGTGAGACCACATACCTTTCCAACCTGCCAGAAAGTTTGGTGATTCAGCGTCGAGTCCAGTCCTTTGTCAAAGTGTGCATTAGAGGGAACTAGTGGGCCCAAGAGCATTTTTTATCTCCTGTTACATTTAATAATGTAAACACAGAGGAGGTGATTCCAAGGTGTGGGCAGTCTGCCAAGGACCTGCTAGTGGGCTGTCACATCAACTCATGTCAATGAGTCTCCCTGGATGACAAAAAGATGGACAGAAAAACTGATGACCACACTGCCAGACAGAAAGTAACAGATGAGACCATGGCTGTCCTCTATGAATGGAGAGACGTAGGACAGTTCTCTCTCGTTCCCACACTCCCAGTGGCCACAGACATAAAACTGGACTGTGATGTTGTTAGTGGAATCCAGAGGTGTCATTCTTTCTCTTTTCCTTAGGCAGCTAATCTCATGCAAAGATGGCCCAGGCAGGACAACATTGTGGAGTCTGGGCCCTATTGGTGGCTGGGCACCGTGTCACATCCTCCCTCCTGCTGTACTTGGAGTGGACACCGTGGGTCTGTGGAGTGGGCCCAAGTTCAGTAGCGTTCAGGGTGGCTGAGATTCCTTCACACTTCAACCATGGTTCAGATTTGAAGCATCTGATAGAAGGAGGCTTGGAGCTTTCAACTTTCCTTTAACTTAGAAAAAACAAAACAAAACAAAACAAAACAAAACAAAAAAAAAACCCACCAAAGTTAGAAAATAAGCATGTCTCCTAACTCCCATCTCCTGTCTGTTGTTCTTTTTTTGTATAACGATTTTAATTCATATTTTATTCATATATTATATCAACACTAAATACTAGGTGCTCAGAAAGAAAGGACATTGAGATAACACTTGGGAAATCTTTTTATTTATTTAGGAAGCCACATTGTGAGGAGTGGTACTGAAGAGCTTGTACTAAAAGCCTTGCCTGTTACTGAATACCAGTGGGAAGCCACACAAGGGGAGATTTTCTCAGCCGCAGGGAAATCTCCTGGGAAGTGACCCATATCTACTGAAGATTCTTCAAACGAGAGGAACAACAGTCACACAAAGGCCAATTCTCTGTCATCAGTGTCCCCAAGACTTGAGGAAATAGAGCACAGCTGTCAGATTGTGACATATTCTTTAAGAACATCTCAGTCCATTCCTGTCCCAGTGTCAGGGCAGTAACTTCTCTACTGGGGAAGACAGAGTTTTGGAACTGGGGCCCTTATGGCACTAATGACCCATGAAGGAGCTCACCCTGACTTAGGCCATGCTGAAAGCAGTATACTACTGCATACCATACAGAGTGAGTGTACCACAGACCTATATATAAACCACGCCTTGTGTCTAGTCACCAACTGCTGTCCTAGAACACCCATGGCCATGGTATGCATCATCATGGAGGAACAGCTAGGCAGGCAGAGGTCACCACAACCTTCTCGGGCCACTCAGACTTCATACTGTCATCCGAGGAGCCTCTGTGGCTGGCAAGAAGGGACAGTGACCTCAGCCATGTTTCATTTGCTGTTCTGTAGGTTTTGTCCTGGAAGACTTACCTTCAGAAAGTCGAGTCCATTAATAATTCCAAGAGAGTTTTACTTGAACATCTACACTAATGTAAAACCTGTCACTAAGTAATATTGAATGATAGTGACCGCACCTTCATGCATTTTTCCGTCTCATTGCTGTGTATACTTTAGAAAGAAAATAGCAAACAACGAAGCCACAATAATCAGAAAAGTCAAAAAGAAGCAAAATTCTGTATTGTGGCTTTATCAGAAGGAACCAATTGTATTATAGTATAAATGCTAATAATTTAGAATATCCCTAGAGTCCTCCAACCTTCAGTTTCTTCTCGTCAAAAATCAGTTTTATAACCCGGTATTGTGGCACTAGCTTATGATCCTAGCACCGAGCCAGCAGAGACAGGAGAATCCTTAGGCCTCACTGGCTGGAGAGCATAGCCCACGTGGTGCACTCCTGAGTTCGAAACCTATCTAAAAAGCAGGGTGGGCAGTACGTGAGGAACAACTCCAGAGACTGTTCTTAGATCCTCCCCATGTATCTACCTACACACGAACACATATGTACACATACAAATTGGTTTACTTGAACTTGCAGAAGGGGCATCAAAAGATAGTGTGTAATATACACATGTATGAACACATTCACATATAACCTCTTAGTACCATCTCTGGCCCATTTGAACTGAACACACAACCTAATTTTTGATGTTTTAAGTGTTTACTTGCAGATCAGTTGATTCTTCAGGTGATTAGTTTTGTCTAGCCTCTGAAGTCACTAAATGTGGGCTGCTTGTCTGGACTTCCTAAGAGATTCATTCAACCTAGGCCAGGCAATGAGCAGATTGCGTCTGCACCCACAGTACACATGAGCACGGGCCTCCAGTGAGGCATCTAATGCTTCTGTGAGCGGAAGTGAGAAGTCATTCTGAATGTAAACAATTGCTAACCAAGTCATGATCACAAAGCTGTTCCCAGGAAGTAGCTCAGCCATTTCAGAGGCTGTGTGTGTGTGTGTGTGTGTGTATGTGTGTATGCATTTGTGCATATATATGTGTGTATATATGTATATGTGTCTATATGTATATATGTGTGTACATGTGTGTATGTATATGTGTGTATGTATGTGTGTATATGTATGTGTACATATGTGTGTGTATATGTGTATGTGTATATATGTATGTATATGTGTGTATATGTATATGAATGTGTATATGTATGTGTATATGTATGTGTGTATATGTATATGTGTATGTATGTGTTTTTATGTATATGTGTGTATATGTATGTGTACATATGTGTGTGTATATGTGTATGTGTATATATGTATGTATATGTGTGTATATGTATATGAATGTGTATATGTATGTGTATATGTATGTGTGTATATGTATATGTGTATGTATGTGTTTTTACGTATATGTGTGTATATGTATGTGTACATATGTGTGTGTATATGTGTATGTGTATATATGTATGTATATGTGTGTATATGTATATGAATGTGTATATGTATGTGTATATGTATGTGTGTATATGTATGTGTACATATGTGTGTGTATATGTGTATGTGTATATATGTATGTATATGTGTGTATATGTATATGAATGTGTATATGTATTGTATATGTATGTGTGTATATGTATATGTGTATGTATGTGTTTTTATGTATATGTGTGTGCTCACGTGTGATTGTTAGTATGTATGTGTGTATATGTGTGTATACATATATGTGGGTGTATGTGTGTATGTATGTGTTTGTATGTATGTGTGTGTGTTTCTGTGTGTGCATGTAGTGGTGGTGGTGCTGGGTACTGGAGCTTCAGCCTTGTTCATCTTAGGCAAGTGAGTGCTGGACCTTAGCTATATCCCAGGCCTCAGGCCAAACGGTCAAAGCACATGTAACTAAATGTCATGCTACTGACATAGTAGCTGTTTCCCCAGCTTATGATGCCCAGAGTGGACCTAGTATCCTAGTCCTCCTAGAGATGAGGTCTAGAGAGTGGTTCCCTGGCCTCTTGGCCACTTTCCTGGCAATTTTTAAAAAATAAGCTTGTATTAAAAGAAAAAAAAAAAAAACAGGAAAAGATGGTAAGTATAGTTTCCGTTGGTGGGTTTGGTTGTTGTTTTTGCTCACACTTAGGTGACTAGCAATTAAGGAATTTCTGTGGTTTATTTCCTGATCTAACAGCTCACTGCCGAAGAAAGCAGCTCTGATCAGCTTGAGTCAACATGGGTTGTGCCAAAACCATCGAGCTGAAACCTTTCAGATACAAAAGCGAGGCTGAAGTTTTAGCAAGAAAGTGTTCCTTCTTGTGCTGTGCCTAGTCCCTCGGTCCTTTTTGCTTACAGAGGCAGCTTTTGCGGGAGCAAAAGGATCTTCTTGTGTGCTAACTTCCTGTGAGCTAGAAAGAAATAAGGCCCAAACCCTGCTGAGGCGACCCCATTTACAACAAAGTTGCAAAGTCCTTCACTAACAAACCCAACACCATTGTCACAAAGCTGACCCAGCTTCTGTAAGCCTTAGGTGAGTATAAATTGACATTTTAATTCCTTTTCAAGCATCATCATAAAGAAGACAATCATTTTTATAAGCCATTTTCTAAGACGAGAAACTCAGCGATGTCACATTATTTAGTCAAGATGCAGAGGGCAACCCTTCTTTGAGGTTGACACTGTGTAGAACGAGCATCCAGCAGGCCTCAGTGAGCAGCCTCTGTGTGGCCAAGGTACATCCTGCGGTCGCTTGCTGTCTGCAACACTAGCTTCAGCCCATGAGGCTTCCCTATCCATAGATAGTGTTGGTCACTGCTGTTTGTCACCAGTTGGGCTCAGTAGACGATGTGACTATCTTTCCTTGAGTATCCTCTGTAGAAGTCCCAGGCTTCACTTTGACTAGTCGTTACACAGGGACACCCATGCTCCATGCTCACTGGCCAGAATAATGCAGGAGAGCCTTTGGCTTGTGTATATCTGGAGGCTGGAGCCAACTTCACCCAGAACGTAGGGCCTACCACTGAGGGAAAGGGAATTCTCCTGAGGTAGCTCTCAAGCAGAAAACACCAATCCAAGTGTTGATCCCTGGTGTTGGTTAGTGCTTGTGTAGGGTGGACTGGGGAAGTGTGCTGCGTCCAAGGTTTCTCAGCAGAAACATTGGAGTGAAAGAGTCACCCAGACATCGGTCATCAATAACAAAGGCAGCATGCCACATGGCTGGGCCTTTACAGTTCCCAGAGCAGGTTTTCTTTCTGGAGACTTTTGAGAGTCAGAAAGTATCTACATTTTGCAGATGACATACAAGTCCAGACACCAGGATGAGGACCCAGGACTCTTCTGGTGTCCTCACCCCATCACCTCAGCGTTTGCAAGACAGCTTTGGCCTCGTTACTTTAAGACACAATGGCCTAAACGGAGATCAGTTGAGTTTTTGAAGATTTTCCTGATTTGTCCACAGGATTTTCTGCCTGCCAGCTCTATGCCAGGCATTCTCTGAGGTGATATCACATAAGCCGTGCTGTGACTCAGGAGGTAAAGGGATTAGGGTGTTGCACTGGCCTAATCTTGAGAGAGGTGAAGGGCTGATTAGGGAACTCTGGGAGAACAGTGTCTCAATAAACCATAAAGAAGGTTAGGGTAAGCCAGATGGAAGGATGGCGGGCCAGCCGAGGAGAGAGCAGTGGTTGTTACCTGAAGGAACAGGAAGCTCCAGGGAGACATCAGCATGTGAGAAGCCTACAGAGAGTTGTGGAACAAGAGGGGAGATGAGATAAGGGCTCTGGCTTTGGCTGTGTGCTGAGGGTATGGGGGAGTGGGGGGATGTGGATAAGGTTTTACAAAGAGGTCACTCCACTTACAGAGTGCAGAAGGCGAGGGTTAGGGGACACAGGGCAGGCAGCTGACTGTGACCTCTGTTGCCTCAGAAGAACCAGGAGGTGATGGCTTAAATTTGTGACTATGAACTTAGCACTTGGAATTATTTTTAACTCAATTTAATTAAAAACGTTTTTGAGACAGCATTTTCCTACATCGGGCAGGCTGTTCTGTAACTCACTGTGTAGTTCAGGATGGCCTCAAACTTACAGTCTACCCACCTCATACTCTTAAATATTAGAGTTGCAGGTAGACTTGGGGTTTTGGAGCTATTAAAGCAGGAAGCTTACAAACATCATTTTACTCCAGGGAAACAGAAACCGACATCCATTCAGAACACTTGGCTTTACCTCTCCACTTAAAGCTCATTTAATTATTTTCATCAGATTTGCTGGACCTAGTATTTACTGAACAATTAACAGGAGCTGGGTGCGCTTAGACAACCCAGGTGTGCTGTTCTCATTAGTTTAAGTTGTTTGACATACGGTCCTGGTTTCATTTCTGTTGCTGTGATAAAATGCCCAGGACCCCCCCCCCCCAAAAAAAAAATTGCAGGTGTCCTAGGGTTATATTGCCAAGGCCATGACAACTCTTATAAATGAACACATTTAACTGGGGCTGGCTTACAATTAAGAGGTTCAGTTCATTATTATCATGGTGGGAAGCATGGTGGCACACAAGTAGTGTATGGAACATGAGCAGAAAGTTTTACATCTGGATCATCAGCCAACAGAAGGAGAGAGTGAGCCACTGGGCCTGGCTTGAGCTTCTGGAACCTCAAAGCCCACCCCCAGTAAGGAACTTCCTCCAACAAGGGCACACCTACTCCAGCAAGGTCACATGTCCTCATCCTTTCAAATAACACTAGTCCCTGTGAGTTTAAAGGGAGCATTTTCATTCAACTCATCACAACAGGGAAGGTAAGGCAGCAGTAAATCACTGGCCATGTCACAGCCACACTCAGGAGCAGAGAGGACAGAGAATGCACACTCACCTGCTTGGCTTGCCTGCTTCTGCTCAGCTTGATATCTCCACTCATACAGTTGAAGACACCCTTTCTAGGCACCTAGGGAATTGTACCGCTCTCAGTGGGCTGGACCTTCCCACAGCAATGAAGACAATCCCTCCATAGACATTTTCACAGACCAACCCAATGAAGATAATTCCTCATTGAGACTCTCTTGCCAGGTGATTTGAGTTTGTGCCAAGTTGACAATTGATGGTGACATTACCCGAGTCACTTAACTTTGTTCTACCCAGAATTGGGAATTGCCAGCCAAGTGCTTTAACTACTGAGCAACGCTCTCTACATTTTTTTTTTTTTAAATCATGGTTAATTGTCCTACTTTTCATTCTTATGACGTCTGAGAAGAAGTCAAGAGATTCATTGGACAAATCGCCTTATCACATGATAAAATGGTAACATTCCTGAAAAAAAAAAGTTCAATACATTTTGTAGGACTTGCCCAAATTTTGAAATTAGGGCAACTCTCCATCTCACAGATGCAAACCAGGAAATGTATTGACTCATGCAGAGAATTAAAAAAAAAATCAGGCCAGCATGCAGAGCATGTTTACTAATTAATTCAGCTACATTTGGATGAAGTCTGATGTGTGAGAACACTCTATTCATTTGTGGAATTAAAAGTCTGAACCCTCCTCTGTTATCAGCAGTCTGGCTACGTTCCTTACCCAGGTATCCGCTTCTCTAGCCATGGCCAGGCTGCGGCAACGTGTAACAACTCTGCCTGATAAAGGCAATTCTAATTCAGTGCTCACGTTAATTATCAGCAATATTAAATGAATACACTGGAGCTATTTACATGTGTCATTCATAGTGGCTCTATGCTAAGGAAGTGATTATAATTGTTTTTACTAGTTATCCTAGTCCTTGCTTCTGCAACAAAATTCATTCTCTCTCACTAGCTTGCTTGCTTTGTTTCGGGAATTTCTTAATTTTGAAAAGGGTCCACGGTATTTTGAAGTAGCATACAACGTGGCAACATGGCATTTCTTCACTCATTAGCTGTAGTCGATTTGAGATTCCTTTGTGCTATTTTGTTTCGACGCACACGTAAACCAGATTAAAAATGAGAAGTTGGGCAGCTGGACGCGCTCCTTCACTGATTATAGCAAAAGAGATTGTCATGGAGAATGGCAGATTGCATGCCTGGGAGCTCTGAGAAAGTTTAGATCCCTCCTGATTTCTGCTCATCACTGTTAGGAGCTGAAACAAGAAAACACGAAGCACACCTTTGTTTGCTGAACCTTGTCAGTTAGCACCTGACACTGAGGAAACATGGAGGTGACCTGATTCATGACCTCCTCCCCTTTTGAAAGATTGAAGCATTTTACTTTATCGAAATTAAAACATTTGTGTCTGATACTTGGAATCTTGCTGTAGAGAGAAATCTGACTGACTTAATACTTTAAACCTTGTTATAGTAACAAAAGCTTCCAGGACCGATTCCTATAGAAAAGAAGGGGTCAGTCTGGAGAAATGGATGTTTCAGGAATGGATTGTTTCCAGTTAGCAGACATCTCAGTGTTTACACCATTTCACCTTCTGCACTGTCTACAACCCAAGGCTGAGTCAATGTCCCCCTTTCTAGAATCCCTTTCCCTCTCTCTGGAGCCTCTCCTCTGCACTGTCACACTGTGGTGTGCTGTGATCACACGTCTCTATCAAGCTCACACCCTCCACCTGTCCCCTAAGTCACTGAAAGCCCTTCACCTCCATCTGCCAGCGCCTCAAGTTGCATGTCATGTATAGCCAGCTGCCTCTCATTACGTCCTGAAAGCCATTTGAAAAGAGACCATTTTCCTTGGAACAAGGAAAACATTCAAAGTTTGATCTCTGGGTTGCATCATTTTGCATCTTTATACGCTTCCAAGGTCTGGAAGTGCTTCAAGTCCTTCATGAAAGCTGGGCAGGAATGCACACTGTCCTGGGTCTGTGTCTCCCACCCAGATACCAGGCACAAGGTGTGTGGCTGTGGTCAGGTCTGGCAGCCAGGGCAGCACCCTTTGGGGGTCTGTCTTCATGGGTGCCATTGATGGGTGTCCTTACCACTCCCTCTTCTGTATCTTGTGTGTGTGTGTTTGAGCTAGTCATTGGCTCTTAAGCCAAATGTTTTCCTTGACTCTCAGAGCAATTTGCACCCTTTCCTCTCAGCACAAAAGCCAGCTGGTTCCAGGACAGCTACACACTTTTGTTAATATCATTATTATTCATTTCCTAATTGTTTATTTACTGAATGACTCTTTTTTTCTTTACAGACAGACTTACAAAACAAACAAACCAACCAAAACAACCACATTTATTTTCACTCAGAATGTTTACTACTTAATGTTTCTAGAAAATTCCGCTTTTAGAAGACAGGTGTTTCCCTAATTGGTTTCCTATATCAAATGATTACTTCTAATTTAATTTTATGTCCAAAGGAAAAAACAAAGATGTGATTTAAACCTGCACATGAAACTCAGGGCATTGTTTCAGGAGTGATGTTTTCAACGCTACACTGTAGCTTCTTTTAGGGTGAGCCTCTAAGCATTCCCTCTAGGTTCTTCCCCATCTCTCACTCTGCTTGAGGACTGTGCCTCAGTGAGGGCCCCTGCTAGTCTGAATGAGCAGTGTTGCTTGGCTCTTCTTCACAGCACAGACCCCACAGAAACGCAGATGCTTTGCTCATGGTCTGTCATTGTCCAATCTTTTGTCCAGTCCTTTTCAAAATCTGCTCATATCTCATCCATTTTTCTGTGAGCTCCAATGTAGTAGTGGTAGGCGACATCACTTTGGCTCCTGGCAGGTTGTATGTGCACATGCACATCCCTCCCTACCCCCTCCTTGGAGCTATGTGGATTCCCAAATGAAACACACACACACACACACACACACACACACACACACACACACACACACACGCCAGTTAATTTTAATATGCCTTGACCCGCTCAAAGACTCGGCAGTTCTAATCGTCTGCCCAGCTAGCACACATTTCCTTCCAGTATTCCTGTCTCAGCACCTTCTAAATCTATGTTTTATCTTTGCTACGCTATTACCTTCTGGGTAGCCTCCTAGTCTTTGTTGCCCAAGACGCTTCTTGGCAGCCCTTTTGGGGACCGCATTCCTTGTCACCTACATTTCCGATGAGTGTTTTCTTCTGCAGCTCTAAATCTGACCCATCTCCCTCTGAATTGTGGCGATTCTCCTTCCCCTTCCTTTCCCCCAGTTCCTAGCCTGAGAAAATCTAAATGTCCTGCCTCAGTCTATTTGCCCAGCCATTGGCTGTTGGATTTTATTGACTGAACAGAAACCAATTGGTGACAAGGACCTTCAGCATTTAGACATGCAGAGTCCAGATTTTGGGGGCCAGATTAATTCAAAACATTAAAACCAATCCTGACACTCCAAAGCCTATTTTAAAGACTTTCTTTGTCTCTCTCTCTGTCTCTGTCTCTGTCTCTGTCTCTGTCTCTCTCTCTCTCTCTCTCTCTCTCTCTCTGTGTGTGTGTGTGTGTGTGTGTGTGTGTGTGTGTGTGTAGGCCAGGGGAAAGCCTTGAGTGCCATTCTCATGGATACCATCTATCACCTTGGAGACACCTACCTTTGATATATCTATCTCCTTTGAGTCTTGCCATATTTGAACTTTGATTTTTAGGACTTATAGAGAAACCTTTTTTATTTTTAAACAAAACAAAACAAAACAAAACAAAACAAAACAAAACTATCACTGCATTCTAAGATGCATATTTCAAGGTTGTTTATCAAACCATGACCCACTGACCACTTACACCAGACCCAGACTTACTTATTATTTCGTCATGTGTTTGTGTGTCGAGAATCTGAATTAGTATCAAAATAAAGAGAAAGAACAGCTTAAAATGAGTGTTCTAGAAGTAAATTGGACTCTGGTCTGATGTCTATCTTCCTTTACCTGCTCACTATTCTGCTCCATGACATTGGTCAAGTCAGGCAAATCTTTCTCTTACGTTTGAAGAATTCTGTTTTTTTTTTTTTTTTTTTTATTGGTTTTTTTTTTTTTTTTTTGGCAGAACCCCCCCCCCCCCCTCTACATTCTGCCTGGATGAACTGATCTTGTCTCTGGTTTTAGATGACACCTCTAAGCTGACATGACATCCAAATCTAAAATGACATCCCAATGTGTAACTCTCTTTGACCTCCTTTGCCCTGAACTCAGACATCCTGACCCAATGCCCGACAACATCTCACCCTCCCAGGTCAGCAAAGCATTCTGCAACTTGACATGCGATTCTTGATTTCCACGCTGACATCCCAAGCCACATTCATCTTCCCATGTCCACATTCTGATAGGCCACATCACAACTTCTCCTCTTTTTATCAGCAGGAACCCAGAGTCATTCTGCTTCCTCTCTTCCCACTCCTCCCATCTGCTGTCAGCAAGTCTTGTTGCTACACCATCCCATATGTATTCAGAATCTGAACACTTCATCCCCTATGGTACTTCATCCCCTATGGTACTGTATAGGGGTCCAGGCCTCCTCAACCCTGGCCAGTTCCTACAATGGCCTGCTTGTCATCCTTGTCTTCCATTTAGCTGCAACACTATGGTGCCTTCCTGCCTTCCTTCCTTCCTTCCTTCCTTCCCTCCCCCCTCCCTCCTTTCCTTCTCTCCCCTCCCTTCTTTCTTCTTTTCTTCCTCTCTTTCTTTTTAAACAGCTGCCTTGCTCCACTGCTCATAGCCTCATGGAGCTGCCTTGGAACAAAACTTTACAGCCTTCCAAGACCTACATACGATCTGAAGGATTCCTCTTGTGAGCCTCGACACTGTGTCTCCCTTCACCTCATCTTTACTCGGGAGCCCCCAGTGCCTCCACACTTCAAGAGCCCTTTCTTCTGCCTTGCATATTCTTCCCCCAGAATATCTGCTTGACTTTCCCTATCCTATCCCTCAGGTCTCTGATCACATATCGCCTAATTCAAGAAGACTTCCTTGTTTAAGCTATCACCCTCTATCCCTCTCTGCTTCTTCAGCATGATAGACATGTCCCCCCACCCCTTTTTCCTATATATAGCTGAAGCAGACCATGAACTCTTGTGCAGCCAAGGATGACCTTGAACTTCCAGTCCTCCTGCCTCCACCTTCTGTATGCTGGGATCTCAGGTTCGCCCCCACCATGCTTAGCTTACCTATTGTGGAGATTGAATTCCAAGACAGACAAACCCTTTCCCAGCTCAGCTCCACCCTCAGCCCCTGTTGAACTTTTCTTTAAAGTGAATATGCTACCTAGAATTTTATTTCCTACCTGTTTTTTACAGTTATTTTCTGTGGGATCTTGTCTGAGTTACTGTTCTTGAAGCACTCTCTATTCATTATGGTCTTCAGGGCCTACAGGGTTACAACACAAAATATCTGTTGGATGGCTCTCTTAATCCGCATCCCCTGTTTTGAGAGCACTTCAGATCGAGGCTGAGAAACTGTTTTGAAAATTTTCCATGGCTTAACAATGGTAGGACTCAGCTCTGACGACATTAAAATAGGATGTTAGTTCTACTTTTTATTATTATTATTATTTGAAAGCAACTCTGTCTGTTTTATTCCCTTACTGTAATGCTGTCTCCACATTGGCTGAGCTGAGGCCCCCAGTCTTGCCCCAAGTCTATACGTATACATTGCTGCACTGCTTTTCATTATTTTGTGTCACTGAGCATCTCTGGATGTGAGTATTTTCCAGAACATTCCTCACAGCATTTCTTCCTGTTATTTTTGACTGATAAGTTAGGTTTTGCCATGTTAATCTGGCTATGAGGGCATAAAATCTTTTTCTTTTTCCTTAGCTTGGCATCATTAGCCACACTTAGAAAGGTGGTTGAATTTATTACACACAGAATTTAGTATGTGCATTAAATGTGGGCATGTTCACCAGCAAAAGTAAAAATAGAACAGAATGTATCTCTGTGCCAGCAGACAGAGGCGAGGTGATTGGCACGTTAATTAAAGGTGACCCCGGCACTCTTAATACTAACCTCTTGATTTCCTCCAGTGTTCCAGGTGGGAAAAAATTATTCTTCAATATTCGTAAGAATGAGCTTGGATAAAAGACATAAATGAAATCCAGACCAAGTACAGAAACACGGGCTCCTTCTTCTGGCTGTTCTGCGAGCACAGTCTCCGTCTGAGAGGCGATAGCTATCTCGACAGCCATTCCCCCGCTCAGACTTCGAATTACAGTAATTATGACAATTTGTGCCAATAGCCACGAGGTGGGATTTTTGATGTGGTTAAAAATAACATCTGTAAAAACCAATAAAAATTACATTCTGCTAATTTTCTGATAAGATACTGTTTTAACTATCTGTGTCTTCGGCTGCTGCCAGTTTTCAATTAGAGCATTCCTTTAAAAAAATTTTTTTTTAACCCGTTTTGTATATGGGATTCAATCCTGCCATAGGCAATACATTTGTTTTAACACTTATAATTAATTGTTTTATGTGAATTTTGCCTTTCAAACTGATAGTAATCTTTGACGCTTTATTAACAGGCTGATTCCTAAATCAGAATACAGAACGCCTTATCCACCTGCTCAGCCAGAGCAGAACAGCAAAGCTCGGGGTTAAAGTGAACACCGGAACACCCAGAGTGTGGGCGTCTGCAGTCCAGTTAGCTTGGGGACCACCTGCTCACCCCAGTGAGCAGCCATGGCTGAGGCTGCTCACAGGGGACTCTGCCACAGAGCTTTGTGTGTTCATGCAGTTTCCCCAAACCGTTTGCTCCTGATTCTGTACGCATTTGAATGATTTCCTTTTATTCAGTTCTAAATAGAAATGTTTAGTACCTACTTTTATCCTCAAATGCTTTTTAATGTGATGCTTTTATATATTAATTATAGAGACATTGGTTTCCTCGTGACACTTTCTTGCTTCTATAGACTTACTGTAGCCTGATCATAGCCCCTCTCCTACCACATGCTGCCCTCTCCTTTCTTCCTCAAGCCTTCTCATCTTCTCTAGTCATCTCCAGCCGAATTTTGTGTACTCCCCCCCCACACACACACACTAGATTTCCCCAAATGAGAGAAAATGCACAGTATTTGAGTGTGGCTCATTTTGCTTAATCACGGACTGCAGTTCCACTTACCTGTCAGCAAATGAATGACTTTGCCTTTCTTTATGGTCAAATAATGATCCATTTTCTTTATCCAAGGGTTCATTGGTGGACGGACAGCTAGGCTGATTTTATACTTTCCTTACTGTGACTAGAGTGTAGTATCTCTGTTGTACACAGATTTGATTCCTTTAGCCACACACCCAAAGGTGGTGGTAGTGTGGGGGTGGGGCTCCACAATGGCTGCCCACTTTACACCCCAAGCAGCTGTGCAGACACGTACGTCTCTGTGCTGACTCCGCTAATGGCAACTGCACTGAAAAATTAGGGACAGTTCTTAGCTTCCACTCTCATAGTCTGCTAGGCAGCAGGTAAGTTAACCATTGCTTTACTTGACAGTTAATTGTAACTATCAGCAGGACAAGCGGCTCTCATATTGCTGACCTACATTTCTTTTCTTTTCTTGTAGTTAACTTTTAAAGTGTTCCTTGCTGATTGTATTAGACATCTGTTGTGGCACCACAGAACTGATGGCTCAAAACACAAACCTGCCCTTTGTCTAGAAGGGGCCTCTGAATTCAGCATCTGTGGAGAAACTGTTGCCAAGGTATGGATTTTCCTAAAAACTCTTACCGGGAAGACCACAGTGTGTGATGTTGAACCTTGGGAAGCTGTAGAAAATACAAAGGCCAGAATGCAGGATAAGGAAGAAATTGGTTCTGGTCAGCTAAAGCTGCTCTCATAGACAGGACAGGTAGGAGGCCTTTCTGTCACTTTGAGAGACTGCACGGTGGTGTGAGGGAAGAAAGAAAATCTTAGGTCTTGAGAATAAGAGGAAGTAGGTTAAGTTCTGACCTGGAACATTACAAGGTGGTGAAAATGGCCAACAGCAGGTCCTTGCAGCAGTTCTGATGAACTGATGCTGGATTTTGCTTGGGCAGCCATGCAGACAGACTTGTGAGTAGAAAGAGCCAGAGAGTACGGTGCAGGGATGATTTCTAACAGTTGTCATCTGTCAATGTCCAAAGTGCCTATGTGAGACAGGACTGGTCTTCAACATTGGATCTTCCCATTTCTGCCTCCCAAGTGCTTGGATAACAGGGCTTTGTCTTCACACCCAGCCAAGGCTGTTGTCTTAGCAATCAATTGGCTTGTAGATTGCTTTTCAAGACTTTATATCAAAGAAGAAGTTGAGTGTAACTGGCTTGAGTTTCATGTGAGAATATGAGATGAGAAATAAATATAGCTTAGGTGTTCCACTTTCTAGTTCCATGCTAGGCCACTAATTTGTATATAAGTTATTTGGAATTAATTAATCATTTCCACTAGTAGTGGGACAGTAAGATTTGCTCTAAATGGTAGACAATGACAGGGTTTCCAGAGGGCTGAGGTGGGCTGGTTGTCATGACTTCTCCATCTGACGCATGTGGTGGGAGGGTCAGTGGGCCATGGTCCTCATTTCCACGTGACGCTCCAGGTAACTAGTCAGTCATCCTATGGGTGTGCCAGTAGAGACACTTGACACTTTTATGAGATCAGTAAACCTTGGTAAACTTCTGCCTAAAGACTGGGGTTGGAGATGGTAATGTCTGAGGTCTCCTGAGACCAGCTTTGTCAACACCATAGTGAATGAGGCACCTGGATCCTCTCTGGCTCTTCACTTAGTGGACTGGAGAGAGCCCCTGGGCTGGCTGGCCTTGTCTACACTGTAATGGAGACAAGGCATAAAAAGGATGTTCTGTTACCACTTGACATGGAGGAGCTCCGCAGGCCACTCCTGTCTTCAAACACCGTTTCTCCATGGCGTTGGGCCAATCACTCCCCACTGCACCGAAGCTTTTTACTTGGTAGAACAGGAGCTGTTACAGTATGATTAATTTGTCTCCTGAGGGGGGTGTTTATATTAATTAACAACTGTTAAGAGCTTTGGAGATGAAAAGTGCTAAATACTTATGCCATGATTACCCATGAAATAGTGCCATGAAATAACTACTCCACCAGAAATATGGCTAACCTTGACTCACACACACACTGTGACGGGGCAGAGGGCCAGCAGAGGGACCAGCAATGTAGAGGGGATTTTAGGTATGAATGAGCCAAGGTTTAAACTGACTGAATTCATTCTGAAATGTGGTTTGAAATCCAACACCCCTTGACCCGTGTTTCACCGTGACAGTGCTTCTTTTGGGGATATATGTCCCACAAAACAATTCAATTGCTTTTACCTCATATCCCTTCAGAATTACAGGATTTTTAAATTTTTATTTTTAATTCCCTGTTTAGAGCATGCTCACACTCAGATGGACAGCATACACATCACCACCGTTGATGAGGACACATCGCTTTGCTGAGTATTGTCTGAGGCAAACAGAACTCTTTAGTGGGACATAAGCAGCCCTTGCTTTGAGTCAATGACTATTTAGGCTGTTAATTCAATTCTTTCAGTAGTCCTCAAAAATTACACATGCACACACACACACACACACACACACACACGCATGCACACACACACACGGACACACAGGCACACATGCACATGTGCAACAGGACAATACATTCTTTCTAGACTGTGTACTCACTGTGGCTGGCGCCTTATTCCTCATGGTGTTGTAGCCTGTTGATTAGTGAGTTTATGAGCTCATGTTTCTGCCTCACCTTTCATTTTTTTTTAGCAAACCATATTGTTAAACCAACATGGTGGGGTCAACACTTACTGCTGTGGCTTATTCATTTATGTTTAGAACATGTTTCTCCCTCTCTCTCTCTCTCAAATCAAAATATAGAGTCTCATTAACGTTCTTTGATTTAGGACTCTGAAAAGAATTTAACATATTTCATCTATGGTTTATTTTTGGGAATTTGATCTTATATTCTAAGGAATCATTAATAATATGATTAATATTGATATTAATTCTTTTATGTCTTAAGACAATTCAAAAACTTTTCTTTGACTATTTTCTCGAATTTTATTTTTCTACACACATGCCCTTTTGTTTTTTGTTTTTTTAAATAAAAGGTTGAGGCTTTTACTAGAAAATATCGTCTCTCTATTGCACGTTGGTGTTCTAAGCTGATGAGCCTGTCAGGAGTGGGATTATGAGAAATCTCAGACTTAAACTAATTCTCATTTCTAAAGCAGTCAGTGGAATGTGTAACACTCATGTCTGAGAAATACCACAGCGCAGTGAAAAGCATGGTAAAGTTTCAGTAGGAAACTCAATGTACATGCTTACCCGATGGCTACTTGGCTGTGAACATTGACACATCAGTAATCGTACTCAGGCCCCGTGAATGGTGATAGCTTCATCACAGACTGCAAATATTAAATGCCCATGGTTTGTGAGCACTGGACCATGTGAGCTGTGCTTTTCTTTGCTGGCCAGGGGAATCCAGGTGTGTTCCCTGCTACTGGGCCATTTTTTCACTTTATTCTCCAAACTCCTGTCCATATCAGTTCTTTTTCCAGGAATGATTCATTAGTGAGTGATTTTCACATTTACCAGTAACTCTGGTTTTTTCACACTGTACGGACGTCACCACAGTCCTACCGGAAGATCATTTTTGAAAAAGAATTTAATCTTAAGGGAAAAAAAGATTTATTCCTGATATTCTCTTAGTGAGATGTGATGATATAAGTGGAATACTTGACTATTTATATATTCAAAAGGCTTCTAGAACAGCAGGTGGAGGGTATTCTATATGTCACAGTTATGTGGCAATTCAACTTATTTACAGGTTTCCAAGGAGTACTTCCTTCAGCAAAAGACCAGGAAATCCTCAGATAACCTTTTAGACAGAGAAAGGAATGGGGAAGAATCACCTCTTTCTGGAGCGTCAGCCCAGATAAATATTTGGAGAGGAATGGTCTCTGCACGCTTGCAGCAGGGCATGGGCCATCCTGGCTGCACATTTTGGCAAGCTCCCAGGTTAACTTCATTACCCAGGATCCCAAAGACAGCTTCGTATGCAAGCCCACACTGAAGCCCCAGGTGTTGAGAACCAGACCTGCAAGATGCTCCCAAGAATATCCCCTGAACTAACTTTCTAGTGCCCAGATTCCTCATTCGGCCCTCTGTCTTCAGCAACCCTGTCACACCTTTGAGTCCCTCTGCATCAAGTGTCTTTTAGCTGCACCTTCTCACAGTCCCAGATAGCAGAGCTCTCTGCTGGCAGGCAGAGCTGACAGCCCTTCCATCCCGAGGGCAGCTCTTGGTGGCAACTTCATGGCAAAACTCCATATGTGTCAATTAATCGAGAGAGGAAAGGCAAGCATCTAATTAAGATCTCTGCAGGTTTCGATTACAGACTGTATATGTATGTATGTAGCTCTGCTAGCCTTGCAAGGTCAGCATAGTCACATGTGTAGGACATAGGTTAAAAGACCACTTGGGAGGGCGTTGCTAGCTGCCATGCTGGGCATTTAAGGAAGTAGATCAGAGGTCAAGGACCTTACTTGGCACCCATTACTCCATCCCCACTAGTGACCCCCAATGGTAAACCCAATGTAACAAGTATCCAAAAGTTAGTTTGAAGAATGCCATTATTTTCTTAGGTGAAATAAAAAAATGCCAGAAACAAGTTATTGTTCACACACATCAATGTGGAATGACTCTTTTTCTTTGCATTCCACTTAATATGGAAAGACAATCCACAGTCCAGGCTACAGCTTGTCATGCACTGTCCCCAACTAGATGCTGAAAGAACTGCCCAAGTTCCTTCCATGAAAGGGAGACATTTCTGGAGTCCTGTCATCATTTGTGTCCCTCCAAGTCAACATCTGCTTTCTCTGGAATTCTAAGCTGACACATCCATTCTAGGTCTTCTGGTACACGATCACCACTCTTCAACTCCGCCTGTTGCCCTGCCTTTGTTTAGATCCACGTGCTGTATAAACCCTGGCTTCCTGTGGCATCCCAAGACTTCAGTGGTGGGATGACTTCTGAAGTGGCCTTTTATCAGGGCAGGATCTGTGAGTAAACATATCACCAAAAAAGAGGCAGATTGTTCAAATTCCTGTGTGTGTGTGTGTGTGTGTGTGTGTGTGTGTGTAAAGCAAAGCGATGCCAGCCCAGGGTAATATCGGCCCAAGTTGCAACTTACCACTAGTGTTTCTCATGAACCCCAACTCAAAGAACAGCAACCTTAAGCTGCACTTTAGGGGCTGCTGGTATTGTCGACGATACCTGGAGTCACATTTGACTTGCTTGCTCAATGAGCAGCTGCTGAGTTTGCCTCTATAGCTACTCCGGTGTCGGGGAATAAGACATTTTGGAAAGTCAGTGATTCAAGATCCCAGGTTGCCCCAAGGAAGCCAGATGTCCCCAAGAACATCCTCTCAGAGACCCACAGCAGAGCACCATCCTTCCCTTTCAACCATTTTCTATCCCCCTGGGTATGTTGTTGGTCACCCTGGGTATGTTGGAGTCAGCAGTGGGTGAGTGTGCTTGGGAATGGGGCAGAGTTAATAGGAAAACAATAGATTCAAATGGATTTCATGAGCTTGTAGCAATGACAAGCAGGACAATGACTCTGGCCTACGGAAGGCTGAACTTAGTCTTGGCTGTTTGGAATTTAGTACTCTGTGATGGGGCAGGTTGAGGACTCAACTCAAAGCTGGAAATGGCACCTCAGCATTCCTTTTCTCTTTCCTCTGCTCCCACCATTCTTTGTATATTTCCATTGCTAATTAGGTACCAGAAGCATGTGTCAGACTATTAACACTGGTCAATCTCAGGATGAAAGTTTCATTCATTTAAAAACTATACATTAAAATATTTATTTTTTTTAACGTATATGACTATTTGTTTGCAGGTATATAAGTGTACCATGTACAAGCCTGGTGCCTATAGAGGCCAGTAAAATGTGTCAGATCCCCTGGAACTGGATACGGATGGTTGTGAACCACTATACCACTATGCAGGTGCTGGGAACCAAACCTGATTCCGTAAAAGAATGTCCAGTGCTCTTAACTGAAGAGCCATGTCTTCAGCCCTTAACAACTTTACATAGTTTTGAAATATTTATTATTGCCTTACTTTTGAAATAAAAAAAAAGTTAATCAATGCATTTTTCTTCTTCTATGATTTTACTCCTTCAAGCCTGAAGAGAAGGCTTCAATCCTTCAATACGGCTCTGTTTTCCCAGGCACGTGGTGCCTGAGGCAGCATTTCCACTTGTACATTCGTGAGAAGTGTTGGGCTGTATTGACATTGCTGGTTATCCAGAGCAACCCTGAGACACTTGAATCTCATTGGCCTGAGTGGCAACCCTCATCTGTTGCCTCCTTTCAAGTGTTTGACCAGTCACTTCAGATTATCTGCACCTGTTACCTAACACTAAAACAGATAAGACTCCCACTTTGGCTATGCCACAGGACTCTGACAGTTCTTCTTAGCCTGTGATTCACTTGGCTTTCTCTGAGGTCTGGTGACGTCAACAGGGGTGGGCTGAGGGGAACAAGGGGTAAGAGTAGGCAGCGGTTTTCATTCCAAAGAGTCAAGGCATGTTCCCATCGACCTGGGTGTCACATGAGTTTTCTTTTTGCCACTCAAAGGACCATGCCACTTCAATAAGTAGATTTTTACTTGCTCACTAGAAACCCAAACACAACGGTTTGTAGATGAAAATGGCCTACCTAAGATCACCTGTTGCTATTCTATTTTCCAGAGCGCTCTAAGATAGAGAATCAGCCTCACACATAGCCGGTGCTTGTCCCGGGACCATGCTATTCTGCAGAGCACAGAATGGTAGTTCATGAAATTAGAAAAATCTGATGCACATTTAAGAAATCAAATGGATCTACAAGTGCAGCCCCAAACAACGCCTACACAAGAAAAATTAAAGCATAACCTCCACTTGAACCGGTCCTCCTCCCCTCCCTGTTGCTAAGGTAGGAAAAGAACTAAGCCAGCATGGCTCTGTCTGCTTCCATGTACCTGGCATGACTGTCTCATGCAAATGCCTTAAAACACTGAAGCCAAGTCAGACCCTGGTTTATTGGCTGAACAGAGGATAAAGCAGCCATTGGAAAATCAGCTTGGAAACACAGGGCAAATATATGAAAAAGGCAAGCCGCAGCTTGTAGCAAAGAAAATGTAGAAAACTCCAGCGTTACAGGTTTATCTAAGGTGTGGTCTGGAGTAAGCCCCAGTAATTACCCAAGATTCCACAGCCAGTAGCTGAAAAATGAGTTTCTTCACAGACTTAACCCTTTCTCCCACCCCAGTCAGCTTCTCACAGGAAGCATACACCAGCCGGGTTGAGGTTAGGCTGTGAGAATTTTGTGCAGGTCTTGTCTCAGATTTAAGTCAAAGTTCTTTACAATGTAAGCCTCAGTTTACCCAGTCTGGATGTGAGCTGCCATCACCATGTCCCCAAGAGGAACGCTGTCACTCTGTCCCTCTAGTTTTCATGACATGGGAAACCCATAAGAAATGTACTGAAGTTATTGCTGCCACCACTGTGATTCAGAAGGCCTATAGTATGTTAAGTTTGCTTCGATTTTGTTAAGTAACAAGAAAATGACTAACAAAGACAACCCCAGCACTTTTAGTCTTTTGGTTTAAATTGCATCCAAAAGGAACACAGGAACACAGCAGGAACGATAGCAACACAACACCCCTTTGCCTTTGATGCTCTTGAAAATGAATCCCCCCCCCCCCCCCGTGTGTCTTGGATTTCCATGTCATAAATACCCCTGTCTCCTGAATGTATTTTGGTGTTTTCTTTTCAGAGAATCTTCTCTCTGCCTCCAGTTTGGGACCTCAGGCTGAGGTTGACTGTGCCCCTGTCTGTTACTGTGGAAGCGAAGAGAGCACTTTGCTTTCATTATGTGACCAGCCCTTCCCACACAACCACCTTCAGCCATCAAATCTTGGAACTAGAAAACAATTTTAGAACAATCTGGTCTAATCTCTCTCTTTTTGAGCTGTGTTAGGGGTTAACTCAGTAGAAGAGATGTAGACCCATGGGAAAGCCCTGAACAGTGAAGGTGTTTCCCATGTGCTCTGTGCCCAGTGTCTGCAATGTTCTCCATGAATAATGGGGTGGATCTGGTCTAGCCAGGGATGCATACCGGTACAATATCATGAGTTAAGCACTATACTTTGTTGGGGTCTCCAGCTTGATGCATTGTTTTCTGTCTCACAACCCTGTCTGGTACACATAGCCATCCAATCGCCTTGGCTCTGAGTTTGGGAGTGTCTCAGATTTTTCCATGGCTTTTGATGCTCTTGAGAGTTTTGTGAAGTGCTTGCTGTGCAGGTATTCTGTAGAACATCCAGAGATTTGGACTTGTCTCTTGTTTTCTTGGGCTTCTGCTTGCGTTGTGCATGTTAGGGAGGAAGACCTTCCAGGTGAGGGTCTTTCTCCTGCATCATATCCGTATTAATGTAATGTAACAGTGATTAATTAATAATAATGCAACTGCGATGTTATCAATATGACGAAACATGACCCTCCCCCAAAGGTTCCCTATCTCAGAAGCAAGTAAGTAACCATCACCCACAGTCAGGGAATAGGGAGGTAAGCTCTGAGGCGAGAAAGTATTTACATAAACCAATGAGGATCTTTTCTGGCATGGGAAGTATAGGTATTTTTTCTGTCCATTTGTTTATCCAATTTTGTTTATTAATTTGGTGTGTTGATACGCTATCACACTGGAGTTCCCATATAGCTTAGGACTTTACTATGGTGAACAGAGACCATGACCAAGGTAAGTCTTGTAAAGGGCAACATTAATTGGAGCTGGCTTACAGGTTCAGAGGTTCAGTCCATTATCATCAAGGTGGGAGCAGGGTGGCATCCAGGCAGGCATGGTGCAGGAGGAACTGAGAGTTCTACATCTCCATCTGAAGGCTGCTAGTGAAAGATTGGCTTCTAGGAAGTTAGGACAAGGGTTTTAAAGCCCAAGCCCACAGTGACACACCTACTCCAACAAGGCCACACCTCTAAATAGTGCCACTCCCTGGGCTAAGCTTATACAAACCATCACACCATGCAATTGTTTCTTTTGTTGTTTAGTTCAAGGCTCTATCTTGGGCCATGGGTACCATGACACCTCAGTCATTTGTGTCTTAAGCATGTCCTTGCTTAAGACATCTCAAGCCAAGATCTGGGAGCTAGGATACTCATTGTCCCTGGGGTGTCACTAGACCCTTTAATAAAGAGAACCAGAAATGTGTGTCTGCAGCAGCTCATGCATAGATACACAGCTAATTGTTTTACTTTTTAAAAAAAATACTTACTTTATTTAATGAATCCAAGTGTTTTGCCTGAATATATGTCTGAATATATGCCACATATATCAACATTAGCAGGAATACGGATGGAACTGGAAATTGTTGTGCCGGGGAAAATAAGCTAGACCCAGAAAGACACATGCTATGTTTCTTTTACATATTGAATCTAGATATAAAATCAATAAGGGGGGGGGCGGATAGGCTGGGGGGGGGGCCTGGTGCCTGTGGAGACCAGAAGAGGGCAGCAGATCCCATGGAACGCAGGTGCTAGATGGTCACGTGATGTGTCACGTGAGTGCTAGGAACAGGTCCTCTCTGAGAGCGCTCAGTTGTCTTAACAGCGGAGCCATTTCTCCAGCCCCTTGCTTTACTTTTGTAAGTTATCATACAAAGTGATGGGTTTCCCTGTGACATTTTTTTTTTTTATACACAAATGTTGCCTTCATTCTTGTTTGCATGCATCTGTACACGCTGACCTCTCTGGGTCCACTCAGTCATGTAAGGTCTGCTCCACTTCTCTCTATGCCTACCCGTACATTTCTGTGGCAGTGTGAGGGGTTTAGGTTCCACCGTACATTGTCCACTGACTCTTGCTCAGTCTTGGTGCGCGTGCGCAGACACTTCATAGTTGTCAGCTTATACCCCTGTGAGAAATGCGTGCACAAGAGTCAACACAGCACAGCTCTGTTTACTTAGTCTCAGAGTCTCCACCCCAAGTGCCGGTTTTCAAAGTTATTGCTTATCGCCTTTCCCCACTGACTCATTTGTATTTTTTTTTTCCTGGAATGTAGAAACACCTGCTTGGCATTTCTGCTGAATCCAAGTGAACAGCACTCAAGTTCAAGGGGGATCCAGTAGTTCCCTGTCACAAAAAAAAAAAAAAAAGTATTCAAGATTGAACCCAGGCTCTCATGAATACAAAGCAAGCACTGTGCCCAAGCCACCCCCCAACCTATCAGCTCCCCTTATTGATTTTATATCTAGGTTCAATATGTAAAAGAAACATAGCATGTGTCTTTTTGGGTCTAGCTTATTTTTCCCCGGCACAACAATTTCCAGTTCCATCCGTATTCCTGCTAATGTTGATCTTATTTTTTTTTATAAATACTCAGGGCACATGTACCACACCTTCTCTATCCATTCCTCTGCTTATCAATAGCTCGGCTGGTTTCATCTCTACTTCGAAAAGAGCTGCCATAGACATTGATATGGAAGTGTCTCTGCAGAATATTGATAGGGCTTCTGGGGGTACTGTGGGAACCGGGTGGTAAGGGTAGTAGTTCTGTTGTTAGTGTTTACAGACACCCGGGCCTCTTTCACACACTAAGGGTAAGTCCCAGATTGCATAGTGTATGGGCAGGAGAATTGGGAATCTTTTACTGAGAGACCATGGCAGTACTTTTCATTTGGTAGAAGTTACCTAGAAGTCATGAAGGTGAGGAGGGATCTAGCTAGCGACTTAGTGTGATGCCTTCCCCTGTCCTTCCTAACTGGGGAGCCCTATAGGGAGACAGCAAGTACAAGCACACCTTTGTAAGCAGCAAACCTGTGTCATCAGAGAGCATGACCCAGAGGCAATTTGTGCAAATGTGCATTTTGTGGCCTAGAAGCCCCTTGCCAAACAGAAAAGCTGGGAACCTTTCCATAGCTTTCCCACTTTCCTCGGAACCTTTCAGAGCCAGTCTCTGTAAGTCCACACAAAGAGGGCAACATCTAGGAAGACGAGGGGTGTGATGGTTTGTATATGCTCGACCCAGGGAGTGGCACTATTAGGAGGTGTGGCCTTGTTGGAGTAGGTGTGTCACTTTGGGTGTGGGCTTAAGACGCTTACACTAGCTTCCAGGAAGCCAATAGTCTCTAGCAGCCTTCAGAGAACTCTCAGCTTCTCCTGCACCATGCCTGCCTGGATGCTGCTATGTTCCCGCCTTGGGAACATACTTGGGATGATACTGGACAGAATCTCTGAACCTGTAAGCCAGCCCCAATTAAATGTTGTTTTTTATAAGACTCGCATTGGTCCTGGTGTCTGTTCACAGTAGTAAAACCCTAACTAAGACAAGTGGTAACAGGCTGGGGTCACAGGCTGAGTTCACATGGCCATTTTCAGGGGCTTCTCTGAGGGACTGTATGCAGAGAGGGTGTGAGGGGTTGGAGAGAGGGGGACAACCTGGAGATCTGGCTTGGTGGTGGTGGTGGTGGTGGTAGACAATGCTAGGCTGGCAGTGTAGGTTCAAAATCACCGAAGGAGAGCTGATCTTGTTTTTCTAAGGCAAGTTCAGGTTCAGTATTATCCAGTGCACTAATGAATAAACATACTGTGCCAGCTCCATTATGTAGATATGCAGATGGCATTTGAGGCAGACCCAGTGAGAATATATTGTCCTTGAGGAGCCTGATCTGACATCAAACTATGTTCTTCCTGCTTGCATTGCATCCCTTGACCTCCCATCGCCAATGTCTTTAAGTAAGCTTGTGATTATAGTATGTTCAAATATCTTAATATAAAACTTAATGTAAAGGGTTTCCTGAGACCTGTGAGTTTAGCCCAGGAGCCATTTTGATCTTGATAAAGATTCAACAGTTGACTTTGGAAGGGAACAGCTGTATCCTGTTACCCTTCCCCCACAGCTCCATTTCATATTTTGAAAGAGAATAGAATTCACTATGTCACCTTTGTTATTTATGTATTTAATTGATTATTTTAAAATATGGATTTCATTTATTACCCAGGCTATCTCCAATTCAACAGCTTCTCTCCTTCTAAATTGTGTGTGTGTGAATATGTGTGTTCATGCACACATGTGTGCCATTGCACATGTATGAAGTCCTGAAGATTACTTTGGGAGTCAGTTCTAGCCTCCAGCTACATGGGTTCTAGGGACTGAACACAGGTCAAGCTCAGCAGTGGGCATCTTACCGACTGAGTCATCACACCGGTCTCCTTTCACTTTCTGAGAATCCAGTACGAAAGATGCCTTAGTTACTGTCTTCTGGTTAAGAGAATACAGTTTGACAAAAGCAGCTTAAGAGAGGCAGGTTTATTACATGCCACAGTTCCAGGCTACAGTCCCTGATGGCGGAGGACACTGTATTCATAGTCAAAAAGAGAGAGCCATGAGTGAATAGTCACCTCATTTTCTGTTTTACTCACTCTAGAATTCTCTGACCAGGGAATGGTCCCACTTGAAATGAAGATGGAGCTTCCTCTATCAGCTAACAAGGTGGGGCTCCTGTTCTGCAGACATGCCTGGGGCCCATCTCCTAAGTGATTCTAGATCTTGTCAAGCTGCAAACAGTGTTGACCATCACTATAGCCGCTCACCACCAGGACACCCGTCTGGCCTCTTTCCTTTAAGATGAGTCTCTGTGAGTCTGTGAGCGGAGGCTTGAGACAGCAGAAGTCCTTCTGAGCACATCCGATGCATTGTAATCTGCTCTACAGTTACCATACATATTTACCTGAATATATATATGTATATGTATATGTATATGTATATGTATATGTATATGTATATGTATATGTATATGTATATGTATATGTATATGTATATGTATATTTGTCAGGAGGCAGGGCAGTTGGGACAGGTGGCTAGGAAGGGAAGCAGGTGAGGGGCTTGCCATTGCCTGTGACACCTGGAGGATTAGTTCTGTTATTGTGTAATCAATTTTCTCCACATGCCATGTTTTAAACCAGCACACACGGATCGTCTCAACTTCTGCAAGTCAGAACTCAGGAGTAACTTAGCCGAGTGCTTCTGGTTTAGGATCTGTTGCAAGTCTGTATGGTGGTCAAGGCTACAGTCCTCCAGTCCTCAGAAGCTAGGCTGGAGCTGCTTCAGGAGAGATGTTGCCCTGGGCTATAGGCAGGCAGTTTCAGTTTCTCCCTTGCCATCTCTTCTCAGAGATGCTTGAGTTTCTTCATAACATGGTGGTCGACATCCCCTACTGGGTCTGACCAGTAAGTGGAAGCAGAAGCTTCTGCAATGTCGGAATCCTTTTGTGGACTTCCCCGCCCCCACGTCTCACCATTCAGTGTGTGAGGAGAACACACAAAGATATGAATATAGGATAAAGTTGATGTAGTTCTCCCAACTCCCAGGGTTACCAGGAGGCTCTCTAACAGGGACCATAGAGGCTAAGAACACAAGGGCACAGAGACAGAGCTCCCTAATATGTAAAGATATCTGACTTTACTGTGGACAAAAGCTTTGTGCAGCACATGCATACAATGGGCTCCAGTGAAGGGGGAGCAAAGGAGACAGATGTGACTTTGCCCTTAGGAGCCACAAAGAGACGTGATAATTCTGAGATCTCATTAGAAAGTCCAGCTCAGATGAGGAATCTTTGAGAAACCTGAGCATTCTTTGACTGAAAGAATTCAACTCTGGTGCTATACAGGGACAACTACAAAATGTCTTCTTAAGATTCAATTGTTCAGTTGAGAGCTCGAGAACAAGAGGGAGACAGGTGCACTCCAATAGGTTTTGATGCTACAACGTTTTGTGAAATTAAGCTTTCTGGAAGGCCAGAGGAACAGTGCCCTCTTAACCTGAGGGCACTCACCACATCTTGGCTGGGGAACTTTGGTTCACAGTCTAGCCTATGTGGCCTTGGCATGAGGTTCTGTCACTAGGTCACCCAAAGCAGAAGAAGTTTCTACTCATGTATTTTGTCAAGTCCCCTACCACCATGCCCCAGCCTCTGACAAAGACAGGTTTGGCACACAAAGGCCTTACACCCTAAAAGCCCTAAAAGAAGCTCATGAACCCCCCTGAACTTCCCACTCAGTGTTCTCTTCCTGTGAATCTCAGCCATGATGTCTACAACAAATGATCACCCTGTAGACATGGCTGTGAGCCATTGTGGGAAAACTCTGCTAATTAAGGTTGAAGTCTACCATTGGCTGGATAGCCTTCTGGAGCTCTGCACAAGATGGAGGGCTCCCTTCATCAGCAGGGCTTCCCCTTCTCTGACCTTGTCTAGGGAGTTCTAAACCATTTACCTGCAGAAAGTCACGTAGCCTTCGTTAGATTACAGGCTCAGCTTCCTTTCTCCTGGTAAGAACCTGTTCAGCTAGCACCTGAGATTCCGGAAATGCTTCCCAATCCTAATGAGGCATTTTTTTTGGCACCCTAAGCCTTCAGCCAACCACCTTTGCCCATCCTGTATGTTTCTATCCTTCCCCCACCCCCCAAATTATATAAGCCTTGAATCACTCTAAGTAAGGTCGATCTGACTCTTCAAAGCTGTGTGATCATTCACCCTATGTACTCACAGGGCTTCTGGACCCCCGACTCCCTCGTGTCATCTCTGCTCCCATTGCCCTCGTGGACCAATATCAGCCTCTGGCCCCCAAGGGCAAGAAGAACATAGACAGAGTTTGGCAAGGGGCTTCTAGGCCACAAAATGCACATTTGCACAAATCTCCTCTGGGTCATGCTCTCTGGTGTTCGGACTGTGCGCTACCTTTGATTAAGCTCTCCCACCCCACCTCAACTTCCAGGGCTCCCAAACAGTCCTGATTATCCTCACATAGTCAGAACAGACGCTAAATGAACTGAATCTCCACTTTGCTACTTTCTGGTTTTGGAACTTTGGGCAGCTCATTCTCACCTAGACTCATAGTCTTTCAAGGAAAAAAAAAGTACACGTTCCCTCTGCATGCTCAGGAGTCAGTAAGCTAATGACATTTGCATATATGTGTTCCTGTTCATGTATGTGCATGTGTGTGTGATGCCTGAGGACAACCTCAGCTGCCTTGCTTACTTACACATTGCCCAAATTGTGTTTTCTTTTTGTTTTTTGGTTTTTTTTTGTTTTTTTGAGACAGGGTTTCTCTGTGTAGCCCTGGCTGTCCTGGAACTCACTCTGTAGACCAGGCTGGCCTCGAACTCAGAAATCTGCCTGCCTCTGCCTCCCAAGCCCTGGGATTAAAGGTGTGCGCCACCACTGCCCGGCCTACCAAATTATGTTTTCAATCACGGTATGCCACTGACTTGAGACTCCCCAACTGGCTGGGCTGACTGACAAGTGGGCCCTAGGGATCCTCCTGCTTCTGCCTTCATAGGCTGGGATTACAAGTGCACACCACTGCACCCAGCATATCACATTGCTTCTGAGAACTGAACCTACATCTCCATGCTCGCAGGGTAAATGCTTAACCAACTGAGCTATCTATCTCTTCAGCCAATAAACATGGTCAAGCTGACAAAGTATCTTTCATACAAATGCTTTCACTTTTATTTCTGTTTTGAATATATATATTTGAAAGGCTCAGCTGTTTCCTGTGAGAAAGTACGGCTTGCATCTGACATTGGTTGTATGTCTTACCATCTTTTTTCTTCATGGGATCGGGAGAACATTGCTTTATCAGCAAATCCACTCCCCAAGGGCTTGGAGCACAGCCTCACACCTACCCTCTAACTTGGGAACCATGATGCTCTCTGTATTGGAGCAGTCAATGCCACTGCTCCAGAATGGATGGATATAGAACTGTGCTGGTTATGGATCCACATTAGGCAAAATGCCTCTACAGCAACAAGTTGGTTGTACATTTTTTGCAAAATCATTTTAGTTGCATGACACTCTTCCCACGAGCCATTGAACTGGCCTAGACATCATTTTTAGAGTCCATTAGTTAAAGAGTTTGTGTTGTGTAAAACTGGTCATAGAGATCTGGGAATAGTTGAGCAGATTGGAAAGGACAGTGGGCACTATACGTCCAATGTAAGTTATCAATCTGGTTTATACAAATTAAAGACCTCATTAGCTCCTGGTGCTTGATATGAAAGCACCTAGGATCACACAATAGGTCACACTTAAGTGACTCTGTACATAAGAATGAAACTGTCTTGGTGCCATGCATTGGTGCCAGGGGATAATAAGAGGCGGCTTCCCTAACGGAGCTTTTCTTAAAGCAGCTGACCAGGTGACAGAATGGAGTTGCTGTGCATGAAGAAAAAAAATACAAAAATAATTTGACCTCCTAAAAAAATCAATTTTTCTGTGAAGTGGAGCAAGACGCTAACAAGTACTCCCATGAGCTTCTGTGCTATTGAGACACCCTGTGAAGGCCTTGCTTCTGCAGGAGGCACTGGGGACTGGGTATTAGTGTGGGCCAATTCTCTTGTCTGGTCTAATTGCATAGAGTTTCTGACAGGGTAAACCTGGGACCAAGGGGCTGGATTTGCTGCAAGAGTGTGTGTGTGTTTGCATGTAACAGGGAGTTTTCAGGACACGGAGGATTTAAGCACCACACATGCCTTGAAAAAAATAGACTATGAATTCTATCTGACGTTCCCTAACTAAGATAACACTTGTTTCCCTGTGGCCAAGTTTCAATCTTTTATTATTTGTTTAAAAATGACATTTTAGCAAGTGTTCATGGGGAAAGGAAAGAGGAGTAACTGGGCTGGAAGCATCCAGTTTCCTGTGAGTATGCCAATGTCTTGTCCAACTAATGTGGCAGTGGCTGAGGCTTCATTTTCATTGAGAGGCAGCAACAACCTGCTGTCATATTCTCTGGTGAATAGGCTTTTTATGTTCTTTATAGCTTAAAATGACTTGGTTGCATCAAAACAATGACTGCTCTAAGTGTCATTTGGGATGCAGGAGGGAAGGGGGCATAAGTAAAAGACAGGGCATTAGAAGTAGATACAATCAAAGTACATTATATGCATGTATGGGGTATTATAATGAAAATCCTTAGGTGGTACAGCGTATATGCACTAGGACATTTTACAAAGACTCAGGATGAACTGTTTTACAAGAGATCTACCACACAAAGTGATGCAGTGACTGCTAGGGTCACCCTGCAGCCCAGGTAGGATGGGTGACTGAAGACATACTGGTCTGGATAGATGTGTGTCATTTTATAAGAATAAGTAGGGAAGTGTTTACTTTAAAGCTCTAGTGTGCAAACTGCAGTGTCTGCCATCCAGACTAGACTGTCTCTCCTCAGATCAGGGTCGAGATTGGCTTGGGAGAAAAACTAGAGGAGATAAACCTGCCAGCTGACCAGGCACATTCGTAAAGTGAAAAGAAACTCCTGCAGACACAGCAAGGTAGAAGCTACTGAGAACATTCCAGGACTCCGTCTCCTATTCCGCTGTTCACCTTCCAGCCATCTGCTGTCTGGGCAAAATCCCACCTGGAAAGGGGAGTCTAATCCTATTTCCCTCAGTTTACTTACGCTCCACCTGAAAACAAAAACCCATATATTCTTAGGAAAGATATTTTGAATCTAACAAGTTTAGATGGAATCCAAACTCACCTTGCAAATTAAGAAAACAAAAACAAAAACAAAGGTGTAAGCGATTTAATGTCTTTCATAGAAGGTCTGAATGCCAGACAGTACAGAAAGCAGGGATCAAAATGATTACTACCGAGGCCAGAACTTCAACAGAACATTTGTCCTGAAAAGCACAGACTGTTATGACAAAAGTCTAGACAGTGATAATGACTCTTAATGTTGAAAAGAAAAAAAGACTATAGAGAAAAGAAATGGAGAAGGAAAGGAAGGGAGGGAAGAATGCAGGAGAAAAGAGAAAGGCAGGAGAGATAGGAGAGAGCAAGGAAGGAAGGATGGAAGAGAGAGAAGAAAACAAAGAAGGAAGGGTGGAAAGGAAGAAAGGAAGGAATGGAAGGAGGGAGGGAGGGAGGAGGAGAAGAGAGAGATAGGGAGGGAGGGCAAGGGCTGACTCTGTACTTTGAGCTGCATACTTTCAGTCAGTTTATACAGAGCACACACTGGGAGAATCCAGGCTGGCAGGCAGAGCTGTAACACAATACACTCAGATGCCCTCACAAGTCAGGAGCTTTGGGGGCAGAATACTGGAGGGTGAAGGAAATTAACCAGGATTTTATTGCCGTTTGTGAGAAGTCAGGTGTGAGAGGCACACACCAATCTTTGAAAACAGACTGGATTTGCTTAAAAGCAAATGGTTTTTGTTAGGGGGCTTATTTTACTCATGTCAAAAATATGAAATTACACCATTAAAGGAAGCGGTAAAATCTACATCACTCCAAAGCCTTGGGGATATATCCACGTGTTCTCACACGCTCAACAGCTATGAAAAGTGTGATTTTCATTTTACCTGTTAATCGAGTACTTGGAGGTATTCAGTGGGGGCTTATCCTCTTACTTTTGATTTCTGAGCAATTTCAGAGACACATTCTACTGCAAAATAAACTCAAATGCTTATAATTCCAGAAATTCATGTTATAACCAATGTTTTATGTGGCTTTTACCGGTGGTGTGAAGGAAGCAGCCATTTCTGATCCTCATTTGTGGTCTCATTTAAGGTTTTTCTGGGTGAGGGATTAAGAAAATACTTAATGATTTTGTGCACCTCATTTGTATAACTTTCTAGAAAGGTTATGGGGAAAGTTCTGAGAATTGAGAGAAAAGGGACTTTGGCCTGAAAATCTGAAAATTTACTTTGATTTTCAGTTCTATGATTTCCCCTCCTTCCTCCCCTCCTTCCTCCCCTCCTTCCTCCCCTCCTTCCTCCCCTCCTTCCCTTCCTCCCCTCCTTCCTCCCCTCCTTCCTCCCCTCCTTCCCTTCCTCCCTCCTTCCCTCCCTTCCTCCCTCCTTCCTTCTCTTCCTCTTTCCCTCTCTTTCTGTGGTGCCAATGACCAATCACAGGGCCAGGCCAGTGTCCACCTCAGAACTGCATCCCCTGGTTCTCACCTTCCTTCCCTTTTGACCTCACAGTTTTAAGTGGGCATTGTTAAATAAGATAGGAGACCCGTCTTTGCAAGCTTCACTGAAGCATAATATCCTCAAAGCAGACACTGGCTTTTACATTTTTACAGTACTCTTCAAAAAGTTTAAGTGCAATAAAATCTTTTCAATATTTCAATATATAAAATATATCAATTTCTTCTGCTATTAGAAGAAACAAAGCACTAAATAACTTTTTATTGTTATTTTTAGTAGTTGTATCTTATACTTACAAAACCATAAAATTTACATATGATAGACATAGTACTTACTAGCTTTGATACACATGCATATGTGGTGTTTCTGTGACATTTCAGCACATCTTTATCAGGGAATTAACCACACAGGAGTGTCCCAGCTTTACAAGGAACACAACAATTAGAAGTTGCAAGGGAACAGAAACACAATATAAGAAAAACTCACACATAAAGAATAGCAAGCATTTCTTGAGCTTAGCCTCCGAGTCCTCCTAAGAGAAAGGCCATGAAGCAGCTATAGCTGCAGACACTTTTATAAGCAATGTTAGGTAACAATTGAGGCCCTCTGAAAATTTTATATTTACAGACGTCAGAGGTTATACTATTCCTTACTTAGTTGATGACTTCCTGGGGTTTGGGGAACAAAGAGTCTAAAAAGCTGAAGCAATGGGGACCTTAGGTGCCTGGCCCTGATGTTCCTGCCTCCTCCTCTGCTGACTGGACAGAAGCCATCAATGTTTACTGAGACAACCCTGACATTCACAATAGAAGGCATTCATTATGCTTTACATAGCTGTAGCAATGCATTCTGTGGGCTTGCATTTGTGTCATCTAGTCTTTGAGCTCAGCCCACAGAACTGTCATGAACCAAACAGTTACCTAAGGGTGAGCTTAATTTTCTTGCTACTCATGCTTTCTGGATGCCATTTCCTTGAGAGATAAAGTAAAAAATATGCATTTCTATTTATCTGAAGACTTTGCCATGGAAGGATGCTATGAAGACAACCTGTGATCCTCAAGAAACTTCTGCCCAGATGGATGTACCAGCACTAAAGCACTCACTCCACCAAGTGACCACAGGATTATCTCGGTTCCTAGAAACTACAGTTCCTTGCAATGTATTTGCATTAACATTTTCGTGTTCATAAAATACTGGTGTTGTCATTCAAGGAGTAGAACACATGAACTGCAGGCAAAACAAAAACCAGTTTTAGGACCTCAGTCCCCATGGGGTTCTGGTTTCCTTGTCTTACCTTCTGAAAGCACAGAAGCTTTCCACAGTCCAAGCATGCTGTTCTGGGCTGCTTTGTATTGACCTTGACATTTAACCCCGAGGCCATAATTTGCATTTAGCTCTGTACTTTACAACTGAGCCGTTTCCCAGCCCTGAGAGCATCTTTGTATATGACGTCCCTCATCCCGTCTTGTTCTCATGATACAGCAATGAAATGGGCATGGAGAGCTCGGCACTAGGGTCAGGAGCAGCCTGCTAATGCCACTGGGATACTTGCTGTGAAGTCTGGGAATCGGGAAGTCATTCTTTAAAATCCAAATATTTGCAGTGGAGTTTCCAAAGTTCATTTACTAGTTTCATTTTCTTTGTGGAAGTATTTTGGCCCCATGTATGCCTCTGTACCACCTACGTGGGTACTGGATGCTCTGGAACTGGAATTACAGACAGCTTGAAGCCACCACGTGGGTGCCAAGAACTGAACCCAAGTTCTCTGTGTATTCAACCAGTGCTCTGAACTGCTGAGCCATCTCTCCGGAACCCCCAAACAGTTTTAGAATCTTGAATTTAATCACCACATACAATGTGAAATTTGGGTAAAATCTTGGTGGGGAAAAAAATTCTGTGTACAGCACAAGTTAAAGAGGGAGCTCTAAGGATTTGCCTGGGATGTCCAAGGTGAGACAAATTTTATTCATGGAGCATTGATGAGGACTCACTGTGCAGCTGGAGCCAGGCTGGAGAAAGGGACGCAGACTTAGGAGTAAAATATAGCTGTCCTTAAAGTTCATTCACATTCTCCTGCCACATCTCAGAGGTGGGTGCCTGACTCTCCAGTATGAGTAGCAACAGAAGATTATAAACCTTCTTCATCTAAAACACATCATCATCCTACTGGGGTACAAAGCACAGTGTTTGGATGTCAGAAGGTCTGACACAGAAAGACCTTTCGGACCTTGGATATGGTGGCACATGGTGGTGAAACAGTACTTTGGTTGCTAAAGCAGGAAGGTCAGAGGTTCAAGGCCAGCCAGGGAAAGTTAGTGAAACCTTGTCTCAAAAAATGGAGGGTATGGGATGAAGGAAGGAAAGAAAAGGTTACTGTACATGACACCTTCACATTATGAAGGCATGTGAGGGTCCACTACCAGCTTTCCTCCCTTTGTCAAACTGGCACTCATATTTCTTAAAAAAATATTTTGGAAATGCATTCTAAAATTTATGACTCAATAACACTAGTTTTAATTGTTTTGACCCCTCCTCATTTTATTTTACTCATTTTCTCAACAACAATAGGAAAATCAGCCCAAGGAAATGTGGTTTTGTTGGAATGGCTCACTGTGGAGCTTCAGGGAAGTTATAGAAGGAATTTTTGTCTTTCAGTATTTGTCAACTGAACCACAAGCCTTGAAAAACCAAGAGTAAGCAATAGACTTAAAGCTCTGAGAGTATACAGGAATATTATCAGCTCAGAATTACATTTTTCTACACTTCCTGGGGAGGGCAACTGGTTTTAATGTGACTGTTTAGTAAAGGGTATTTACCAAAGAATGCAAAATAAATGTCCCTCATTTTGAATTTTATGGAAAACAATGGCTTAAAATTTAAATTTAGCTGGATGTAGGAATGGAGGAAGGAGTAAGGAACCGACTGAAAAGTAATCAACCATACAGGAGCTTGGAAAAGGGAAACAGGTTTCTAAATGCATCCAGTGGTTTTTGAAACCATTTTAAATTTATTCCAGAGATTGCACCATAGCTAAATGAAAGAGAACTCACTCAGTGTTGTCTATGGTATGTAGTGGTTTTTCCAGTCTCGTCACTAAAGAATTTATAAAGGTCACGCTACTCAGGAAGGCCTAAGGTGAGCCCCAGAATGAATGCAATTGCTTCTTTTGCGAGCATAGTTACAGCTCTCAAACAGCGGCTTGTGGGCATTTGCCACTGGTCACAGCAATCTCTGAGGTGGACCGATGCTACTTCATACTTCAAAGAAAACCAGGCAGTCCCTTAGAGTGTGGGAACAAGGCAGGCTCCCCAAACATGGGAGTACATGTTCTCCCATAGACAGTGGACCAAGCAAGACTCAGGGGCTTTGTGTGAGATGAACAGAGAACAAGCCCCGTTGTTTTTGGTTCCTAACTCAGCCTCTAAGTTTACATTTGTTTTCCCATCAGATTTTAACGTAAAATCAGGTGCATATGCTTCAGAAAATTAGCATGCCTAAGGTGTTTTTTTTTAATAGTAACACTAATAAAAAAAGCCAGGATGTATTATTATCTTTACAGATATTCTAATATGTTCTTATCTATGATACTTAATATAAAAGTTTTCAGTATATCAAAGGATCACATAAATCAATTATTCTTTTGCCTAACATCATTGTAACATTTTTTGCAGCAAGCACAGATTGCCTCAAGAGTTCTTTGGATGATACGTGCACGAGCAAATGGCATCTTGTTTCTCAAATTTACTTTTCAATAACTGTCCCTTTATTATCATGTGTAATAAACGCATATGAGTTCTGAGTTCTAAGAAAAAAAGAACAAACAAACAAACCCCCAAGAACTGAGGTTGCCCTTCCTGACTGAAATTCGGTGACAGTGTCCTGAGAATCGCACCCAGGCAGGTGTTGCTCCTGGGAGCCACCCCTGCTGGCCAAGGCTAATCTAGTTGCAACCTGAACTCAATAACTTGGAAATAGCAAACCAGTAATTTTGTGAATCCAATCAGAGAACAAAAAATCACAGAATATTCCAGCAAGTAAGAAAATGGAGTTGTAAATATCAGCCTCGTTTATTTCCCATTACCACAGCTGGAGGCGAGAAAAGAACACGGTTCTGGGTAATACAGTCTGCTCGGAACTATCACGAACAACGAGGTCGAAGACACAAGAGAAAATTCTATGGAAAGAAGGCATGGCACTCTCTTTAGACCAGGCAGGTGTAGCTCTCTGTCCTTCATTACCTTTAGAAATCACTCCTAGATTAAAGAGGAGTGTCCTTAAAAGTTTATAATGATAGATAACCTGCCCTCATTGGCACAAAAGTAAATTAGAAGACTGTTTCCAAGCCAATATTACCTGTAAAGAACTAGGGTGTCTCTTTTATACCACACACCTTAGTGGTAATTTTTGGGAAGGTTCTCATATCCAAGTTTTCTTAGTCTCAGCAGCGTACATGCTTCGAGCGCTTTTCCATCATTCTTCCTGCATCTTGCCACAGAATCCTTATCTTCGCACCCTTCACAAATGCTGAGCTCAGATATCGCGCCTCTGTCAGCATTGACAGCGTTGGTGGGCCAGCTGTTGAGGATGTGCCTGGTCAGGCCACAGGCTAAAGGTCTTCAAGGTATGTGTGTCCCCTGCAGTGCACCTTTCCTTGACACCCTAAAGTTGGTCTTTCTTTCTTTCTTTCTTTCTTTCTTTCTTTCTTTCTTTCTTTTTCTTTCTTTCTTTCTCTAATTGCAGTGACACTCTCTCGTTTTCTTTTGACATCAATGACATTGAATACTTTGTATGTTAAAAAACCAAAACTGCTTAGAGATGCTGGGGAAGGGGTGGGGTGGGGTTAGCATGCTTACTGCTCTTCACAGGATCTGACTTTGATAGGACTTGGGAACTGGCGAGCAGAAGGGCCACCTCAGTGAACAGGTAGGTACATTCTGTCAGTGTGGTTGCTGGATCTGTTTGCAGTAAGTGCCTCAAATCAGTATGGAGTGTAGGTGTGTTCAGGAATCTGAGGAAAAGATGTGGAATTTTAATTCTGTAAACATGCACCAATGTTCAGCTAATGACTTGTAAGAAGAAATAGTTGGAGGGATGTATATGATGTATACATATACATATGATGTATATGTCTCAGCCACAGGGGAACCGAGGGACAGAACTCCCCAAGGAAAAGAACTGTGTTACCCAAGACAGGTAGATTTAAAGACACAGACTTTCCCATGATTCCAAGAGTGGCGCTGAGAGGTGTGAATGATGTGCCCAAATGGGAAACTCGTGCCATGATGTCTGTGATTTCAGCTAAGATGGCGAGGCTCGGAAACTGGAGGACAAGGAAAGATGGCCTGAAGTTAGAGGAAAGGAAATCAGGAAGAAGTAACATTTATTACTAAGAAAATAGAGGGGCGGCGGGGGGGGGGGGGGGAGAGAAAAGTAGAGGGAAGGGAGGAGGGAGGGAGAGAAAGGGGGAGGGGGAAGGGAGATACAGGGGTAGGGTTAGAAGAGGGAATAAAAGGACCAACTGGTTGGGTCTATGCTCATCTTTGAAATAACACAAGCCCAGAAGACTAGATGGCAGGCAAGAGAGGTTGATTAATTAATGCTCTCAGCTTTGTGGAAGTATTCAGCCGAATCACAGAAGAGCATGTCAGAGCAGCATGTTAAGTTTGGCGATTTCAAGCACGCAGGATGAATGTTAATGGACTGGGCAAGTTGTACTCTCTTCAATTCCCACCCAGACTGGAAAGTTAAATGACTTGTCTGTGACCTTCCAGTTGATGGTGGTAGGACCAGGCCAGGCAAGGTCTAGTGCTCATTCCACCAAGCCTGTAGACTATACAGTGTGTACTGTGCCCGAGAAGGGTGCTGGAGGGACCAGGCATGGTTTTGAGAAAAGAACTCCCTCCCCCCCACCCCCCCACCCCCGTTACCAATTATACCCTGTCCCTGTCCTCACCTTCCACATTTAGGGGCAGCAGAAAATATACAAAGTGAGTGTCAAAGAGTTGGAGGGTAACTGTTACAGGAGACTACACTGGAAAATAGAAGGAACTTGCTGAGTGTGATGGTGCTTGCATATAATCTTAGCACTCAGAGGGCACAGTAGGAGGGTCATGACCTTGGGAGCAGAGCGGCCTGGGAGATAAAGCAGGTCTTGTCAACATGAGTAAACCATGAAAACAAAACGGACAAAACTAATCTAATGGTTGCTTTTCATGAGGAAAAATGGGTAAGGGGAAGTTGGTTCAATTACCTAATAATAAAGTAGAAACAAGTGTCCAAGGAGGTTGTTGTTGTTGTGGTTGGTTGGTTGGTTGGTTGGTTTTAATAATAGAAAACATTTATTTAGGTTTATGGTTCTGAAGACCTTCAAACTTGGGAGACCCTTCCTCAAGTCTCAGGAAATCACAACCACCCCAAAATCACAAGAAACCATACCTGGATGCAATCAGCAGAGGTTTATTGGGGAGAGTTGGCTAGCCAAGGTCAAAACTGCTCGTCCACACAGGAACAGAATTTTGACAAAAGGCCAGCAAGCTGAGGGTTTTTTTTTTTTTTTTTATAGCATGGGGTGGGGAAAGGAAGGAATTTTCGAGCCGTTACACATGATTGGTTGTTTTACAAATTTTGAACATAAGCAGGCTGTAACACTGGGAAAACCTCAAGGGGGTGGGGTAACCAAGAACAGTGGAAAGTTAGCTACTTCTTGGAACCACCCAGATGACTTGCATCTTTCTCTGTGGTCAGAAATGTCTTCTTGCTTTGGGCCTTCCCCACCCTGAGGCTTGAGGAATGTTAATCCAGCAAGTGTCCTCTGATTCAGGGATAATGCCCTCCATCTGGAATGTGTCTCGGGGCAGTGAAGGCCTGAAATCTTACATTCAGTTCCGCTTTCTGGAACTTGCATTCTTTTGCTCAGGTCTAGGGTAAAGAAAAAGCCTGTATATATTTCATAAAATGGTCTTTGTAATTTTTCACTCTACAATTCCAAAGAGTTAGAGTCCATGATGTCAGAGCAAAGCTGTGGTCTCAAGAACCGCTAAGAACTCACATCTTGATTTTCAAGCAGGAGGCAGAGAACATCCTGGGAAGGGCATATGCTTTTCAAACTTCAAGCCCTCCGCAGTAAGAAATTGCCTGCAACAAGGTCACACCTCCTAGTTATTCCTAAACCTTCCCAACTGGGGACCAGGTTTCAAACAGAGGAGCCTAGTGGAAGCCATTATCATCCAAACCACCAGGGACCATTGCATTCTGTAAGTTACCAGAGTGAAAACGATCTATTTTGCTGGGCAGAACTTTCCGGTTTAATTCTAGTTTCTCTATGATTGAGGAAGGATACCTGTGGTACCCAAAAGTACTTCCCTTGTGTCTCCTTGGGCTTCATGCTTACGCCTTCAGTGTGGCCTTGCTCAGGTCCTTGGCTATTTGAAGCCTTTGCACTCTCACATGGATGTGATGTTTGCTCCAGTGATGTAAAGTTATTCTTGGTGTTAAAATCATCCACTGTTACATCTCGCCTGAGATCCCCTCTTTTATGCTTTTTGTGGTGTTTTGTTCTCTACAAAATAATGTCTGTTCCAACTCTAAGGGCATATACATTTACATTTTATTCCTATGTTCTTCAAGTGGCTTTGAATTTATTTTGCTTATTACCTCCTCCTTTTCTTGTATACTTTAGTTTACTAAATTTTTTAGTAAATTTAGTAAATTTTTTAGTAAATACTTTAGTTTACTAATATTTGTTTTTTCTTTATTTCTCATTTGGCACAAGACTGTTTCTGCCAGGATTTCTTAAAAATGAGATTTCCTAAATTCTTTCTTTTCCAGGTATACCCTATAAACCCTGTAGAATTTTGTAATGCTGGTCTAGTGGGTCATGAATTCCCTTAACTTATCCTTTTCCTGGGAGGTTTTTAAATTCTCCTTCAATTTTGAAGGAAGACCTTGATGTTTTCAACAATCTTGGCTGGTCATTGTTTTCTTTCTGATCCTTAAGTACATCGTTCTGTGCCCTCCTGACATTGAGAATCCTCCAGAGAAATTTGCTGCCCCTCTAATGTGTTTGCCTTTAAATGTTACTTGGCACATCTCTCTCATAGATTTGTAATCTTTCTTTGTTCTGTACTTTTTAAACAACTTAATAGTGTGATGTGATGACATACTTTGCTGACCATGTGTGTCTAAGGTTCTAAACACCTCTTGTGCTTTGATGTACATGTCTTTCTCAAGATTTGAGTTTTCTGCTGTTATTTTGATGAAGTGATTTTCTATGACCCCAATTTCTCTCTCAGCCATGCCAATAAGACAAATATTTAATTTTTTAGGGTATCCCAGAGCTATTGCCTTCTCTCTCTCTCTCTCTCTCTCTCTCTCTCTCTCTCTTTCTTTCTGTCTGTCTCTCTTCTCTTTTGTTCTTTCTGTCTGGAACTAACAATTTAGTAAGGAAACCATTATATAATATTGTAAAAGATACACATCCTAACAAAGAAACAATTCTCAACTTAGAAATACACAGGAAAAAATGCACAAATAATTAAAAGAGTTAAAGAAGGCAACACAGGGTCTGGAGGAGAACTGCACAGGAATTATGGAAGACTTGAGTAGTTCTGAGGGTCAGATAGAAACATTTGCAGGGAGCTTCAGTAACAGATTAGATCACTTGGAAGAAAAGCCAGTGGAGCTTGAAGACATATATCTTGAATTGTTATTGGCACAAGAGACCAATAAGACAAAAACAAACAAAGAAACCCAAAGCCAAAACAACAACAAAGAAACAAAAATTGTGACATCCCCCACCAAGGTTGCATATGTCCATTCATTCTCCTGGCCCTCTGGGCTTCTCTCCTGTCCCCCCCCCCCATCCCCATTCCTGATCCTGTTCCCCTTTTCCCCTCTCCCTCTCCACACCCAAGCAAGAGATTCTTTTTTAAAAAAAAAAATAGGATTTTTAAAATATTTTCTTTATTTATATTTCAAATGTTTTCCCCTTTCCAGGTATCCTCTTCATAAAGCCCCACATATCCCCCTTTCCCTGCCTCTATGAGGGTGCTTCCCGACCCACCCACCCACTCCTGCCTTCCTGCCCTGGCATTCCCCTACTGGTGGGAGCCGACTCCTAGCAGAAAGAGGCTATCATCTTTGCAAACATCTTGAGCCATATACCCTGACAAGAGACTCGTTTTTCAGCAGCCCACAACAGCTGAGCACACTCTGATAAACATCTTGTTTATCCCACATATCTTGTTTTGTTGTTTAGTGCCTCCAGCTGCAAGGTGCATGTGGTAAAGTGTCTTCAGCTGTGTTCCCCTGTTTGTGCTTATATATACACCCAGGATTTCCGTTTAATAAATGGGACTTGATCACACACCCTGTCTTATCTCCATTCTTCGAGTCTTTTGTCCCTCCATCCCCACTCTCTTGCTAGACCCTGTTGACTGACCCGAACGGACCGGATCACTTGGCCCCCAAACGTTGGGCAGCGTGAAGTAGTACGGACCGGGTCACTTAGCCCCCAAGCATGGGGCAGTGTGGACCTCAACACCCTGCACTAGGATATTGAACATCTTCAGGCCCAAGGGCCACTCCTCCCACTGACGTCAAACAAGGCCATCCTCTGTCACATATGCAGCCAGAGCCCTGGGTCTCTCCACGTGCACCCTTTGGTTGGTGGTCCAGTCCCTGGGAGCTTGGGGGGGAGGGGGGCTGGCCTGTTGACACTGTTTTAAGCAAGAGATTTTAAATGAAATATTTTCTGGTTTTCAAGTGGAGTTCTTTGCTTTGGGTGCAAGGCCCAGCCACCAATGTCAAAGAAAAGAAGGTTGAATTGAAAATGCACGATTAAAAATATATCATCAGAAAATATTTATTTAAACCTATTGTTGTAATTATCCCTCTTCTGGCTAGGACAAACAACTTACAAGTACAGTCGTAAGTTGAATGAGAAAAATGCAAACAATTGCCCTAGAGGTATTAAGAATTATTATTATTAAGAATTTCCAGTCTCAAAGACCAAAAGAAAATGTGGACACAGGTTTCTGGACACATTTGAGTGACAAGGGTTTAGTGGTGCCATTTCTAGGACTTCATATATAGCTTTTATGTTGTTCCTTCCCTTCAGAGTATCTCAGCTCTCTTAAGGATCCTACTGGACCAAGCTGGAGATTCCACTTTTGATGACATGTTTAATTATTTTAACTCTTAGAATTAATCAATCCGATTGATTATTTATTTTGTTTATTTTTTTTAGAGCAGACCTTTAAGCCACTGAGCTCCAGGGGCTTTTCTGTCCCTGCTCCCCTCCCCCAGCACTAGGGTTATGGATATGCATCACATCCTGTCTGCCTGGGAACTGAACTCAGGTCCCTGTTTTTGAGAGGCAAATCCTTTTCGGACAGAGTCAGCCCCCACTTGTAAGCCTTTTTGCCTGATCTCAGTTCTCCTGATGACTCTTTTGTTGTTGTTTGATTGACTTCTCTTCATTTCATGTGTATGAGTGTTTTGCATGAATACATGTCTTTATACCATATTCATGCCTGGTGCCTGAAGCCAGAGGGGGCATCAGATACCTTGGAACTGGAGTTACAGATAATTTTGAGCTACCGCATGGGTGATGGCAACCAAACCTAGGTCCTCTGTAAGAACAATAAGTGCTTTTGATCACAGAACTAACTCCATCCCCCCTCACCTGATGATTCTTAAAAGAAAATTTTCATTATGAAAAAATTCACATGTGTGCCCACAAGTAGATCAAAGTCATGTGGGAAATTCCCAGCTATCCATCACCATTTGAAAATGATTAATTCAGCCTGGTCTACAGAGTGAGTTCCAGGACAGCTAAAACTACACAGAGAAACCCTGTCTCGAAAAAAACAAAAAACAAAAAACAAAAACAACAACAACAAAAAAACAACAAAAAAAGATTAATTTATTAGGAACAACTACTTCATTTTAATCTTACCAACATCTTCCCCCATTTTGAAATATGCTCCAGCATCATATTTTATCTGTAGTTATCTCTAAAGGATAAAAGCTTTTCAAAGACCTAGCTACAAGCTATTATTACTCTAAAAATGTGACAATCTAAACATGATTACATGTACATTCAGTATTCAGTGTTCCTCAAAAAGTCATAATTCTAAAAGGTTTCATGTTAAATCATATATTAAGAAAATAATGAAAGACAAAACAAAACAAAAAACAAAAATAAAAAAACCCAACAACAAAAAAAGAAAATAATGTCCACTCACGGACATTATTCATTGATATCTCTTTTAAATTTTCAAATTTACAACTTCCTTTTCTATATTGCTTCCCTTTCCACCTCCCTTTTTTAGTTGAAGAAGGCAGTTTACTCAGCCTGTATGTAGCTTGTTGTGTAGATTTCCCATAACTAGGGTTTGCTGCTATGTCTGTGTGGTCTTCTGCTTCTTGTGACCTTCACTAGAAAAGTACATGTAGGTTTGAAGTGTTTCAGATTAGTCGTTCAGTTCTTGGATCAACTTGACATAATGAAGGGTCATCTGGGAAGAAGGAATCTTAGTTGAGATAATGCCTTCACAGCATTGGCCTGTAGGCAAGTCTGTAGAGCTTTTTCTTGACTGATGATTGATATGGGAAAGCCTAGCCCACTGTGGGTAGGGTCACCCCTAGGCCCATGGCCCTAGGTATATAAGAAAACAGAATAAGCCAGAGAGAGAGCAAGCCTGGAAGCAGTTTTACCCCAGGGCTTCTGTTCCCATTCCCACCCATAGTTTCTCCACTGATTCCCTTCAGATATGGAGTTAAAAGCTGTAAGCATTTCCTTACCAAGTTGATTTTGGTCATGGTGTTTTATCCCAGCAGTAGAAAGTCTACCTATGACAGAAATTGGTTCCGTGGTGTATTACTGTGACAGTACAGACCATGTAGTTTTGAGGAAGTTTGTGGAAGGATGTTGGGCTAGAAAATCCATTGAGTACTCAGAGATTATCAGGCTGTTCTGAGGAAGCTTGAAAGATAAGCATACTGAGACTGTGGACAATAGAAGCCTAGCTTCTGAAATTTCTGGGTGGAGTTTCAAAGTCCCTTATGGACTCTAGCACAGCCATCTGATATGTCTGTGATTATGATCATCTGGATCTGAAGTGTTAGAAATGATGAAGAAGAGTATCATGGAGGTGAAATCTTCTGGGGCTATGTCCTCAGGGTCAGAACACAGAACCTGTGGTCAAGGGGGTCTGAGGCTGCATCTCATGTTGTTAGTTGAATCAGGTAGTGTTTAAGGGCCACTCAGATAGTACTGGTTTTGACGGTATAAAGAAGCCGTAGCAATATGCTGAGGCTTGGCACTGTGTGGAAGGGCTGTAGTCCCTGAAAAGAGGTCGGGAGAGCCCATTGGTAAACATGCCAAAGTTGCAGTAGAAGGTGTCATGGAGAGAATTTGAATCTCACCACCATGAAGAGAGCCCAGGAAAGGTACTTGGTGAAAGTGCAGCCCAGTTGCAGCAGGAAACTCAGACAGTTCAGAGATGCCAGTGTTGTGGATGACTGCCAAGGATGGTAGCTACTATGAAGTGGTTTTTGCCTGAGCCTAGGAGAAAAACTGTGTCCTGTGAATGGTAGACCAGAGACGTGGAGCCAGCTCCCTAGGTCCTTCAGAGCCCAGAGGATTGTGGGTGAGTCCCAGATGTCAAGCACTGAGCTGTCTACACTGTTGGAGTTTGGTTTTGCTTTTATTTAATTGTGACTATGTCCTGGTTCTTTCCTCTTGGTGTAAGAAACTATTTAAGTTGTTTCTGTTTTACAGGAGCCCACAGTTGAGAGACACTGAATTTTTAGAGATACTATGGATATTTTAGGGAGATTGAACTTTTTTATGTGTTTGAATTTTTTAACATTGTGAGACTTTTAATAAATAATAAATAACATATTTCTTATTTATTTAATAAATAATAAAAATGTTTTACATGGTGTTATTGATATTCATTTATCTTGGAAACAAGAAGAAAGGAAAAGTTATGGCTTAATAGGTGATGTGTTTGTGGGTCAAATTGTGCTGGCTAGTTTTTATATCATCTTGACATAAGGCAGGGTCCTCTGGGATGAAGGAATCCCAGCCATCAATGAAGGGACCCATACATAAGGGTCCAGTGGGTGGTGTCACCCTTGGGCAGGTGGACCTGGGATGTTTAACAAAATAAAGAAAATGAACCAGCGAAAGCGAGTCTAGTAGAGCAAGCCAGTAAACAGTGTTCCTCCATGGCCTCAGCATTAGTTCCTGCCTCAAATTTCCTGCCTTGAGGTTTTGCTCTTCCTTCCTTCAGTGACAGACTGTGATACAGAAGGGCAAGCTGAAATACCATCCCCACAAGCTGATTTTGGTTATAATGTTTATCACAGCATTAGGAACCCCATCCACGACAGGGATGAGAGATGAAATAAAACCGCGGTAGCTTTTGTGAACACCTGGAAGTTTAACTGTTTATTCAAATCTCAAAAGCTTCCTGTGACTGTGGAAAAGGAGAAAAACCTCTCAACTTACTTATGTGGTTACCGGTACATTTGGCAACATATTTTCAGAGCAATCATTACTTAGTGCTTCAGATTAAACATCCTAAAACTACCATGGTTTGAGAAATATATAAATGAATACTTACCATTGAAGACAGTGTGATGGTATTTTGTTTGAATCCATATTCTAATTTCTACTTGCTCTTTATGAGTTTTCTCTTTTTGAGAATAGGATGTTTGTGGTCATTCCTTCAATATTGCCCTTGAACCAGACAGTGAATTTACAGCAGATGCTGACCTTGCAGCAGGCGTGGACCTTGCATTAGGCACTGAGCTTGCACAGGTATTGATCAATGCCAATGTCTCTTCACATCTGAGACCAGGAAATATGATCTTTAAACTTGAGATTCATGGTAGATTACTCTCCACTTCCACTTCAATTCTTGGCCATATTCACATTACTTTATGTACTCATTAAGTGAAAGAGTTTATGGTAGAGGTAATTTACTATCATAAATATGATATATTAATAAATGATATCATAAATGTACAGCAAGTAGTAAAAGCTATTTCTGATGCTGGCAAAGTCATAACTCATCTTTCCGATGTTTTTATATCTGTGTGACTTTTTAAGAATTTTTTTCTTTAATGTCACTAATACTACTTTAAAGAACAGTGACTGCTATCAAATCTTTTAATTTTTCTGAAAGCAGATACCATTTATACAGCCCCTTTAAAGATCCTTAGTGCTCAGGGTGTGCTAAAAGGAAAGATAGTTGAGCTTTGTAGAATCATTTTTGACGCAGAATAAATGCTCAAGAAATATTTATTGATTGAAAACAATTCAGTATCTTATTGATTTCTTGCTGTAATGTTTGGAGCCACTGTAGCTACAGACAGGTCACAGTAGACATCTGGCTTCTCACCAGCTCCTGTCCACCCTCCTCCCATTCTGCAAAATTTCATACTATCTTTCTTCTTTAATAAAAGGTCCCCACTTAGGAAGAAGAAGAAAAAAACAACAACAACAACAGCTAAATGCTCTTTCCCACCACTAACATCAGTTCAGAATTCTGTTAAATGTTATTCCTTTCACTTTCATAGAGGTTTAACCAACAGTGTTGTCTCCTCCCTACCAGCTAAGACTTGCCCACTCCCTAACCTTTAGGTCATTCCAATCATGTTATTTCTCCAATAATACTAGAAGTAATGGAGTAGGCAGGAAGTGAAAGCACATGAGATACAGCTCTGCTGGCCTGGCTTTTGTTTGCTTGTCTCTAACTACCTGAAACTACTTCCTTCTTATCTGTACAACAATGGAGCAAAATGGTTCCTTCTAAACGGTCCCAAAGCCAGCCAGACTTTTGTAACCTATTATTATGACCTTTCTCTCATCAGTAATTGTTCTGCAATTTGTGCCTACAGAAGCGTTATGGGCCCACAATGCCCACCTAAGATATGGTGCAAGTAGCTTGGGGGACAGCTCTGGTGATTATCACATACCAGGATCTCACAGGTCACCAATCCAAGAGGCTTAAAATACTTTCAGATACGTGAATGGTAAAGTGGTGAGCACATTGTCGAATGGTCCTTTAATTTCCTTTTAATGGGGTGAGAGAACCAAGTTGAGAAGTTATATGTCTGTTCGGTAGAACCTGAGAAACAGCCATTCAGAGGAAGAAACAAAAGAAGCAGGAAAGAATCAAAAGAAGATGAGAAGTCAGGGGAGACGCGGACATGGAAATACATTCTGGGGTTCATCAGTTGCTTGTAAATCACAAGCTGTCATTTCCCCTGCGTGTTGACAATGAAGAATATGCACCAGTGAGCAGCAGGCACAGGCACAAAAGAGACATCTACAGAAAGATGCTTTCTTTTTGTGTCCTCTGAGAGCCTCTTTTGTGCAGTTTCTCCTCACGTAGCACTTGTTTGCACAGCCTTTTATCATTCAACATTATTCATGGAGCAGCTTTATGAACATGTATTAATTAAAGGCAGGTATATCATGTGCTAGGAGCTGTACGCTTTTCTTAGCTCTCCAGCCTGATCACTAACAGGGACCTTCTTGAGTAGCAGGCTGGTGATCATGGGAGGCAAGTAAAGAAGGACTTTTGGTTTTATCATGATGAAAGCTTATGACATTTCCCGCACAGTAGTAAAAGTTACCACACAGTAGTAAAAATTGCCACGTCGTAGTAAAAAGTACTAAAGGAAGCACCGAGTGGGAAAATGTGGGGTGTTTAAGAGAAGATGAGGAGAGAGATTATTATGGTTAACCCATAGAATCCATAGAAGAAGTTTACTTCCTCTAGAAAAATTTGGGGTTGTTCTTTGGCTTGAGCAGAAATACTTTGCCACAACTGACCATATCCCAAGGTTCTTTGTACGGTCCTCTTAACTCACAATGTGTACCTGTTGCCGATGGTTCTTTAGCCTCCTATTCCTAGATAAAGACAAGGCATACAGAATACACTTCTGAGTTTCTCCTCACCTGTGTTCCGGGAACAGAAGGGCTGGGCTGTAAGTATTGACCTTACTACTTTCAGATTCTCCCTGCCAATTCCCACCCTTGACTCCTCTTGTGTGTCTGTGTGAGTATGTATGTGTGTACTTATGCAGATAGTATATAAGTTAATATTGTATCAATCAATCAATAAACACAAGGGTTTAGGATGTACATAGGGACAGCACAATGGGATAAATTAGGTAAACAATGACCAAAAATTTAGGAGATAAATTCAGTTTGTTAGGTCCAAAAGAAATCATTTTTGCTCTCTAGCGACCCAGGAATCATTTAGTTTGCTCCAATGATTACAAAATCAAGCAGCAATGACAAAACAGAAAAGTGGATTAAAGGGGGCAAACATCAGGGACAGTCTTTTTTTCTGATTTCTATGTCTTATGACATTCTCTGTCAATATGACATTTGGAAGCAGGAAGCACCTATCTCTTAGAAGCTAAAAAACAGGGAGACTAGGTTGTGTAATTTTCCATGTCTCCTCAGAGATTCCTATATATGCAGAATGTGTTTTACTTAAGAATTTCCAACCTAAAAGTATTCATAGGAGAATCCAAACTACACACAGGTTGTGTGGACTTCACCTCTGATAGTATTTGTGCCTCTGTGAAATCAGAGTGCTGAGTCTCTGGTTCTGTGACTGTGAGTATCTTTGGAATACTACACTAAGTTTCTTTATTTCATTGTGTTTAATTATATGGAAAAACAGTGAGATGTTAGAAAGTGTGTATAGGGTGTGGTTCATGGGATGTTTGGAAACAGTTTAGAGCTGGTCACATGACTGCAAGTGCAGAGGAAGGACTCTGGGGGACAAGGAGTCATCCACAGAGATACAATCTCAACCCAACTGCAGTTATCAGAAAAAAAAATAGTACTTGGGGTTCTTCTGTTGACAGGAGAATTAAAATGTTTCTAAAAAAATGTAGCACTAAAATATTTACATTTATATCACATGCATTGTATACCAACTAACTCATTTCAAAGAGCCTTCTTTTTAATTTAAATGTTTTATTTGCAATTTTTAAGAATGAAAACATAATTATATCATTTTCTTCCTCCCTTCCCTCCCTCCAACCCCTTACATATTTCTTCCCCTGACCCTCTCAAATTCATGGCCTCTTTTTAAAAATTATTATATATAGAGGAATCTAAACACAACTTGCCAAGTCCATTTAGTATTTATGCATGTGTATGGTTTTAGGATTGAGCGGTTTGTGATTGGACAACTTATCAGGGCTCATCCCTGGTGAAGAACATTCCCTTCCTTTCAGCTGTCTTCCAGTTTTCATGGCTGCAAGGAACTTTCTGATAACACTTCTCTGAGGACACAACAATGTCTTGTCAGATAAGACAAGGTCATTAACTTTTTTATTTTTTAAAGTGGCCAACAGAAGCTTTTATTAGAAGTGTTCTCCTCAGTTATTTTCTTCCTCACAGTAATATTCCATATGTTCCCCACTATTGTGCAGAAAATATTTGGAAGCCACACATTCATTTGGTGAGTGCTTCCTAACTGAAAAATGTAATGTGGACACATGCTGACATAAACTTATACCCTGTGCTGAAGAAGAATGGAAGAGATGGAGGGTGTCATGGTCCATCTTGGGGTAAACCATGGTGTGGGCTGTGCTTTCTATGGGCCACATAATGATACGTGTGTCAGTTCTAATATTGAAGTTTTCAAATATCAATGCTTTCTAATTTCAAGATAAATTCTTAATTGAAGGTAAAATACTCATGAATAAAATGTCTTATCTCTTCCAAATAGAGCACCTTTTGCACGTAGCGAGGTATGAGTGCCTCACTTTAGAAAGCCTTGGTCTGGAAGATTAGCATGACTGTCAGTTCTCTATTAACTTATTCGGAAGAGGTCTAAGTTTATTCAAAAGATTAAAGACTATAACAGTAATAAAATCTTTTTATAACCCTTTATTTTGGAGGTTCAAAGACCATTTGAATTTGGGCAATATCAAAGTATACAGACACGGAAAAATAAAATCACAGTGCTTGGTAACTACAAAGATCCAGTGTCTTTGAGACATAGCAGGACAATTGCACACATGAACTTTCAGTGTTTGAGACAGCATGCACAAGGCCTCTCAGCAAGCTCGAGCCAGACAAAATCCTACCATGAGGGAGAGGTGGGTAGGAAGTTCCTCCCTAGCTGAGGAGCTATTGACAATTGATAGGTGCTGTGAAGGGGGGTGTCATTTAAAAAAAAATTTATAGCCCCTCATGTACTCCAGTGGAAATTCACATATCTGAAAATACATGGTTAGCACAAATTGACCTTATAGAGTTTAAATAAAAACACTATTGCACGTTCAGTTGGGTGGGTGCATCCAACTATACATTTTCTATCTCTTTTTGCCCCATTTGCTCTTTTTTACTGTAGACCTGCAGAAGAGTGGCCCCTGATAACCATGAAACAACATCAACATTAGGCTGTTCTAAAATATATTCCAACAAAGAAATTAGTACAAACTTCTCAATTTAGCCTCAAGCAGATTCTTACAACAAGCGCATAAGGCAGCCATGTTCTTGCCAAAATATCACAAGAATAGTTGCTAATATTGTTCCTCTCTGAGATCTCTTGAGCTGATTCTCCACAGTGCACACAGATCTATGAACTATTATCTTTAAAGCTCCCACTAGGATGACCTGAATGCTTACAGCATTTAATCACTTTCCTAGTCCAATGTTCCCAAATTTTCCATACTCTGGAAAACTAAAACCAAAACCAACCAACCAACCAACCAACCAACCAATCCATAGCAATGGCCCACTCCTTGGTACCAACTTCTGTCTTAATTACTTATCTATTGCTGTGATAAAATACCATGACCGAGGCAATACATAAAAGAAAGAGCTTAACTGGATCTCTAGTTCCAGGGATTTTGAGTATCTGATAGTGGAGGAAAGGCATGGCTGTAGGTGGCTGGAGCAGCGGCTGAGAGCTCATATCCACAAGCAGGAACATACTGAACATACTGAAAGTAGCACGAGTCTTTGAAAACCTCAAAGCCTATCCCCAGCAGTGCACTTCCTTCAACAAGGCCACACCTCCTAATCCTTCCCAAACAGTTCCACCAACTGGGTACCAAGTATTTAATCTTGTGAGTCTCTGAGGTTCACTTTCATTCAAACCCCGAGTTTGTTTCTGTATTTTGACCAACTGTAGCTTCGTATAATTGTCTCTTTGTTGGGAAAAGCAGCTTCTTTGGTGAAGAGCTACACTTAACTGTTGGTATAATGTTAAGTATTTAGAATATAGCTAGAAATTATACTCATTTAAGAAAGTGGCAGTGTTATGTTCTCCTCGAAAATCAATGATCTGATTACTTACGGGTGGTTGATCACATCTTCAGTACCAGGCATGATTTCCCTCCTAATGATCACTCCAGTGGACCATCCAATAGGACTATTGGATGCTTTCCTCCCGTGGTATCTTGCCTTCTGGTATTATAAAAGCTTGTATTCAGTGAGGAAGCGTTTAGGTTAGATCCTGCTTCATGCCTTAGAGTACTGTTTCCAAAATGTGTGGTGGTGTCAACACAAATGACATTTATTCAACTTCTGGGAAACACCAATGACAACCGCAATAGCCTATATTGTTTTTGAGTTTTCTGGAATCTTCTGAACAATAATTTAAAAGGAGGCTTCTCATTTCTGGGACAGGGGTACATTTTAGATAGCTCTTTAGGGGAACATTATCATTCCAAGTGGTATAATGTCATTTAAACTATATTCATGTGATTACACACACACACACACACACACACACACACACACACACACACATATATAAAATGTAGTTTTAGGTAAATGGTTCTTTAGAAACTTTTCAAGAATTCTTAGTGTTATTTATTTCATCTTTCATCTCTTCTTCTGTATTGATAAACTTCCCACCTCCCGCTTTAAGTCTCTTCCCCACTTTTCCCATTTCTCCCTTCATATAACCTCTCACAACCCTTACACTTGAGGCTCAGGACCAGCATAGAAGAGGAGAAAGAAATTTTGTAAGAGACAGAAAACCAGGAAGTCTGCTGCATGATTGAGTCTTGTAGATATAACAGGAAAGTCACACCACTAAAATCTCAACAATATGGCTGCTGAAAGGAGATCTAAACAATGGTGACACAAGTTGATACCACAGTGGGTGGCAGAGATCACATGGGGTCCCATCTTCAGATGAAGAGCTACAGGCAATTAAAAACTTCAGAGACAGGAAGAATTAGTTTCTCCCAGAGATGAGCACTGTGAATAGTTATTCAATCCCAAGTGATAGTCTCTAAAATATATACTTATGAGCAATAATAAATAGACTCAGCAAGTAACATTTTTATTCATATATATATATATATATATATATATATATATATATGCACTTCGATAATAATTAAGAAGTAAGAGGCCACAAATTTGAAAGTGAACCTGGAGAGGGGTTTAACATGGAAGGAACTGGAATGAGGAGGATGGGTGATATAATCATATTTTAATTAAAAAATAAAAATAAAAAAAAAATGGAAATGATGGTGGTACATTTTCCAGAGATTATAGGCAACACATTCTTCGACATGGAAATTTCAAAGAATTTTGAGAATACCAATGAAACAGTCATTCACATTAGAGAACTTTCAGAACAATAAAGATGAAAAGAGGATCTTAGGAGCTCAAGACACAAGGGTCACTTATGTAGACATCACAATTGGACTGGGAGCCACCTTCTCAGAAACAGCCACAGACATGTGGAATGGTATTTATACCAAAGCACTGGAAAGCCTAGAATTTTATATTCTCTGAATATGCTTTTTAGAAAGAGAAAAAAGAAAAACAGTATTGATAAACACATACTGAGTGAGGTTGTCATCAAGAGTATATCTCACTAAAGAGTATGTCTCAGGAGGAAGAAAGTAATCTCAGGTAAGAAATTGAGCTGTTTCTAAAAACATTTTGTTGTGTGTGTGTTGTTGTTGGCATAAATATGAAGTCAGACACAGCTTTGTGAAATCAATTCTCTTCTTCCATGTTTATGTGGGTTCCTGGGATCAAACTCAGGTCATCAGGCTTAAAAAGCACTACGACCCACTGAGCCATCTTGCTGGCCCAGTAGAAAGAATTTTTAATAAGCGGCAAACAATAAGTGAGTCTATGCAAAGATTAACTGTATGATAAATGATGGAAATTATGAGATCCCAAAGTAGAAGTAAAATATAGAAAAACAGAGCAACTGGGAGTGTTTCCTGAGCATAGAGTTATAAGGGTAACAATGTTATCATTTAAATGGGCGGCATTAGTATGAATGCATGTCTACCTTAGGAGGATAATGTTTGAAAGAAACAGAAGTGTATAACATCTAAACTAGTAGTGTAGACAATAGAAATAGAAATATAGCTAAACTTTAAATAGTTTAAAATAAAAGGACATGGGGCTACAGAGGACTCATCAGGTAAGAGCACTGGCTGCTCTTGCAGAGGACCCAGGATGGGTCCCAGCATCCACACAGTGGCTCACAACTCTCTGTAACTGCAGTTTCAGGAGATCTGATGTGTTCTCCTGGCTTTCGTGTGGACCAGGTACACACACAGTGTCCATAAATACACATATGCAGGCAAAATACTCATGAACAGAAAAATTTTTAAAAATTAAGATGATTAATAAAGCAAGACAAAACCAGAGATACCATGGCAGAAATAAATCCAGTATATGAGCTGAGTATGTTGTTCCAAAGATTGTTTTTTTTAAATGCCCAATTTATGAGGACATGTCCAACACAGAGATATTGACAAGCTAAAATAAAGGGATTGAAGTGGGAGTCCCCACAATCTTTGACCAATAGGAGCTCGGAAAGCAGTGTTGAGAGATGTGAACTTGGAGACAGTTGAAAAGGAGACCTTGGGCTGCAGTTGGGACTCAGGTCAAAATGTCTGATGCTTTGTTGAATTCTTTATATATTCTGGATATTAATCCTCTGTCAGATGTATGCTGGCAAAGATTTTCTCCCTTTTGTGGCCTTCTTCTACACTCCATTGACTGTTTCCTTAGCTATGTATAAGGTTTTTAGTTTTATGAAGTCACACTTGTCACTTGCTGTACCAGTCATTTTTACGCAGTGAACTCTATCAGTTCATGAGCCACGAAGGTCTTTCCGTTGTTCCAATCTCTTCAGAAGATTAAAGTTTTCACCATAGTGATCTTTCATCCACTCCGTTAGGTTTACACCCAGTTTTTTGAAGGCTCCTGTAAGTGGGAGTGTTTTGATGGTTTTTCTTTTTTGTTGTTGTTTTCCTTTTCCTTTCCTTTCCTTTTCTTTCTTTTTTCTCTCTCCTTTTTTTTTTTAAAGCATGATTGTTATCGATATGTGAAAGGATACTGATGTTTGCACATTGATTTTTGTATACTGCCATTTTGCTGAACATGTTAATTATTTCTAGAAATTTTCTTGTGTTTGGAACTTCTTACATATATCTAGTTTTGGATCATCTGTAAATAGGGATAATTTGACTTTTTACTTGAATCCCTTTAAGTTCATCCTCCTTATGTGTCACTGCTCCAGCTAATACTTGAAGCAATGTATTGAAAATGTGTAGGGATAAGCGGGTTAGCCTATCTCATTACTAATGGGATTTCTTTGAGCTTTTCTCCATTTAGGATAATGCTGACTACGGGTTTGTCATGTACACTTACTGTGTTGTAGTATGTTCTCTCTATTCTTTTTAGGCCTTTTATCATGTAAGCATGTTAAATTTTGTCAAAGGCCTTGTTTGTATTTATTGAGATAATTGCCTTTAAATACATTGCTATAATTTACTAACATATATTGAAACATTCCTTCATCTCTGGGATAAAATCAACTTGATTGTGGTGGATGTCTTTTTGATATATGGTTGCATTGTGTTTACAAGGATTTTGTTGAGAATTTTTGCATCTGTGTTCATCAGGGATTTTGGCTTATAGTAAGTAGTTGCTGTTGCTATTACTATATATTTAGCTGGTTTTGAAATTGGAGTAATAATGGCTTCAGATGAGTTTGAGAGATCTCCTTTTATTTTTATTTTTTGATTAATTTAAGAAGTATTGGTTATAGTTCTTCTTCGGAAGTCTGGTAGATTCTGCTATTTGCCCTGACTGAGACTTTTTCCACCAGAAATGTCACTGTCTTGAACTCCTTATTAGTTATGGACCTATTTAAATTATTAATTTCTTCTTGTTTTAACTCTGGTAGTTTGGAAGAACCTAAATTTTCATCTGTTTCTTTTAGATTTGCTAATTAACAGAGTACAGATTTTCCCTTATAGCATTCTGCATTTCTTTATAATCTATTGTAATGTTTTTCTGTTCAGCTCTGATTCGGAGTCTCCTCCTTCTTTGAAAAGCTTAACTAGGCCATGGGTCTGTCAATCTTGTTTATCTTTTCAAAGAACCAGCTATTAAATTAGTCGATTCTTTGCACTATTTTCTTTATCTTGTGTATCTATAACTGCTCTGATTTTTATTATTTTTTCTTGTCTACTGCATTTGGATTTGGTTCATTCTTGTCTTTTCCAAATTCTTGAGTTGTGACATTAAGCCATTTATTTGTGCTCTTTCTGATGTTTTAATGTAAATAACTGAGCTGTACATTTTCTGCTCAGGACTGCTGTTCATGTGTCCCAGAAGTTTTTCTTTATAGTGTTTTCATTTTCCTTTAATTTCTGGAATTTAAGAATTTCTTTCATGATTTCTTCTTTGGCTTGTTATCAATCAGTATTGATTGATTCAGTATTGTGTTGTTCAATCCAAGAATTTGTGTTCTTACTAGAGATTCTTTTGCCACTGACTTTAAATTTTATTGCATTACAGTCAATTATGATGCATGGGGTTATTTCAATCTTTCTGAATTTGTTAAGATTTGCTTTGTGTCCCAGAGTGTGGTCTATTTTAGAGAAGCTCCCAGGAAGTGCTGAGCAGAATGTATATCCTCTAGTGCTGGGCAGAATATTCTGTAGTTATCTTTAGGTCTGTTTGTTGTGTGATGTCATTTAACTCTTAACAACAGACATGTTCTGCTTGTTTTTGTTCAGATAATCCATCTACAGGAGAAGTTGGGGTGTTGCAATTTGCCCACAATCACTGATTTGGAGTTAACCTTGTCTTGATATCTATTAGTGTGCTTTTTATAAATTCAGGTGTGCCAGTACTTAGTATTGTCATGTTGTCAAGGTTAGTTCTTCCCTTGATCAGAATGTTTCTTCTTTATCTCTCCTGATTAATTTTAGCTTGAAGTCTGTTTTGTTAAATAAGAGGATGGTGACTCCCTCCTCATTGGTCCTAGTCCCATGGGATATGTTTTTTTTTTCTTCCCTTCACTTTTGGGTTGCACTGATGCTTGAAGCTAAGAATAGTTTCTTGTGCATAACATCATCAACAACAAAAATCTACTTTGTCTCTTTTTGTTGTGATCAGTACCTCTAATGTACAAGTCATCTCTTCAGCCCAAGATGAATTCTGTTTCCCAGAGCTTTAATCAAACCAGTGTCTTTTGAGGTGGGGATGAACACTATTGACATGTAGAGTTCTTATTTGAAAGATGTGGGTTGCTTGCTGCCTGTCATCTTGTTGCTTTTTGCTGTGTTTTTGTCCTATTTTCTGTTTCTATAATTATAGCTTCGTTTGTTTTCTTCCTACAGTCTCTTGGCTGTGCCTCTTCTCTTCAGTCCAAAGCATTGCTTGCCATATTCTCTGTAGGGCTGATTTGGTGAGCATGAATTCTTTTAGCCTGTTTTTATCATGGGTTTTGCTGGGTAAAGTAGACTAGGTTGCATTTGTGGTCTATTTAAAACTTGAAGTACATGGCTTCAGGCTCTTCTGGCTTTTAAAGTTTCCATTGAGCTATCCGCTGTTATTCTGATGGGTTTTCCTTTATTTGTGACTTGAGCTTTGTCTCTTGTTGTTTTGAGTATCTTCTATTCTGTATATTTAGTGCTTTAATTATGATGAACTGTGAGGAATTTCCTTTCTGGCCTTGGTTATTTGGCATTTTGCTTCTTGTATCTATATGGATATGTCTTTCCTCAGACTGGGGACATTTTCTTTTATGGTCCTGTTGAAGATCTAATCTAAGCCATTGACCTGGGATTTTCTTCCTTTTAGGTCTGTTATTCAGAGATTTGGTATTTCAGAGTTTCTTGCTATTCCTATGTTCTCCTTTCACATTTTTAAATAGTTTGAGTTCTTTTACTTATCATCAAGTCCCGATTTTTACTGATCCATTCTATTGGTACCTACATCTTTTCTTCTCTGTTCTGAAGAGTTAACTAGGGTGAATTCCACCTCCATTTCAGCAGCTTTCTTCAGTATTTTCATCTTGTTATTGAATTCAGTTTTTAAATCTTGAAATATCTTTATCATTTCATTTAGCCGTGTATCTGTGTTTTCCTGAGCATCACAGGAGACTTTATCTCTATCCATGTTCCTTTCACTGACATGTTTGTTCATGCCTTCTTTAAAGTCCATAAATTTCTAAGATCATGGTTATGATGATCGTTTAAGTTTTGGGTCCTGGGGTTTATCTAGGTTATTCTCACTTAGAGAACATTTATTTTGAGGGTGTGTGTGTGTGTGTGTGTGTGTGTGTGTGTGAGAGAGAGAGAGAGAGAGAGAGAGAGAGAGATCTGGACATAGAGACATCTTTCCTTGGTTGTGTCTGATGTGACTCTAGCCTACCTTAGGCTGTGCTGGAGTGTGGAGATGGCATTGGCAAGCAAGTTTTCCTCACTGACCATTTTGCCTGAAACTTTTAAAATCTTCATCTGGTATATTATCTGTTTCAATGTCTTTGAGCTCAGTTGTTGAGGAGCCATGGCATTCTGGAGAAGTCAGGTTGTCTGTTAGTTTATTTTTTCATTTCTCACATTTCTGTGTTATTTGCATACTTGTCGGTTTGGATAGCTCTTCCAGCTTTTTTGGGGGGAGGGTTTGGGTGGGAGGTTGTCTTTTTATTGAGCAGCCTGCTCTTAAGGGCTCAGTCCCTGGTACCAGTCAGACAGGAGGAAATCCACTGTTATATAAGCAGCAACATCAAGAGTACAAGGGACGTAAATACACTTAGAAGCCATTATAGCCACTAATATACCCCCAATGCTTACCAAACTGAAGATGGAAAAACCTACATAGAACATGTTTTGAAGTAAAAAAAAAAATGGGTTAAATATAGAAATAGTAAATGAATGAGACCATGTTCAATAACCGACAGGAGAGAGGGGGATGTGTGCAGGAAAGAACTAAGAATGGAAAATGAGAGATAAGAAAAAACCTAGCAGAAAGTCTCTCTTATTAATGAGAAAAGTTAAAAAAATAGAATTAGTGTAAGAAAGGGAATAGCACAATAAAAACATGAGTATTTTTAAAAGGCACGAGGAGAGCCAAAAATATAGTTAGAAGAAGAGGGAGAGAGGAAGAGAGGAAGAGAGGGAGAGAGGAAGAGAGGAAGAGAAAGAGAGGAAGAGAGAGAGAGAGAGAGAGAGGAGAGAGAGAGCAGTAGACGATAAAGGTCTTAATTAAGGAAAATGTATATAAAATTAGGTGACTATATAAAGGAGAACAACAAATTAAAAATATAAAGTCAGTCAAAGTTTAGAATCGTAAAAAATAGAGATTCACAATCTTCTTTCTTCTTCTTCTTCTTCTTCTTCTTCTTCTTCTTCTTCTTCTTCTTCTTCTTCTTCTTCTCCTTCTCCTCCTCTTCCTCCTCCTCCTCCTCCTCCTCCCCCCTCCTCTTCTCCCTCCTCCTCCTCCCCCTCCTCCTTTTCCTTCTTCTCCTTCTTCTTCCAGAAAAGAGGCATTGAAGAGCAACTTCATTAATATGTGGTTTTTTTTGTTTTTAAATTTAAATTATAAAACTAACAAGCCTGACTAAATAGCACATTTTCAGGACTATAAGAAAACTTTCAGAGACAGACATGGAGTGAAGGTTGTACTTCAGAGAGATGTGCTCCTGGAAGGAAGGGAAGAACTGAGAAGTCACCAAGCAGTCAGATGCTCAGTCAGGCCCTGCAGTTAACACACTGCGCGCACAGTCAGGGGCCAGCATGTGCTCTGGGGCCCAGAAACTTCCAACTGTCTTGGCTAGACTAAGGTATTTTAAAGAGATTTTATGCACAACCCATCACGCGTTGAAGGAAGCTTTGCATCAGAGCTATGTAGTTCTTCCTCCTTGGATCACACAGCCTATGATAGGCAGATTGCTTTTTTTGTGGCCCCCTACAGTTTCTAGATCTCTTCCTACTAGGAACTGCTGCTTTGGGCTTTGGAGACTCAGAGGCATTGGACCTTCAGCTCTTGCCTTGTCCTGAAAAGCCTGGAAGAAGACACGTTAACTCCACCCCAAACCCACTGTGGTGGCTGTCCATTTGTTGACTGGGAAACCAGGATGTAGAGGAAGAGGGATTTTACTGGATGTCCATGATTCATACACTTTGGAACCCAGGCCACTCCAGGTCTCTCTCTTCTGATCCTCCCTCCCTTCCTATCCTTTTCCCCATCATTCTTTTCTTCACTCCAGAGCCTTTGCTCTCAGTGAAGCTTGACCCTCTGTAACTGTGGGTGACTCTCCATCTCTGAAATGTTTCTCATATTCCTCCTGGAAGAAGTTGAATGAAGAGAAAGGCTTTGCTCCTGGAGGAGATGGGTTGGCTCCCACCCGTAGACTCCCGCCCAGCTCCCCATGTATTATTTGTCCAGCCCGAGAAAGCTGGACCAAGCCTTGGCAACATTTTCTGCCATTGCGTTTTGCTTCTGTGGAAGATGTTCCTTGTCCTACCCCACTGCCCGCTCCCTTGTCTTGTTTCCCTGCTGGCTTTCTTCCCATGGCAGTGCATGTTTGCTCTGCAAGCAACGGAGCAGTGGGCCTTTCTTCCCTGATGGAGCTCCATTTGCATACCATGCACACAGGCCAGCTGCTGCTGCCTGGCTCACAGTTAAGACAAATAACGGTCACAGTGTTTATGTGGATCCCTCCTGGGGCCTTCTGGAAGCTGGGGACTAGCTCCAGGGAGAACAGGATTTACTTGGATCTCAGCATCCTGAACAGTGCTTGTGGTATCGCTAGAGAGTCACACCATGACACATGTTGAGTGTGTGGCTGAGAGATGCCCGTCCAAGTAGAAAAAGCTCCATCTTGTCATTTGGCCTGAATCACTTTATTAGCAGTTAGATTATGTGTGATAAAGTATAAGGGTTTTTTTTTTTTTTTTTTTTTTTGTCAATGTAATAGAAAATTTAAGAAGTTAAGGTATTTCCACACCCTCTCCCAGGTCATGAATTATATTATTAAATCCAACTGATACAATGTATCGGTTTGTAAGACCAAATGTTGGGAAATGTCAATGATTTAAAAACTGATCAGGAAAATTTCCCTGGAACTTATTCAAGTGTTTCTCACCCCGTGATTTTCTTCTTCATCTTCTCTATTTATTTCTCTGTTGCTTCTGTTTTCCCCTATGTCTTCCCAGGAATAAAACATACACACTGAACCTACTGCAGAGAGTTGTCTGGAACTGCAGAGGCTGTACGCTGTCTAGATGCACCCTCGACATACACTTGTTCTGTACAGAGAGCGCTCCAGTCTGTCAGCTGTGAATGGGTCAAAATGTTTCTCCGTTGGATTCTAGTGTGTGCTCTCCAGATGGTGCTCGCTTTGAATCTCTTTTTATGACTGACTCTGATATGTCCCTTTTGTAATATTTTCCAATCACCAGTTAAGATATACAGTTTCTAACTGTTCACATGAAGATGTATGCATGCATATTTCTATGCTATACTGTTTCTATGAATATTCTATACTATATCTTTCTATGAATAATTCCTCTGTGTGTGGTGTGTATTGTATGTATTTGTATGTGTGCATGTGTGTGGAGGCCAGACACAATGTTACTCTCTACCTTACTTTTGGGGCCAGAGTCACTCACGAAATTTGGGGCTTACCAACTGTCAAGTGAACTATCCAGTGAGCTTCAGAGTTCCTCTGTCTCCTTCACTCGTGCTGGTATCACAAGCATGTTATGTAATGCTTAGCTTTTTTTTTTTTTTTAACATGGCTGTTGGGGATCTGTATTTAAGTCCCCAAACTTATGTGTCAAATACTTTAAGAGAACCATGTCCCCAGTGCTGATTCTCTCTGCATATCTTATATTATGTATATTCCTGTATTATTCTATAGTCTATTATTTCTGTACTATTATTCTGTGCTATTCCTATGAGTCTTTCTATGCTATACTATTTATATTTTATACTATTTCTATACAGCATGTCCTCTATGAATGTCCCTATACTGTACTGTCTCAGTATGTAAGTGATTATATACATAGTTAAAATCAACAAGCTTCTACAAACCCAGTCGTTAGTCATTTAGTCAGCCCAGGTGAAGAGCTGATAACAAATAGCCAACGGTCAGACTACAGCAGCTGCTACGCCCCCAGAGACAGATTAGATGGAACTATTTTGCACGTTAATGCTCTGGGCTCTCGGTTTATACAAAAGTCACTGCAGTTGACTGATTTTGCCAGCAATTGTTTTGAATTCCAAGACTTGAAACAGAGGGGTTTCAGATGGCAAGAACTTAAATCATGTATCTGCATGGCATGCATTGCAGTCACCTTGGAGTATTTACGGTTCCCCTGTGTTGTGCTGAGCCCTAGGGAGGGCTCCTGTTGAGTGAGTGGCAGAGCTGCAGCCCAGCTGGGCTCATGCTACTAAAGAATGTCCTCAAATGCCCCCATATCAGAGTATGCATGCTTTACGAGCCTCTTGTCTGTCAGATCGGCATCTCCTCTCTACATCCGAGCTCAGTTTTGTGATGGTCTGATGCTGGCTGCTCCCTGGAATTTCCCATGAGCACATGCTTAGCAGCCTGATGCCCATGGGGGAGGACAAGTCTTCTGCTCATCCTTTCCATTCTTTCTCCTCCCAGAGGCTTCCTCTTAACTGACTGTGACCCTGGAACCGGAGATACAAACCTCAGGATCCTCATGCCTCTGTGTATTCCCTCAGCCCACAGTGGCTGTCAGCAAATTCTCAGTTTCAGCTCTAAGATCCAATATTTACTATCCTCTTACCACCATACTGTGAAAATTTTCATCGGTCTTCCCCCATTTTTCTTGCAAAGACTCTACACACTTTGCTTTTGAGGTAGGGTCTCATACTGCTTGCTGAGGTCATTGACTAGCTAGGTTGGCCAGCTAGAATCCTCCAGGGATCTTCCTGCTCGAAGACTTGTCCCAAAACCTTGGCTCTTGATGTGGTCTTGGTTTGACAGTGTTCTCCTACATCACTCTCTCTAGGTCGTGGAAATCCTAACTAAAAACCCTCCCTTCTTCCTGTATCCTTTCTGCTGTACATCCTCTCTCGATTGCCAGCATCTTGGAAACTTGCTGTTGAGTTTGGTTGTAACTCACTGCGCTGGTTAGAAGGCACTTTGAGAAGACAGTGACTTTAGTCTTTGTTCCCACTCTTGGGAGCAGTGTACAGCACAGCTGGTACTCAGTAGCCAGTTCATGGAGTGGAGAATGAACGGACAGTGGGTGAGAAAGCTGTTCTGTCCTACAACTGGAAGTTGTAGTTCCTTCAACGAAGATCTTCCCCTCAACTGCATTCCCAGAGTGCATCCCACCCTACTCCTTTTGAGGCAGGAAAAGACACGGAAATTATAGAAGCAAAAGAAGGGGAAGGAGCCCCTCACCCTCCAGCCAAGGACCAAGACTCCTAGCATGTTTAACATGCACTTAAGGCCTCCTTCTCTTGTAACTAGAAAGCTACAATTTCACCAGAAACCCCACTTACAGCAAAAAGGACACATCTTATCAGACCCCATGCAACCGTGTGGCTCTTGGTTTCCCCTTTCTATCCAAGTCCCCAGAAAAGCCATCTTATAAGCACATCGATTACAAACAGAGAACAAAAACATCAAGAATTCCTTAGAGACCTTTCGAGATGCAACAAGGACTACCAAACCAGTATACATGGCTAGTGTGGAGCCAGGTCATAAGGACTAGTCTCCATAGCTGATGCCAACACAGGTCATTGTGGCTCTCCCTTGAGGCATGTGCACCACATTTGGGTATGTCTTATGCTTGTCCCAAGTACCTCTTTTTACCTGAACAGTTATGTTTAAAAGTCTGCTTTGAGAAGTCCACACTCATTCTCTCAGATGTACCTGATTTTTCCCTCAACGCCTTTCTACTTTATATATATATATATATATATATATATATATATATATATATAATTTTAAATTTTGTTGAAAAATTCAAAACGTACACAATGTATTTTGATCACATTCATCCCTTATTATCCTCCTCCAACTTTTCTTAGTGGCTTCCATCCAGGGTCCCTTCTGTCTTCAAGCCTCTTCTCTCTCTCTCTCTCTCTCTCTCTCTCTCTCTCTCTCTTTCCTTTCTTCCTTCCTTCCTTCCTTCCTTCCTTCCTTCCTTCCTTCTTTTCTCTCTTTTTTTTTTGTTGCCATTAGTAACCACCTGAGTCCAGTTAGTACTGTTCATATACACATGGGTATCAACTATCTAATGGGACATGAGTAACCTACTGATGGCTATGTTCCCAAAGAAGAATAATGTTCCCTCTCTCAGTAACCTTCCTCTACTAAAGCTCCTTCCTCCATTTGTGTTGGAATACTGACTGACTTGAGGACAGGTAACCACAACTGGCCTGAGCTGATATATATCAGGTGTGACACATCCAGAACAGTCTTCCACACACGTCCTCATTCACCAGTTTGCACTCTCCCTCAATGTTCCCCTCGCCCTGGATGGAGGGTGGCTTGGGTAGGCTGGTACAGATAACCCATCCTCATCTGAGCACTCATGATTTCTTATACTTATTACTTATGAGAATGAGTCTTAGTTATACAGGAAAGCTTCTTTTAGGATAATCCTATGGGGGAAGTGGTGACAATGAAAATAGCCCTAACTGGGCTTAAAGCCTGTTTGACAAGACGGAAACCATGCCTGTACTGGGAAACTAGCTAACTACTCAGTGCTCATGAAGTCATGGATAGTGGAGGAGAATCCACAAACCACGATTTCCATACAGAAAACTATAACCAATGAAAAGCAGAGCTGTGGAGCCCAGTTCCAGTGGCTACATCTACACAACACTCCCACACTTAAGGCTCAGGTGACATTGCAGAAGAGAGAGCAGAAAGCCAGAGGATCACGGAGTTTGCTGCAAGGTTGTGTCTGTTTATCACATCAGAGGCTACACCCATAAAGTCTCACCCACATGACTGCCCAAACATGAGCGGAGCAAGGAGGACAGCAATGAATATGACAAACAAACCCTATAGAGACAACCATGAGTAACTGAGGAAAGCCAAGGCAGGAGAGTTACTTCCTGGAGAAGAGCACAGCAGTTGGCTGTCCAGTGCCAAATGGTCGGCCCTGAAAACATACATACAATTAACATTGTATGGACTCAAAAGATGCTATTTAGAAATACATCAACAGATGTCATTTAGAAATACATATGTATATACAAATGTATATTGTACATTCAATAACAGTTTGAAAGTAGAGGACATAAATTTGAATAAGATCAGGGAGGGATACATGGGAGGGTTTGGAGGAGGGAAAAGGTAGGGAGAAATGTTGTCATTAAATTATAATCTCAAAAAGAAACAAAAAACACAAAGAATATGGAAAAAGCAAATATATTGTCACCAACCTTACTTTCAAGATGCTCAGAGTGCAGGGGAAGTGAAGTTGAAGTTTAAGAATTGCTGAAGCCCCTGGTGTGTATACATGCCATGCTTTTTTCTCCATTCACCCATTGAGGCACGCGCACGCGTGTGAGTGTGTGTGTGTGTGTGTGTGTGTGTGTGTGTGTGTGTTTTATGTTGTGAGTATGTAAGTCTCTCTTTGACATGTTGACTCTGTGTCCTTTGGGTATCACAGGAGTGGGGCAGGCTGCTCACAGGAGATTCTGGGTTAGTTTCTCATGGAGCCTGTGTGTGCTCTCCATCTGGAAAAGCTCATTTTCAGTTCAACAGGATTTGTGGACAATCCTTTTTCCTGCACAACCTTGCCAACCATTGCTTTCATCACTTTTATAACATAACTTCCACTCAGATAGATACTATCTCATTGTAGTTTCGATTTGCGATTCCCCAATGGCTAAAGGTATTGACTATTCTTTCCCATAATTTTACTGATCATTTTTATTTCTTCTTGGAGAGTTGTCTTTTCAGAACATCTGCCCATTTTTTTCTTTCAACTGTTAGGGGTGTTCTTTTTAATTCTTTATATACTATGAATATGTATCTGTAAAAGTTTGTTTTTTTATGTATGAGTGTTTGTCTACATGTGCACTGCCTGTACGCTTAGTGTTCACAGAGGCCAGAAGAAGGTACCATATTCCATGTAACTGGAATTACAGTTAGTTATAAAGCCACCATTTGTGTGCTGGGAACTGAACCTTGGTCCTCTGCAAGAGCAACAAGTATTCTTAACCTTGAGTCATCTCTCTGGTATCTAGATACTAGTTCTTCAAAAGATGAAAGTGGATGGAGTTGGAAATAACATTTGCATATTGAAGTGGATCAGATACAGAAAGACAAGCACTGTGCATTTTCTCTTTCATGTGGAACCTATAAAAACAGCACCTGGAATACAGAGTTGTGATTTCTCAGAGCTTGTAAAGGGTCGTGGTGAGTGGTGAAAGACACGACTTTAATTAGGGCATGTTACACGTATGGTTGAAATTTCACACCAAACCCCATTAACATGTTCAATGATCACATATTAATAAAAATAAAACAAGCATGTTTTTAAAAATAGCTAAACACCCCCATTGATTAAATCATGGCCTGTGTCTGCTACAGCAGTTTTCTTCTCGTAGCATGTTGTGTAGTCTGGGTTTTGTTTAGTCAAACACATGCAGTTCATAAATGTAAAGTAAGAAGGGATGAGAGGAGCTCATTATGTCCTTGGTTCATTCAAGTAACCATGAAATAGAAAAGAAAAGCACATGAGGTGAGAGAATAAGCTGGCAATACAGAAGGGAAAGAGGACTTATGAATAACTGAGTAAAATGTATGAAAAAAAAAAAAACAAACAGTAGGAAATGAAGACCTGTTCACAGTCTGTGCAGCATCATAGAGACCAGGGAGCCCCTTGTAGAGGGAGCCACTGCTTGAGGGTCTTGGATGATCAGTGGGGCTTACTTACAGCATTTGGAAGACATGAACAAATGGTGTATCAGGTCAAAGCCATGACAGGAGCAGAAGTGGAGGTTCAGAGAGAACCCAAGTGGTTCTGCTAATGAAACTGAGCAGAGGTACCTGGTGGTCATTCAGTGATCATGGCCAAAGGCATGGAGCTCTGTTCAACATGCCAGAAGGAACCCAGGTCCTTCTAAAAGATAAGTCTTGCAGTCACAGCTGGCTTACGGAGCCTCCCAGAGGGCAGTGCCACCTACTTAAGTCATTGGAAGTTAAGATTGAAGGAGTTGGCCAGGCTAAGCTTTTACACAGTTGCATTGCTTTCTGAACACTTCCTGTGTGCTGATAGCCCTTGTCGTCTGGGAAAGAAATGACTCCCATTCCTAGCCTGTAGTGGTGGAGTATTTGCTACAAAAGTCATTTACCTGCTATGATGAATCTCAATTTTCAGCTTGGTGAATAATAGAATCTTATGAGTGCTTGTCTTCATGTGTATAAGTGCACATATGACTGGAAGCCTGGACTCTGAGCATACCTGTGATCATGTTAATTACATTAAGTCAAGGTAGGAGGATACCACTCACTGTGGGTAGAAACACCGCCTGGGTTGGAGTTCTGGACTGTATAAAGACGAGAGCAAGCCAAGCACCAGCATTTATCGGTGTCTGCTTCCTGACTGTAGATGCAGCATGACCAGCTGTCTCAAGAGCCTGTTACTTCTCCATCGTGGAAGGGAAGTAACCTAGAACCTAAACCAGAATAAACTCCTTCTCACTTAATGCTTTTATCTTAGAAAAAGTAATTAAGCTACCTGCTTTTCAGAAAAAGTTTCTGTTTTTTAAGTTCTTGTTTGTTTGTTCTTTGTCTCCTCTATGTCTTCAGGGAGTGAAGCCATTAGTTTCATGGCACGGGCATATTTATGTTGACTTTATTGGTGTGCTGAGTGTTGCTACCTTGGATTATTTATCTCTATAATTGGCTAGTGTAAAGATGAGCGAGGCCTGAGGGGAAGATGGGTAGGATGACTTCAGATGGAAGAGACAGAAACAGTTGAGAGCACCACCTCTGGAGAACTGAGTGGGAAAATGATGAGAGGCTATACACATTACTTTTCTCATTGCTGTGACCAAATACCAAGAAAAAAAAAAACCAACAAAAACCAAAATAAAACAAATAAGCAAAAAGAAAAAAAAAAACAAAAACAAAAACCCAACAACCTAAGAGGAAAGTGCACATTTTGGCTTGTGGTTTGAGAGGATTCAGTCCATGACGGAGGTGAAGGTATGGCTATAGGATACATGATGTATATGTGTCTTTAGTTGGGAAACCAAGAGGGATGGATTATGATGCTTGGCTTGATTTTTTCTTATTCAGTCTTGGTCTCCAGCCCATGTGATGGGCCATCCACATTCAAAGGCAGTCTCTCTGGAAACAGCCATACAGACACACCCAGAGGAACATCTCCAAGGAATTTTAGATCAGTCAAGTTGACAGTAGAGGTCAACCATCACAGAGGCTTTGGGTTGCTTGGTCATAAGGCAAAAGGACATTCAGGAGAGTTGAATGCCATCCTAGTCTCTGATGGGGAGCTGTCCAAGTTTGTGACTGCAAATCCACTGGCCTCTTTTTACCTCCCATGGTCCTGTTCTTTCTTTATGATGTCAGAGTTGTGTTTTACTTCACAGAGTTAATGGGGACAAAACTGAAATAAGTGGTATAAAATGACAAGCACTCTAAATGCGTGATTCTTACAACCCGTAGACTGGAAGCCTTGAACGTATCATCTAAGATCCTTAAAGTATCTATTGAGGTTGCCGTCTTTAATCTTTACAGGAAACAGGCATATGTGTCAGGAACTTTCCGGAGTGTCTGAGTCTGCTCAGTGCCCAGGCCTCTCCTGACTGTGATCCTTCACATGTTCACATTTACAGGTTTTACTTTGATTAGTTATTCATTGGAGATGGACCATAGATTATAATAATGATGACACTGCAAGTGCAAGGATCACCTTGCACTCTGTGTGTGATAACCTCTTAATTATGGTCAAAGATGCCAGTACTGTTTGGAAGCGAAGAGGGGCTCACCAACATGGCTGAGCAAAAACCCAGACTTCAGTGATGAAGTCATTAGATAATTTACAAGCTGAACAGACCACTGGAAAGCAGTAAGGAGCGTCCAGAGTCTCACCGCTGAGACATGGTGCGAGCATTCCTATTGTTGTGAGACATATGCTGATGTCACAAGGGCTTGTCAAACATTTTCTGAGTTGAGCCCGCTTTATCCAACAAGAAGGGATATTCACCAATAAGCCACACCCATGAGTGTGTATAAACAATTCATTGCAAAATTACTTTCCCCAAAATCACCAGAGAAATGTAACTGTTAAATTTATGCAACATCCCTCTCTTCTTTTGGTATCTTCTTGGTGAAGCTCTACAAATAAGGGGCATTTTTTTTTTTTTCTTATTAATCTCCCCAAAGAGTAAGTCTTGGTGGCTCATTGAAACATATCTTTTTAGCAAGATTAATTTTAAAGTTTGACATTATGAGTATCAAATTAAGCTGTCAGCTCAGGAAGCAATACAGAGAAAGATCTTTGCCGAGCACCAGGGGCCTAGGAGGTACGTTTGAGTGATTCTTTTCTCATTATGTCATTCCCAGCTCTGGAGTAGAGAGACACTTGTGCCAGCCTCACCATCAACCACCATATCATTGCTGCCTCAAACTGTTACTAGAGCTGCGGACACAGGGTATTATGTCTGTCGACAGCTCCAATTAGCTGGCGTGTCTGACTGGTGACAGCCCCATCCACTTTTGTTTATGGCGACGGTGGGAGCTGTATCTCATCTCCCACCTCCAGCGGCAGACAGATGGATGGAGCTATGTAATCATCGAGGGAAGCATGCGATCCTCTCCCTTCACAAACCGCCATGAGGAGCAGAACCAACGGCCTTTTGTCTGCGCTTAGACGTGACTGTCAAGTTAGGAGGCTGAATATGTATGAAGCGCCTCACATGTATGTAGGAGCGGAGCACTGTAGACTGCAGGGTGTTGACATTGTACAGATGCTTTCCCAAGGCAAGGTATCAAAGATTTTATTTGTATCAAAGTGGCATTGTTTGTAAGTCTTCTACTGAAAAATTTCTATGTATCAACCAGTCAACTTTATGATTATCTCTATAACGGGAGGAAAACAATTTAATCAACATTTTATAATATTTTATATTACCCTTTACTCTCATACATAGCTGAATCTTTTGTTTTGGATTCCCTACATTTACTTTCTCCACTAACTCCATCTCCTGCTCACTAGAGGCCTGGAGGAGACAAAGCCTCCACGTTGATAGTGGAGAGACCTGTGTGTAGTTCAGAGCACATGCCACACGATTCTCTTCTCAGTAGATGGACATATAATGTAAGGGCTTCGGAGACAGCTTGGTCCATAGGGTGCTTACCTTACAGGAAGTTCTCATGGCGTGCTCTTATACCATGGGTGTTCTTATACCACCCAGAACTACCAGCTCAGGGCTGGCACCACCCACGTAGGGCTAGACACTCCTACATCATCATCAGTCAAGAAAATGTCCCACAGACAGGCCCAAGGCTAAGCCGATGGAAGCATCTTCTCAACTGAAGTTCCCTCTTCCCGGGTGGCACATGGCATAAGCCCCTGAGTCCAGTCCTTAGCACTCATGTGACAAGCTGGGTGAGCGAGAATGTCTTCCCAGTGCTGGAAAGGCAGAGACAGGGGCGTCCTGTGGCTTTTCGGTCAGCCAGTCTAGCTGGATTGCTGAGTTCCAGCTTCATTAAGAGACCTTGTTACACACACACACACACACACACACACACACACACACACACACACACACTCATGTATGTACTCACAGTGACAGTCTAGAATCATCTTATTAAAGGTATGAGTCATTATTAAGTCTTGTTACTAGTCTTACAGTGATACGGAGAAACCCCACTGACATACGACTGAGTTCAGCAATTCACCTTCTTCTTTGTCAGCGTGTATCAGTTCTAGAATCTATTTCTTGTTCTTAGGAAGAATCGCACAGGACTTTTAGGACACACCCCCACAGCCCGATTCTCTTCCTTTCCAAGGAAAGAGGGAAACATGTACTAGAAGTTAGTAGGTAAACAGAGCATCCTTGTATACCCATGGTGGGACTGAGGGAGAAGTCCCAGAAAAGCAAGGTTGAGACACTAGGCTTTGGAAAGTGGACCCCGAGAACAGGAAACAGACAGATAAGGTTTAAGAGAGATTCTGCCCCCCACCCCCAACCCTTGCCTTTACTCAAGCACAGTGACCACTTGTCATGCCCCAGACAAAAGGATGGGTCACCCTGAAACCCAGCGTGATGCTATTCTACATGGTAATTAGGTAGATGGCATAAAGAAGAAACAGGTGTGGATCTGAAAGTCTGGATTTGTTTTGATGGCATAGCCTACCCTGTCCTGTCTGATATAGACACCATTACATTAAAGCAGACTGTTCACGTGTTTTTGTATATTACACAGTTGAACAGAAAGCATACCTCAGTCTTACCATGTCATACTCAATAAGCTGTCCTCCAACCTGCACCTGGCCAACTTCCAAAAAGGGGCTTGAAGCCATGATCCAAACAAATATTTAGAATCTAAATATCAGAGTTGGAATGAGTGACAGCCCTCTGAGGGCAGAGGCCACACCTCTAGCACCTTTCCTCCACCTGCAGACTCAGAAAATAGAGTTAGCCAAGGCTTTGTGGGGCTGCTGACACATCACCTAGGAAACGCTTCCACCCATGTGGAGCCTGCCACTCCACTTTTCTTCTGGTCCCCGACTCTTTCGTCCCTTTCTTCATGTTCACCTGTATGGTTGAAGGCTTCCCAGAGATCACACAGACAATGCCAGCGCAGAGCAGTGCTCTCTTCCCAAGGGACGTCTGGCCTGCTTCATCTTCCAGACCTTGGTTTCTGTTGTCTTTCCCTACAGAAAGTTGCTGTCTTGTTTTACACTTCTATATCATGTACACTGTCATTAGACATTCACTTAAGATTTTCTGTTTACTTGTTCTTAATTAAATTTAATTGACATTTTTTTTTTAAAGGCAGGAGCTCACTGTTTAGTCCAGGCTTGTCTTAAACCTAGGATTCTCCTGCCTCAGCTGAATGATGTGATTACAGGCCTGTGCATCCAGACCTGACCAGACATTCAGTGTATTGATCTTCACTTAGCAAAAATATTTTCACCCCAAACCCTAGGAAAAACAGATAGATATTTCCCTCCCACCCCTGTTATATGAATGGGTGAGGAGAATGCAGCCTAAAGAGGTCAGGTGGGTGGGACACATAGCACTGAGTGCTTGGCAGGAGTTTTCTTGTACCTCTGCCCTGCTGCATATCCCTGCAGACTGGGTCCGTCACAGCTCACGAGAAACTGTAACATGGAGTTCATTTCCCTCAGCAAGGAGTGATGGGTTTGGAGGTGATGCAGCACCCTGGGCAAATGACAGAGCCTTTCAGAGGATAAGGTAGCTGTAGGGAGACGGGCTGAGTACAGCTCAAAGCACTAACTGGGTTTTCAGAATGCTCTCCCCTCCCCCTCCCCCAAATCAAAGAGATGATTACTGAGAAATGGCATCACTCTGTGTGGACAGCGACTTTAAAAGGAACATACCTCAAAGGAGATAGGGAACTCTGAAAAATGACATTCTGATCATGTATTCATGAATAATCTCCATGTGAATAAAGGTGGTTACATCTGAGGCTGCTTTGGTGACTGCCGAGGGCCCTCTGGTAAGCTCCTGTTCAAAGGACTCATGGGTGCAACAGAGGCAGGAAGGCATAATGACGGATGCCACCACGAGCCCTGAGGGATGGGGACCAGATTCCACAGGCTGCGCAGCCATGTGTAACATGGCCTGAACCATTTTTTGCTTATGAGGGCTGTTGATTGGGCCTTCTCAATCCCATGTTCTCACCAACAGCCTAACAAATACTAACATTCCCACCTTAAAAAAAAAAAAAAAAAGTCAATTCAGAGAGTGTTCAGATGAGAGCAGCTCACGGAAACCAGAAAAGGAGTAGTGAAGTCAAAGACAGACATATTGTCAAACGTGTTCCGTGCTCGGAAGTAGAGGCCATAAGGAGGCTGGCTCTGGGCAGTCAGAGGGAGTCTGTCTCTGAATGATGTAAGGACACTGACTCCAGCTGACAGGAGAAGCAGTTGCTTGCTTGGGGAACCTTTTGTTCTCTCCCCAGAATCCCTTTTTGTTTGCTCTGAGTTGATTTAATAATGATAATCATTTTGCAGCCAAAAGGGTGGAACACATATTGTGAAGAAGAAACCGCTACAGAGATTCGGAGGGAGAGTGAGTGTCAAGGCTGTCGAGCAAAAGGTTATCAGTGTTCAGGGGAGCCTCATCTCAGGGTGCCAGTGCCCCTAATGACACCTTAAAGGACCAGTCTCCATGCTCATAGGACCGCAGAGAATAAGATGATAACCTGCGTGCTGCAAAGCAAACACCCCCAGGTTTCAGCAAAGCCGGAAGGGTAACTCATCCATCTAGAGAACATAGTGTCGGCATCAACAGAGGGGACAGAGTAGAACTTTGTTCCATTTTATTTTGTGTATGTGTCCTCTTAGGTACATGTATTATGTGTGTGCATGTATGTGGTTCTAGGTACGTGTATGAGAATGTGCATGCATGTGGTTCTCCTAGCTGTATGGATGCACATGTTTATCCTTGTGGGTTTTTTAGGTATATGCATGCATAGGTGTATGCATATACTTCATCTAGGTACACGTATGTTCACGTGCATGTGGTTCTAGGTATATACATGTGTGTATGTACTCATGTGGAGACCAGTGATCTCCAACAGTTATCTTTTCGACTGACTGTCTTTCTCACATTTTGAGATCAGGTCTCTCATTGACTCTGGAGATCATCAGTTGTCTGGCCAAATGAGCGTCAGGGATCTGCTTGTCTTCTGCCTGGTGCTGGGGTTATGGACACATAGAAGCATGCTGGCTTTATACGTGAGCTCCAGGATTTGAACTCAGGTTTTCATGCTTGCACAGCAAGTGCTTTACTGACTCAGCCATCTCCCCGGTTCCAGAGCGTAGTCCTTTAAACGGGAGCATCTGTGAGTGACTGTGAGGAGAACTGGGTCCTGAACGTCAGTACATCTTTGAGAGTATGCGCATGTGCCCAGCTCACTCACACAGAACTGGATTTGTAAGAGTCCAAAGATGGCCTCATCCCCATCTTTGTGAAACTCTATTTGACTACATTGCAAAGAAATTAAATGCTGTTACCCGCGCCAAGTTGGAGACCGGTTGTTTATCATCTGCATGGGTCCATTTAAATTAGAAGCCTCCATAGGTGACAGACAATGCAGAACAGTAAGTCTCTGGTTTGACAATGCCAAGAGCCAGGAGCCAGGAATGGGAGCCACAGCCTGTCTGCAGAGGGCATAGCCTGATCTGAAAAAGCAAAGGAGATTCTCATCAAGCTCCCCAGGGACACCAAAGTCTTGCTCATAAGTGATTTTATTCTAGAGAGACCCATATGGACCTCTAACCTGTGACCCAAGAAGCTATAAGATAGTAACTTTGTGGTGATTTATTGTAGCAACAATGGGAAAGGAAGCCAGGAGGCACCTTGGCACCACCGGCTTTGAGAGATGTTATAGACTCACAGGGCAAGTGATAGGAAGCATTATTTAGATGGATTGTCAGCTTTGTGGTGATCTACCTGTGTTAGTCCGACGAAGTTGTCTCATGTCCCAAACTACATGACAGCGTTTTATTTTTTACTTATTAAAATTTGTTACTGTGTTTTCATGACACAGGCCATTTTACTTTTACATGACAAGTCACAACACTAGTCCCTTCCTCTCCTCCACTCACTTCCTCCAGACCTCATAACAGTGGTCATGGTTGATTTGTGCATCAGACTGCATGAAGGCAGGTCCTGCCAGCTGATGAAGCATAGATCTCCCACGTCTGTGAATGTGTTTTACAGAACCGATCTTTGATTCAGTACCATGGGGGGAGAAGAGCCACCTTCACCAGGATGAGCAGATGGTCCACTGGAGGCCCAACAGAACAGAAAGGTGGAGGAAAGACAAGTCCATTGACTTCGTGAGCGGGGATACTCACTGTATATACTCTGCCTTAAGACTTTGGCACTCTTGGTTCTTAGGTGTCTTCACTCTGGGACTTCTTCCAGCAGCGTTTCACCCTCTACACGCCCAGCTCTATGGCCTTCAGACTCCGTTAGGACTGATACCACTGACCCCACTGGCTCTCGTCTTTGGACTCGGACTGAATTGTACCACTGAGTTTTGTAGTTCTGTAGTTCTCAGGTGGCCAACTGTGAGGCTGTCTACAAGCACAAGAGCCAGTTTCTAGAACTGGTATAATACTGTTAGCATTATATTTCTGACCAAGTCTTTCTATATAAGTCCGGTTAGGGGTTCCAGCTCCTACTCTTCCTGTCTCAGCCTGCTAAGTAGCTGAGATTACATGTGTGAGATTACATCCCACTGCAGGATTCTATTGGTTTGTTTCTTTGGGATCCTAACACAGACATAAACTTGACACTACTTTAGCTTCTTCACAGTACTTGCTAGGGGCTAGGGAGACCCAGATGAAGCTTAGCTGGGGCTATGGTTCCCCAGATCAAAGGTTTCAGAGTTGGACCAAGGTTACAGTGTCATTGAAGACAAATCTTGGGAAGCATCTATCCCTAGGCTTGCTTGGTTGCCAGCAGCATTTACTTCTTTCCAGGCTGCAGGCTCTAGGCCCCCAGCTTCTGACTTCTGGCCCAAGGCCACATACAGTACTTTTCCATCTATCTAAAATCTCCCACCTTGGCAGTTTGCCTCTTGAAAAATACCAAGCAAATGAGTTGTATATGTGTAATTGTACCCAACCCCTTCCCTCTGCTGTGTTCTTGTAGCCAGAAGCGTGCCATAGGTCATGCCAGCACTCAGGCAGAGACAGTCACATGCAATCCACAGTCCCGTTGTCATTTTATTAGTGAGTACCTATGGAGGAAACTCACCCAGGCGTAGAGCTGTTGTGTGACTACGTGTACGAGCAAGAAAATGAATGAAGAGATATAAAGGGCCATATTTAGAGGGAATCCTCATCTTTTCTTGTGTAAAGAGGAACCGATTTGGTCTCTGTGAGTATTGGCTAACTCATGTGATCCCTGATATTACTTTGAGACACACTGCCTTCTTGCATGAATATTAGCTGTTGCTGTCTCTTTAAGACACAACCGTCTGTCAGGGCTGCCTTGTCAGCCTCATTTCATGCCACTTATCTTTCTTCAGGTCATTGTTCTGTATCTCAAACTCACTAGGCTTTTCTGTATTATCCCCGCTGCATGGAAATTGTCTCAAACGTATCCCCAGCCGAGCCTCCTCCCAGTTCTCAGGCTCTTTCTCATTCCTGGATAAACTGATCTATAACAGGACTTTGCAAGCTTTTCTGTGTCTTGGGTCTCCCAGAGAATTTATTCAAACTAGCTGTGTTGAAGTCTGAGTCAGTTGATTTGAGGTGGAACCCAGGAAGGTGTATGTCTAACAGTCTTCCAGGACTACACTCTGAGAGCGGCTGGCCTATCATGTGATCCTTTTATGTCCTCTGTGCCTGTGACAGCTATTCTTGGTTGTCAGCTTGACCACATCTTGAATTAACTAAAAACCCAAGTGATTGGGTACGTGCATGAGAGATATTTCTTAATTCAACCCTTTGATGTGGGAAGATCAACATTTAATCCAGGTCTTTTGAGGTGGGAAGGTCCACCTTTAATCTAGGCCACAGCTTCTGCTGGAAGCCTACATCATGGGCATAGAAGAAGGAAGCTTTTGCTCTTTGCTTGCTTGCCCTAACTCTTGACACATGGGTATTGGAGCCTCCTGCTTTAGGATTCCAAAATATAGTCAAGACCAGATGCGACATCCAGACTCATGGACCAACAATTACTGGATTCAGTCATTGTTGGACTAGCTGAATGAGAGTCTGCAAGCCCCACCCCCCTCTCTCTCATTCTGTCAGCCCTGTTCCTCTACAGGACCCTAACTAATATGTACCTCATTCCTCTTGTCAATGGTTATCTATGATTGGCTTATTTCCTTACTTAGTATTCATTATTATGCATATCTTGGCACAGCAGTGCCTGGCATGGGCATATGGTTTGTCGCTTGGGTCAGCAAATGAATGGGTAGGAATATGGAGAAATATTCTACTAGGGCCCATGTTATCTTTTGGAGCTAAATCAAAGGATCCAGTTTCATATATGATTTCATAAACCAATATTAAGGATTCGCCATAAAATGTGTACATTAAGCTATACATTACAGTAACTAGGAATAACATCTACAGCTGCATGAACATAACACTGGGTTCCTGGGCTACTCATCTGAGGGCAAGTGTAACATTAAACAAGTTAATTTGCTAAGTTATACATAGTGAGAATATTTCAAGGGAATCTTAAGCTTAATGCATTAAGAAGAATAGCCTGTAATTTTATCTGAAAATGCATTTTTCTCTCGATTTGCACTCTTTCTCTTTCCTTGTCTTCCAAGGATTACGTTCTTTCCCCACTTGTGGGCTGACTGCACAGCCAGCCTTATACCCATGGGGTATCGCTATCATTTTCATTCATTCTTTTATACCTGAAACTTCTGCTAACACTTTCATCACCAATTACTCGTGACACCTGTGGCTACCACATGCAGAAGGGAAATCTTTCCAAATAAGCAGTCTGTTAATGAGAGATAGACTCTGCTGAGCATATGACATCTGCCTTCCAAAGAGAAACATGTATAGCACACGTTTATTTTCTAAATCTCTTGAATTGGCTTTCACAGTAGGAAGTAAAGGGCTGTTACTTAGGCTGTGCACACATATCAACAAATAAAGTGGCATTTATCTCTTTAATTTCAACCCCAGAAATTTAGGTACCAACTCACTTTGATAGTCTCAGAGCTCGGCTCAGTCTTATGTTGAAGAGTTCCTGTTATCAGACAAAATGCAAATATTTATTCTCCAACCAATTAATTTCATTGTGTAGCCACTGTCTATGGCCTTCCTCATCTCAGGATGTATAAATTGGATTGACTAAATTCTAAATGAAGTAGATCACAGGTGCTACCGTTAGAAACAGCTCCTCTGCTGGTCATTACTCTTAAGTCCCCTCTTCTAAGAGATAAGAATATTGACATATAGATAAGTGAAGTTATTCTCTCAAGGCCACGTGACGAGACAGTGTCAGAAGTCAGCCCAGGAGCCTGCATCCTGCAGACCTTTGCTCCAGACACTCCACCTCCCTTGGTTCCCCTTTTGCTGCAAGGCAACCTAGAGAAATCCCTTTGCCTTGAACACCCATGGTTTTAAAGTAGCATTGAGATATTTGATATGATGTTTCCATTAATGTGGTGCTCAGGTTTCTAATGGACTGAACTGATCTCCAAAATGTGTATGTTAAACTTTTAGCCTTCATTATGACTGTATTTGGAGACAGGAGCTCTAAAAAGATAATTATAGTAAAATGAAAATCATACAGGAAGTCCCAATTCCATAGGTCTGTTCTTACAAAAAGATGAAGATGGATTAAGGGTCTTAGGGGGAAAAAAACCCTTGAGACCCCAGTAGAAGGCATTCATTCATCTGTAGGCCAAGGAGAAGGTGGACCTGCCGATAGCTTCATTTTGAATGTCCACACTCCAGAACCTTTCCATTGCTTTAGTCAGCTAGCTGGTTGCATTTTGTCGTGGCCACCCCAGATGATACAGGGCTATACCTGGAAAGAGCTTTAGAAATGAACTCATTGTTCTCTTTGTTTCTAAAAGCCAGAGGTGAAGCCAACCCATTTCGCAGATAGTTAGATTGTTTCTTTTGTGATGGATCACATCTCTCAATCATTCTGTGAGTAATGAGATTGAACTTGGCTGACTCAAATGTTATCAGTTAAGGAGCAACTCAACAGGTTGTCTCTTGGTACCTCTACCTTCTTCTGCTTTCTCCTATCTTGACACTGATTTAGTTGTAAGAGTCACATGTTGCTTCAGAATTTAAAGAAGGCAGTGTCACATAAGGACTTAAGACCAATTTTTGTCAACAAAAAAAAAAAAAAAAAAACCCATAGATGTGAGTGGATGTTGATTTGGGAGACGACCATCAGTTTCAGCAATACAGTGTATAAAATACCAAGTCGGCAATGTTCTCCCTTTCACAACCTCGATGTCAGGAGTAGCCCATGCTTTATTCTGAGTAACTGGCCAGACTTTGAGTGATGGGAGAGGTTTAGAGATGTGCACAAGCTGGTTGCAATCTTCCCTCCCTGAGGTGAGAAGAAAACATAAAGGGCAGAGTCTATATCAGTCTGGCTCGATGTTCCATGTGATGTCCAAATCTTTACCTTGGCTTTTGATGTTCCTCTGTTTGTCTGTCCCATCCAAATCACCCAGAACAATGTCACAAGCCTTCTTCTACTCACAGGGCTCTTCTCTGATATCTGCCAGGGTTTTTTTTTTTTTTTTTTTTTTGAGACAGGGTTTCTGAGTGTAACAAGTCCTGGACATGATTTGTAGACAGGCTGGCCTCAAACTCACAGAGATTTGCCTGCCTCTGCCTACCTAGGGCTGGGATTAAGAGCATGTGCCACAATGCCTGGCTATCTGCCAAGTTTTTAAAAGCTCATCTTGAGTCCCCCTTTCTTCTGAGAACTCATGACGGCTCCGTCATCTTTATTTTTGCCAGACTGCTTTTGAGGTCAACATCAACATGAGAATAGCATCCCCTTAGACATTCTCAGACCCCCAACTGCCTGTTTCAAAGTCTCTGCAGTGCTGGCAGGTACACATTGGTCAGCCTTAGAAGCAGGTAGAACTACACTGAAATCTCACTTGTGCTGTACATGGGTTGGGTGACTTGGGCAGTCACTGAACCTTCCTAAGGTTTAATGGCTTCATCTGTGAGCAAGGGTCATGGCAACTCTTTTTCTCTGTCCTTGGTAAAACTGAGGGGCTCTCTATGGTTCTTGTCTTTCAGGCCTATCAATTTCTCCCTCTGCTGGCTCTAATACCATCAATTATATAGTCTTGTTAAATTTCTAAAGCACTCATCTTTTGTGGCCTGTGATCTCAGAGTCCTCCCCTTGGGGAATTGATTCTTGAAGGTTCTCTGAGGGTAGGGACTATGCTGGCTATAGTTATTACAAGGAGCAACCCAAGGTAACCCAAGGCATCTGGGAAATTCTGTCCTTACTCAGGCAATTTCAGGTCCCAGGAAGGCCAGCACTTTGCCTATTGTCTACAAAAGCAAGGGGGGAGACCAGCAGCAGTGGGAAGGAATGCAGAGAGTTAAGATGCTGTAAGACTTCCTCTAGCAGGGTCTCAGTCTGGCCCACACCTACCATTCCTGGAGCTACCATTTGATCAAGAGACAGTGCAGGACAATCAACTGGATGGAAGTCTTATGGACAGTTGTCACCAAAAGTCAGTTGGGTGACATCACACTTTTAGGAAATCAGCTTAATAAGATGCCAAGAAGAAATTTTGCACATCAGAGCCTTTAGGAAGAAGGGGAATCATTTAGGCTCCAGTTAAGACTCCAGGATCCAGGATCAAGTCTTGATTTTGAGGAAACAGAAGCAGCGCCTTTAGCCAAGGGGATAAAGACCAGAAAAGGCTCCAGCCCAGAAGCCAGATGTGAGCCTGGACTCTCAGGAGGCAAAACAGACAGTAGATCCATGGTAACAAGACCAGTTTCAGATCTCACCAGCTGGTCACCTGGGCCCTGTCCTCTTCCTTCTGCCTCTGTCCCCTCAAAATCAATGGGCCACCTGGTAACCTTGGCCTGAGGCAACAGCCAGAGTGACAGGCTCTGGTCCCAGGAATGCTTCAACCTTCCCCCTCACTTCCCCCTTTGTTCTGGACCTGAATTCCTGGCAGTGCTAGCGCTTCATATATGTTTCTCCTTATTTCGGACTAGTTTATTCAATACACTGTCCCTTAAGATTCAGCTCTCTGTGTGTCCACTTTCAGTCATGACCTTCATCTTGCCGACATGAACTTAGCTTAAATCAGAGCATCCAATGCTTGAAAAAAGGACCTGCAGCCTTATCCGAAGGACCACACCCTCTCGTCCATAGCTGGCCTCTGGACAGACCAAAGCTTGCTCTGCTCTAGGCTGTCTCAGGACTGCACAGAGGCTGAGATGGGCTTTGGGTGCACATCAGTTGACTTCATTAGGAAGAGTCAGGTCACCAGTGACAGACATTCCTCTATTCATCTGTTGGGAGACACCATGAACTGAAGAACATTCTGCACTTGAGAATGGGGATTTAATGTTCACTCCAGGCACGTGCCTTGGCTAGCTTCCTTTGTATCTAAAAGGCACCATCTGCTTGACTCTCTGTGCCCACCTGCTCACTGGGAAAATGGTCTACTTTCCCATTGGGCCAATTCCCACACAGACAAGGATTAAAAATGCCAAGACTTCTTCCCAATATATCTTGAAAGGGTCAAAAGTTTCCATTATTTGGAAATATATTTCCTGACTTATCCCTTAGGTTTGTTCTGAAAACTTTCCCATACTTTCTTTGGCATGATTTCTCAATCAAGAAAGTGAAGATGGTTCTGTTGGTACCCCATGATGACCACTAATAATAAGCTCTTACTGTTATTATCTTGAACTTAAGGTAGCCTGATCACTAAGGGGTCCAGAGTAAATGAGAGATATACAATCCTAAAGGGCAGAATAATTTTGAAATAATTGTTCCATACAGGAGCAGGAAAAGAACTACTTCCTACAACTTTCTATTGCAAACAGCTACTTTTGTGTTTCCTAAAAGGCTAGCCACATTTCCACGCACAGGACTTCTGGTACACTTGAAAGGTATCTCAACTGTCTCAAAATTTGTAAGTAAGGAAAGGGGACTGACTCTTCATAACCTCCAGTGCCTTCTATTGTGCATGGCACAGATGAGAATTTCTCAAACTACCAGAATCCTTTTTGGTTTTCTCCCAATAACTTTCCAGTCTCTTCTTTCAGTCTCTTAGGGGTAATGTCTATGGAAATCTACTCACGGAAATCCAAAAGTTATGTCAGCACCCACAACAAGACAAGAGCGCCCACCTTACATGTAATCTCATTTCAACATACCCATGCAAATGCCAAGAGTTACTTAGGTGAGATGTTCTGAGACAATGAACATTCTAAAAGGTTTGCACCAAGAAAACCTATTTCCTGGGGCAGAAAGGAAACCTTCCCCAAACGCTCACCTTGCTTCGGGACTTTCAATGAATGCTTCTCTCTGGGACTCTCAGAAAACTGCCTTGCTTTGAACCAGCCTTGCCATAAGCTTCTCACCCACCCCAAGCTCCAAACTCAAACTACAACCTCCTAAGATATTTTATGAGTGTTTAATGCCTCATGTGCTTCAAGGGTCCTGACCACCTCCTTCTCACAGAGCACACAGGAGTGTCTACAGCTTTACATGGATGGTGGATATATCTTCATGCACTGCCCAGACGGTATGATCTGCGTATGCTTCACTGCCTGCTGCTGCTAACCCTGGGGCCTACCCTAATTCTTAGAGTTCTTGCCTCATTTTTTATTGTAGGATAACAAGTATCTTGACTGTAATCTATTAATTGAATAATTGAATAAACTTGTTTCCCTCCAGTGCAAGCATACTGTTTGCACACAGTGTCATCCCAAGCCCTCCAGCTATGGAAGGCCTGCCAGATATGTTTATTAAACCCCCTGTGCTTGGAAAGAACACAGAAAGCTGTCATCTAGAGCGATACAAAAGTGCCTATCTCAGCTGGAGATCTCGCTGTTATGAATAAAGGAAGAGTTTGTGGTACAGTTTCGAGATGTAAAGAGAAAAAGCTTCCCCACAGTGCAAATGTGTTGTAACCCTCGGGCGAGAGGAAAAAAAATATTGAATTGTTGCTGGCAGTACAATGTAATTACTGAGTTAGCAGTGGCTATGTTTCTAAGCTTCTTAAGGTAGAAATCACATTAATTTGGCCTTCTCCAAAGGACATTCCAGGTTGTTAAATTGAACTGTTGAAACATTTCTCACTAATGAACCTGGCCAATGAACAGCCATTTTCACATAAGTCAAATGTTGGACAAGTTGGCAGCAAATGGGGAGATGTGCTATGCAGAAGGCTTTGTTAGTGTGCAGCCATACTGCCTTAGAACGCGTATTCCAATTCCCGCTGTGCAGACATCTGACCCAGGCTGTAAAGGAGTGGGAGACACGAGAGCGACCGCAGCGCTATACTAGGAAGTTAAGCAAGGAGACTTGGTGTCTCACTGGAGGACAGAGCTACTCATGGTACACACCCAATCGTTCCAAGATGCTGGCTTGTGAACAAATGAATACTCAGCTCCTGACAAATGGGTATCCTTTGTCCTTTCACCGGTTCCTCAGAGCCTCAGATATTTCTGAGAGTCATAGCATACCCTGGTCCTGAAGGACATCACTACTGCCAGGCAGGAAAGACGCCAGTAGGTCCTGTCACCCAAACTCAGATGCTGGGTGACCCTGTGTTAGTTAGCCAACTGCTTCCTACGACTCTGCGTCACTGCAGAGAGTCCTCACTGAGGTGCCAGTGTGACAAAAGCATCCACGCTTCCTAAATAGTAACCCCAAGGGGGTAGGTATTTGATAGGTTCATAGGTTGTGTTTTCTGAAACTGGAGGGATGTTTTTCATGAGCACAAGTGTTTGCTGTGCACACTCCTGGGTGGAGTCAGGACAGCGGGTATCAACAAAGGACATTAGTGAGAGTTAGAGTAAGACAGAGGATCCTTTGGACGATTATGTTTCTGTACAGATCCAGGACCCCAGTGAAGTGTGGTATAGTGGAGGGAGGGAGATATGGTGGAGAGGGAGGGCATTAAAGCCTGACTGGATAGAACTCAATTCACCTAGACTTGTAGACACAAGCAGATCTTAATCACTGTAGCAATCTCAACATCTATAAAACAAGTTTAAAACGTTTCATTTGTAAGGATTAGACACAGTGTTTCAAAAAAGGCTAGCATTCTATGTGGCAGTCTGCAGACTGATACATTTCACTACTAATTTTTTTTGTAAAAGATTGGTTTAAAAAAATCAGTGAATTAGGATTGGCTTTTGTTTGTTTGGTCTTTGTTTTGCAAGGGCCTCTTGGGCTTGCAGTTTGGGGCTCACTAGAGGCTCTGTCTTGTATGGAGAAATCAGGACCTCGCTTTCCAATCTCTTTCTGTCTCCTTGCTTACATCTAACATCTGTATCCATCAGCAGATGTGCTCCAAAGCCAGGTGGTAATCCCAGGATGCATAGCAAAGATTTCCGTGGCCTTTGATGCGAGGCTGCCCACCTGTTTTCTAGTAAGACTTTATAGCTTGGAAACAAAACAGAAATTTTTAGTGTTTAGAGTGGAGGCTTCTTGGCTTTAGTGAGGGTGTGCCTCTTATATTCATAATTGTCTTGTGGGCAGGAAGAAAGATATGGACTTTATAGATGCAGGGAGAGAAAGAATGGCAAAGGAATAGATATTTCATCTGTGAAATTAACTTCTTAAGAATTTCAGAAGATAGACTTTCCACATTCAGTCAACTTTCCTTTGTTGCTGTTATTAAGATAGTCTTGTGTAGCACAGGCTATCTCTAATCTCACTACACAGCCAAATATGATGTTGAACTTCTGAACCTCTTGCCTCTTCTTCCTGAGTGCTAGGATTACAGACTATGGCAGTATGCCTGGTTTTATTGAATGCAGTGGGAATCTATAGGGGGGTAGGATGAGTGTGCTTAAGCTGTAGAGTTTCATAGAAGCCACCACTATCACTCAGCTTCTGAGGCCTGACTTTTTTTTTTTTTTTTTAACCATCTCGATCAGAGCAGAGATAAATTCTTCCTCCTTGTATCTTGCCAATTGGCCAAAGCTTCCCAGCATGCTTTGTAGCACTTCATGTAACTGTAGTCCTTTCTTGAGGGAACAAAAGCTGGGGGAATTGTGTTATGCACTTGGTATTATTTGCATGGCCCAATAAAGCTATCTTGCTACAGATGTAACCTTCGATAATTTATTGATGTAAAAGTGGCCTCAGGTACCAGGTTTTTTGGCAGCTGTTACGCTGTCAGAGTACACTGTAGAACATGGGATCCATGAATATTTTATGTAGAGAAGAAATGGAAAATACAGCTTTCAATATATCAGTTCCCCGTCCTGATCTTCATTACTGAAATATGAATCGAATCCAGTCTTTGAATTTGATAGACCCAAACTGTGCAAACTGAGCTCTGCCCAAATTAGATTTCAGTAGAGAACTGATTGGAGCCCTAATTTTTGCCTAGCTCGTCAGTTGCTTAGGACAGCTTGTCCTGCAAGGGTGGGTTAGTGACTTCTGCGTAGGTGGAAGCTGTACATAGTCTTTGCTGTTGAAGGACTGGCCTGGCCCTTCACTTTCACTGTGCAGCGAGTTTGCTGTGTGGTGATCTGTTTAAGCTTCTTATGCAGTTTCGGAGCAGTGGGAGGCCGTGGCTCTATCAAATACTTCTCCTTCATTGTTGGGTTATTAAAATATGAGTTGAGAGGTTGTCCCTTTTAGAAGGAAACACTTAAAAAATATTTTTTTTTAAAAAATTGCGGGTTTGGCACATACAGTTCTTTAAGTGGTGTGGTTTTGATCTCCAGGCCGTGGACAGCACTGAGAGGCAGCTCTTCATGTGTCCAGGGCTCACTGTTTCGCCACTTGGAGGTCTGTGGTCATGTGATTTGGACCTCTGAGGACTGTAGAATTCAGAACTGTTGGATATCTTCGGAGGGCTTGCAAACTATTGGTTTTGTTGTTTGTTTGTTTGTTTTGGCTTTACAGACCCACACAGGGCACAGCTGTGAGCCCCTGCCTGGCACAGGGATTTGCCACTCTTCTCAGGTGAGCCTGCCAGGTAAGGGCTTCATTCCTATCTCAGTTGCTTTGCTTTTGTGCTTTCATTACGTTATGGTACCTTTTTTTTTTTTTTTTTTTTTTGCATCTGCTGGGGGTTTGCATTTTTTAACCTGTCTTTAATCCCATCTTGTCTGATGAACGCCTGACTCAGCCTATCTATATCTTTAATTGATGCTCTCTTCAACTCTGTGCTAAATTGCAATTCCACAATCTAGCCGAGAGACAGACAGTTCAATCAATGTACAAGTTACTCTACTTATTTTAAATAAATGCCTTTCAGATTTAGTAAACACCATTAGAGGAAACATGGATGGTTTAAAATAAGGTAACTGATTTATATTTCTCCAAATGAAACCCCTAAACACGCTTGAGCAAAGAAATACTTATATGAGCCCCAGAAAATTGCTTTTTGTGTGAAGTGTGTCTTGGCTTTCAGAACCAAGCAGTTGAGCAAGATGCCTTTAGCAACAATTGACATGTGTGCCCTTGCTGGTAGCTGTTAAATTTTCTGGTACTGTGTGTAAAGTTCTAAATTTGGGCTGCCAAGACAGTCCTTCTCTTCTGATACTCTACTTGGTATGTAGCTATCACAAACTTAGTTAATATGACATGTAACGTTCCAGAGCATAAGCACGTTCCCTTTTATTCTTTTGGAACATATATGTAAAGGTAATGCCAAATCATCACTGGGCTTAGTGGAGAATCCTACAGGGTTTTGTTCAACTTCTAGAGTTTCGTAATCTGTACCCATAGATGAGAAATAGTCTCCATCTCAGTTCTGTGTGATATAATGCCCCGTGACAGATGCTTCAAAAAGAAAAGGGGATACATTCACTGAACCTGTGCCAAACTGTACTCTGTCCCACATTTTGGGGCATCCCCTTAGTACAGGGCTCCTTCTATCATTAGGCTGCTTGAATGCGTTGTCTGGACATGGGTATTTACCACAATAAATCAACCACTTTCGTTTTCTTCCTGGCTGGTCCTTCCTCTTGGTGGCTCACTCTGCAAGGCTGAGCTACCGGCCTCCACGGGTCTCATTAGGAACTAAGCACCTGCTCCTCAGCAGTGGTTCTCACTTGTCTGGAAAGTGACGATTTTTCTATCCCTCAGAAGAATGCAGTGTCTGAGGGTGGGGACTCTGAGGCAATACCACATTTATTTGAACACACAAACTCTTAAATCAGACAACAGTAGGTCGGAGTCCTGACGTAAGCCGTTAGTTACTAACTTTACCCTGAGTAAGATAGGCCTCGCTTCTAGGCCTTCAAGGGATAATAGCGGTAATGAGGTTTTTTCCCTTCCCATTTTTCTCTGTCATGACCCAGGACAGAGCCTAAGCTTCTCCACATGCTGAACACATTCTCCACCACCGAGCAACATCCTTGAACAGTCATGGGTTATGAGACAGATTCTCACTTGTTGCCCAGGTTACACTTGAACTTGCAATCCGTCAACCTCTCTATAGGGATTCTACCATTCCTGGAAGCGAAGACTATATGAGTTGTTTGGAAGATCAACTATATCATGAACAGAAAAGCTTCAAGATAATCCTGAGTAAATCTGCAGGAAAGGGACAGACACTCTAGTGTCCACCACACCCACCACAGTTCCTACTGTAGTGACACATTCAGATGTAACTTATCTCAGTGAGCTCAAAGGAAGCAGAGTGGTGGACCAGCTTTTCCATCCAGATCCACCCTTGCATTTTAGAGGGTCTAGTTCATGCCTTGTCTTTTCCTATGCTGCTATGCAGACACTCATTTTTATTTAGTCCTAAACACCACAAAGGCAATCCCAATAGCTTCCAATGTCCCCCGATGCCGATTAGCATAAGAGGGATGAGCCTGGCATCTAGATACGACTATGGTTGGTCATAGATATAACACATTTTGGGGGCACAAAGGGGACATGTCATTCACCTGATTGTCCTTATGGATGCCACCTGACTGCAAGTGCTGAGAGACTGGTGTGGTGCTTTGAAGAACATGTCCCTCATAGTCTTCAGCATTTGAATACTCCACTCCCATTTGGGGGTGTTGATTGGGTAAGCGTAAGTATGGTCTTGTTGAAGAAAGTATGTCACTGGGGACTGGGCTGTGAAGTTTCAACAGTCCATGCCACAGCCAGTGTGCTTTCTCTGCTTCTGGCTTACAATTCAAGATGAGCTCACGCAGCCTGTTCACCCTCTAGCCCTCTGGAACTATAAACTCAAATGAACTCTTTCTTTTATAATGTTTCATGGCCATGATGTTTTCTTACAGCAGCAGAAAAGTAACCAATGCACCTGGGAGCTATGATTTAACAAGATTTTTAATTTTTTTTATTTGTTTGTGTGTGCACACACATGCATACAGCTGCCCCTGGAGGCTTGAAGAGACTGACGGATCCCAGAAACCTGGAGTTACAGGAGGTTGTGGGCCACCAAGTGAGGGTATTTGAAGCCCGAATCAGGTCTTCTACAAGAGCAGTGTGTGTTCGTAACTGCAGAGTCATCTCTCCAGCTAGGCAGGCCCTGCTCAGGGTAGAGACATGACCACACCTTCCTTCTATTAAAGGCAAAGAAGAGAAGCTTGGAGTCATATCCACTGTGACGTCACTAGTGAAAGACAAACTAAGAAATGCAGGTCTGCTAGCTACTGACCTATGGAGTTGTCCACACCTCACTTTGCTTTGCCATCTGTGTCACAGAAATGATCTCTCTCTCTCTCTCTCTCTCTCTCTCTCTCTCTCTCTCTCTCTCTCTCAGATGTGAGGAATCCCAGAAGTAGCTCATGCAGGGCAGGAAGGATAGCCTACTGCAGAGTGAATCTTGGAACAGTCAGTTAGTTCTGTTCAGGAAAGAGCTATGGAGGTCGAACATCAACCTCTTAAACAGAATAACTAGACAGTGTAAATATTCATAATTATATAAACTACTTACACACACACACACACACACACACACACACACACACACACACTTGAGACAGAGCCTTATGTAGCCCAGGCTGGCTCTGTACTTGCTGTGTAGCTTAGAGTGTTAGGATTGTAGGAGTGGGCTACCACAACATGAGAATGATTAACTTCACAGTGTAGGAAAAGACAACAGAGAGCCTCCTTTAAAAAGCATGAGTGGATCTGGTCAGTAAACCCAGCAGGCCTGCTTTATGTGATGCTAGGTAGCAAACCCAGAGGTTCATTTGTGCTGGGCAAGTATTTTACCAACTGAGCTACATCTCTGATCGAAGGCTGGTAACTAATATCCATTCAAGGTGCTAGAGACAAATAATGGCTCTTTAGATCTGACCCTGAGACATTTATTGCAAATGTCCCTTTATAGACTAATGGTTAATTTTTCCATTTTCAATTCTTTTTTTATAACAACATTATAGATTCTAATTACTTCTAAAAAACCATCAAATTTACAAATACTTGTTTTAATGGTATCCTTTCCAAAAGAAAATGCCTCCCAAAAGACACAGAATAATTTCCCTTTTTAGCCCAAAATGACAAGATATCATTCTTCTCTTCCATGCACATATTAGTCACTGGGGCCACCAGTTGTCTGGTTTGCCTTTTAGCAGCCTTTCTCTGCGCCGACCAGTCCCTTTGCTCTTGTGAGGTAGACTTATAGCCCTTATCAAACCGACATGCTCTGTCGAAGTTCACACTGGGGCTGTCTGTTGACTCACTGGGAAAACCATAAAGGTGGAAATGATTATTTTAGGAGCAGGGGAGGTAAGGAGACCTCAGTGAAGCAATTGCCTCAAATTACACACTGTGCTCCAAATGGCCAGATTAGTTAATTTTCTCTTTACTGTGATCAGACACCTCAGTGACTTGTAGAAGGAAGAATTGACCTTGGTTTCTGGTTACAGAGAGTGGAGCCTGTCATCTAGACGAAACCCTGGAGGAGTTCCTGTAAGTGGAAATGAACAGCTGAAATTCATTCTATCTCAATGGTCCCAGTGACCAGAAGAGGCTAGAACTAGTGTCCAGTGGCTACACTGTAATTCATAAGTCCCACCCCTGTGGCCCTAAGTTGGCCAGCGAGGCCCATGTCTTAAAAGTTCCAAGATTTCCCAGAACAGTGCTACCAGATGAGACCAACTGTCTAAACACTGCGGGAGTGTCTACATTCAAACACTAACAGAGACCAAGAGAAAGAACTGAGTAAGACCCAAGCCTACTGTGTTTGTGCTTCCTGGCACGGGAGGTGAGGAAGGGACTCACAACTTCCATTTTTGCTAGACACAGCCCACTTTTTAAACCTCAGGCTCCTCCTCGGGGCAGGTATTGTTTGTAGTAGATTGACACCTTTGAAGTACTCAGGAGAGAAGGAGGTTATCTGGCCGACTAATACCCTATACCTGTCCTTAATGAAAGGAGACACACCTTTTAGTAGATGTGGGACATAACCTTAAAACAGGAAAATATGTTTTAAAATATAATCTGAATTTGTAGTACATCCCATTAAGTGTTTTTGTACGTTTGTGTCTAGGCAAACCAAAAAGGTAGTCTTCACATTAGGGAGGTCAGCTGGGCTACATAGTAACATCTAGGCTCAGATGGAGACCTTGTCTCAAAACGTGTGTGTGTGTGTGTGTGTGTGTGTGTGTGAAAGAGAGAAAGAGAGAGAGAGAGACAGACAGACAGAGACAGAGAGACAGAGACAGACAGAGATAGAGAGACAGACAGAGGGAAGGAGGAAAGAAGGGAGAAAAGAAAAGGAGAATGGGGGAGGGAAAGGGAGTGGCAGGGAAAGAGAGATATTTCATTCACAAAACATTTTCTATTTTTGCTCAGAAGAGATGTTATCTGTCAAGCCTTGAATTTCCAACACAATGAAGGGAAATTGTGACTTAAGTGAACCCAGGGTGACAGGAACTTTACAAGGGAGCTTCCTAAGCCTAATCCCCTTGATCTCAGGGGGTGTGGGAAATATTGGAGTGGTCAGAAATTTAAGGCTCATGGGACTGAAGTTGCATGCTTATTCATTCAGCTAGTGTGGATGATTTGGGGGCTCCCAGTGATTCTTTAACACAGGGATGTGCTAGTTGAGCTAATACAGAGCCAAGAACCCTGTATCTGCTCTGGCTCATGAGTCACATTCGTAAGTGACCTGCCAGCATTCATTCCATTGTAGTAAATACACTGTCATCATCAGAATCATAAACATAATGTGGTATTTTGAAACCGTGAAAACTTTTTGATGCCATCAGTCACCCTCACAGAACCTTGATCACAGAGATCTGAAGTCTCTGTGGCCCACTTAGCTTTCCAGTTTGATTTTGTTGGGGTCTATTGAGTTGAATGGTGGGAGAGCTCCAGTCTGTCAAACGGATCACCTGGGAAGCGCAGGCCCTGTTTTGCTCCTCAGGGTGGATCCCTGAGGAGTTTTTTCAGGAAGAAAGCACTATACGCCAGCCTCTCCAACATGGCGCAGGGTGGATTCTTTAGAACCCCAATTTTTAGTTCCTTTACCAAAGATAGGAACTTTTCAAGTACACAAAGGGATTCAGACATTCTGTGACACTCACTGAAGAGTCTCCCATTTCTACACAAGAGCCCCATCAAATACAAAAGCAGAGCACATAGGGGAGATAAGGAAGATTCTAGTCTATGTGAGCATCATCACCAAAGCAAAAACCCTTATGGATACAAGCTATTATTTAGAAGGCAGCTTGTTATGGTATCAATTTAGTTATACAACAGAAGTAACTCTCTTTAACTAAACTCTACTTAACTAGAACTAGGCATGGTTTCCCTGCTCTTGTAGAGCAGGCTTCAAACACAATCAAAGAGTAGTTGTTTTGTTTTGTTTTTTTAAAAAACTGTCTTAACACTTTATCCACAGTCTATTAGAAATATGGTAGAAACTACCTAGTACCCATAATTACCCTCTTAAGTAGAATTTAAACATATTTAACATTTTAATCTCCTAAAAGTACTGTCTTTTGGGTTAAAGCTGAGATTATAAAATAAGTGGCAATAACAAAGGTTCTGTGAGAAAGAACGGCATAAGTAAAATAAGACTGTTCCTCATTCCTGAGTCTGGAGGTTCATGCCTCATAGGCACCTGGTCATCCTCAACATTAGGTGTTACAACTTCCCAGTTACCAAGTAGAAGGCAGAGGAAAAATATGACAAATGACTTATCTTCAAGAAGATGATCCATCTCTGGTTCAAGTGACGCCTCCTAGGTATGCCTAGCTGCAAGAGAGTCCAGGTAATGCAGTCCCCAGATGAACAGTACAGCCTCGCAGAAATGTTTAGCTGCAAAAGAACTTGAGCAACACAGACATCACAGGGGTAGTCACTGTGTGTCTAAATGCAGTCTCCTATTACTAAACATAGAAGCAGGAGAATGGACACTTGGGACATGAAGACAACTTTGAAGCAGTTTTTACGATTCTGACCATCAATCTGGTTCTGATATGGTTTTTTTTAAAAAAAGGAAACCAAATTGTAAATACATTATTTATAAGAAGGGAGCTCTGTACCAGGAATATATTACACAACAAAGACGTGAAACAGTGTTAAAATAATTTCATTTGTCTCATGGTTATCTGGGATACTTAGTACCCTTCAATGTGGAAAGGTTTATGGCCAGGCCTATATAAGGTATGCATTTTTCAACTAAAGAACATAAGGCTATTTCAGCAAATTGTTCACAAAATGCTAAAGGATGCTATGTTTGTTTCTTCCCTTGGACAAACATTATATTGATCTCAACACTCAGATAATGAGTTTAGGGTTTGTTTGGAATCTAGTCTGGTACCCATTGCAGCAGTTAAGAAAACCGATGATCTGACTGGTTCAAGGACTTGCCTGAAGAGGCAGAGCTGATCAGTGGGAAAGCACATTGAGAAATGTTATGAACACCACAGTGCTCACACGAGGGTTCCTATCAGTGCAATGGAGTGAGTGTGCAAATATGTGTGCGATAAACAAACATGATTGCAAAGGAAGAAGTCGATGAGAAGACAGTGAATAAACAAAGGCGTTGCAACCGATTGGTAAACAGGTGGAGGGTAGCCACATGGGAGTCATTACGTTGCCTGAGATTCAATATTTAAAGGGCTCTGCTGAGTGAGACACATTTTATCCTCCCTGGGAACCATCTGGGCTTTGCCTATAAACACATCCCGAGGAGAGCATGAAAGCTCTTCGGTTGAAGGGCTTATCCCAGAATCTGATCAGGTCAGGTCCCATCCCTTCAAAAGCAGCCTAGCACAAGTCTTTGAAAATGCTTTTTCCTATTATTAAGACGGGGGCACTGTCTTGCTGAGCTGTCTTTTCCTGCACCTGGATAAGTGTTTCATGAGTCACCTGTGCATGGCCTGACAGCGGAGCACTTCAGAAGGTCACGGCCTCCTTCCTGGCTCTAAAATCCTGCTCGTTCTCAGAATGAGGGGGTATTGTTTCATCGGAAGAAGGCTAATTAGGTTAGAGGCACATTGATGAGCTGTGTAGGAATCTGTACACAATAAATAAAGGAGAGAGAGGATGACAAGGAGGGAGTAAAAACATAATGAAAGCCATAGAAAGTTGACTCTCCACACATGAAACTATCCAAAGACAGCCAGGGAAAAAAATTAATTTGCTTCTTCAGACCACAGAGCACAGATTCCCAACCTTGGTTTTGTGACACTCCAGGATGTCCCCAATTATCTCAACAAATGTCATAAAATGTTCCAAAGAATCCCTTGAGGTGAAATTAATTTTATTTCATTTAAAAATAGGTGGCCCATGGCTCTCTCAGAGCAAGGTAATCAAATGATGGATCAGCTGCCAGCGGCCTGAGAAGGCTGCAGAGACGGCTGTCAGAAACACACTGAGATTTAGGAAGCAACATCTGACATACTTATCTAGATTGTTTTATCATCTCGTCCCTTGGAATTTTTTTTTAAAAGTAATAATAGTGATGAAATATTTGAGATACATAGTTTATATACTTACTGGGTATACTGGAAGAAAGATGAGATCCAGGACCATGCTCTTGCCACACAAACTGGTTCAGTCCCTCACCTAAATAAGATTCTTGGTTTCTTTTGGTCTAAAATGGGACTAGTAGCAACTACTGACTTACCAGAGCAAGGCCATCAAATAAGACAGTGTCTGTATAGCATGTAACATGGTGGCTGCCTTGTGCTGTCCGCTGCCTTTCTCACTTTTGAGATGGGAGAACAGTCTGACATAAATCCTCCCAGTGGTGGCTTTGTGTGAGGGTGATGATGGTGACCACGTCTGCTGCTATTGGCCCCAGGTATGAAGAATAGGCATGTCTGTCAACCCTGAAGACCACCAACAGAGCCTGAGCAAATACAGCACAAGCCTAGATAAGCCATTTCCTTCAAGAGTGATTCTAGGTCTCAACCAGCCATGCGTATATTATTTCTCCAACATTTTGAACAGGGCACAGGAAAGTATCCCAACCAGTACTTTCCAAGGGTATTCTGGGATCCAGGCATCCACAGAGGGGGATGGAAAATGCTTCCTTCTGGACAGGAGAGTCTGAAAGCATCAGAGAGGACCTCCAATAAGAACCAAAGAAGCTAAGACAAGTGAGGTGGCTTGTCCTATCCAAAGCCACCCAGTGAGCTAGGGACTGGTTCTCAGCCAGCTATGTTCTTCTCTTCTGTCTTATATAATGTTCAGGACAATACCAGGGGAGAGCTGGATTTTACTAACCTTCACAGTTTCTCTGGTTTTATTTGCACCAAGGCAGATGAATCCCAAATACCAACCTATTTTCAAAGAGAGAAATTGGTTTTCAGGGGTGTTTGGTTTTCTACATAAGAGGGTTGTGTTTTCTGTGAGCCTTGAAGCCAAGGTAAGTGGAAGGTTTTAATGAGACACAAGCATAACGATAACTCATGAAAATAAGCCAAGAATTAGGCATGACTGGGCAGTTGGACACATATAAAACTTGGTTCAGCCTTTCTGTGAGATCTAAGTGTGCCGAGAGGTGTCCACAGCAGCCCTTTAACAGCGCACAAAAGCAGGCAGAACTGAGTATCTAAGGTGCTAGTTTACAACTAGTAAATTATTTGCTTAGGAATAAAATGTATATCTGTGTAGATGTACACGTGTCCATGGTGCATGTTTCTGAACATGATTATGGAGGTCAGAAGCTAATCTCAAGTGCCATCCTTCAGCCAATGTACACTGTTTTTGTTTTTGAAGGCAGCCTCTTTGTTTTTGTGTCTCTGCTCCCTCTTCACAGGTACATCGTTCCCTATACTTTGTTTTGTTTTTGTTTGTGAGACAGAGCCTCTCACTGGCCCAGGGTTCAAGGATCCCCCTGATACTCAGGTCTGGATCGCAAGTACACACTAGCATACCTGGCTTTTTTTCATGGGTTCTGTGCAAACTCCAGTCCTCATTTTTGAAAGGTAACCATTTTATCAACTGAACCATCCTCCAGTCTTTTGCTGTTTCTTGTTACCAAGTTTATTCAAGACACACACAAAAAAGCTATCTATCCAGCTCTTGAAAGAAAAACCAAACCAAACCAAACTTAAGTTCTACTTCAACTGTCTTTCCGAGAAAACAATCTGATTGGGCATTAATTATACATATGGACATCTGACCTTGGACCCTTTCCCCTTGAATCATGGAATCACAGAACTCAACTAAAGCAAAACATTCTTTTTCCAACAACCCAGACAGTTTCTGCTTAGCCATACTCAGTGACAAATTAGTGTTTGAAAGACGATAGCCATGTTTAAGAGGAAAGACCACTTGAATACAGTCTTGTTGGAGGGAAGAAAACCAACACAGCTATGCACCTGAAAGATGTGTTTTCCTAAACCTGGCTCTGTCCAAGAGCTGGCAACTGTGCTTTCCCAATCCAGGCAGGCAGCTCTGAGGATTTGCGTCTTAGATGCTGTTTACACATCAGACAGGAGGCAGAGAGAGATGGTGCGGGGAGTCCTAGCTGTGTTCAGTGCAAACACAGCAGTTTGGGCAAAACAAACAACAGAGCAAGGGGGAAGAGGGCAAGCTCTGCACGCGCCACTGCCGATTCTCAGGAACCGCCGTGGGTAAGGAAGTCCCTGGGAGGTGAGAAGGTCACTTTTGTCTACACATCTTAAAGGGGGGTGCGACAGGAATTGGAGCAAATTAACTCTCCACGGAACAAGCTGTCACCTTCCTTAATGGACAGGTGTTTGCTGGTCAAGGTGTATCCAGGTGAAACCAGTCCCAAATATGGAGAGAGGGAAGAGGAAAGGCTTTATGCACCTCCGTTCCAGGTGTGCTGAAGACCATCCTGTGGCGTCACTGAGGGACCTCCTGATGGGGAGGAGTTTGGTCTTCACAGTGTATGGCATCTCATGCTTACCCCTTTAGCCTTTTGAATACTGGAAATGTTTTTGGGAAAACAAAATCTTTGGCTGTTGTTGATCTATCCCTCAGTTCTAACGGGTTTGAGTTTTGGGCAACATCAGGAGGCATCGTGCAGCCGTGTTTCTGAGTTCAATTTAGAGCCATTTCAGAACTTATGACATGTCGTTATGAGAATTAGGGGACTCAACATTTTTCCTCTTGTGTGTCAGGAATTAGCATATAAAATATAAGTAAAAATCACTCCTGCTTTCAGAGACTCTGGGAAAGGTGGAATTAAAACGATGAAAACAAAATGACATTTCTAACTCTTTCACTGAAAAAAAAAAATCAGACTGCAAAGTAGACTTTCAGTGAATCTGCTGTAACATCTTCCTTCCTCCAGAGACCCTAGAGGCTTCATGTATTCCACTAATCTTGCTCATTTATTTTTATCAAAGAAAGGCTGAAGAGTTACCATTTATTAGTTATGACTCGGCGAAAATTATTGTACATATGTCTTCAGATACGTAAAATGGGCTTGGTAACATTAACCCAGCAGCTCATGGGGGCTCTGGACCATCTGTCTTTGCTTAGAGTGTTGGCAATGTTTGGCCACTGTGTTCAGAGAGACTTTACCCTGTTTCAAGTAGCAACACTGGAAAGTACTTTCGATCATAAATATGTGTCCATGGGTAATTTTCTAACCCTTTTAATATTGCCACTTTAGATTTTAATCATGTGACACAGAAAACATTATTAACCCTTTGAAACACATAGACCAACAATCCATGTTACTGATTTAGAATGTGACTGATAAACTTAAAACCCTCCACCCAGAAGCCTTTTTTTTTTTTTTTTTTTTTTTTTTTTTTTGACAGTGTTTCTCTGTATAGCCCTGGCTGTCCTGGAACTTACTCTGTAGGCCAGGCTGGCCTCGAACTCAGAAATCCGCCTGCCTCTGCCTCCCAAGTGCTGGGATTAAAGGTGTGTGCCTCCACCGCCCGGCTCAGAATTCTTAATACTATGGCAGTTACCAGTATGCTTTTCTGCAAGAATATTTTGTATTTTCTGAGTTCCTCTTCTACCCCTAAAATTTCAGTTAGTTATTTCATGAAGAATCATGAGCCTGTAAAAACTGGCAGGGAGAGAGGAGTGGTTGGATGTCTGGGCAGAGGAATCATGGGGGAGAAAGCTGGTCCTTTGTGCAAGGACATTTAAATATGCCCTGGGTGACATCAATACTTTAGACTGAACCATCTGAAGAACAGTTTTGTTCTATAGCTCAACAAACTTTAAGAAACTGCATTTTTATTGGGGCTTTGTAAACTGAATCATGTCAGGAAAGTTCTCTTATTAACATCACCAAGTGACCTGAAAATACAGTGTTAGAAATCAGAACGCTGGTGAGAGACTGACATTAATGGCTGGTTATACTTCCCTTAAGAGCTTAATAATCCTTGATGAATAAAAAAAAAATCTCCTATGATGAAGAAGTAAAACATTCTAGAAAGTAAACAACGTCTGACAGAAGATTCTTCCTCTGCTGAGAACTCAAAAAGAGACATCATGGCTCACCTGCAAGTGTCTGTCACAGGAGCTCCAGGCACCGTACAGACTGCTGGGTTTAGACAGACGTTCCCTTACAGAGAAGGTATGTTCCCATACAGGAGAAAAGCTTTCTTATAAGGCTCATGGATGCTGAGGTAAAAGACAGGAAGTTAAAACAATGGATGTTGCAGGAAGCTTGTATCTTATCTAATTTTAATGTTAAAATGCAGAGCAGAGGCAGATCTGAGGGTAACACTTGTATGAGCATCGACACTGGCACACACTAATATTTTACACTTTATGCAGACATTTGTGTTTCCTTGTTTACACCATGTGCTTCTAACTATGGTTTTTCATTTATCTGTCTTTCTGATGCCTATGCTTTCTTGAAAAGAACTGGTGGGTTTTAAAAGTTTTTAAGATGACAATTCTTTGAAGAGTTAAGGAATAATTCCATTTCTTATTACTTCTCTTATCTTTAAGATTATAATAATTAATTACATCCTTTCCCCCTTCTCATTCCTCCCTCCAAACCATCCCATACATCCCTCTCTGATATTCTGAATCTTAGAATCTTTCTGCCCCCACTTCTGCAATGTTCCCTGAGACTTTTTTAGGCCTCAAAACCATCAAAACCATGTGCTCTGTGCTGTTGTATGAGAGACACATCACAACATGCTTGAGCATCAGGAGTAATTGTGTGCTAAGGTTATGTTTGGAGACACTGTCAAAAAGAAAACTGCTTGGATACCCAAATGCTTTGAGAGGCAAGGGGCTGGATGTTGTGAGAACCAGGCTGTTTCTATAAACATGCATTGGTCCTCTCTGTTTGGTGAAGAGGGCTTTCATCCACAGGTCAGCTCCCTTCTTGTGACATCTCTCTTCTTCTTCCCATACCTCATACATGTCCCTTGTGCAGGTGTGGGTGATACACACATATACACTCACATTCACACATATATACATATCACTGTGAACATATACACACAAGGGTGCATGTACATGCATGTGCATACACATATGTACAGTACGAATACACACCCATATACAAACACCCTTGAGTTCAGCATGCCTTCCTTGGCATGAGTGGTCTGTGGCTTCCAGGGTAGCCTTGATATCTTAAAGGCTTTTTGAAATTGGAGACAAGCTTTTTTCACTAGGAATGTACAATTTAGTAAAGTACACTGTAGGCACTCAGTTCTGTCCCCCAGAATATACAGTACACTGTAGGCACTGAGCTCTGTCCTCTAGGGGATAAAGTACAGTATAGGTGCTTAGCTGTGTGTCCCCCAGGGTATAAAGTACACTGTAGGTGCTCACCTGTGTGTCCCCCAGGGTATAAAGTACACTGTAGGTGCTCAACTTTGTCCTCCAGGGTATAAAGTATACTATAGGTGCTCACCTCTGTCCTTCAGGATATAAAGTACACTGTATGTATTCAGCTTTGTCCCCCAGGGTTAGAGTACACTGTAGGTGTTCATCTCTGACCCCCAGGGTCAGAGCACACTGTAGGCACTCAGCGCTGCCCCCAGGGTATCCAGTACACTGTAAGTGCTCAGCTCTGACCCCCAGGGTAGGAATGTGGTGAAGCACAGAGTCAGGACTGCTTCTGGTGTTTCAAGCTTGGGCTTGATGAACTAACTTGGGGCACTCTTATTTCCTGCCTGTTTTCTCCAGGTTAGCTGGTGGCAGGGGTTGGGAGGGCCCCCCCCCCCATTGCTTCTCCAAGTACAAGTTTCCATCTAGAGTTTCTCATATCATAGTAATCATTATTGATTACTTATAACTGAAAAGCAAGAATAGTGTTCCGAATGCCTGGAAAACAGAACTACATCTCAGACAGAGGCATAATGGGTGTGAAGGGCTTCCCCCTGATTTTAGATAAAGATTGCCTTAAAGACACACACACACACACACACACTCAAGAGACACAAATGCATGTCTCTTTTTAAAAAGGGCGACGTTGATAGTGGTATTCTGTTTCTACTTGAAAACAAGAGAATTCTTAATTATTTACTTGCTTATACTCCAAGATATAATCCACTTTTCAAACTTAATGACAAGTCCTTAGAATCCCTTGAAATTCCATACAGGAAACATGACTCATCATAAAATTTAAGGCCGTGCATTGTAGTTTGAAGATATCTTTGGCTGGATCACATTGTCCTGCCTCTAGCTGCTCCAACTGCCTGAGGAAGACAAGGGAGGGACAAGGCTGAGCGCCATACACTTAAGTGAGGAAATCCAGATTCAGAGAGATCTGGGGCTGGCCACAGCTGCACAGAAACTGGCCGTGGACTCTGACATCTGATGTAGGTCCAATACAGTGTTAATGCTAGGAACCCATGAAGGACCTCAAGGATGCTACTTCCACTGAGAGGCTGATCTTAGTTGCTTTTCTATTGCTGTGATGAAACATGACCAAAACAACTTAAAAGAGGAAGTGTTTGCTTTGGGGCTCATGGCTTTGGAGGGTTGGAGTCCATGAGCATCATGACAGGGAATTCGGACATAGCAGGCAGGGATGGTGCCGCGGAACTCAAACAGTAGCTGAGAGCCTGCATCTCCATCTACAAAGAGGAGACAGAGACAGTTAGTAGATATTGATTTATTAGTGACTTACAGCACAGATGGCACTACCTATTTGTCAAGCCTGACTTCACTTGCTCCGTGGCACTGAATGACCTGGAGAAATTGCTCAGTAACCTGTGAACTGCCACATACATGTCTATAAAATCATACTTGCCTGCCTGCCCCACCTTGTGGCTTTAGAGTATGAGACTAGGTACCACACTTTCAGCAGCTGTCCCTGCTTTGATTTGCCTATGACACTTTTAGTCTTCCATTTTTATTGGTGTTTGAGTGCTTATTCTAGAAAGACTCTGGCAATAACAAGCATTTGAAATCTCAAATCCTGCACCCAGTGGCACCTGTCCTCCAACAAGGCCACACCTCCTAATCCCAAACAGTTACACTAGATAGGGACCAAGTATTCAAACCTATGAACCTGAGTCTAAGTCCTCTGGCAGTTTCCTAGAGTTATATATTCAATGCCTTCTTTACAGCCTCTGTTGAGTCACATGCAGGGCTGGAGTTACTGTGAATATTTCGCCTACGAGACAATTTGTTCCCATTAGAAATAATTACATCAAGTTTGTTCTGAATAAACAATTCCAAAGCAGTGGTCCTTATGTATAGGATTCAGCTTCCTCTCAAACTGTGTTTGGGCTATTCTATGACACCTCGTGCTGTTTAATGTAAGAAATTTGATGTAAAGTAGGGAAAGTCCTATCAACGAAAGGGTTAATGAATTTAGATGATCTATTAGCTCCTTTGCAGCTCTGAGCTCTCATTATTACCATTCAAATTTCTAAATTCACCTCACCTGGAAGAGATGCTGGTTATATAGTATTGAAGTTGATAATTGGCTTGCACAAATAATACCTACACACACACACTTTCACACACACATACACACACTGTCACACACACATTTATACACACTCTCTCACACATACATTCACACACACACACTCATACACACATTAACACTCTTTCACATACTTTCTCCCTTCTCTCTCTGACACACACACACACACACACACACACATACACACACACACACACATGCACACATGCACACTATACATGTGTTGCAAATGATTTTCAGTACAGAACCAGCCCATGTGAAGAAGCTGACACTAGTCATTATGAAACCACAGGATCTATACCAATAACAACAAATACAGAGATGACCAAAAACCACTCTATTTCAATCATTGCAGTCAGTGATGTTGAAGCTTGATCAAGTCTGAAGGACAACATGGCTGTGACTTGGTGCCAGGGATGGGCAAGGCAGGCTTTGTACTGCACCTATACAGATCAATGGCCCACCCAAGGCTTCCAAAGCTGTGGAGTGGCATTGTGCCAGGAAGATACTCTACCACCAGTCTAGTTGGATGAGAATTTTCCACCCACCTCGGGTGACACTGGGTAAGTCACTATCAATCTAGGCTTCAGTTTCCTCAACAAAAAAGGAGAAAAGGGCAGAAAAGAAAAAGCTGGAGCAATTTCTGTCTGCTTGCAACATTCTGTTGCTTTGGGACATTTTTCAATTTGCCTGAACCAGTTGCCTTCCTGTTAGCCAGACATCTCATTTCTTCCTTCTTCTTTGCTTCCTTAAAACAACATAAATATTTGTTTTGTAGTGAATAAATTGGAAATCACAAATTTGCACTGGTTTCAGAATCTGCCTATGAAAATACATTTGCTAGTTAAATTCCATTTATTAAAGTTTAATTGCAGACTCAACCCTGCCATTCCTGGCTGATGTTCAAATGGCATTAGAGAGAGCCGAAGCTGGGAACTGGACGGGCAAGTCTTCATTTATTTTCCTATTAACCAGCATTGCACTTTCTGAAGATTTGAAGTTGACTAAACCAATCAGAAAGAGGGGAAAGTGGGCATCAGAGAGACAACTATGTGCACTGCAATTAAAATGGCTAGATGGGACTGTTGAGCTCCCAATTCACCTCTCTCCTTCTAGCGAGACTTAAGGGGGGAAAATCCAGATAGTAGACTGATATTAGCCAGGAGACAGACAGCACCAGGCAGCGAGGGTAAAATGCTCCTCAGAGTGTGCAGACATGAAAGCAAGTGAAGGAAAGTTAAAAATTACCAGAGAGCAGGCAGGACACCTGCTAAAGCGCCTTTGCCTGTGTCACAGCTGGAAAGAAAAATGAAAGCCAAGCAAACAACTGTCCTGGAAACCTGAGATCATCCCCCCCCCCATGAAAAATTACAGTATGCAAAAAATGGGGGGGGGGAAATCTCAAAGTATTAGGGTGAAATTTTCATCAGGCTCCGCATATAAATAGCAGAGGAGAGGAGCAGGCTGCTTTGAAAACAAGATGAGCTTGAGCTCTGTGTGCTGAGAAGCCGGTGGTAATTAATGCAGAGTCTATGACTTTGAATGAGGGATGAATAGGGGGCCTGACAATGGGTAGGTTTTCTTCTTTTCTTTTTTTCTTCTTTTCCTTTTTTCCCCCCTTTCTCTTTCTTTTCTTCTTTTTTTAGGTTAAAGCATTGAAGAAAGAAAGCTGTTGAAAGATAGCTACTGGGAGGGCTACAGCTTCAATCTACCTTGTGTGGCTTTCCTGTGGGCTGCGGTGGGGGTTTGTTTTGTCTCTCTCCGATAACATCGGAGGTAATTTGCACCAATTTCATTTTTTGTGCGTGCTCCTCAATGTTTTCCCTTTCTGCTGGATTTTTTTTTTTTTTAAATATTATTTTGGCAGGATCGGGTCCTTTGATGATCCTTTTGAGCAAATGGTTTGCCCCAAGTTCAGATGAAGCTAGCTCCGTCTTCTTTTTCATTTATGACATGAAGAGGATTACAGAGAATAACTTTGTTGCCCAACATCAATGATATATCTTCAGGCTACTAGAAAGGTAGTTCTCAGAAAGTGTGTCTTCTAATAGTTTAGAACCTCCACAGGCTTCAGATAAAACAAGTATTAAACACAGAAGCTCACAAGGGTACCAAGAAAGGTTAAACTCACGAAACCTCCTTCATCTTCGACACCTGAAATACATTTTTTTTTTTTTGACTCTCGAAGTGTGATCATGGTAGAGACAGCTGCAAGATCTTATATAACAGAAGACAGACAACGACAGAGAGGGAGTCACACGGAGCCATGTTAGTGCGAGAATACAAATACACCCTTCTAAAAAGACCAGTAAATTATAGTGGGCAAATATAAAGATATCTGTAAATTCAGAAAAATGGTGTATAGACATTTTCACATAGATACAGTATGATTAATTTTTTTTTCTTTTAGGAAAACCACCTAAGAGAAACCAAAGTTGAGTTTTAAAAATAGCTTAGGCATTCTCACAGTTGGGGATGCATGGTGGAATCCCCACTCAGCACGCTTGTGAGAATGTGCATCCTGGGTTCAGGGCACTATTGATTGCAACTGCAGCCTGGCCGTTTCCAAACCTGCTTCTTTCCATCCTGACTGTTGCTCTAATCTTTGCAAATTTGGTGGACCTTTCTCAGGGTTGTTAGGTGAGACATTCATGAGAACTGCCTTTACCAAACACCCTGGAATTTGGCTGGAGTCATGTTTTGTTTTGTTGAGACAGAGTCCGACTGTAGCTCTGGCTGTCCTAGAACTATGTAGACCAGGCTGGCCTTAAACTCACAGAGATCTGCCTGCCTCTGCCTCCTGAATGCTGGCATTAAAGGCACATGCCACCGTACCCAGCTTTCAAGGCAGAGTCTTAATACCATTTAGATGCATTTTTTGATTCTTTTTAAATAGAGTCATTTTAATTTTGATTTCTGTTTGTTTGTGAGACATAGTCTCATGTTGCCTAGGCTAGCCTTAAACTTCTGATCTTTGTGCTTCTACTTGTGTGTTGTGATGATAGAGAAATACTTCCATGCCTGGTATATATGGTGGTAGGGATTGACCACAGGGCCCTGTAAAACAAGCTCGTTACCTACTAATCTATACCCACAGCCAGACACAGTTTTGTTAACTGTGGAACTAACTACAATTTTTATTTTCAACTTTTTTCATACAAGGGGCTATTGCCCCACCCCTAAAAATCTTTTGGGTTCTATTTTGTCTTCCAAGGACATATGGACCTTTAGCTGAGTCTTTATGGACTTCTGCGGCCTCAACTCCTGCTGTCCCCTTCTCATGCTTTCAATATGTCAGCCAGAAAAGTATTTAAAGTTCTGACCCTGATCCTGTCTGTCTATCCCTCATGCCGCTGGTCATACAATTCCCCCCTCTATCTCCCTTCTCCTAGCTTCTCAACACCTTATAAATCCAAACCTTCTACTTTAAACACCCTAAAGAATGTCAACATACTTGAATAAAGTGCTTGGAAATGGGTCTTTTCAGATCTTCTTGGGAAGTAAAGTTTACAGACTTTTCAGAAGCCAGTTTAATGGTTTCTAGCAAAATGTCACATGCCTTGTGATGTAATTATGTGCTTTCCTGAAGACCGGGGGAGACTATTGAGCAAGAAGGATAGCATCAACCGCAGTCTCAGAAAATCTGCAACAACCCTCCTACACACAAATAGAGACTTCACTCCATAAATGATCATCCGGAAATGAGAGAATCGCCACCTGTCACGAGTAGCTTCACAGTCTGATGTTTCATGATACAGGGTTATTGATTTAACTACCTCGTGAGAGACCTCTGATGTGTGTAAGTATTGTGCACACTGACATCACTCTCACGGTCTCTGAAAACAAGATAGAAAGAATGCATCACTTGTTCATTTGGTCCGTGTCTAGGTTCTGGATGACAGACTTCTTATGTGATGTACAACTGAACATGGCTGTCAAAGCATGCAGATCACAGCAACAATCACTGAATGCACGTTACTAAGACAGAGAAACTTGGCTGAAGGGCCTCCATGCCCTGTGAGCCAACTATACGATATTCTGGGAAAAGGCAAAGCTGTGGAGTCAGTCAGGAAACAGGTTCAGACTAGCCAGAAGCTCAGGAAAGGGGTGTGAATGTAGAGGGCAAAAGACATCTAGGTGTCTACGTTGCTCTGTAGAATAGTGTAATATTGGGAACAGGAGAGTGTGTATTTGCCAGAAACTCAAAATGAGGTATGCACACCATACCCACACCCCCCCCCCCACAGACACACACACAGATACACACACACAGACACACACATGCACACATGGGGGAGGGATCTCTAAGGTAAGCTATAGAATCTGGTTCATAATGTATCAGTACAGGTTCATTGTTATAACACATGTACTACACATTAGTGCTTTAACTGGAAATTTGAAGGAGTACTTCAGAGTCACCACGTGGAGCCTCTTGTTTTTATCAGTTTGTTTTGTTTTTTTTATCTCAATAATAAAATAGTTTAAGAAAAGTCTCAAATGAAAGTTCAAAAAGAAAGACCTCAAGGCAGGCATATTGTAGGCCTTCAGTACTCTGCCTAGAGGAGGAACATAAGACAGAGAAAGAAAAAGTCACGCCTTTTGAGGAAAGCCAGCCTGACAGTCAGCCATGGTGGACAAGGAGCCACATGCTGTACAGGAGAGCCCTGGGAAAGAATGTTCACGTTCAAAGCATCAGAGAAAGCATATTTAGGCTCTGGTCAGCAACTAAGAGAATGAGACCAAAAATAAAAAAAGAAGAAGCCATGGACCAGGTAGACCAAACAAACATCATGGTGGCCTGTAGGGACTGTTACTAATGGGAATTCTTTAAAGGAAAAGCACATTATCTCATCAAAAGGCTAATTATTCTTCCTGTCTCTTTGGCACAGCTTTGGGTGAACTGACCCCTTGACTAGGTGATTGGCCTGACCACCTAGGTTAACTCTTAAGGAAAAACACACCTGTAAGTCTGCACCTTCAGACTTCTTTGTTTGTTTGTTTGTTTGTCCCATTTACATCCTGATCACCACCACCAACCCTAGTGCTCCCTTAAACAATTCCTCCTCCCTCTCTTTCTCCTCCGAGATGGTGGAGCCCCACCTCACTATCCCTGGACCCTGACACATCCAGTCTCTGCAGGGCTAGCCATATCCTCTCCTTGGCAGGTAACAGCTTTCCCATGGTGGGTTGGCCTTCTGTGCTACTCTCACTACATCAGGTGTTACTGTTAGGATGCTGGGGGTGCAGGGCAAGAGCTATGGGGAGTGTGCTACTCTAGTCCATTAGGCTGAGGAGATGTCCCAGCTAGTAAAGTTTGAACCTGAGTTTGATTTCCAGAACTCACATGAAAACAAACAAGCAAACCCACAAAAGGCAGTGCATGATAGAACATGCTTGTAATCTCAGTGCTTCAGAGGCATGGATCCCCAAGGCTGGCTGACAGCCTAGCCTAACTGGTGAGTTCTAGGTCTTCATGAGAGACCCTGTCTCAGAAAAAAAAAACCAAACCAAACCAAACCAAACCAAAACAACAACAACAACAAAAACAAAAAACCTGATGCTACAAGAGAAAAAAAATGACACCCAAGGTCGTCCTCCAACATCCACTCACACAATGCACCCTTCCCTCACATAAATGTGTACACACATACATGCATGCACACACAATAATAGGCTACTAATCTCATGAAAAAAATAAGTACAGTATATTCTTGTGCTAAGAAAGAAAACATTTTCGAAACAATTCATACTCTTCTGCCAGAGCGCAGCTTAAGTGTGCACTGTTCCACACACAAGTTGGTGAATGCACAAGCGCCACAGGTTCTTGTGCCCTTCTGCTCACAACAGCATCCACTATAGGAAGAACCCAAGGAACACTGAGGCACAGGGGTGCACAGGTAAGCACACAAAGAAAGAGAGATGAAAGCATGTGCCTAACAAAATACGCTTGCACGATGCTGTGTGTCCACACCTTATATCTGGGAAGCATTGAATCAGCCTTGAGAGACACATGAACATGCTTGTGTGAAATTTGTATCTTCAGACACTTGAAAGAAAAACGAGGTAAAATCTTTATTCTATTTCATCATTTCTCTATTAGGTGACACCAGTACTTTGAACAATCAACAATATCTTACAAACACACGGTTTGTCTTATTACCAGATCTCTTTATGAGAATCCTGGCCAGTTCTCCCCTGCCCCACTTTCTCCCCATACATATAATTTAGTGCTTTCAGCATGCATGAAAGAAACAAAAATTACCTAGAATTAAAATGTCACCGTTTAAGAGATTAAAATGTCACATCCTTATTTTTTATTTACCTTTTAGATTCTGGTGGGCACTGTTTTTCCCACTCCAGCAACTTCTGGAAATTCCACGTGTGAAGACTGTTTTGTAAGATAGAGTAGCAACTGAAAGCACAAGGCCACAGTTTTCAGCTGGGGTTTGAAGGGGGGTATACAGTACATAGCATGGTCCTTCAGTTGCTTCTGCTCATGAGTAGAATATACTGTTGAATGTGTCTCTCCTCAGAGCCATCCACTGCAGCTAACACTCATACTGTTAGACACGAGGTAAAGATGCCCCATAGCCTAGACTTTTCGTGACTTTGTTTCTAGTAGGACTTTAGGTCCCTGGTGCCCCATATCTCTGAGTTCTGGCAGCCTGGCATTTCTCTGTATTGGAGAACTATCTCCCTCTATCTCTCTCTCACCATGGATTCTGGAAATCAAACTCTCTTCTGGAGCGGTGGCAGGTATAGACAGGAGCAGAACCATCAGTAGAAGGACACCTCATAACTGTCTGAATTTTGTCTTTGCTCCCATTCTGCCAGCAGCCGTCCAAAGCTGGAACTATGACTCTCCTTACTCTATTTTGTTCTCCACCACCTGCTCTGCTGACATCTTTTCTGCTACCATAAACAGTGTTATTTATTGTTATTATGAAGAGGAAATCAGAGTTGTCATTTGTCAGGTACATTATATTATTATTATTATTATTATTATTATTATTATTATTATTAGACAACAGAATCTCATTTAACCCAGGCTAGTCTCAACAAGTTCTTTGTATAATCAGGAACATCACTGAAATTTCTGATTCTCCTGCCTCTAACTCTTTAGTGCTAGGATACAGGCATGTGCTACTCTTCCTGTTTTTGTGAGATACTAAAGATTAGACCCAAGGCCTCATGCATGCTAGGCCAGCACTGTACCAAATAAACTACATTCCACCCCCAGCCTGTCAACTGCCTTTTCAAATTAGTCTTCCAAATGCCTGCTCTGAACTTGGGCCAGGCTGGCTGTAGCAGGAGCTCAAAAGCACTTTCTCTGATAAGGTGGCCTTCTTCCTCCTCAGAGATGTAACAGGATTCTCCTGTGCCACTGATTTTTCGATTAACTGTTAGTTGTAATGTGAATTAAGTTTTTAAAGCATCCAAATTGCAAATATTTAATATGAAGATTAAGATTTTAATCCTCAAAGTTTTCAGAAACAACATTTGTAAGACATGTTTGAATCCATGCATAAAGATGTCCATTGGGACAAATGTGTCTCCATTTACAAAAACATTTAATATCGTTGCTCAGATAAATGAGTCTAGCACCATTGAGTCTTCTGGAGGAATTACCAAGCTTCTATTTGTTTCTGCTTAGCTGGTGGTTGTTTATATTCACACTACTGCCACTTCTTGTTATGGGTGTAATTAACACCGACCCAGAGACATGGACCCTTATACTCATGGGAAGAAGCCAGGCATAGTGTGCACTAAGTTTAGTCCAACTTAAACTGTACAGTGGGCTTGAGGCAAGCCTGGGCTACATGATAATCTAAAAAAGGAGGAAACAGAGAAAAGAATTATCATGGGAAGCAGAGAGGTTTCATGTTGTCTATTACTTTGTTAGAATGTTGGTGCACTGTCTGGGCATGTAGCAGGCACTTTACTCATATGTACACATATCTGTACACCTGAGTGTACAGATATGAAAGTTCAATGGCCTCTTTGCTTGTGTTCTTGGTGCATTTCTTTGATTTGTCAGTAGAACAGTCAATGGATGGAATCTGTATAATGATGCTGTTGAAAATGTAGTTTTTCGAAATCAAAATGTGTGCACTCAGGACCTCTGGTGGCTGTGGCAATTGTGTTTCACCTTTTATGTCACTTTCTGTGTGTGTGAATTGAGACACAAACGTCACAGGGATACTACGATGTTCAGAGACACATTTGGAGAGTTGCATCAGTGTCATAGTTAGAATCCATTGTCAACTTGACACACAGGGAAGAGGAACCTCAGCTCAGAAATAGCCCACATTAGATTGGCTTGTGGGCATGTCTGTAGGCATTTCCTTGATTTCTAGTTGATATGGGAGGGCCCAGCCTACCATGGGCAGTGTTATCCCTAGGCAAGTGGCCCTGGGCTGACGAAGAAGCAAGCCACTAATTAGCCTTTCTCTGTAGTTTCTGCCTTAAGCTCCACCGAGTTCCTGCCATGGCTTTTCTAGATGATGAACTGTAACCTGTCAGTCAGATAAACCCTTTCCTCATCGAAGATACTTGCGCCCCCCCCCCCCATGCTTTATCACATCAACAGAGAAGCAAGTTAGTACAATCAGTATCATTCTAGATTCAGTCAGAGTGGTACATCTCAAACCCTTGACAACACAGGGAGGCAATCACTAGTATGACATTAATTCTTTGAAATAAATTCTTTGAAATGGAGGCAAGGTCTAGATGGAGGACTGCTACTAACTAGACTGTTGTGAGTCTAGTATTTTAGGTTCATGTCTACAGAGCACCCACGTGTTTGTTTCAGTCCCTTCCCTATGGCTTTAGCCCTTCCATGTGTTACATCAGCTCCTCTAGGGAGACTAGTTCATGTCCTTTACATACATGACTCAAGAGCAGAGGAGGTTGCTTTAGGGAAGATATATTGTAAATAATGATAAACTGTGGCTGAGGAGATGGATCAAATGTGAAGACCTGAGTTTCAAGGTACCTGTAACCCATTTCTGGGAAGACTGGGGGCTAGGACCTCTGAGACTTATTGGTTAGCCAGTCTATCCTACTCTTCAAGTTGCAGGATCATTGAGAGACCTTGTCTCAAAAGACTGAAGACTGTTGAAATGGCTTAGTGGGAAAGGTACTTGCCACCAAGCCTGAAGACCTGACTTTGATTCTTGGGTCACCTGATGGACAGAGAGAACCAACTAAATGCAAATTATCCTCTGACCTCTACATGCCTTTCCCACCTCCAAATTAATTAATGTAATAAAATTTTTAAATTAAAAAATAAGCTGAAAGAGATTGAAGAAGACACACATGTCAACTTCTAGCCCATCTGTATACCCATGCCCACACTCATACAGGCATGCAGAATCAAACACAAACACACAGACAATATGCCCAATGTTTAGCGAACACTTACTTTGTGCCGAGTACTGTATTAATCACTTGACACAGTACCTGATCAACCCCCATCCCACTTTGCAGATGGGCAGAGGCAGAACAAAGAGCTTTGACTCTAAAACCCAAGGCTTGAGACTGCTAGGTAGAGCCAAGGTCTGAAGCATGCAGCCAAGCGTTCAGGTGCTTTGCTGGAAAAACTCCTTGGAAACCACAGAAACGAGCAAACAAAGGCCAATGGTAAATGAATAGTCAAGGAGCTTGTGCCCAGGACAATAATTCTGTTTCTTGGACGTCTCTGTTTTTCTTCCCAAGTAGTTTTGCTTTTAAGATATGGTTATCCACTTCTGCTTTTGGGGTAGCAGTATTTTTCACACAGAGACAGAAGTCACCATGGACACCGTGTCCCTCAAGGGCTGATCAGCATCCAAACCCAGAAGCCTCTTTTCCTCTCCTATATCAAAGTTTCTGCTGCCCATTTTTTAAAGATACAGTAGATTTTATCAGTTTCTAATAACATTTTCTCAAAAAAGCTTTGGCCTCCAAAAATTCCCACAAGATACTTAACATGTAGCGTCTCTGTCCCCCTGCACCCCCTGCCACGTTTGTGGTCGCTGTTGTTACTCTGTGCCTGGATCTGGGTTGTTACTTAAGATCAATAAATGAATTATTACAATGAAATGATTATGTGAATGCTGGGTTGTTTGTACTGAAGATAAGTTCTTCACATAGGCAACAGTCTACTGCCTCCGCCATGTTGGTGTACTAAGTTATTCTGGAATAATCCGCACCCTCAACAAGAAAGTTGGCCATGCGGCTTCAGAGCAGTGGGGAGCCGGCCAGGGTGGCTCTCCCTAGCAATCTACCTCAATGAGATGAAATTACAGGAACAAAGTCAGGCGTGTCATGAGGCCTTCAAAGACCCTAGACCTGCCTGGTTGGAGACGGGAGCTGTGGAAAGCATAATTACTAGGCCTCATCCTCACACACCTCACAGAGACAACTGACCATGGCTGCAGCACGCAGATGAGAGGCAGCAGGCTGGGAGGAGGCAAGGAACAGATAGTGCAAGGAGTGAATTCTAGTTGCCTTTAATCACACTGCCTATCTTCTCTCATGAGGGGAGGAAACAAGGAATGGTGGCCAGAGTTTAGAGATTTTTACAAGCCAGAGCTGCAAAGCAGAAAATGAAGAGTGTCTTCTCCCATTCCAACATTTGACACCTGCGGAGGGAATCTTGATTTGGTCTAGAGATTCAGGTGTGCCCAATCTGCAGTTCCCTACTCCCCCAATAAAGCTACTTAAAACATCATGAGGTTTGTCTTTTTATAACTTGATTGTGCAGTCCCCAGGTGAAACTTGTAGGTGACAGTGTTGTGTGCAATGCCAAAAGGTTAGACATACCGCATCTCCTGTGGGTTTGGGTAAGAAGGTTTATTATCAGAAACATCTGGTCCATGGTTGAAGACAAGGAAGGGGGATACAATCTACTCAGATGTTCACAGAACAGACTGTAATTTAAGCCAGCATTTATGCTGTCCTGGGGATTGTGGGCCCTGTAGCCCAATTCACTCTCTTATTCCCAAAGAGTCTGGGAAAGGCTGCAGTCAGCTACAAAGCCATATCACATTACAAGGAAGACTTGGAGGAGACACTGGAAGACCTGGAGCTGAGATGGACAAGCTGGGTGACCTGAGCATCTTTCAGGTAGTTGCCAAATGGCTGGGTTCAAAGGAACAATGAAGAGAGAAGAAGCCGAAGACATGTTATCAACAGCGTGGGGCCAGGGTCACGAACCCATTCCCATTACCAAGAAAAGCCTTCGTCTATGTCAAATCTCTGAGCAGGAGAAGTGGAGGGCATTCTAGTGGCAAGGAGACATCATGGACAGGATGCAGTTGCTGCAGTTACAAGGCCTTCAACAGATCCAGCAAGAATGGATGCTGTGCAGGGCAGTAGGATGAGTCAAATACAGAAGCAAAAGCGAAAATGAAATTCTGATACTGACTGAACAACTTGGTATATGACCCACCTTCCTTTTCAATGAAAGTTTAACCCTCCCTGGATAATAAGTTCAGTCCAAATTAAGTTATAATGTTCTTGGGGATGATAATATGTGTCTTGTTAATAGTTTCTTTTTTTTCCTCCTCAGATGTACTCGGCTGGTGTCTTTCACCGACAGGTGACAAGCGCTTTTATATGTTCCTGTGAGTCTCCTTTGATAGCCAGTTGCTGGAGCCTCTGAGTCTACCCTCCACTTGGTATGATAGTGGCTTTTTATAGCTCTACATGAGTACACAGAGTAGAGTTTCAGCACAGGCTGCATGAACCCGACAGCAGACCAGACATCAGTAACTGTGTCCCAAGGTAACTCAAGTTCAAGTTTATCCAGCTTTTCCTACCAAACGTCTTGTATTTCCATCTCAGTGGCAGGCCCAGCTTTCCCCCAAACACCTGAGACTGGACCTTAGTATCCCTGCTTGACTTCTCCTGCCCCTCCCCCTCTCTGTCCCAGTCCTGCTCTGCCTCTGTCACAGAGATGCTTTTGCCGAAGTCCAGCTAACTTCCTCTGAGAACAGCAGCAGTTGCCCCATTAGCTCAGCTTCTAGTTGTCAATCTTTTACCTTTTCTTACCTCAGCTGGAAAGGCTTGAAGAAGAGAAAACCTCTCAGCTTTGGGGGCAGCGGTGTGCCTTAAGCCAAGGTTCTAAGTGGGATCCCTTAGATCTTCATGTCACTCAATTGCTTCTCCCTTTCCTCCCTCTCAGCATTCCTCCCTTCTTTGTATACACACCCTTTCTGCTTCTGCTCTGTTTCTCTCCTCCTCTCTTCAATCACGACCTAAAGAGAGAGCACCAACACAATAGTGTGCATAGGAAATGAGAAGAAGCCTGTTTTCTTTTGTGTACCTCTCCATCTTCCCCCCTTCCTTGCCCTACCCTGTCTCTCAGATTCACACACAATCAGATTTCTCCCATCACTAAAAAGCTCATTTCCTCTTCCTGTCTCCTCTATGCATCTTCCTTCAGCTCCTTCAGACAAAACCAGGACATCATTAAGAGGTCCTGAGCTCCGTAGCCCACCTACAAGTCTCAATCGATGGCACACCCCAAGAAGAACTGCTAGGAGGACTTCCCAATCCATGAATGAAAGGCAAACCTGGAGTGGTTCAGAAGTCTTCTTTGTTAGGAGACCCTTTGAGCTCTCAGAATAACTGTCGCCTTCAAGAAAGAGTTTTGAAGAGTAAAAAACTTCGATAAACATCAGACCAGATTAAATGAAATTATCAATATCTCTATGACAGGGGGTTAATGAGAGAGTGTGGGATGAAAGATGCTTGTTCCTGACAAGATGCAGCGGTCCCATGGGCTTTAGAGTATTAAGTGAGGGTATACCCAAGATACACCGCTCCTCCTCCAGACAGCTGAGAGTTATTTCCTGCTTCCTGCAAACCACTGTTCATGTTCATTTGTTCAATTTTTATATTTGTTCTTTTGATTAGTCATTTGAGAAAACAGTCTAACAACAGCTCTTACATATAAAATCAGTGTCTCCTTGATTTTCACTTGGGTTCATGCATTTTGTTCTTCCTTACACAATGAGGGAAGACAAAAGACAGGGCCTTCAATTAGGTATGGATTCAGTTGGACACTCAGTTGGATAATGTTTTACATGTATCTTAGGGTTATTATTGCTATGATTAAACACCATTACCAAAGCAACTTGGGGGGGGGGGTGGGATAGCATTATTTAGCATATACTTCTGTTCATCATTGAAGGAAATTGGACAGGAACTCAAACAGGGCAGGGACCTGGAGGCAGGAGCTGAAGCAGAAACCATGGAAGGATACTGCTTACTGACTTGCTTCCCAAGGCTTGTTCAGACTACTTTCTTATAGAACCCAGAACCACAGTGTAGAGGTGGTCCCAACTGCAATGAGCTGGGCTCTCCCCCAGCAATCAATAACTAAGAAAATACCTTACAGCTGGAACGTATGGAGGCATTTTCTCAATTGACATAAAAATATACAACACAACATGAATTGTTTAACTTAATCATTACAACATTGTTGTTGTCTGGGGAGTTACTCAGAGAAGGCAACTTCTTATCTTTTAGAATGTCTTCAGACAGGTCAAGTCTTATTCTGAGGATATGAAGAGAAAAAAGTGTACTGTGGTGGCTTGGATGAAAATGGTTCTCATAAACTCAATTGTTGGAATACTCGGTGCTCAGTTGGAGGACTGGGAGGGACTAGGAGGTTTGTCGCTGGGGACAGGTTTTAAAGTTTCTGAAGTCTTCCATCATTTCCAGTGTGCCCTCTCTGCCCCCTGCTTGTGAGATGTGAGCTCTCAACTGTTCTTGTGGCCATGTCCTTACTCCATCATCGGGGACTCTCACCCTGTGAAACTGTAAGCCCAACAAAATGCTTTCTTTTATAAGTTGCCTTGGTCACGGTGTTTTACCACAACAATAGAAAAGTAACTAAGACAAGTGTGGTGATTAAAAAGTTCATCCAAGTGTGAAATAATGGATTTAAACCCCAGCTCTGCCCTCTCCCAACTGTTGACTAAGCACTCGAGTCTTGGTTTCATCATATGAAGGCATCAAGAATACCCATGTCAAAGGGCTTTACTGATGACTAAGTGGATTAATATCTGAAATGTTGGTCATCTCATGACACTTGATTATTACTATGTTTCTTAACAGAATACATAGATATTTTCCAGACACTGAAGCTCATCTTTGTAACACAGAGCACTGCAGGGCCCTCAGTCCAGTCAGCATCAAATTCCAAGACTGCCAGGTCAATCACAAAAATCCCAGATCAATTAACTTGTGCTTGCTGACTCTTTGCAGATCCTACCAAGGGAACCAGAGTAACTTTGGACCACTCACTGGAAGGACTTCCATACCATGCTGATTCCTGGCGACTTTCATTTTGCTTTCTACAAGTTTGGAATATGAAAGTCCAAATAACTTCCAAAAGACTCTAATCTGGGGAGAGAGATTCTAAGGAAGAGAAGCATCCCAGAGTTATTTTGTTGATGTATCCTCTCCATGAATGAATCAAGGATGCTGTAGACAACTTCTAGGCTTTCCAGTGATTGGTATTTAGCTAGTTATGTATTCTGTGAGCACAGGAGAGATGGAAGCAGGATCTTACAGAAGAGAAAAGAAGCCAGAGGACAGCAATATGTTGACATAGGCTAAGTCAAGGGTGAGAACCAAGAGCGGCAGTGGATGTGTGTTTGGGTAGTGAGTAGGGGTCAATCTGGAGATCATTTGCAAATTTTGTATATAGTTATCCAAGTTAGAGTTCTTGTACCAGGTGAGCTGTATGAAAGGCAGAGCACAGATTATAAAATTATTTAGGGCTGACATTTCTATATATCAGCAACTTAACAAAGTCAGATCATAGAAATAAAAGTAGACTTACCTGATAGGATTGACTAGGATGGCAGGAAAATAGACATAAGTTTCACCTCAGGAAGCCTACGTAATGACAATGGATATGACTCAAAGACACAAAGACAAATATGAAGACTGGCCTGCAAGCACCAGTCATCAAACCCTTAGCAATGAGAAAAGCCACATGTAACTGCAAACACATCACAGACTACTGGGAAAAAAAAAAAAAAAACTGGTCCTGTGGGTTCTGGAAGCTGGGTGAGCCCTGGGTAATTGTGTATGTCTTCCAAACATCAAGGCACTTGATCAAGATACAAATGCAAATTTAACCCTCCCCCCATCTCAAACACCTTGGGAAATGAGCACATGGATCATCCCAATATTTAAATATTAACAGTCTTGCTACCTGACAATTCTGTGCCATTTCTTCTGGAAGAATTAGAGACTTTCTGCTTCAGTAGTTGAAGTGCTGCCACCTGTCAGAAGACTTCAAGTATAAGTAAGTTCTGTTACTTAGGAAATGCGGGCTTTTTTTGGTGGTGGGGGTGGGCTACAAAACGCACAGTGACATTCACCTCAAGCTGGAGTCTGCTAGGAGCTTACTGACGACAGTACTGTTTCTGAGTAGTTATTAACCAGTAATTTTTGCTGTCTATCCTGGCACTAGAAGAAGTTTTCATAGTAAGTGATGACTTTTTGTTTGGGGATTTAGGAGGTTGTGGGGTAACTGTAAACACAAAAATTCACTAGGGATAGGTACAATGACTGTAGATAAAGACATGTCCCACCAACCCTGCAGAAGCACTTGATTCTAGAAGCATCTTTGGCTCCCGTGTGCTCCTGGGAGGTCCCAAGTCAAGTGTGACATCTTACGCAGCAGTACGTTAAGCAGAAACACGTGTCAGAGAAGGTCTCTAGCCAAACTGCCCTGAAGTCTAAGGCCCTTAGCTGAGTGACCCTGGGCAAGGTATTCAGTGTCCCTGTCAGGTCTTGGTGTGCTCATCTGCAGTCTAGTTCATCTGGTTGATTGGAGAGCCAAATATGAAACATCTATGGAAATCAGCACAGTGCTGTGAGGTACAAGGTATAAATTTTGTAAAAAAACAAACAAAAAAAAACAACAAAAAAAAAAAACCCCCAAAACTAGCTCATTTGGAATCCAAAGTTGTTTATTCTGAACTTGGTGCCATCTAGTAGATAATGAAGGTTATCCTACAGTAGGGTGTGTCCAGGCTGCGTTATCCTTATCTAGTCAGTGAGCAGTCAGTTTCCTGGGAAGAAGACTTAGTAGTAACAGTCATTCCCAAACTCATTCAACTGTGACGTACCTGATAATCTAATTCAATGAGAGTGCTTGCCTATCATTAGCTAGGCAGCGTGGTTATTTTTTCAGAAAAAAAAAATAATGAAAGTTTAAATTATTGTAACCTAGTTCCAGAGCCTATAAAATATATTTTAAAATAATGTTAAAAATGTTAATATTCTTATATTAATGTATATGCAGAGTGAAACAATGTCTCTCTGTGTTTATGTGTGCACAGCTGTGTTTGTGTGTGTATTCATGTCTGTCTGTGTTTGTGTATGTCTGTATGCGTGCATGTGTGTATGTGCATATATGTGTGTCTGTGCATGTGTGTATCTGTGTCTATATATATTTGTGTATGTGTGTGTGTGTGAGTGTGTTTGTGTGTGTGTCTGTGTGTGTTCTTGGAGCAGTCTTAGGTATCATTCCCATTTACTTTCTTTTGGAGACAAGATCTCTTTGAACCAGGAAATCCCCTGAGCATGACACCTGAGGTTGTCCTCTGTCAACATTCACAGGTGCATAAAAACATACAGAGGTCGAAAAAGCACTGTGTTAAGACTATTTTCTGCTTGTTGGTAGAATGTGTGGGTCTCTACCCTTTCACAGACATGGCTATGCGTCTTCCTGTACTAACAGCCAGGTGAGTCACAGAGGCGTGAGTGGAAATCTTCCGAGAGCCCCAGCGAGGAGGCTTCTGCAGTGGTTGCTATGCTCTTGCCAAGTGCTCTGCCAATGAGAGTTATTGGAACTTTGCTCAGCAGCAGCAAACTTCTGTGTGGTGACCCATGGTGATTCTCCTTTGGGGACAGACTCAGGATCTTCATGGCTCTGTCCTAGAGCTACAGAAGGGCCCTGGATTCTGGAGACCCCCTAGAGAATTTTCTATGTGAGTGAGTGAGTGAGTGAATGAATGAATGATCAAAAGATCTTAGGACCAATATGAAGACCCAAGTGCTGACCTCATGTTTGCCTATGAATGGCCGACAGTGAACAAGCAAGTCAGAACATGGGGCAGGCATGGCGACCTCACATGTGACTTCAACTTCTACCCTTCTTTCTGCCCCTATTTGAAAGGATGTGGGCCGGATGGGTGAATGTCTGTCTTCCTCTCTCTCTGACCCTGGCTCTCTTATCTCCAGGAAACATTTTCTGAGTAAGATTCTTAAATCTGAGTTTATCTCCTTCAATTCTCTTTTCAAATCAATTTATAATTTATCTGTGAGCGAGGATATAGCTCAGTAGAATTCTTGTCTGGCATACATTGAGCCCTGGAAATCATCTGTGGGACTACATAATGGAGTGTGGTGGTACATGCTTGCAATCCCAGCTCCCCAGTGGTAGAACTCTCAGTGGTGGTACATGCTTGCAATCCCAGCTCCCCAGTGGCAGAACCAGGGGCATTAGGATCTAAAGGTCTTCCTCAGCTACATAGCACATTTATATAGCAAGCATGGTGTACATACACAAAAGCAAGCAAAACAGTCATAGACACGACCCTTTTAAAGTGTTTCAAAATTAAATAAATAAATTTGTAACCCGTCATGGATCCAGAATCTTACGTGAACTTTTGTCAGAAATGTGTAAGCAAATACAAATGGTTCTAATGAAAGAAGAACCTGTAAGAACAATTCTAGCTCTAAGATTAATATCTGGAGTTCTACTAATTAATTTAACTTAATAAGAAACATTAAATAGTTTAAATACCAGTATTCTAGGGAAGAACAGTATTAAAACAATCCTAATAAACTGTGTATACTTGGCTGGTAGCAAGCAATTCCTTTTTATTGCCTATTTATTTTTTACATGAGCTTGTGTGTTCATATGTGTGTGCACATACCTGTGTGTGTACATGTCTGTGTGTGTATGTGGAGGCCCAAGGCTGATGCTGGGTGTCTTCTGTGGTGTTTTTCTACCTTACTTACTGAAGTCAGGTCTCTTACTGAACCTGAAGCTTGCCAGTTCTGGCTGGTCCGGTTAGCCAGCAGCCTAAGGATCCTCACCTCTGACAAGCAAATGCTGGGGTTGCCGGCAGCTTCTCGTTCACAGGAGGATTCCCCTACATTCACATAGCTTCCGGGGATCTGTGAGCTGTTCTTTGCACTTGTTTAAGCAGTTTATCCATGGACCTCTATTCCTGGTTAGATATTGTCACAGGAAGAATCCGGTGAGGGAAGTTAGTGAATGATAAATACCACAAGGACATCTGAGTGAGCAAAGGGAAACATGGATGTGGAGATGAGGAAGAAGGTAAATGGGACCCAGGAATAGCCTTCCGCAAGCTTTCTAAACCGGCCCTCCTACTCAAGGTAGGATCTACGAAGGATAGAATCCTTTAAGTAAAGTAGACAACAGTGTGTTGGAATTGTTTTGCTGTTGTTTTTTTTATTAACACTTATCTTCTTTCTTCTTATTTGTTTGTTTGAATTCCTTAGCAAGTCAGCTGCATTACTAAGAGTTGAAATTTTGCTTAATAAAATATGCGTCTTGGAAGATGTCGCTCCCACGTTTTTATCCTAGCTAGTGCCGGGCTAATAACGGAAGAGCCATAGCCAGATGGTTCTGTGTTCCAGCTAAACACACCAGGCTTAACTGGAGTTGGTAAACTCTTGGCTTGCAACGTTACCAGGCATACTCGGAAGATGGTGGTCTCTATCCTGTTCACACGGTCTTAGGTAGAAAGCCGATTTGGACACCAAATTCCAAAATGTAGAGGTGCTGGAGGATTTTTTTGTTTGTTTTTTTATTTAAGTAAGAGAAAGCTTTCTTGGGCAGCCTCTTGAATCACTTTCGAACACTTTAAATTCTGCCGATGCAGTAGGGAAGATACTCCATGGGTGAAGCTCTCGGTGCACAAACATGAGGACCTGATTAGATGCCTTGATCCAATATCAAGTCAGATATTGTAACTCACCTGTAATCCCAGCACCTATAGGGTGAGATAGGAGAATCACAACAAGATGGCAGGTCATCTAGCCTGGTATACACATCAGCAAATGGGAGACTCTGTTCCAAACAAGGTAGAAGGGTAGAAGGGCAGACACCCAAGGTTCTCCTCTGCCCTCCACATACATGTGGTGAAACACATGTATGTCTGGCACATACTTACACATACTCTTTCTCACACACACATGTACACACACAAATTAAAAATTGTTTTTTTTTCCAAATTAAATTCCATGGTCCCTTCAAACACAGCCATTTCAGAACTCTTTATTTTCTCATCCGGGGAAAGCAACGACAAAACTACTGAAGAAGGAAAAGTTCAAGGTAGTCATCGTTTTCTACATCTAAGTTACAACTGGACAAAACCGCAAGAAATTCTAATGGAGCACCAACAGAATTCACATAGCAAGTGGCAGGTACCCATCCAAAGCCCCTGACAGCAAGAATGCAGTGCTACATGGAAGAACCCCAAGTTCAGATTGAGAAACTAATTAAAGGAAAGAGGTTAAGCAACAATGGTGCCCAATTTTAATCTCAGCTCCAGGCTCAAGCCCAGCCTCCGCTACACAATAAACATGAAACATGGAAATTCATGTGCCCTGTTACTTCAAGGCTTCTAGTGTTTTCTATCTCTCTGGAAGCCACACTGGTATACATTGTTACTCGTGGGGATGGTTATGATCAGATTTGTTTAACATATAATCCTTGAGCACTGTAAGGTTTCATGCAGAGATTTCATAACTCGCAGAGTGAGCAGTCTTCTCTAAAACATTTTGGTTAATGCACCCATTAACAATGGTGAAATAAACCTTAAGACCATCAGATCCAGAAACATCTTGGGCTGTGGAGATGATATTTGGCTCATTCATGCTTGCCATAAAAGCGTGAAGGCCTGAGTTCAGGTCCACAGCACCCACAGTGCTGTGTCTGTAATCCCAGATCTGAAGAAATAAAGACAGGCAGCCCTCTGGAGCTTGTGGACAGCCAGTCTAGCTGAACTGGTAAACTCCAGGTTCATCAAGAGACCCTGTTTCAAAAATATAAGGTGGAGAAAGGCACCCAATGTTGGCCTCTGGTTCTACACGAATGTAAATATGTATACATGTCACCTGTGCACATGTGCATACAGGTATGCACACATACATGCACACACACACACACAATTGTATTTGAGTTTTGCTTCTTAGACATGCACGTAAATTCTAATATTTGAGGTTTAAAACAAAAGCAGCCTTATACCACAGTACATGAAAATGTCTATGGAAATATTGAAGAACTTAGCTGACTCTAGTGAATCAACAACTCACCATTATTTCCAAAAAATAAAAATATAAATGTAGCTTAGTTTGCATTCTTAGAATTATGGGACCCAAGATAAGGGAAATCTTACTCCTGTTAGAATGTGTATTACCGAGGGACAACCAATAACAAGTGTTAATGAGAGATTGAAGGGGAGCCTGTGGACTACCACAGCCATATGGAACCCCCAAACACTCCAGACACATATGACTCACTAGTTCTGTGCTGGATACAAAACACCCAAATCAGCATCTTCCACAGATGTGTGCACCCTGCATTCACTGCAGTCTCTCTCTTTCTTTTACCTTGCCCCCTCCTCCCTCTCTCCTTCCCTCTCCCCATCTCTAGAAAAGAGGATTCTGCCATTTGCAGTGCAAATGAGTATGGAGATGAGTGTGTGAAGTAAGCCAGACAGCTCAGGGAAAGTACTTCACAATCTCACTTTTATGAAAAATCTAAAGGCATAAAGTCCATAAAAACATGAAAAGACAGTGGCCTCCAGGAAGAAGTAAGGGAGGAGACAAGAGGTGCTGGTCAGAGGGGAGCGACTTGCTGTCACTGTGGTGGATCTCAAGAACACTTGTGTACAGGTGGAAGGCAGTGCATTGTGAACCGAGCTGTTCTTGAGAGCTATTTTAGACCCTCATAGGCCTACACGGTGGTCAGATGTGGTTATTTGCTTGAATATAGAAATCATTTATATAGATCAAAACACCATATCATATACAATAAGTAAATACCAAACACTAAAGGAAGCCATAATCTTATTCCCTGTTTAAATCCAAACTTCTTAAAACCAATTTTTTCCCTTTTTTTTTTCTTAAAATACAAGATTGAAGCGTCCCTGCCTGTAGATGCCTGTCTGGCAAAGGATCCTGAACTTGGATATTTTGGTGGAATTTAAATTAAAAAGCTGGAAATGGCTTGGTTGGTGTAGTGTTTACCTAATGTGCCCAAAGCCCTGGGCTACATAGGCAGTGCCACAGGGTTAGATACATGCTCACTGCCAATTCAAGGTAGGATCAGAGTCAGGGAAGAACATCCTCCACTACATAGTGAGTCTGAGACTAGTTTAGGACAGGTAAGACCTGGTGGGATGGAGTAAGGGAGAGGGAGAGAGAGAGAGGGAGAGAGGGAGAGAGGGAGAGGGGAGTTGGAGGGAGAGAGAGAGAAGACAGACACACAGACACAGAGGCATAGACAGTGACAGAAATAGAGAGTCACATGGGGGAAGCTTTTTGTTTTTTTAATTTCAAATAAAGCTGCAATAAACATTCTCTGAGATTGACTGCACAGTTGTTTGGGGTCCTCACATGTTTGGATCTGGGAGAGTAGGTATGTTTACCACTCTCTTTTCTCTTAAACATTTCTACTTTGTCTTTCTCTGGTTGTTTGTTTTTTTACTCTTTTGCAAGGCTGTATTTTCAAATTTTCCAACATTTCATATGTGAAAAATACATCTTGCAATTGATTTAATTTTTGTTTCTTACTTCAACAGTGAGGCAATGCTCATTGCCCCTATGTCAGTAGTCCATATGTTTTCTTAACAATATTATTGATCTATCTTCCTTTTGTTATTGATCTCTTAGGGTTTTTTAATATATTAAGAAACCTAGGCCTTTGTTATCACAGGTTTCACAAATATTATACTATTATCTGATTTGTAGCTTGTCTTCTGGTTGTTACATGGTATTTTTATGTGAAGCAATTTTGTTTAGTTCTGTTAAAATATTGTACTTTTAATAATGTACTTTTAATACTAATAAAGTACTTTTAATATTTTATTGCTTTTAATGAAATTTTAATTAAACCAATTTTCCTTTTATAAATTTTATATCTTAACTGTGTCTTACCTAAATCATATTTTTAAAAAAAGATTCCCCATTAAATATATTATAATGGAAACTTTGGTGGCAGCTCACACCAATATTCCCAGCACTAGAGAGGCTGAGGCAGAGGGATTAAGAGTTCAAGGCCAGTCTGCATTATAAGAGACCATATCAAGACAAAATAAAACAGTAGTTAGATCTAGAAGGCATTTGCTTTCCTTTAAGGGGAAGAACTTAAACCTCACGTGCCACAGATCACTACAAACAGGTTCAGTGTTGATCTCCAATGACTAGTGTTACGCTGATGATCTGCAGTCTACCTCCAAACTCCTGGCTGCTGCAGTCAGCCTCTGGCTCTTCACCTCTGTCTTCCTTTGTTCGTGTTTTTTTTGCAGGTAACAATCTTATCTTTAAAAGGGCATGGACACCCAGAGAACCTAGAGAACACATCCTTATCCGAGTTCGGGTTTACTCCCTGTAAGGCAGAAGACACATGTGGGACAAGGAGCTCCATTAATGGGTTCCTATCTCATGTCCAGGACTCTCTCCCTCCCTCCCTCCCTCCTTTCCTCCCTCCTTCCCTCCCTCTACCACTCTCCCTTCCTACTTTACTCTCTCCTCCTCTTTCCCTCTCTCTTCCTTCTTCCCTCTCTTCCTCCCTACCTCTCTCTGCCTTTCTCCTCCCCTCTCTTTTTTCTTCCCCCTCACCCCTTCCTCTAGACAAGATTTAGCTAAGTATTCTTGCGGGCCTGCACCTCTCTCTATGTAGACCCCCACCTACTTCTGCCTCCCAAGTGCTGAGAATAAAGGCACATGCCACCACCCCTTTTTGCTGTCTCTCTTACCCTTCCCTGGCCAGTGATCTGCCTCATCGTCACCACCCACACCAAGAACAATATCTCAGCTCTGTTTTTCACAGCCATTTGATTCCGTTCTTACCCATCTTGCCCTTTTCACTGTGTCCACTCTCCCATGTTCCTCTTCGCAGCTTCTCAGGGGGTTGCCCCTCACCAATCTCGCTCCAAGACAAGTATTAGAGTGGAAATGGTCTTCTCACAAGAAGTTGAACTGCCAAGGACCCTCCTACTACAGTGTCCTGTGACTCCCATCCCCATTACACGTCTTTGCCATTTTGACGCATTTTGACGAGACTCAGTTTCCCCTAACTTGAGCTACTTAGGGTTCCTGACCTATGTGATTTCACAGCGGAAGTCTAGGCTCTACGTGGCCACTCTGACTGTGCTGTCAAAATTGTGTCTGGTTCCACTAACCATCGAGTTTAACTCTTTATGAGGTATTTTACTTGATTAAGGTACCATGAGACAGAGGGTGTTAAATTCTAAAATGATTTGGTAGTTTCTTGGGAAATTGGATGGCAAAGCTGACCCAGCAAGGTCCGCAAGATGTTTCTTGTTTCTGTAACTACTGCTTTCAAATGGGCTAAGCCAGCCAGCGAAGGGCTCAGTTGAAGAAGTTTTGTCCCAGGTTGCTGCTCACACACACACACACACACACACACACACACACACACACACAGAGAGAGAGAGAGAGAGACAGAGAGAGACAGAGAGAGAGAGACAGAGAGAGAGACACACACACACACACACACAGAGAGAGAGAGAGAGAGACAGAGAGAGAGAGAGACAGAGAGACAGAGAGAGAGAGAGTATTAAGGATGGTAAGCTTGCTTGCTATTATCTTCTTTTGAAAGAAATAATATTGCTTGCCAAAGGCCCAAGGCTGTGGAGCTAAGCCACAATTCTAGATAGTTCAGCGAGGTGTACCACAAGGCAGGATGCCTGCTGCCTTTGTTCTAGGGTTTATAGGAAGGAATCATTTCACAGCTTGTGTGGATTCTGCAATAGCCTCAAGCTAGGAATCGGAAGGTGACTGTGGAAGGTTTGCAGGGTCACCGGATCACAGGAGATGGCTCTTCAGGCTGGAGGATTATACTTATGAGCTCTTACCATGTGGCAGCCACACTGACCTTTCTGCTGCTCAGGCTCAGAGCACTCTGGAGCATGTTGACTCCTTGCCCGTGTGACACGTGTCACTCACTCATCAATCTTAAATTCCAGGAGGAAAGAGAGCACTCGTTTCTGAGAGGGAAATGTCCCACAGTTTGCTGTAGTCAAGCAGTGTCTTTCATGCAGTCTCTCAGGGAACACACAACCCTTTCAGTCACCTGCAACTCCTTGGGGCATCTGTGGATCTGTCTTCATAGAAGTCCTCGGAGCTTGAAATCTGGTTAACACATCCTTATGTGCTTGCCATGGGCTATGAATAATTTTTAGCATAGTCAGAATTATAATATTTTTTTTAAAAAAAAGTCTTCTTTGAGGTTCAGGAAGATGGCTTAGTAGCTAAAGTTTTTCATGCACAAACATGAAGGCCCAAGTCCAATGCCCAAAACTAACTAAAAAAAAAAAAAAAAAAAAAAAAAGCCAACAAGGGGAAACGGGGGTAACTCTGATGTAAGGGAAGCAGAGACAGGCAGATTCCTGGGGCTCGTAGGCCAGCCCCTTAATTGGCAAGTTCCAGGCCAGTGGGAAACTATCAAGGTGGGTAGCATCCTGAGGAATGACAGAAGATATTGTCTGCTGGTCTCCACATGCACACATGTATATCCGTGTGGTGCACCCTCACATACATGACTAAGCACACAGAAAGAAAATTTCTCTTCAAATCCCCCTAAACTTATATTTAACACAGTGAGAAAGTCCTATCTTAGTCAGTGTTTCATTGCTGTGAGGAGACCTCACAGACACAGCAACCCTTATCTAATTGGGGCTGGCTCCCAGTTTCAGAGGTTTAGTCTGTTATCAGCATAGCAGGGAACACGATGGCACATGGGCTGAGAGTTCTGCGTTAGGGTCTTCAGGCAGCAGGAGAGAGAAAGCTCGAGCTTTTGAACCCTCAAAGTCCACCCCTAATGACACACTTCCTCCAACCAGGCCATACTTACTCCTACAAGGCCACATGTCCTAATTCCTGTCAAGTAACACCACTCCCTAATGACCAAACCTTTAAACCTATGAGCCTGTGGGGGCCATCCTTATTCAAACCACCACCAGTCCTGAATCCCAAGACCTGGGGAATTTGCCTTTCCACTGTGTTGGTTGTTGGTTGTTCTTTGTTTTGTCTCATTAAGTGCAAGGCTGACAATATGCTATAAACATTTATGTCTTCTCCAAATGCAGTCCGTGGCTGCCCTACTTTCTCTATATTCTGACCACTCATTCTTTCCCTTTTAAGTCGTCTTTTCTTCTCTCACTAAGTGGTGTAGCTCTTCCTTTGACCTAAGAAGGGCATGGGAGGAGCTAACATGACTGATGAGAGTTCTCATAAACGACCTTTAAAACACACCACAGATATGCAAATATAAAAGTGTGATGGTTTGTATACGCTCAGCCCAGGGAGTGGCACTATTAGAGAGTATGGCCCTGCTGGAGTAGGTGTGGCCTATTGGATTAGGTGTATCACTGTGGGCGTAGGCTTTGTTCTAGCTGCCTGGAAGTCAGTCTTCCACTAGCATCCTTCAGATGCAGATGTAAAAATCTCAGCTCCTCCTGCACCATGCCAGCCTGGATGCCACCCTGTTCCCACCTTGGTGATAATGGACTGAACCTCTGAATCTGTAAGCCAAGCCAATTAAATGTTGTCCTTTATAAGAGTTGCCTTGGTCATGGTGTCTGTTCACAGCAGTAAAACCCTAACTAAGACAGAAAGATATCATCTGGGACCTGGGGCTGATTCTGGACCATTTTTTCTAGGATCTGGTCTGGTTCTCCTTTGTCTATGCTGTAGGCAGAATAAGAGGAGCCCAAGACTCACAGCATCCAGCCACCCTCAAGATGTGATTTCCCAAGGAGAGGAAGGACACAGTGAGCCTATGACCTATGAGTTTTGGACATGGTTCATGGCGCTTGTTTTTTTTCCGTTTAGGGATTCCCAGACAGAATGTGAAGTTAGTTAAAAAAAAAAAAATTCCGCAATTTAATTATAAAGACTGAGTATGAGTTCCCAAGAGGAACTTTCAACTTATTAAAAAAAATGTTCAAATATCGTATTTTCTGGGTAGGTTTTTTTCTTTTTTAAACTTGACAAAAGCCAGAACCATCTGGGACAAAGGAATCTCAATTGAGGAATTGCCTCTGTCTGATTGGCCTGTGGGCAAGTCTGTGCAGGCATTTTCTTGTTTAGTGATTCATGTGGGAGGGTCCAGTTCACTGTGGGCAGTGCGATCCCCCGGCAGGTGGTCCTGGGAAGTGTCAGAAACGAGCAGAATGTAAGTCAGAGCCAGCTAGGAAGCAGCATTCTCCATGGCCTCTGTTTCAGTTCCTGCCTCTAGGCCCTAACTTGACTACCTTGAGGTCCTGCCCTGACTTTCCTTCATGATAGACTGGAAATTGTAGGGTGAAATGAGCCTTTCCTCCCCCAGGTCGCTTTTGGTCATGGTCTTTACAAGATACTCTGTTTCCATAGAATGTTTTACCAGGGTCCTTGTAAGCTTGCCGATACTGTTCCTAACACGCTTGCAAAACTGAGAAACTCTTACAGGGTCCTCAGTAGAACATTGCCACACTGATTTTATCTCCGTTTATTTGGTAATTTGAGTATATTTACATCATGATTTTGGGTCTAAATGATAGCTACAGGTTTTTTTTGTTGTTATTTTGAGACAGGGCCATAGCTGGCCTAGAACTTACAGTATTGACCAGGTGGCCCCAACCTCAGAGATATGTCTTCTTCTGCCTCCAGAGTACTGGAATTAAAGATGTGCACCTTTTGAAGGCGTGCTTGCCCAATTAGTACAGAATTTTTGAAAGTTCAGCTTTGGAAGAAATCATATCAGTAATCCACCCTGTCCCATTGTTTTATAGAACAAAGGAACGAGACTCAGAGACTTTAAGTGCTTTGGCCAAAGACACACAGCTAGCACCTGTGTGTGAGAGAAAGACAAAGACTCACTTTTCTGGCTGGTAGCTTCTTGTCCCCTTACCTCCAGGGTAGGAAATATTCAATCAAGGGCTGATGATGAATCACAATGCAGACATATTGTATTTCTTCTTCAGACTTCTTCATGTACCAGTGTGGCACCTGGGAACTCAGATAATTATACTGTGAGGAGACAGGTGACAGGAGAACCAGATGCCTCCTCTAATTCCTAGCCCTCTGTCAAACACAGAGGATGTGGCAAATTGCTACTTGGAGGCTCCAGGAGGCAGGGGAGAGTGTCACTCTGCAGGGAACGGTCTGGCATCTCCTTTGTAGGGTCTAAACCTAAGATCTGGGAAATGCCAGGAATGGCAGTTTGGAGACGGAAAGCTGCTCAATCCCTGGCCTCCTGATATTCTGTCCCTGAATCCTGTTAAATTGGTAGGAGCCAATAGGACTCCCTCCCTTGTCAGGGAACAGAGCCTTGGTCGTGGTGGTGGTGGTGGGGGACAGCAGAGCTGAGCCCTGACAGCTCTGACTCTTTGGGTGTCTGTGATCTAATTCACCCTCCTGATCCATCGTGAGGTCAGATTATCTCCAGGATTCCGGCTTGTTGAGAAGACAGAGCTTGTGGGGGACATAACATTTTGTGGAGGATAGTGCCTGCAATATCCAGATAAATCCAGAGGCTAAGCCAGTACTTACTGAAGCCACAACACTGACTTTCCAGGGCTAGACCTAGGGCTTGAGAAAGAAGGGACAGAGCTACAGGAAAACTCAGGTTCCAGGCAGGGAAGAGCATTGGCTTTCACTGCCTTCTCCAGCACATTCTATTCTCACGATTTTAAAATCCTAACATGCTATCAAGAAACAACACACAGATCCCCACAATATTCAGAAGAATGATAGTTCCCCCCCCCTCAAATCCATTGGGAGAAAAAAATCTGCCTCCCCTAAACAAGAAAGCATTGAAACATTGTTTAACATTAATTAGAATGTTCAGAAAGTTCTGTTTACAATGTGAAAATGTGGGTCAAAGAAATCATAAAGAAATTTGATTTCTAGTGATGGGAAAGAGTCCGTGTACTGCCTGGTTCTAAGTTCATGCCCGGAGATACCATCGACTCTTTTTTCTGGAGCTGTACTTGAGTGGGAAGAGGGATGGAGAGTGTCGGATTGCCTTCTGCAGAGCAGATGTGTGGTCAGTGAGTTGCAAAGAAATGAGGATTCTGTTTTCGCAGCTGCTAGGAGGGATTTCCCACCTGCCCATGCTGTCGTCGTTGGAAGCCACACTAGACTTGTTCAAGGACTCGATGGCTTTAGGTCTGGAGGGTGAACAGGATGACGCTGAGGGGTGACAGTGTGTGATGCCCTCTAAAAGTCACTGCAGAAGCTTTCTGAGATTTACAAACCAGATTCTTAGAAATGAATTTTCAGTATCTATCCGAATACAATGTGAGATTTCTTTTTTTTTAAAAACCTCTTCTTTCTGTATCTATTCTCTCAAGGGACTATTCTAAAATGATTCAAAGTTGTGAATAACTGCTCAGTGTTTGGGTTCACTGTCTTTGTCGGGATAACCTTGAGGTGGGGTGCTACCCTTTGCCTGAAAGCCATCATAATGGCATTCTCTGCACTGAAAACTGTTGCTGGAGGCTGCTAGGCCTTTCACGCCATGTTTCTGAAGCAAAGCAGTAAAAATGTTACCAGGTCATAATAGGAGAGACAATGAGATTTTGACAGGCAATTTGTTTATTCTTCTGCTTTCAGGGCCACATTAAAGTACCGCCCACTTGGCTGAAAGGAGCATCACTTGGTAGCAGGCAGAATAGGGCCTTTCAGCCCATTCTGGAGGAGGCTGGTGAGTTGCCCCTACGGCCCACAGATAGTGAGAAAAACGAAAGCTTCCTATCAGAGGCCACCACCGTAAGCACAAAACACACTGTTGGCATAAAGAAAAAATTACTATAGGCTGAAAGATAAAGAAAATAGCTTTCAAAATTTTGAAGTCATGTAGTATATAAAGGAAAGAAAAAAAACAAAACAAAACAAAACAATAGGAGACTTCTGGTTACAGCAACACCGTGTGGCCATTTTAAAGATGTTGCATATTAAGTTGTAACCAACCAAGGAAACTTTTGGAATATCCATTGTAGGTCTTTGTCCTTGAACCTAAGTCATGCTTTTGTGAAATAAACTGTCGTTTCAGGGGCACACCATGTATGTGCCTCTCTTTGTTCTTGGGGTTGAGCTATATGACCAGTTCCTCCTCTAAACTGGCATATTCTGTCTTGGAGGCATGAGAGAGGCTCTTAAGACTCAGAGGGGCTCTTAAGACTCTCTAAACTTAAGAAACTTGGGAAGTCCAGAAAGTTACATGACTCCAGAGGTCCCTCGGCAAAGTTCCAAAAGCAGCAAGTGACTCCTGGGAGGAGAGAGTCTTCTAAGCTGCTACAAGGTGGTCTTGGGGGCAGGGGGGAGGAGGGTCCCGGGATGTAGTGAGCAGCTACTCCTTACTGTTGTAGAGTGAAAAATTATAAAGGCCATTTTATGAAATATGTGTAAATTTTTTGCCTTAGACCTTGGGCAGAAATGTGCCTGCCAGCAGGTTTGGGTCCATCTAATTAGTTACAGAGGAGGGGGAGTTACAAGACAAAGGCCTGTTAAGAACATCCCAGAAACTGACTGGCCAAGAGAGGAACTACACCCTGCCCCCATGGTACGGCCTACTAGTGTTCAAAAAAGGTAAAACAACCAATCCTGTGCACCCGCGCAAAAGTTCGCTTTTTCCCCACCCCGCCCATATATAAGCTCTAGACCCCTGAGCCACGAGGTCAGTCCCTCTACCCCCTATGTGAGATATGGGGATATGGGCTGGCCCAGAGCTCTGATTTAATAAACCACCTCATGTGCTTTACAGCAAGACAGTCTCTCGTGTGTCCTTTGGGTGCGTGTTATCCTGTGACCTAAGTGGACCTCCCTTCTGGGGAGTCCCGGACCTTTCACTGTGCAGTGTGTGTTGGTGGTTTGGGTACTAGACACTGTCTAATGTGTGTTGGTGGTTTGGGTATATTGATCTCTGACACTAGCTCTATACCATGTGTGTCTCTGTATCTGTTTTGCAGATAAGAAAACAGACCAAGGGAGATCATGCAACTTGCCCAGGATCTCACAAGTGGGTGGCATGGCTGAAATTTAAATACAAGCTCACCTGACTTCAAGTCCCAGTCTCTTTCTTTAGTGTCTCCTCACACACCTGCATCTGAAGATTAACCCACAGAGGCAGACAGTCTCCAATGCCCATCGAGAAGTGAAAGGCCATTCAAAATTCACCAAGGACTTGAAGACAGAAACAGCAGTTCAAGATACCCAGCAGGAGAACTGCTGAGTGTGAATATCTGTGCTTCAGTTAGTGACTGTAGGCCCAAGAAGGTGAGCCTGCCAGATACAAAGTTGGTTGTGCAGGTTCCGGTCACCTGCATCCTCCGATCCTTGACCAGTGGGGGTGAGCAGGGCCAGGATGAGTCATGGGTAAAAGCCAGAGGGAGGGAGAGTGACAACAAAGCACGGCTGTCACCACCATACCTTCTAAGTCTCCAGCCATGTGGACTCAACATCAATACAAGGAGGCCATTGTCCTGGGGCTAGCCTGGCCTGGCTAGAGTCTAACCTGTAGCCATCTTTAGCTGTACCCTTCACTCCCTGAGACAGGTAACTAGAAAAAACACCATGGGACTCTGATCTAAGCAGATAGATAAACAGAACCGAGAGCGATAGTTCCCAAGAGAAACCAAATTAGAAGCATGTTCTGATGAAGACTCAAACTCCGGCTAGCTGGTGTCAACAGAACCAGATGCTCCTTAATCTGGCTTCCATTACTTCCCAGAGAAGAACATAGAGAAATGGGGGGGGGGGGGAGGCAAAATTTTCTTGGGAACAAATGAAATTAGTGCTGAATTCATTCAGAAGACAATTTAGTGACTTTAATTAATTAAAAAAAATTCTATAGTTGCACAAAAATCATACATGTTAGCTTAGAAGACATGAAAAGCCGAATCTTGGTAGGAAAAAAAATCACTCATAATTCCACAATTCACTGATAAGCATAATTAAATTTGTCTTTTGGTATAATACCTCCAATGTTTAATTTTATGCCAGTACTCATGTAAGTAACTCTGATTTTTCATGGTTTTAATTTTACCTTATTTCTAATTCTTTGGCACTTCTGTGCAGGTATGTGATGAAGTTTAGACATTTTTAGCCCCCACCCCCCTAATTCTCCCGCTCACCTGCTTCCCCTGAAACTCTTTCCAACAAGTTCTCATGATTGTGTGTGTGTGTGTGTGTGTGTGTGTGTGTGTGTGTGTGTGTGTAAGAGAGAGAGGCTGAGTTTAGGGTTGCTTTAACGAATATAGGTGTGCAGTTATTTCTGAAGCACAGGCAGCCCACTCAGTGGCTATCTCACTAAAGAGACTAACACTTCTTCCCATAGCCACCATCAACTGGCGATAGTCCCTCGGGGAGGGGTGGGGCCTCACTGCTCTCACCCATCCATGATGAAAAATTGGTAGACACAATCTGCAAGTATGACTTGTTATATTAACAGTGTATCATGAGTTTCACCTCTGGCTGAATACTCTTCTATATGACTTTTTAATAGCTGCATGCATAGTAACTCATCAAAAAAAATGATTCTGCAAGCTCCTTCCTTTTTGGGAGTATTTATGACTAATAAAAACATCTCTTGCAAATGTATATATTTTACCACTGAAGTACTTATTTTTACCGCTCCTTGGAAAACATGTTTATCTTGCATGCAATTTCTCAATTTTCATTATAAGGAAACCATAGAATGAGTGTCAATGCTCTCCAAGTGGGTACCAGTTACTGCAGAGGCTCCCAACTGCTGAAAGCTCAGAGAACAAGTGCACAGGCTTAAATGGACAATATTCAGAGAACGTGCCGGAGAACGGGAGGAGAAAATGTAAGAGCTAAGGAAGGGGCAGAGTGTTATAGACCACTGACTCCTGCACACTACCTAGCCTGTGTTCTTAGACTCTCTAGAGCTCTGATCATCTGCACAAGCCTGGGTGTCATACCCAGTCATGGAGCATGAAGCACTTCACCAAGCCCCCACCCTTCCTGTTGGGTCATAGCCAGGTAACTCTTGGGGGAGAAGGTCATAAGCCATAACTCTCTCTGAGGAGCTATTGAATGTTAGTGGTTGTTGGGGGGATGGAGGGGAAGAAAGACTTTCTTCAGTGGTATAGCCACTGGTAATTCATCCAGATACCTATAAAGAATTCCTCATTCATGCTCCTGTAAGCAAAGCAATACTCAGTAAACTCATTGGGGTGGACACACACACACACACACATACACACACATACACACTCACATACACAGATACACACATACACACACACATATACACATATACAAATTCACACACAGACACTCACATACACACTCACATACACACTCACACACACATACAAACTCACACACACATACACACACATATAAACTCACACACACAGACACTCACACACACTCACACACATATACTCACACACATATGCACACAGACACTACATACATACACATACATACATACACACATGCATACATATACACACGCATACACATACACACAATATACATATGCACACACACATACACACACATATACACACTCACATGCACACACATATAAACTCACACACACAGACACTCACACACACTCACACACATATACTCACACACATATGCACACAGACACTACATACATACACATACATACATACACACATGCATACATACACACACGCATACACATACACACAATATACATATGCACACACACATACACACACATATACACACTCACATACACAGACACTCACACACACTCACACACATATACTCACACACATATGCACACAGACACTACATACATACACATACATACATACACACATGCATACATACACACACGCATACACATACACACAATATACATATGCACACACACATACACACACATATACACACTCACATACACAAAGTAGAATGATCAGTTAGTAAGAGGAAGGAGATCAGCTTGAGCAGGGAGGGGACAAGAAAGGGGGTAAATGTGATCAAAGTACATACAGTATGTGTCTGAAAATGTCATAACAAGCCCATTGTCATGTATAGTGAATATATGCCAATAGGAAAAAAAAGTTGACATCATTGACGCAGTATCTGGGCAGATCTCCATCGTGTTCTTGCCCCTCCCATTGTTGGCACTTTGCGCCTTCTGCCCTTTTGTTATTTATTCTGTAACTGGATATTCATCAAAGGAGAGGATGTGTAGACTCATCCCATGTGTAACCCCCAGGCCCTTGTTCATGTCAAGATCCCCATAAACAATTATGGTTCAACAAGTTCCTCAAGTCTGTGACCCAAACCACCTGCCGACTTTCCTCCGTGATGGATGTGACATTCCATCACAGTTGAGGGACACAGTTGGGGACCTACCCCGAGGGGCTGGGTAGTTCCTCTGGGGTATCTACTACCAGGTGAATAAGAGATGGGAAATTTAGCAGGAAAATTAGTTAAGTTTCTGAGGCAGACATGGAAGCATTGAAAGCTTAGACTGGAGCCTCCCCAGCATGCCTTGATATGTACTGCATGTTCTGCACTGAGAAAGTTCTCACTAACAGAAGCATTGCCTTTGAAGTCAGATGAAGGGGAAGCTGTCTTTAAATGGCACACCACTTCTTCCTAATCGAAGGAAAGGTAGGTTTAAACCCCTGAGAGACTTGTTCCCCTCTTCTGAGGGCTTCAATTTCCTTGCGATGGTCTCCCATGCTTTCTCTGTTGGCAGTGTTGAATTCCGTCTTGTCTTTCAGATGTAGGAATAATTTCTTTAAATTTCCTTTAGTGAGCGTTCTAATCAGTTTCAATAAAGCCCCCTGCTCCTCCTTGGGCTTCCTACTTTATGCTTGACCTGCTCATGCGTTGGCCTACGATGTGCTAGGTTTTCCCCTATACAGGTCTCCTACTTTATGTTAACCTTCTGCTGTGTGGGCCCCCTACTATGTGCTAGGCTTGTGTTTGGAGTAGGAGAGCAATGGAACTGGAGAGTGTCTCCTGCTTTTCTTATGAAATTTGCCCACATGGTCTTAAGACACGCCCTTCAGCTCTGTACGGTGACCAAGGGAGCTTATTTGCCTTTTGTATTCTAATATTTTAAAGCCAGAAGGATGAGTCATTTGCTAAAAAGAAAAATACCTCTTCTCAGTACCACAAATAAAGGAGATTAGGAAACCAAGCAAGCTTTCCGCACATTCTTCTGTTGAACATAGCTCAGGGGAATGAGGCTTGAGTTAGGATTCCTTCCACCCAGCTCCTTCTCTATAGGGAATAGATGGCGGTAGGGTCAAATGATTCTACCCCACATTCCTGGGCACCAGCTTCTCCATTCTCTTTTACCTTAAACCTTCAGTCTCTCCAAACCCCACACAATAAATAAACACCAAGGGTAAGGAACAAAGATGGAGAGAGTCTAGGTTTCAGATTCATGCAGCTATGTCTCAGGCTTGGGATCCTGGGCCTAGGGCATGTCACCTTTGCACACTCACAAGTGTGGGAAGCCACTTGCACTGGAAAGGCTGTCCTAATCCCAATGCTCTGTGCTTGTAAGCGGTGAGGATAGGCTGTGGGCTGCACAGAGTCCAGTCCACTCCACTCCCAGTGATCTTGGACCATCATTTTGTTCTTGAGCTTCAACCTAACAGCTGTAAAAAGGAAACAGAAATGGCACTGGTGTCACACAGTTGTGAGGTTGGATATGTGTCCTGCAGAAGAGCAAAGCAGACTCACCACCGTGACACTCCTACAGAAGGCATGATCTCAACAGCGAGGGTGACAGTTATAACAAGTCTATGTCCAGTCATAGTCCTGGATCCTGTCTGTTTATATTTGAATAATTTCTGGTTAGTTCTGTTCAGGTTTGAAGAACCAAATTCCCTTTAGTAGTGATGTCAACATTTGCAAAACACTTCAAAGGTGTTCAATAAAAGAACTCTAAAAGAACAATAAAAGTCATGGCCCACTAACCCCAGAACTGCCACCAGCTCCATTTTACAGAGAGGGCAACTGAGTGTAGGGATGGTAGTTGGGCTTCTTTCAGAGCACACAACTAACAGGACGACTGGCTGCAGGCCTGCACATTGACTCTCAGCTGACAAGATCAAGCCGACTCTATCATTGCAGAATGCTCTTGGCACTGGGTTTCTTCTGATCAGCCAACAGCTATCAGATATCATCCGAGTTTCCAAATATCAGCAATGCTAAGTGAATCACAAAATAATCTTCTAAATATTACTCCCCAGAAAGAGCAGAAGTTTTCACCACTGAAGACCAAGGCATCTTGAGAAGCCCAGGAGCTTTCTCCCCTAGCTTCTATGTTAGACTAAGAGAGGGTACTCCTGTTTGCATTAGCCAGAGATGGATTGTGAACTATTATCTTGCCTTGTTATCTGAGCTGCTAATGGCTGAACTGCTCTTCAGATAAAGGTCTCCGCTGGATCGCCAGAGCACTAATTAATCAGTTGTTAAAACAGTAGTTGATAAAGACAAGCTTACTTAGAGTCCGAATTGCCTGCAATCAGAGATAACCAGCTGAGTCCATTTCGTCAGGGAGATATGGATGGGGGGTTGGGGGTGGTGCTGGTGGGTCATCAGCACGAGCGGTGCACTCAGGAAATGTGTGCTTCCCAAGACAGTGAAGGCAACATCCAAGTTGGAGAAATAAACATATAATTATTTCTTTAACCTGTGGTGGCAAAATGAAAATCAAACAAAATACACACACCACACACAGACACACAGACACACACAGAGATATAGACACACACACAGATTCAAACACACAGAGACTCACATACACACACACACACACAGATTCACACACATGGCTTACTCAGCCTTTTTTAATAGAGGCCAAGACTATACCAGTGTAGGGAAGGCTTGACTTAAACTTCTAAAGCTTCAAAGCCCACCCCTAATGACCCATTCCCTCCAACAAGGCCACATTCACTTCAACAACAGCATACCTCCAATAATGCCACTCCCTGTGAGCCTATGGGGGCCATTTTCATTCAAACCACCATACATAAGATATTTGATTTTCTGTTTCACTTATCTCTGCTTTCATCCATTTCCTCCAAATGACATGACGTTGTTCTTTTAATGGCCAGGTAAATTTCACTGGGTATACACCACCTTTTCTTTATTCACTTGCCTGTAAGCTATCTGTATATCTTGGCTACTGTGACTAGTATAGCACAGTATATATATATATATATATATATGTAAGCATCTATGTGTTAAGTTAGTGCCCATTGAGTATATATCCAGGAGAGCATAGCAGGGTCAAATAGTAGGTCTATTTTTAGTTTCATAAGGAATCCTCATACCTATTTAAAGATTGTAATTTCGGAAAAATATTTTGTTAAGAAATCACCTGAGAACAAATGGACACATGGATAGGCATGAAAACAGGTTTCCCTGAAAATCATTTTAGGTGATTGGGGATTTACAAGCATGAAGTTGGCTTGTTAGCAGAGGGTTTCCAGGGCCTCACAGGAGAGGAAATCTTTCTGGCATGGTGGGAAGCTGGTCTCCCTGAGATGGAGATTTGAGCAGAGGCAGACAGGTAGGACATGAAGTATCTTTTAATTCAGATTATCAAGAAAAAACAAACACAGAAAACCGTTTTTGAAACTTGGGTTTTGTGGTGTTTTGTGGTTTTCCTCAGAGGACCCAAAGCTGAACCCTTAAACTAGTAAATTATAACTTGTAAGATAAACGTGGACTTCCCAAGTGGTTAGCATAGATCCTCACCGTGTCCCCTTGAGTTCACTTGCTTTCCTCCCCTGAGCAGAGACAGAAAGTTCCATGGCTTTGGAGCCTGACAACTAACTGGAGAATGGTAATTACCACGAAGCTCAATAGTCCATGCAAATGTGAGCCTCTCTGTGCCCGGTTCCATTCTAAGTTTAAATCTTAAGTTATGACAATTCTTCATGGTTGTTCCTGCCACATTGCTCACAGGCAGCCACCACAGCCTCAGATGACCAAGGAGTCTTCCAACGCTGTAGCTCTGACGCGCATCTTGATTGCTGTGAGATACTGGCTGCCCTTCCTCGACTGCTCAAGCTTCACAAACACTTGAGTGAAGTGTTTTCTTCATAGATGCAGTTCATAGGTCCTATCCATTTACAAATTAAATAGCAGGTAAATACCATTTATCCCATGAAACCACAGACACAGGTCACACCTGCCTCAGTTCCTCTTGGCCACTTTTCTTTGTACTCCTGAGTTTTTTTGCTGCTAGTGCTCAAAAATAAGAGACCATTGAGAGCAGACCTTCATGAGCCGTCCTGAGCTGGGATGACATCTTTTGCTCCCATGCATCTGCTTAAATAAAGGCCCAGGCCCCTGGCCTTCATACTCAGGGAGTGAGACTCTCCACTTGTTTGGGAGTTGGAGATGCATGCTCTTGTGGGTCTGCTCACACCCAACAAAATATCTTCTTTCTTCTTTATTTTAACTTCTATCTAAATGTTGAGTTCATAAAAGCAAAGAAAGCCAAAATACATACTTTATGTCAGGGTACAGGGGGGAGAAAGGATTTAGAAAGGTCTTATAGAGAACAAAAGCCTTTTGTTGCTCTCGGAGGTTAAATATTAGCATAACGCCCCTGAGGCTGCAGTAAGATAGGAAAGCCAAGATGGGGTGAGATAAGATAAGGGGAGGTGGTAACATCAATAAGTAACCGTGGTCAGGATACAAGGTGAGCCACTGCAAAGCTGTATGATTCTGAAGAGAAACTGTAAATTTAACCCTGACATCAAGCAGCCCAGGCTATTCTGGTCTCTGCCACAGAAATTCAATAACTCCCCAATCTCTAGACAGACATGTTCTGCACATGCTGCCTGAGAACGCCTGGCTGCAGGTGCGCCTGTTGCCTACGTCATGATCCGCTCTCACTGGCAAGCCCAGCACACACTCCTATTCTGAGGGGAAGGCCGAAAATATCCTTCAAATGCTCGGGCCAGTTAGGAACTCTCTTCTCTTCTAGGCTAAAACTTCAGTAACATCCTCAGTCATGCTTCTGATCAAGAGATGCACACACCCAAGATTCTGTTAATGTTTTCTTCCCTGGGGTCCCATGAAGGAGTATAGGATGGAATGGCTTCCTGAAGGACACAAATCTTAAAGCTGTCCCCTCTTTTTTTCTTTTTTGATGTTGCTTATTTAGGACATAGCATTCAGTGCCGGAGATCTTGTGCTGGGCTCCACCGGGCTCTCATTCCTTACAACACAGCCCAGAATCAAGTAAAGAAGGCTGTTGATGTCTCTCGTACCCTGCTATGACGAAATATCCCAGGACAATTGATTAAATGATGTAAATGAAGTGTTCATGATTCTTCAGAAGTCCAAGGTCAAGATGTCAGAAGATGTAGCGTCCCGGAGGGACAAATTTTATTGTGTCCCATGGCAGGAAAGGATAAACAGCTGTTTGTTTGTTTGTTGAGGTAAAGTTTTATGATGCCCAGGCTGGCTTCAAACTTGCTGTGTAGCCTCCACAAATGGCCTTGAACCTGTGATACTCCTGCCTCCCCCTACTGGGCACCGGTATCACACCCCTGCTCCTCTATGTCGCCCAGTTTATGTGGCAGATGTTCTACGGCCTGAGCTCAGCCTCAGTTCCTCTTTAAGCCACTTTCACAGGTTCAAGACTTGCCTGCCCCCAAAGGCTCCAATTGTTTTCTCCTTATGAACCTTATGAATTCCTGTGAATTGGGGGCCAATATTCACTTAGGCAACAGTGGCTCGGCTTTCAAAAGCCAAAAGTGAGTAGCACTCACTGAGTAACATCAAATGAATTACACCAAACGTGTACACTGTTACCCTTATTTCAAAGGAGAAATCAGTAACTTAACATTGCTAGAGTTAGGATTTCCTGGCAGAACTAACTCCACAGGGCATGCTCAGTGTTGGGCTGCCCAAGGGGGTCAGGTCATATTGGCAAGCATAGCTCCTGCACTAGGGTTAATATTTCTGCTGCTCAGAATCAAGAATAACTCAGAATTGGGAAGCCTAGGCTGTGTGCGCACAGAGCCTAGATGCTCTAATTCTCTCTGGTGCCCCTGCAGGTTTCGAGGACACGGGAGATTCCAGACTGCTTTGGATGTTAGTTAAAGCAGGACGGTTAAAAAACACTCAGACATTCATTCTGTTGAATCTCACGGGCCTCAGAGTGGACTTCTTTTCCCCTCGTCTTACTGGAGAGGATTACTGTAATTAGCTTTCATCTTCATTTCAGAAATGCAGACAAATAGAGAAGACTGCCCTGCGGCAAACTGCATGAGTATCCAGTTACAGTCTGTTCTGGTGATTTCAACAGCGTTCGCATCTCTGAGGGATGGGATATGTGCATGTGCTGTATTTACAAAGTAAAAGTTAAGGAAAATGTTTTCTGTATCCATTCATGATTCTCTCCACACACTGCCCCTCCCGGAAGTGTAACTGGTAAGTTTCCTTGTTTGTTTTGGCAGAAATGAATTCTTGGAAAGACAAATGTATGTATAGTATGGAAGGATGTGTTCTGTTATCAAGACTAAGCGTTTTTGACATTAAAAAATATATTAATTCTTTGAGAATTTTATGCAACATATTTTGATTATATCCAAGCCCACTCTTCTCTGCACCATCATTGACTTACAAAACTTCAACTGCTACATAAAAGGTGACAACAGCTTTGCTTTAACTTGCCCTTCTGGAGTCAGCACTGATAACAAACACTCCATTTTAGAAAACTTGCTGACCAACTGTTTCTATTATATTATATTTTTAATTAATTTTTAAAATTTATTCTTTGCTCATACATTATATTCCAACTACAGTTTTGCCTCCTTCCTCCCTTCCTATCCCCTTCCCCTTAGCCTTCCCTCATCTCTACTCCTTCTCCGTTTCCCTTCAGAAAAGGGTAGGACTTCCAGGGATCTCAACCAAACATAGCATTTTAAGGTGCACTAAGACTAGGCTCCCCCCTTCATATTAAGTTGAACAAGGCAACCCAGTAGAAGGGCAAGGATCCCAAACACAGGCAAAAAAAAAAAAAAAGCCAGGAGATAGCCTCTGCTCCCATTGTTAGGAGTCCCACAAAAAGGTCAAGCTATACAACTATATCATATATACAGAGGGCCTAGGTCAGACCCATACAGGCGCCATGATTGTTCAGTGTCTGAGAGCCCTTTGAGCCCAGGTTAATTGATTCTGTGGGTTTTCTTGTGATGTCCTTGACCTCTCTGGCTCCCCACTGCTAAGGATTCCTAGTGTTTGGCTATGGGTCTCTTCATCTGTTTCCATCAGTTACTGGATGAAGCCTCTCTGACAACCATTATGCTAGGTTCCTGACTGCAATTATAACAAAGTATCATTAGGAATTATTTCATTGATTTTTTTTGCCGGTTGTGTTTGGTTCTATCCTAGGTTTCTGGGCTACCCAGCCTTTGCACTCCAGGCAGTGTCAGAGGTGAGCTCCCTCCCTCAGCAAGGGTTTCAAGCTGGAGCAGTCATTGGTTGGCCACTCTCACAATTCTATATCACCTTCGCCCTAGAATATCTTGCACACAGGACTAATTGTAGGTTGAGAAGTTTTTGTGGCTGGATTTGTGTCTCAATCCTTCCACTGGAAGTCTTGCCTGGTTATAGGAGATGGCCTACAAAGTCCCAAAATCCACATTCTTCCAAACAAAAGCACGGTCAGGCCTATCACAGCAACACCCCAGTCCCTGGTATCAACTTCTGTCTTAGGGTTTTACTGCTGTGAAGAGAGACATTGTGACCAAGACAACTCTTATAAGGACAACATTTAATTGGGGCTGGTTTATAAGTTCAGAGGGTCATTCCATTATCATTAAGGCAGGAGCATGCTAGCTTCCAGACAGGCATGGTACAGGAGGAGTTGAGAGTTCTATATCTTCATCTGAAGGCTGCTAGCAGAATACAGGCTTCCAATAGCTAGGATGAGAGTCTTAGAGCCCACATCCACAGTGACACACCTACTCCAACAAGGCCACACCTACTTCAATAGGATCACACCTTCTAATAGTGCCACTTCCTGGGCCAAGCATATACAAACCACCACAGGTTCCTCAGGAATCTTAGCAATTGGGTTTCTGGGAGTTTCCTTTGCACTGGGTTTCTAGCTCATCCCCAAGATGTATCCCCAACTCCACTGTCTCTCCCAGTATCTACTTCATCATGCTTCTACCTGATACCACCTGTTCCTGTTCCCATCTGCCCCCAGTCTACCTATTTCCTCTTTCCAGGGTGATCCATGTGTCTCACCTTGAGCCTTCCTTGTTACTTAGCCTCTCTGGGTCTGTGGATTGTAGCATGATTCTCTTTACTTTACAGCTAATATCTATCCACTTATAAGTGAGTACACACTATGTTTGTATTCCTGGGCTGGGGTTACCTCGTTCAGAATGATTTTTTTTTTCTCTAGTTCCATCTCTTTACCTGAAAATTTAATTTTTAAAATTATGTTATTTTTTGTAAAACAGCTAATTAATACTCCATTGTTTAAACATATCACATTTTCTTTATCCATTCTTAGATTGAGGGACACCTAGGTTATTTCCAGTTTCTGGTTATTATGAATAAAGCTGCTATGAACATAGTTAAGCCAGTGTCTTTGAGGTATGGTGGAACATCCTTGGGGTATATGCCTGGGAGTGGGAGAGCAGGATCTCAAAGTAGATTGATTACCATTTTCTGAAAAGCCACCTTATTGACTTCCAAAGTGGCTGTCCAAGTTTGTGTTTTCACAGGCACTGAAGGAGTTCTCCCCTTTGCTCCATGTCCTCCCCAGCCTGAGGTTTAACTTGTGGTTTTGATCTTAGCCTTTCTGACAGGTGTGAGATGGAATCTTAGAGTCATTTTGATTTGTATTTTCCTGTTTGATGAGGATGTCGAACATTTCTTTAAGTGCTTCTGGGCCATTAGAGATTCCTCTACTGATAATTCCTTGTTTAGGTATGTACGCCATCTTTTACTAGATTATTTGGTTTGTTGACATGTAGTTTCTGGAGTCCTTTATATAATTTTGGACATTAGCCCTCTGTCAGGTGTGAAGTTGGTGAAGAGCTTTTCCAATTATGTAGGCTTCTGTTTTGTCCTATTAATGGTGTCCTTTGCCTTACAGAAGATTTTCAGGTTCTCAAGATCCCATCTATTGACTGTCCGTCTTAGTGCCTGAGACATTGGTATTCTGTTCAGGAAGTTGTCACCCACACCCAGGCATTCAATGCAATTTTGAACATAGTTTGATCACATCCATAGCCACTCCTCTTCACATCATTGTTGACTTACAAAATGTCAACTGCTCCATGCAAGTGACACCACGCTGCTTTCATCTGCTCGTCTGTAGCCAGCACCATCTATTTTAGAGAACTTATTGACCAACATTTCCATTTTTAAAAAAAGGTTTCTGCACCCATAGTCTGTGGAGTAATTGTCTTTCTATCATTAATTTGTAAGGGCTGTGCTGTGGACTAGCTGTCTGTGTCTCCTCAGACACCGAATGCTGTCGTCTCATCTGTCGGTGATGGTCTGTGCTGGGCTTGTTCTTGTGGATTCTGTGAGGATCTGGGCAGCTGCCTTGTGAGGTAGGAGACAGTAACCATCTGTGGACGTGGAAGTGGGCCCTTGCTGAACCCTGAATCTGTGAAGCCTTCTCTTTAGATGTCTAGACTCTAAAACAATGACATAAATGTATTATTTCTAAGATTTCCCCATTACAGTGCTTTGTTACAGCAGCACAGTAAGGTAGCATCTGCTATTTGTATAAAACTTGCCCTCTTTTCAGCACCCATATTTGGTAAACAGCTTAATATGTTGGGTCCATGTTAACTTTTATATTCATCTGTATAAGAATCAATTTTACATGTCAGCATTTTCATCTTTCTATAACTTTTGGACATCAGATGTCATATTTTCACTTTACAATGGACTTCTACAGTAAACTACAGAGCTGGAGAAATGACTCAACAGTTAAAAGCACTCTTTGTTCTTCCAGATAACCCTGGTTCTGTCTCCAGCATCCACACAATGGCTGACAAACTTCTGTAACTTCACTTCTAGTGGATCTAACACCTTCTTCTGGCTGCCGAGGGCACTGCACACAGATGGTGAACAGACATACATGCAAGGAAAACACCCATACACACAAAATATTAAAAATCGCAAAACCATTAAGCGAAGCAAGTGTGTATTACATACTTAGTTACCAAATTGTGTAGAACTGGGTTGTATGTACTAATTTTTTCTTTTACCTGATAGGTTGAAGGTGTGAAATAAAGGGATCAGAGTTCAACTAAGGAGTGGAGAAGACATTGGGGAGAGTAGGTAGAATGGACTGAGAAAAGGAAGAACAGAACAAGGAGTTCAGATGCCAAGAAAGGCAAGTAGTGACATTTGGAAAGAAAGCAGAGGGAGAAGGAGTCAAGAAGTCAGGAGATACTCTCTTGTCTTGTCCCTCCCTTCCTCAGGACTCTTCCTTTCTGTGTAGCCAAGAATGACCTTGTACTTGTCTTTGACTAGCTTCTCGTCCTGAGTTTTGGGATTACAAGCATGCGTCACTGCAAGGGCCAACCTTGATTGTCAGCCTGAATACATTTAGAGTCAACTGGGATCCAAGCCACCAGCCATGGCTGTGAAAGATTTTCTTTACAAGATCATTTGAGGTGTAAAGATCCTCTATATTGGACCACACCTATTGTGGCAGCCCACCCACATCCATAAAAGGACATGGAAGACAAAAGCCTTTGCATATATATATATATACACAAATATTTATCATTTATTATACTTGTATACAAATCATTTAATATATAAATGCATATATTTATATAACATGAATATATGTATATCATATTTGTATATAATCAATTCTATTCCTTTAGAGAACCCTGACTAATGCAACCACTCTGTGCAGTTTTACATGACCCTGAGATGCCAAGGTTTTGTGCACATTTTGCAAACACTTCCCCAAGTTTAGTATTTCTGAGTAAGAACATTTGGTGCACAGAAAAGTGGCTTGGAACTTGCTGTTGAAAATCAGAAGAAAAAATGTATGTTTTCCATTCACTGATATTTCTCTGGAATTATGAAGTGCACATCACAAACCAGCAATTTCGTATAAAAGGACTTTGTAAAGGACTTTTAGAATAGACTCTGATACAGAAAACATAGGACAAGAAGCCACCCATATGACTCACTCCATTCTTTAAAAGTTATAACTAATTTAGTGTTTTATCACTCCAACAACGGGTTTAGATTTTCCAGCAGTATCCAGTCCTACATATAAAGCAAAGAGAAATGTCACATTTCTGAGTTTTAATGAAGTAATCCTGCATATATGACTTTTGGCTAGACTTGATGGCAAAGCTTTCTTGCCTTTTTACAAAAAGGAACTGTGTTCCACCCCTCCAGATCTCTCCCTCCCTCCCTCCCTCCCTCCCTCCCTTCCTCCCTCCCTCCCTTCCTCCCTCCCTCCCTCCTTCCCTCCCTCCCTCTCTCCTTCCCTTCCTCCTTCTCTTCCTCCCTCCCCTGTCATCTTCCCTTTCCATGTCTATTCTTCTCTGGGAGTTTAGCCAACCCAAGTATCAAAATTTCTCTATTTTCTGGGGTTAAGTGTTTATGCAATTGACTCTTTCAACTTTGTGTAATTCAAGATCCTGTTTCACTCTGCATATGCAAGTGTGTCTATTTCATACCAAGAGGTGACTATAGTGTGTGACTCGCCTCAGAGCTATTTCCAGCTTCTTTGTTTTGTCTTGCATTTCTACTGTGGCCCTGATCACCAGCAACGTGATTACTGCACTACTTACTGGGGGCTTTGCTTTCTTTGTTTTTATGATAATGCTAATTAATCCAACGTTGGGAAAAAACACTTTCATTCCAGTTCATACATGTCAGATTACAGGTGCTTCCTTCCTCCCAATTTGGCTTTAAATTAAAGAGGAAAGGAAAAGTATCGAGCAATGTGGCTGCAGAAAGCTCCTCTAGAGGTTGTTTTTCAGAGAATAGCCAAAGCTCGCAAAAGCAGAAGTAGCTCTGAAGAAGTTTTGATTCACTAAATGCAGACGACAAAGCTGGCTGTCTGAGATGTGAGAACCCATCTGGTGGAAGGCAGGACCATCCCCTCTCCTTCCTGTCTGAATATCTCACGGTTCTCAGCCACAGGCAGGTAAGTACTCCTTAGAGTTCTGGTTGAGAGATAGAGTCTAAAGCCTGAAGTTGACAGTAGCTGTGGGCTGTGGTGATGTTCATCCTTCCTCTTCCACAGAGCAAGCTACCTAATGGACTTGACCATTACAATTACACTCCATCAACATTTGACAAAGGCTCTGTTGATTTACCCTGTATCTGTCCTCACACCATGTTTTCTCAGATAGACACATTTTCTCAGAAGATAGGGTAATCTTCATTCCAATAGATATTTTAAAATTTATTTCTCTTCTTTAAAATCAAGAAGTCTTAAAGCTAAGTTTGTATTTCTTTCTTTAGTTAGTTTTACAGAATAGAATGACAAAACAAAACTTCCCAGAATTTCAGAGCTATTCCATAAATAACTACAGTATAGGTAGGCATAGTGCCTCATAACATACTTTGGAGGCTGAGACAGGAGGATTGCTTTGAATATGAGGTCAACTTAGGTTATCAAGTGAGACCATACCTCAAAACACAATCAATTCATTTAATAACAAAAAATACTATTACTCTTGGTATTCTTTGATTTGTACAGAATTGTCTGCTTTTCATATAATTTTTTAAAAAGTTGTTAACATTAGGCTAGAATGTTTACCCCAATATGGAACACAAAATGTGTCTGCAATATGATTTCTCATTCAGTCATCACTTGGCTATCTTGTTTTAATCATGTACCTCTGTCAAAATGCCAGGGTGGTGGTCAGAAGGTGGAGGCTGCAGCTGGGTCAGTCAGCACCTTCCCTTCCCATCTCTGTGTGGCCGCTGGTTTCTTTCTCCTAAATAAAATGGCTGAGGGGTATCTGTATAAATACTACCCACCCCCATTTAGCAGAGACAGATTAGAAGTGCACACTGCAAATAGTTCCACACTTTTATTAAAGGTTGTGCTTCTAAGTTTAAAAATTAACTTTGAAATTCAATTCATTTCTATAAAAGGTGAAAAAACTTGGTCAAGTTCCCACCCTCTGTAAAGTTTGATTGAAATGATATATGTAAGTATAACGGTATAAAAGAACATTTCAACTGACTGATTTGTTCAGCTTTTGAATGGATCTGTTGGAAACACCAAATTTCTTCAGGAAATAACTGTGTATTTTGGTCTTCCCCATTTTCAAAGGAATCTTCATTTGCTAGATTAAACCAGGAGGTTTTGTTTTACGACAAAAGGCAGGAAGTCATGTAAGCTTGGCAACAGTTTCCTCCTTAGAATATAGTTATGTAATTTAATTTTCTATAAGGTAAGGTTTATGTTTGGGGATGGCTCTTACGAATAGCAGTCACATTAGTGTAGACTTTCAGTTATCAAACACTGATTTTCCTTCACTTTTAAGCTTCCTTAGGCCAGATGTTGGCGAGTTTACATCATCGAGGTCATGTCACTCAAAAGTCAGCAAGTGAATTAAGCTACTCATAATACAGAATTTTACAATAGGAAGTCTGTTTGCAAAAGCTGAGTGAAGATGCAAGGGACGCTTGTCTCTCCGCAACAGTAGCCTTTCTTGTCACACAGTATAGGACTGGTAAGAATACCCGCCCTTCTCTGCATGAAGCACATCTGTAATCATTAATATTGATTGGCAATTTGACGTGACCTAGAATTGCCGAGGAATCTGGGGACACTTATCTAGATTAGATTAGTTTGAGGTGAGAAGACCCAGCCTGCCTGTGTATGGCACTATTCCATAGGGTTGGGTCCTGGATTGAATAAAAAGCAGAGAACAATTCCCACTCTGCTTCTTGACATCAGATGCAATGTGGACAGCTTCCTCACACTCCTGCTGCTGTGACCCTCCCCATCATGATGGACAGTAACCTCAAACTCTGAGCCACAACTCATTTTTCCTTCCTTAAGTTGCTTCCGTCAGTGCTTTGGGAACTTTGGAGGCTACTGAGAATGGATAACAGGGCTCTGTTGTGGCCCATTAAGGGAATCGTTGCTTCCTTGTCAAAGAAAGGAAATACCTTCAGCCTGAATGGAGACAGGCATTTACACATGCTCCAAAGATCAGAACATTACATGTTACTGTCTCCTCTTTTCCCTTAGTACTTAATCCAGCTAGGCCTCTCAAGAACCTGGTCAAGACACTGCCATCCAGGAAGGCTGAATCACCTAAAGAATATGGGAAGAATAATTATCCCCTCACAGAGATATGTACCTCTCCTTGGCAGAAGCTCCTCCCCAGTAGGCTTTCCACAACTTCTATTACGTAGCTCTACAGTGCCTGCCCACTTTTCTGGGTTCTCAGAAAAGCGTAACCGTCTAGATGCTTTCCCAAAGCCTGTGCATGCCTTCTCTGATGCTTGCCCACTCTGCCTCCGAAGTGTTTGTCCTTTCTCTGTGATGTGACTGCTGATGAATGGCTTGGATCGATTCTCTCTCTCTCTCTCTCTCTCTCTCTCTCTCTCTCTCTCTCTCTCTCTCTCTCTCCCTCCCTCCCTCCCTCCCTCCCTCTCTCCCTCTCCCTTCCTCCTTCCCTCTCCCTTCTTCCCTCCCTCTCTCTTCCTCCCTCCCTCCCTCTCCCTTACTCCTTTCCTCTCTCTTCCTCCCTCCCTCTCTTTCACCCCCTTCTTCTGTCACCTTTGGTCAGTTGTCAAAATTTACAACTTGCTTGCCTTATTGTTTTCTCCTCAAATTCTAATAAAATTGTCCTTGGGCTTCCTCTTGAATGCATTTGTGCATTCTTTTATTAAGGAGACTAAGAACTCAGAGAAGGAACCTCACTCTTTTTCCTTGCTGTAGTAAAACACACGCAGAAGAGTTATCTGAATATTTGTGTGGACATCAGAGCCAGATACACCTTATTTAAGTTTTTAGAGCTGTACAAAAAATTCCATTTTTATGAATATAATTAACCAATTTAGTTCATACATGTTAAATATGGAGAATACCTCGGTTTTGATGTCATATACGTGTCCATTCAGTTTATATAAACATGATAATTAACAACTGCTTTCAGTAATTGGTTTATAAACATTTTTCCTTATATATAAGAACATTCCCCCTTTGATTTTGAATTGTATGACACAGAGTGTTACAATACAGTTCAGGCTGGTCTTGAACATTTGATCTTACTGTTTTAGCCTTCAAAGTGCTGGGATTATAGGCCATACCATTATCTTTGTGATATTTCAAATCATCACAGAGCCTCAGTTTTACAGAAATGATCCATAGGCTAGAACAGGAACAGTCCTGAAACTCGTCTCCCTTCTCATTTCTCATGTATCAGTTCCATAAAGTTTTTTAGGCATCTACATTTGTCTAATATAGTACTTGAATTTTTAAAATTAATTTATTTCATGTGTATGAGTGTTTTGCCTGCATGCATGAATGTGCATTGCATGCCTGTCTGGTGCCTGCCTGCAGAGTTCAAAAGGGGGTGCCCAATCTCTTGGCACCTCAGTTATAGCTTGGTTTAGCTGTACCCTCTGAGTGCTGGGATCAAACTCTGGGTCCTCTGGTGTCTCAGCCAGTGCTGTTAGCTGCTGAGCCATCTCTCCAGCCCCAAGTGCTTAGTTTTTAAGGAGTAGAGGCTCTTATGTAAATATTTTCAATTTAAGAATCAGTCCTCTCAAATATAGAAATGTTTTCATAGACTGCTGACCAAACTCTCATAGAGGACAGCAATATCAACACTCTTATTAGAGACAGGACAAGTCTTCCATTAAGGAACAGCCTCTGGAGAGACACAGAGACACAGCATTTGCTCATGTTTTCCTGTGACACTTAACTAGGTACAAATTACAGGTAGTATTTATAAACTTTATGAAATTAAAAAGATATTTGTCCTCTGTCAGTTAATGGATTCTTGGCACACCTTTCCTTCTCTTTTATGAAGTTTTCCATTCAGCTTGAGCAAAATTCAGAAGTAAAATTCACCCCCAACAGAAGGAATTCATTCAGAAGGAAAATAGATTTGATTTTCAATGATTCTGTCTACTCCTATTTTTCACTAGCTTAGAATGGAGGTGTGACCATAGTGAGTGTACTACCTTCTATTTTTTTTCTACCACAATGATCTTTGAGCATGTGAAAGTATAAAACTATTCACCTTCATTCATAGAAATGTTTGTGTAGAAAGTTTTGATTGCAAGAACTTTTCAATACGGATGACTTTGAGAGCAAAAATAAAAAAAAAAAAAAAAAAAAAAAAAAAAAAAAAAAAAAGACAGGGCACGAAATTGCATACCCTACACACAGAGATGTGAAAGAGGAATACCAGAAGACCCTGCACCAGCATAGTAACCATGATTGTGACGGTGACAGCTACGAACACTAATGTTTCTCCCTCTTTCTGGGTTACCAGATCTTATGTATAATGAACAGATGTGATTTCATGACATGGGAGGCTTCTGGAAGATGAACAACATGACTCACATTTTCAAGCCTTGTTGAAAGTTTTCTCCCACTTCCCCGGGGTTCATTTAAGCCTGTGTCAGTGCAGTGGCTGCGAAGACTTAGCAGGTGTCTGGGAGCTGAGCTGGAGAGGAGGTGGCTGGTGTGTGGGAAGAAGACAAGGAGGGTGATTAGACGAGTCTATGAGCAGGGGGAGAGGGGTTTTGGTTTGGGGATGAGACCCATCGATTCCAGTTTAGTCTGTAAAGACTCTCACCATGGATTTTTTTTTTTTTTTTTTTCATTTTTAGGCAGGATCTCACGTAACCCAGGCTGGCCTCAAACTTGGTAAGTAACCAGTGATGAACTTGAATTTCTGATCCTTCTACCATCCCAGTGCTGGAATTACAGCCTTGTGTCACCACATCTGGATTCTGCAGTGACGACCAGTGAATCTAGGGCTTTGTGCATGCCATGTAAGCACTCTGCCAACTGAGCTACATCCATCCCCGGTAATATGCTTCAGCAGACTGGTAACCACTTTTGGTTACTGGCTCACAAACCTTTCTCTATCTCAGCAAATGAAATGAGTTCCTTTGTCAAAGCATCAGCACAGCTGTGACAACTAACCTGTCCTGTGCTTTTAATTTTCTGATAGTAACTACGAGATAACCAGTTCTTTCCCTGTTTGAATTTCTGTCCTGATTTCCTTTGATGCTGAATAGTGATTTGGAAGTGTAAGCCAAATAAACCCTTTCCTCCCCAACTTGCTTTTTGGTTATAGTGTTTCACTGTAGCAATAGAAACGCTAAGACATTGGTTGCGGTCAGTTCTTAAATTCACTTCAGTTTAGAGCGAGTCTTTTACATAATCCCATCTTAATGAAGTATTTGTCACCCCTAGGAGCACTAGAAGAGTTTCCCATGGGTGCATAGGATAAGAGCCAGCAGCAACTGGTCAACTTCCATGCTAGACAGTTTCTTACTGGCTCACAACTCACCTACAAAACAATGGCATGCTCATTTTTGGTGTTCACAGTGATGGATAACACCAAATATGACTCTAACATTGCTTTTGTAAACCAAAGAGGTGTCTCCTTCACAGAAACGTGAATCTTGGCCATGAAAAGATTAAGTATAAATATGGATAATTTTATATTTTTCTTAGAATGAAGGAAAAATACTACTTACTGACTCTATATCTTCTTAGGTAGAATAAAATGTAATAAAACTAAGTGATAATATTTATTTTGTCATCTCATTCATTGGTTAATTTCAGGACAGGATTAGAGAATTGATCTGAGTTCATGGTTTGCCACAAAGCTCTCGCTAGCCTATTGCATGGCTCTTCATTCCATGTCCTGTGGAACTGAAGGGAAGTCAGCTGAGGAGTTGGCAATCTACTGTCCACATTCCCAGCAGACTCCTGCAACATTCAAACCTTTGAAGCCCCTGCTTGATAGCCATTCAGATTTGTAACCTCTTAAGAAAGTCAGAAGCTCTGTTTTCCTTCCTAATTCCTCTGTACATACATATGTATGTATATACATTCAAGAGAAACTAATACATATATCCGTATGTATGTACATTCAAGAGGAATTAATACATCTGTATGTATGTACATTCAACAGAAATAATACATATATATGTATACATTTAAGAAGAATACATACATGTACATTCAAGGGGAATTATACAGACATACATATGTTTGTACATTCAAGAGAAATTAATGAACAAAGAGAGACAAAGACCTTCTTAGGAAATAATGTTGATCCTGAGTCTTCTTCTGGAGGGATTGGGTTATGAACAGGTTGGGACACTGAGCAGTAAAGAATTCCTTCCAGCTCCCATCCCTTTTCCTCTGCTGAAAAGTTGGAGAATACTTTGGCCATATATACATGCTTCTTCAAATTCTAGAGGCATTGCACTATGCAACCAAAAGAGAACCTCTGTTTCTTTGGAACTGTGAAGAATGTAGCTTCATTTGATCAGTAAAATTATTGAAAATGATATTTAATACAGAGGACTGGGGATAGAACTAAGTTGAGGTTGAATGATCTGTAAGGTTGGTGAGGAGTGTGTATTTACACCAAAATTTCCCATGTCTCTATGCTCTGCACAGGAAGGTCCAGCTGTAGACTGAGCAGCCGGCCACTCTAGAGACTTGATTCCCAGCCTTGTGACACCATTCAGCCAATGGCATGTGTCACTCCATGTTTACCCTTTCACACAGGCCCTCAGAAGAAACATCACTTTGTTTTTGGAGACGGATGGTTAGTCTGGCGGAAGTAGATTCAAGTTTTGGCAAAGATTTGCGGTAAGATAGAATAAAAAAGCTGCCAAAAATGGCATTAGGAGAAGAAAGAAGGTGCGAGCTCCCTGAGTCAGATGCTAAGCACACCTACCTCAGGTTCAACAAGCCAGGGAAAGGAGCATTTTCCATTGCATTCTGCCTTAGTGTTTCCCTGCCTCAGGGGCTACTGTATTAGCACCAAAAGAGCTTGTAATTGCTTCTCTATGAGACCCTTATACATGAATATGAAATGATCTTTAAGAAACACTGTAGTACAAAATGACCCTAAATAGATTTTCTCCTAACCCCAGCAGCCACTGGGGTTCTGCACACACACTGTGTTCTGTGTCCCCGTGGTCTTGCCCTGTGGCTCTGTGCCCCACCCTCCAGTTTAGTACTCTTGGGATCAGGGCACACCCCTGATTTAGGTTTCCAAAGTCTGTGAGGCTGGTTGCAATGTATCACTCACTACTGAGCTGATGGCTGACTTGAAACTCAGAATACCTTGGGGGCATCCTGGTGTCTGATGCTGAGAGCCAACCAAAGGAAAATCAGCATGTGGGCCATGGCAGGGCTTGGTGACATTCTCATATCTCCTTCTAAAGAGTTCCAGGGTGATTGCAATGTCCCACAGGCCATTGGAGGGAGAGGCTGGATTCAGCCAAGCCAGGCTATACAGTTCTACTATTCATCCTTCTTGGCAGTTTTTTGTTTGTTTGTTTGTTTGTTTGTTTAATACCTGACAAAGTAGACATGGTGGGTCAAGCAGCATGAAGTCCAGCTCTCTTTCCCTGGTGTGTTGAGGGCACAGCTGCCGCTCCATCACTCCAAATGTTACCATGAAACCCCAAACAGCACACTCCACATGTGTGTCTTTCTTTACAGTTTACTCTGACCACAGGGCAGATGTGAGGAAGGGGCTCCCAGTGCCACCTGTCTGCAGAGGGGAAGGGTGACCATGTTACAACTTAATCCACCAAGGACACATGGTGTGTCCAAGACAGTGGCTTTGGTTTGACAGAAACTATAGTCAGGGCCACAGAAAAACTACCTGTTAAGCACAGTCCTCCCCCCGCCCCCTTAGCGTACAGAATTAGGCAAACTGAGTAGTTCTCCCTCAGTGTGCTAAGAGCTCTGACCAGTGCCCACCCTTCAGATTGCTTGTATGCACAATGCTGGAATGGTTTCTCTTTGTATATGAGGCCATGAGGCAGAGGGACAGCATCATTTATTTGAGAACCTCAGCCTGAAGAGGGACAGCTTGAAGGGACAATGTCATTCCCCTGAGGCACTCAGCCTGGTGACCGAGCCAGCCTAGGCTTCTTTGTGATGGCAGTGGGAGGAAGTGAGGGTGCTCCTGCCGTATCCCGTCGCTCCCTTCTCAGTTCTTCCTCCCTTTGCTTGCAGGATAAACTTGAGTTATAGGGTGTGACCTGGGTCCCAAGCACATGTCTTTATGTTCCTATCCAGACACCAAGCAACTCCATAGTTTCCTCCTACTATCCCCCCTTTCTGCCATGCTTATTCTTTTAGCCTTGTGGTCTTAGTTCTGGGTCTATCTGACCAGTCCTCTTTTGTTCCTGCTAGAGTCAGTCCTTAGGTCCTCTCCCTCCCAGCCCAACCCCCGACACAACACGGGATGAAGGTGGATTTAGGGGACCCCCTCAGACAAGGCTCTGACTATGTAATATAGCACAGCCTGGCCTAGGAGCCTCTAGCTTGTGATTACTAAAGAATGTGATAATCCAGTTGGCTTATGGACTTAAATGGAAGTAGCGGCATTTTAAATTTCACTGGAGAACGTGACTTTTCCTCTACCTTTAGTAAAACAAAGCAGCCATACTCACAGCATCAGTGACACTGGCACAAGCAGTATTGTCACATTCCAAAGCATCTGTTGGTGACATCTGTAAGCCCTTTCCCATCGTCACACTTCCATGGCTACCCACCAGCTTGGATCGTTTAGTCTATTGACAAAGTAGCATGTACAGTACCATGTAAACATTTGATTTAGAATATTTAAATATTATAATTTAATATAAAATATGTTTTAGATAAATATAAATATATAATACTCTTTAGGTTTTTAAAGTGTATTTAAAAGCATTTTTTTTTTTCTGAGCTAGGTTCAGGGGGATTGTTAGATAAGCCACGGGATCCATAATACAATGGCTAGAAGGCAGTAGTGGCTCTATCTAATAGTGTCACGTGGCACTCACTGTTCCCAGGACTCTCTCAGGTACCCACAGAATTTTGTAATGTGCCCTCTTCCCAGGATCAAAGGTTTAACTCTTTCTCCAAACCAAGCCATTGTCCATTAATCACCAATGGCTGACAGGCTTGCACAGAAACTATTGTTCTGTGTAAAGAGGAAGCATTTACGAAGTGGTGTGGGGTCAAAGTACAGTTGAATGGATGGCCACATCTGGTTTGAGTGTGTCCCCTTAGCATTTCTGACTCCTACCGTCCTCATATCTTCCTTCTTCATTTAGGTATTTATTTAAATTGTTATGTATTATTTTTCACACAATATATTTTGGTCGTTTTCTCTGCCCTCAATTCCTTTCTCCAGGATTATCCTCCCTCATTCAACCTTATGTCCTTTTTCTCTTTCTCCTTAAACAAACAGACAAGAACCAAACCAAAACAACACCAATGGAAACAGAAATTGCACACACACACACACACACACACACACACACACACACACGAGAGACCTGCCACAAAACCACAAAAAAAATCAAAATAAACAAGCAAGCAACAGATAAGACAGAGATGTCTGTAGTTCTCAGCTGGCATGGTGCTACTCAGTCACCAGTGAGAGACTGCATGAAGACTCCTCTAAACCAAAGCTGACAGTAATGTCTGCCAAACTCCCCCTGCCCTCCTTATGTCTCTGTGCCTGCTTTCTCCTCTGCCAAAATCACCTTTCACCATAATATTTCCAAGCCTGACTGAAATGTGCCTCTTCCAATGGCCTGATAGAGCCATTTGTGAAAAGGAATGAATCTTGCTTTCATTCTGTCAATCTTTGCACATTCTCCTCCATGGCTTCTCAGACCCCCTCTTTGCTGAGGGGAGCAACACTGACTAAAGTCGTGTTGCGTAAATAAAGCTGGCTGTGTTGCCTAAATACACTAAACCCTCTTTTTTTTTTTTTTATTTCAAGATGCTGGAGACAACTAGAGGAATTCCCCCAGAGGAAAGTGAGAGAAAAGGCACAAAGTCAGGGAAAGTACAAGAGTGTTGCCCAAACACTGCACAAACACTGCACGGGAGCACCGAGGAAAGCTCAGACAGAGAACTCCCTGCCCTGGGCAAGAATGTGACATAACAGCCTATCCCTGGACAAGGTGAGCAGAGAAAAGTGACAAGCAGACAAGCAGATGCTGCACCAGTGACATTAGGGAAGCCTACGAGTCAGGTGGGGAGACACTGACAGGGAAGACAATACAGGGAAAATTTCAGGGATGAGTTCTTTCTCCAGCCCCACCTGCCATCAGCACACCTTTATTGAAGACCTGTTGTGAACTGGACAGAGACTAGAAACTAGATAAATCTGGCTGCGACAGGTCAACTGTGGAGTCATAGATAGCTGAGGTAGTAGCTAGAGAGCTGTGTCTCTTTCTACCTTATGAACAGAGTGTGGTTGCTCAAAACCAGGCAGATGTCATTTTATTTTATTTTATTTTTTTAGGGAGCAGTCTATACAAGCCAGGTTTCTCTACCAGGTATACACTGGTATGGGCTGAATCACCACACCTTTCATTCCAAGGGACACGAAGGGTGCTGGGAGACTGGAGCTTAGTGTCACCATAGCTGAAGTCAGCCTTGGACAGAGCACCTGCAGCTGTGGGAGACAGGATTAGGTTTCTACAAAGAAGAAAAGGCTGGCTTAAAGATAGATTTGTTTATTTATTTATTAGTGCATGCCTGTGAATGCGTGCATGCCTGTGTGTGCATGCATGCATGCTGGTGTGTGTGTGTATGCATAAGTGCATACACAAAGGCTCAAACTCGTTGTCGGGTATCCTGTCACTTTTCATTTATTCCTTTGAGAAGAGGTCTCTCCTTGACTCACCTGAGGTCACATTTTCTTGGCTGGTCTAGAAACTAGGAAGTTTCATCAATTCTCTTGTCTCTGTACTTGCCTCAGAAATGGGCATGCACAAGATAACTCTATTGTTATGTGGGGAATGGGAATCTGAACTCTGGTCCTCAAGACTACATAGCTGAGCCTGGAAAGGATCTTTCTTAATGACGTTGGGTTTTGTGTTTAGTTTGGTCTATAGTTATCCATTTTGCAACCAAATAATCTATCTTCCTGTTCCAAATATATACCAGACTTTTTCTCCCCATCATCTCATTTGACGTGACCAATGAATCCCTGTGAGGTGGGTTTTATAGACACATAAGCAGAATGGTGGCTTAAAGGGGACACAAAGCCCAAAGGACATTACTGGCTTTGTCTTTCAAACACTAAATTCTACATCCCTGATTTTGCATGTTCCTTTGCTTTTTCTGTACTTTCCGGGTTAGAGACAATGCCATGGGTGACTTTATCACTGTGTTCTGAAGCTGAGAAAGAGAACCCTGACCGAGGCTGAGCTGGCAAGCGTTATGTGAACCTAGTGTTTTAGAACAGATTTTTTTTTAGAATGCAAAGCACCGATAATGACAGCGATGTGGCCGTTATTTTTGGTGAACAGTCAGAACAGCATTTTCTTGACAAAATTGTGCTTCTCCTGACAAAGGTGGAGAGCTCTCCAGAACTTGGCATGTCTTTACTTCCGTGTTCGAGAAATGTTCTAAAAACTTCAAAAGGCCACTTACTGTTGGAAATTTGTTCACAGATAGATGGATAGACCCAGGTACTCCTGGATCTTTATTGTAACATGTTTTAACACTTAATTTCAGTAGCTCTCTAGTGCAATACAACACTCATCCATGCACACAGTTAAAAACTTGATTTGAAGCTGTGGAAAGAACTGTTGAAAACCACAGGACAGGCAACTCAGCTCATTGAGTCATGAATATGCCTTCATAAGGATGTTTTTGCTGAGTGTGTGTGTGTGTGTGTGTGTGTGTGTGACAGAGACACATTTGTGCATGTGCATACCCTCACATACTGGCATAGTTGGGAATGTGGCTATGAGATGAACTGTTCATGGTCTCAAAAGAACCCAGACTTAGTCTGTGAAAACGAAAGAAGTCAATGAATTATGGGATGCTAAAACTGCCCAGCTGAGAAAGTGTCCAGTAAGTGGGAGTGGTTACAGGATGGAAAATAGCAGTTCTCATCCAAGGCCCCTTCTTTAGCTACAGAAAGAACTGCCTGCCTTATGCTAGAGTACCATCTACTAAGTTAGGCAGCGTCTCTGGCTCCCAGGCCTCTTTCTGAACCGGAAAGCAGGCGTTCAAGAACTTGCCCAAGTGTACCCAGCAGCTGGACAGAGGAAGAATCCAGTCTTTGTACCCGGTCCTCCAGTCACGTGTATTCATTTCTTCACTGCCTCCTGCTCTCAGGAAAGACATGGCTCCCTGGAAGGGGAATCCAAGTGTATCAGTTACTTCCTTATAGTCTCAAAATAGGAGACAAGACGCAACTTAAGGAAGGAAGGGTTTGTTTGTCTCACAGTTTGCGGGCTCAGCCCACCATGTGGGAAGACGAATGGCAGGCGCAGGAACCAGTCCAGTCGGTACTACTGTGCCTGCAGTCAGGAGGCAGGGAGAGATGACAGCTGGTACTCAGCTTGCTGTCTCCTGCTCTCTCAGCCTGGGACCCCAAACCATGTTCAGGCCACCTGTGTTCAGGCCAGGTCTCCCCACCTCAAACTCCATCTAGACATTTTCTCATAGACACGCCCAGACACCTAGGGGAAGTGTAGGTCCTGCTGAGAGCTTACTATCCATATTAACCATCACTCAGGGATCCAGGCTGAGGCTATACTTTCACTTGCTATGTCCTCCACAGGACGGACTCTATATCCACAGAGCGATGCAAACCAAGCACACAGCACCAAGAAGTGAGGTGGGGTAGGAAGGGAATGGAGGAGAGGGTGGAGGTTTAGACTAGGAATTGGCGAGCTAGGGAGGGCCACACAGGCATGGGCAGAGCAGCTAGTCCTACAAATAAATGTGGCAGGTGAGAACTGTACTCTCTGTCTCAGACCTCCATCCCTGTTTCTCTAGTCCCAGGAAATGTGGCTCAGTAAAGAGGGAAATGGAAATGCAGGGCCCTTCGTGGAACTTTGGTACAGTGTTGAACATACAGACTTCATACACACAGGGCATATGTTTATTCTTTGTATAATATACATATTTATACAGGGAAGAAATGAAATATACTTATCAGATAACATTCTCTTGTTCAACTCTCAGCGTTTAGAACTGTTTTCAGGTGTAGAATTCATTATTTCTACTATTAAAGTCAGATACAATCTATTTTTGTTATATTATTATATTATTATAATTTATTTTTGTTATATTATTTATGTTCTTTTACGTTATTTCTACCGGGCATGTGACTTTTTTCAAGTTTTTATATCTTTTAAAGAGTTTTTGTAAGTAGAGAAATATTTTATAGCCTTAATTATTTTTATACAATAAATAATATTATGTGAATATTATATTCCCCTTAGTTATTGGTTGGTGCATGAGGTTTCAAAATATTTAAAACTTAATCACCCAGTGGTGTTGTATATATTGCAAAGTCAGACTATTTAGGTGTTTGGTTGACAGTATCTAGTCAGGCAGGGAAGGACCTGCTGACTAACCTGGCCAGAGAGAAGCCATAAAGTCTCTTTCTTCTTCTCTTTATTCCTTTTCTCTAGAAAAAGTACTGAACTAGGCATTCATTTGCTTACTCATTTATCCACCACAGTGCAGATGTGGAAGTCTAGGACAACTTGTGTGGGGTAAGCTGGTCCTTCCATCTTGAGCTTCTAGACTGAACTCAGGTTGTCAGGCCTGGCAGCAACCACCTTTACTCCCGAGACATCTCGCCTGCCTGGCATTTTTTAAAAAAAATATTCTAGAATAATTTTAGATTTACAGAGGAATTGTGATGACCACCTGCACAGTTTCATCCAACCATTTTCTCTATTACCAGCCTCTTCTATTTGTAGCCTGGCCACGACTGGCAGGCTGCTGTTGTTACCTAGTTTTCAGTTTGTTCGCGTTTCCACAGACTGTACCCAGCACCTCTTCTCTCTCCCAGGAGCCATCGGGCTTCCCATGGTACAGCCACTCACCCTGTCTCCTCTGGCCTCTCTTGGCTGGGGCTGTTTCTAAGGACTCCTGGTCTTTAGATGTTCACAGTTCTCAAGTATACTACTTACCTGCTTTGTAGAATGTCCTTCAATACAGATCTGTGTTGGTCATGTTTTCCTCATAACTGGATGTGCTGGGAGGCTGGGGAGGAAAACCACAAATGTAAAATGAGCATCTCTTTGAAAAGCACTTACTAGCTGTCAGGCTCCCCCGCTCCTTCTTTAGGCTGTTAGCAATCAGAAAGAATCTATCAATGAAATGTATTTGTCTGTCCTGGTTCCTGACTTGAGGAAAGTTATGAATGAACAGAAAAGTGTGACAACTAAGTGGAAAGGGGCTTTGTCTGTGATGGTTGGTGGCAGATGGGATTTCTGTCCCCAGGTTTGTTCCACTGGGTCTTCTGGTCTTCGGTCTCCTCCACCATGGTGAAGACCTCTGAGCCACTAATCTCTGCTGTCCTGGTTGGGCTGAGTCTGGTCATAGGGGCAGGAGAGTAAGATGGTATGGACTCCCAGCTGGGCTCTCTTGCCTTGTATACCATCACTGGGGTTCAATCTGTCTCCCAAATAAAGGTTTTGGATGCCAGCCCTCCTCTTAAACGGGGACTGGCACTCTCTCCGGCAGGAACCAAACTTCCAGCTTCCTAAGTTCTTTATTTAACTGTACACAATTACTCATTTTGAGTCGGTTTCTTTTTTCATCCAGATTTAATCCATATATGGCTTAGAGTTTGATTTCCACCACTGCGAAGATGAAAAAAAATAGAGGTAAACAATAAAATATTTTATCAGAGCATGACTATGTACTACTGTCTTTCAGTGAAGCCCTGGGATCAACTAACAGGGTTTCGAGTCTGCTTCTGGTCACTGGCCACCTGTGGGCGACCATGGTTTGGTTACTTATCCTCTCTCTGTCTAAAAGCTCTCATTCGCTGCAGGTTGTTCTGATAATTGATTAAATTAGTATAATCAAATATAATTGATTAAATTAGTATTTTAAGTTGTGCTGAACACAGAAAATAATCAAGTAATAACTACTGCTTTGTGTGCCGTCCCATCAGCCCAAAGTCCAGCAAATCTGATCTGGTGGTAGTCGGACAGCTTACAGTCTTCTTCCTTTTACACAGTGGACGTGCTTGTCCGCCTCAGGTGTTGTTAATAGGTAAAAATAAGATTTAGTCAGAGATCAATACAGGAAAATAAGTGGTTGGTGTTTGCTTTCTATGTTTGCATAATTACCAAAAATTTGAACATTTCATAAGCAAAAAAAAAAAAAAAAAAAAAAAATTCACTGAGCTAAGTTTCCTGAAGACCCTTGGATAAGTCCCAAAGATAGGAAAGAAAGGGACTGCCAATTCATCAGTTGCTGCAGACCCCAGCCACCCACAGCTACCCCACCAGAGATGGAGAGAACCAGGGGACATCTCCAGCATGTCTTTCTTCAGGACGACCCACCCATAAATTATTTTTTCCTTCAAATATTTCCAATCCACATAATGTTTTGAATTATTCAACAATACATTTTTTCCAGCTTCTAAGTTGCAGGGCTCTGCTGAGACACAAATCAATAAGCACGGGCACATATCTATCCCTATGTAATTTTTAAACTGCTGTACAGTCAGACGCAGTTGGCTGAGATTGCTGTGTAACCCCTTGAACTGATGAAGTAAACATTTGCCCTGCTGGGGAGTGGAAGGCTTCCAGGACTCCAAGCATACACCTGTAGAAACCAGTGACTCACCACTGAGTCAGCCTGCAAAGGCAAGCAAGCAGAAGGCTGGATGGGAGGATGCGCTTGCCTGCCGGTTCGCTCTAGCTCGCCCAGAATAATGACAGCAAGGACATTTCCAAATAGCTCACCCGGCACAAAGTGGGGGATTATATAGCATGCATGTGGCGGCTGATTTCCTGATAGGATCCACCGAACAGGACATTGCATGTTTTATGGGTTGGGACTGATTAGACCGTAAGACTTAAAATATGTAGCTAAAGTGGTTGAAAAATAGGCTTTGGAAGTTCAGATCAAAGCATTACAGGGGGTGATTAGATAAATAAAAAGTTTAAGCCTAACTGAGCAAATAATTGCACATCCCCTGAAACCCTGGTTCATAGGATTGGTCATGTGACTCACCCAGGTGCAGGTGTCTTTCTAAGAATATTCCTTTTAATTTAAATTGTACATCAAAAGGAAAAACCTGGGTGCTGACCAGCGAATAGTTCTGTTTGTATAAGAAAAGCCTCTTTAAAATACTGACAAAAATATATATATATCCCTCATTACTGAAAGAGGCAAGTTTCTCCCCCTTTCTCCCTTCTCAGTCTATAGTAAAGGATTTCTTTTTTTCTTTCATGCATACTAATGGAGTTCGGCTAAGAAAATTCTGGAATAGTTCTGCAGCCTTATCCTGTCCATTCTTATTAAAAGAAAAATAAAAGGCCAGACTCAGGTTGATATTAAAAGCATATTCTGCTATTTTTCTAAAAAAAAAAAAAAGTCACCAAGGAAGCTCTATCTTTATGTCTAAGCTAAAAACCAAACCAAACAGCCCAAAGCATTTACACAGGCTGAGTGTGCATCAAGTGCCAGACACAAGTGATGGGATGTGACACTCCTGACACACTCAGAGTCAGGCTTCCATATTGCTGTTTGACGTGAAGGAACTGAGGCACACCTACAGATTAAGTAACACATCCCAAAGTTCCAGGCTGGGAAATGGCAGAGTGGTGCCCTATCCATGCCCAATCCATGCCCGAGGCTGGGGTTTTCTATCACAAAGTATTTCTAGAGCTATTTGTAGAAGAAAGGGCATTGAGACATCATCTTAAGTTCTGGCTGCTTATGGCTGTCTCCTTGCCTCTGCATCCTGAGTGATGGGAAGATTAGCACACGCCATCATACCAGGCTCTTGGAGAATCTGTAAACATCACACTAACTTTAGCATCTGTCCAGGTTTTGCAAACAACTGCTCCTAGGTTTCACACATTGCTAAGGGTCAGCATTGGCTCTTTCCTTCACATGAATTTCCAGGATCATTTCCTGCCTTGAACATGAGTGACCTCACCAGGAGACACATGCAGTGGGAAGAAAGCAAACGGATTTGTGAAGCTGCCGAGCTTCAGGTTTGTAATTTGGTCACCAACTGGCCTGGCAAAGAATTTTGGTGGCTGGAGTTCTCAGGAAGCTTTTGTCTGCATCTCAGGACCATCCATTTCCCCAGAAGCAATCTTTATCCTGTAACAATCCCCCTTCCTCAGTGATGATCAAATGGGGGAGAAATACAGAAATTACCAATACCCACAGCATCTCTGAATCAGTACAAGCTTCCCAGGTTGTCCATGAGCCAAGTCTCACAGCTTTATGGGCAGGATTTTCACACCTTAATTTACTTCCCAACTAGAATCAGTGCTCTCCTCTGTTGACTCAAATGTTTCTGGAGCAGGGTGTGGCTTTGTATTTCGCCACCTTTTCAGAGAGCAAGGGCAAGAAACAGGTTAGCACAGAGAGACAGCCAGTTGGACAAGCCTGGCTCAAATCCTGGCTGTGTGACTTTGAGAATTCCACAGAGCTCTCTGTGCTTCAGTTTCCTTTCAGAGCCCAGTTTTGGTCTGGGTTGCTATCAAGAGAAACCATAGACCATGTGACATGACAACAGAGCCACAACAGAACCCTCACACTTCAGGTATTGCAAGTCCAAGATCAAGGTGTTGGTCAAGTTCCTGAAAGGGGCTGGCTTCTTTCTGTCTTGCAGCCAGCCATTGCTATATACTTATATGAAAGGAAAGAAAGAAGAAAGGAGATAGAGTTATAGATAGATAGATAGATAGATAGATAGATAGATAGATAGATAGATGTCCCATCATACAAAGGGACTAACTTCATCAACAGCACAACCCCATGTCATCATGTCATCATCTGACACCAATAACTTTCCAAACTTCTGTCCTCCTAACTCTCAAGGTTCAAATTTCAAACTATAAGTTGTGGGGGAAACAACATTTAGTCTATAACAGGAATCATCTGTAAAGCAACGGGTAAGAACTCTCGCACGTTAGACATCACTACAGCCACAGAGACAATAAAACTAAGGGCACAAGCCTTAACATGCTAAAGAGCACATATGTGCCCATTCTAATCTTTACAGAGGAACAAACATCTGTTGTGACAGACACCAGATTACTGTTTCCAAAAGGCACAGTTGAACAAAGACCACATCACTTCCTTCAAGTCTCCCACACCCCTAGGAAAATCTCTTCCAGGAGATCCCTCTCCTCTTGGGCATCAGTCATCTTGGTAGGGTGGTGATAGGCTACGGACACATGCATACCAGGCATGCAGCGCAAATAATCAGAATCTTTAGTTTCAAAGTCATGGGCATCAATGTGGTAGAACTACTGACTGTGAGTTTGAATAAATCATTCATTCCTCCTCAAGTCCTCTTTTCCCTGTGTGAAACAGAATATTAATTTGTTTACTACTTTAAAGCACTCAAGACTTTATTGTATCAAAGCATCACTGTTTTCCCTTTATGTTTAGTGTGTCCAAGGCAGAGGTCTCTATGCATATTCACTGGGAAGAACAGAGCGGCATTAGAACAGTCACAACAGCGAATCATCTATCTTATATCTCAGATGGAGTACCCAACAACTACAGCCTGTCAGCTGAGGTATTATCAGAGCAAAATCGATCATTTGTGAAGTCAGCTGCCTATAACTATACAAGTAAGATTCATTTAATGTCTTTAGATGAGTGTTTCTCAACCTATGGGTGGAGACCCTTTGAGGGTTGAATGATTCTTTCACAGGAGTCACCTAAGACCATCGGGAAACATTTGTATTTGCATTATAATTCATAACAGTGGTGAAATTACAGTTATGAAGTAGGAACAAAAATAATTCTATGGTTTGGGGGGGGATGTCACTGCAACATGAGGAACTGTGGTAAAAGGTCTCAGCATTAGGAAGGTTGAGAACCACCATCCTAAAACAAACAAACAAAGCCAACAGTGTGTACTACAGGAAAGGCTCTGTACTTTCAATACATTATCCATAAAATAGCCAGAGCTTAACAAGCAGCTGCAATACACGGAAGGTGCAGCTTCCTGAGGGAAAAACAGACAGAGCAGGGGCAGCACAGACCTTCTCAGGAACCAGCTGGTCAAGGGACCTTCCAGTCAACAGCAATGCACACTCACGGCAGAACGGAGTAACAAGGAACTTTCCCCCATAGCAGTTCTCCCCAGTTTCCCACATATGGTCAAAACAGAGTCTCCCGTAGGCTTGTTTTTTTCTCCCTAAAACACTTTTCCACATTTCTTGTATTGCACAGGGATGCAGCATCAAAGAGAAGTTTTAGAATAGATGCACACTTGCTTTTTCTAAATTTAGGTTTCATCTTCAATGAGTCTTAGTGGTAAGAGGGAGCCCTTGGCTGTCATGGCTGGATAGTGGTTGTCTCAGAATCAGACTGGATTGTGTTCTGTTGACCTTCCACAGAATACTATCCATGGATGTGTCTGCCTTCTTGGAACAACTATTTTTTAAAAAAAGCTAAAAGCTAACTTAAAAATGCACAAAGGAAAGGTGAGGTACCTAAAAACATTTCTGACATATAGTAAGAGACTTCAATCTTAATTAAAACACAGCAAACAACAATTCTACCAAATTCAATCCAAAGGTTGGTCCAGAGCTCAAACCCAAGAAACCATCCACTAAATTATGAAGGAAGAATGTGTGTCTGTATGTGTGTGTGTGCGCGCGCGTGCGTGTGTGTGTGTGTTACATGTGTACACATGCATGTATGTACAAAAACTTGTACTTTTACAATGAAGTTGGCTACTGTGCTATTTGATCATGACAGGGCAAGATGACTGAATTCCTAATGATGTCTCACAGATATATGGCAAGTGCCAAAAATTAATAATCTGTGCCCCCAAAGGGCCGTGGTATGCCAGCTAGCACTGCTAGCCATCTCGCTGGGCACTACCTGCTCCCCAGCTGAGCCTGATGACGCACGGCCCTCCCTACAGTTTGCTTGTCCCTTGTTCTCAAACAATATAGATTCTTGGCCCACGCCCAGGGAATCAGAGGCCATTCTCTAAACGTGCATCTCAAACATGCATGGAAGGGGTCAGGCCTCACTTAAGAATCTCTCATAAGGAGCTGGGGTTATCCGTTGGTAGAGTGGCCAGGGGCCCTGAGTTGATACCCAGCACTTGTTAACTGGGTCTGCTGGTGTACACATGTAATCTCAGGACTTGGAACATGGAGAAGGGGAATCAGGAATTTAAGGCTAGCCTGGACTATATGAAACCCCATTTCTCCCTGAAATTAATTAATTAAAATTTCCTCTGCTAAGACCAAGCAGAGACTCTAAATCTATGAATCAAGAAGCCCTTAAGTTCTAAAAGGTTGGTTGTGTGTGTGTGTGTGTGTGTGTGTGTGTGTGTGTGTTTTCCCCCTCCATATGCACCCAAAACACAGCTTAAATGTTTTGGGAAATATATATATGGGGTCTTCTAAGCTAAAACTGCTTCTTTCTTTGTCTCCTGTCTTCTGGTTTTGTTGTGTTGTTACTGTTGCTTTTTGTGTTGATGTTTTTAATGTTCATTTTTGTCAACACCTCCACTTTGCCCAACAATCCATCACTAATATAGATGGAGGTTCAGCTCCTCATACATATTCAATACAGGAGGCTGTCGGCCCTGAGAGTGTCCTACAGGTCTAAGCAAAGGACCCTGGGAAGTGGTAGCCATTATTAGTTAGAGCACCAGCTCTGAGCTCATGTGGAATGTTCTGCCAGTGCTGATAAAAGCACAAATGTCTTGGCAGGCAGTGCCCTTTAAGGTGTCCTCTTGTGCAGCTTCCAACTGATGAGAATCATGGTAAGGCTAATGTGGAGAGCCAAGCTCCCATCACAAGACCACAGGATCTCAGATAACAGAGAGGAGAAATGCAAAAACACCACTACCACTACCATCACCACTAACACCTTCACCACCACCACCAACAACAACAATAGCAACAGCAACAGCAACACCAATACTAACACTACCACCACCAACACCAACACCATCACCACCAACAACACCAACACCACCAACACCAACAACACCAACACCACTAATGCCACCATCACCACCACAACCAACAACAACAACACCAACACCATCACTAACACTATGATCACTACCACCACCACCACCAACAACAACAGCAACACTACTACCAGCAACACCACCACCACCACCATCACCACCACCACCACCACTAACAACAACAACAACAACAACACCAGCAACAACACCACCACTACCACAACCAACAACAATACCACCACCACCACCACCACCACCACCACCACACCACAACCATCAATACCAACACCACCACTAACACCATCATCACTACCACCACCACCACCAACAGTAACACCATCACCACCAGCAACAACAACACCAACACCACTACCAACACCAACAACAAAAACTCCATGAGGACCAACAAGGAGATGGGATCAAACAGAGGAAGGAAACAGCAACAAGAAAATGTCACTCAAGTCAAAGTAGAGGCCAGCATACACCACGAAACTCCATACAGGAGTGGAGAGGAGAGTGAGTACAAGAAAGAGAACAGCAGAGGAAGGAGGCCAGCCAGGGGAAACATGGCTTCCCAACTTCCCCCACAACACCTTCAACCCTGTCCTCTCATTCACCATCTGCTTACCCCCAACATCAAGGGAAGAGTCGACTATTTATTTATTGATGCTCCACTTGTTTCCAAAATGCATTTAAGGCATTGGAGCACAAGAGGCAAGTCAGATTTCACTGTTAAAAATTCATCACGGGGAAGAATTTTCCATATCTCTAGCCAGACAGCACTTGGTCATTAGAATGTTGGTGTTGCCAGCGTGGTTTATACTTGGGTGTTTCTTTCTGTTACATCACAGAGAAAAGGATCTCATGCCCCAGCACTGTCCTGGCTTCTTTTAAATATTTCAGAGCGGGTATCGGGAGCCATATTTTCAGATGGACAGTCAGCCCAAGTGTGTGAGGGTCATAGCGATGACAGACATCTCAAGATGCTATCTGCCACTACTGCATAGCCACCCCAGAGGGAATTCATGACTGAAAGTCCTTAAGCTACCTTCTATAGATGAGGAGACTGAGTACCACAAAGGGGCTTAGAGCATTGCCTGAAGTCACAGGGATGAATGGTGACAAGTTTCCAACAGGACCTTGGTCAGCTTCCTAACTGGTGCATTTTCTTTTAGATGGCTTGCACTTGCTGAAGATAGGGAGGAAGAATCTGGCAAAAGATAGAAAGCAGTTAAAGTGTCCCTCAGCTGCCCGGGGTAAGCGCAGGACCCATGGCCATTGTAGAGGGAGGGATGCTGGGAAAAATATGTCTCCTCAGCTCTGAAGTGTACCTTCACTAGCAATCTTCCCTGAGTGTTATATTCCTAGACACACTGGTCTGCCCTTGTCAGGAAGATTTTTCTTATTGGGTACCACTGCTTTGGGGTGCATTTGTGTTTGTTGTAGGGCAGGTCACTGCCACTGGCTGTTTAGGAAAAAGGTGCTCACACCATTTTCAAGTCTGGCTGCAGAAGTGAGATGATGTGTCCAGGACCCTCTGCTGCTGGTTTTGCCTTGTATGTACTTTAGCTCTACCAGGTGCTTTCAGGAGTCAGTCATGTGTCTAGAAGTATGTGCTTCTCCAGGAACCCCTGTTTCTGAGACTTGCCCTAGGGAAGAACTGAGGTGCAGGTGAAAATCAGAGGTGACACCATTATCCTGGTGCAGACACCCAGGACTTTTGTAGACCGTCCTTTGTCCTCAGGAGTTGGTATGGCTTTGAATTTCATCTGTGATTTCTTTTAAGTTAGTAGTTGATTCTTCAAGTGTTTGGGGGGAAATGGGAGACGCACCTTCATCCCAGTCTCTGGTGCTGATTTGCATCTCCTGCTGAGTGTCTCTGGAAGATCATCTTCATGGGAACATAAATAACACTCCCAACAAAAGGTCTATTCTTGCTCTTATCCGTGGCCAGCATCAGCTCAAAGCCTGCTCCCTATGGTTTGTGAACCAGGATCTAACATGATCTTTTCAAAACCAAATTGCCAAGGCCAGGGACACAAATGGTTATCCCAAGAGGCTGGAGACGGACAGGGGAGTGCCAAGAGTCAGGTACCTGTGCACTGTCTTCATGAGACACACTGACTGCATTCTTTTCTTTTTTATTAGTTGGTTGATAGGTTTTTATTTTTGTACTATTTATTGAGACCAGTCTCAAGTAGTGCAGGTTGCCCTCAGAGTTGAGAAGTAGATGAGGATAGCTCTGAACTTCTGATAAGCTCCCTCTGTTTCATTGTTGGGGTTGAGACATGGATTATTGCACATCATTTAAATGTTTATAGACATGCACTATTACATATTATTAAATCCCCTTGACAAAAATATTCACAGTTAAAATTTTGTTATTTGTCCTCCTATTTTTTTTAAAAAGCATGCTTTTTATAAAATAAAGCATGCCACATGGCCAACCAGGGTTCTTTTCACTTCACAAAATAGTAAGAACATCTTTGAAAGACATTGAGAGTTAGATTCCAGTATCACTTTTCTTCTTTTATATAGTTATTGTATATAATTATTTATTTTATGGAAAATATCTTTTGTAAACTCAATTTTAAGTTTGATACATAAGATCATTATTAGAAAAGAAAGCCATACAACAAAGAAAGTAAAGGAAAATTTATAACCAATTATATAAAAAAAAGATAAGATTTCTACCTCAAAAGACATATATTTTTAAGTTTGTGTGTCAGTTAACTAAACTCAATTCATGTTTCTGGCAGATTTGTATGAAAACAGCAGCACCAACCTGTTCACAGCCTCAAGGAGACAGCACGATCTTCTCACAGTCTTTACTAATTAACTGGATGGACATGTGTGGCCTCCTTGTTGTCTTGGCTGCCTGGACCCCAGTGCTGTGCTCTCCTTTTCAGATGCCTCAGAAAATTGGCTTTTTCCTTTCCCTTCCTCACCTCCCAGTGGGTTGGTAAGGCCCTTTGTTAATGGTATAGTTATCAATCATTTTCCCTGTCAAATTCCATTACAAATTTTCCTCAGCTTGTCCTGACCATGGGACTCATGTTCCTTTACTTTTTAACTGTTATTTTTACTTTTGTCTTTATGGAACACTTACGAGGCTGGACTAGGGAATATCCACATGCAGCTACCATGATTAACATGGGTACAAGAGAATCAACCAATCCATGGACTTCATTCAGCTCTCATGAGAACTTTTATGAATTTTAGCCTTTCTTTCCTACGACCAGTGCATTACAGTTAGACGCCTTTCATTGCCGGCTGCCTTAGTGGGCTTCAGCTCGTGACTGTTTTCATAGTTGCTTAGTTTTTTTCTTTTTATTACACTTACTTCTTTTCTTGATGCATGGTTTTGTAGGTGCACTCTATGGTGCTCATCTGGCTTCCAGATGACACCCTGGGAGTCCTCTCTCCTCTATCACGTGCGTTTAGGGGAGCCAAATCAGACAGTCATGCTTAGTGGTAAGTACCTTAACCTACCAGGGCCATCTTGCCAGACCAACCTGGACACTGTTTGAAGATTACTAGTCAAGTACTTTGTAGAATGTCAATTGATTTGAGTGAGTTTCTTCCCCCAATGGTCAATTTTTAGAATCAAGGTCAATTAAATTCAAACAATGTTCACATAGGAGGGCCACCAATGTTTACTTCTCAGATGGAGGAACACCAGCGCCTCTGTGTGCAGTGTTAGAAGTGTGTTAGTGAGTGCTTTGGGTGGGGGTGGTACAGCTATGCACTTCCCAATCCATTTCCCTGTGCCACTCTCCCTATGGTCACCCTAGATCTGGCCTGGAGTCATTTTTACTATTGAGCTGTCAAGGGCATCCTTGGCTTCCTACACTTATTACCTCCCCACTCCCCACCGCCCCCCCCTTTTTTTTTTTGAGACAGGGCTTCTCTGTGTAAATTTGGCTGTCCTGGAACTTGCTGTATAGATCAGTCTGGCCTCAAAGTCACAGAGATCTGCCTGCCTCTCCCTCACAAGTACTGGAGTTAAAGACACATGTCTCTACTGACCAGCCATTGGACTCTTTCTTTAAGGCACATTTAGCCTTTCTTCCCTGGACATGGTTGGCATCAGTAGCAGTGTTACAGGGCCTCATTGCCTTGTCTGCTGGGCCTTTTGTGCATCAACTTAATGGCAAGACTACTGTGTAACATCAAATTGCTATGTCTCACCTTACACTTCCAGGTGTAAAATCTGAAACAGACCCACTCTGCCAACCTTGTGTAGCTTGCCTGTTCTCCTGGGAAGGTTCTGGAATGCTCCCCCTTCCCCTTAGTCCAGCTTTCACAGGCTGCTATAATCTTTCACACATGACCTTTCTCTTCCAACTGTAAAGCCAGCAATGTCCGCCTAAGGCTGCCTCGTGCTGTTTGCTGCTTCTTTATCTTCTGTTCTTTCACTCACCAGGAGCCTGTTAAGTGTTATGGTGCTATCTCACTCACAAGACCAGCTGACCAGTGGCCCAGTGAGTTTCAGGGGTTAAGATGTCATGATTATCCTTAGGGACACAGAATTATAAACTTATTCATCCATATGAGAATATGAGAAGAAAAGGGGAGGGCTGGGCCCCTCTTTATTTAGGAACCAAATGATTATATCCTTAAGATATTACCCAGAGAAATGTACAACTAACTTTGAGCAAAAGTTTGTGCTGAGTCGATGTCATAGTCATCATCATCATCATCATCATTATCAAAAGTCACACCAAATATTTCTTGATTAAATGGATAAATTATTTGCATCTATCACTTCATTTGTATTTTCAAAAAGAAAAGCAGACAGTACAGATGCTTCATGAACACTAAAAACACACCAGGAGACAATACAATCTCCCTCCCCACCCTCAGATTGTCTAAAGATGCTCTCTGGGGGTAAGAAGTGAGTTTTATCAAACCATTTGCTCTGTCTATGCAAAAGCTTTTCATTTTGCTTCAAAGTCTTCAACCTCATAGCAAAATTTCATTCTGTCCCAGAAGAGTTCTGCTTAATGGAATTAGGTTTCACCCTTTCTAATTATCTTTACAGAATCATTAGTAACAGAAGAACATAATGGGTCATTGTCTTTATAACTGCACAGAAATTCTAGATGCAACACTAAATTGTAAAAAAAAAATTGTTCAGTATAAAACATACCAAGTGAACTTTGTTAACACAGCTTAAATATTGTGGCAAGAAATTGTTTTATTACTTAATTTAGATTATTTTGTTAAATGACTCTAATGGTCCTGTTTAACTCGATGATACACACATTTCAGATTTATTGTTAGAACATTCTGTTGTCAAAAGCCACGTATGATTTTTTTTTCTTGCTTATCTGGAGTCTCATTTTGATTTCCTGAACATTGCTTTATTTTTTGTTTGTTTTTTACTTTTGCTTTTTTCTTTTTCTTTTCTGAACTCTAAGCTCATGGAGTGTTCATAGAATATGTAAAGGCTAAAAAGGTAGCAGCTACAATGTAAAAGCAAATAAAGTCTAATAAAAAACCAAGTTAATTCACACATCTGAAAAATCATGATATCATTAAAAAATTTTTTTTATAAAACTAAGCTCAATGAAAAAGACATACTGCAACCTATAGCTGGTTAAAAGAAAGGGAAAAGGCACCAGGAGACAAGAAAGAATGTGGTTTTTTTTTCCTTTCTAAATATTCTGGCAATTAAAACACCTTTAAAAATGGAAGCAGGAGAGAAGCTGAAAGCCAAGCAGGCCCCTTCTTGGACTTCTATGCTTTATAGTTTAATTTGTTGAGAATTTAAAATTACAGTAATTGCCCTTAAATAACTGACATTATTTGACACTACAACAACAGAAGAGCTAAGATGACTGACAAACCCACAAAAGACTTTTGTTATCTTTGTTTGTCTGCCTGAATAAATCTCAACAAGTATTTCAAAGACGTAAATTTATAGCCTACTTAATCGCCATTAGACGGCCAGTCCTCGTGGCAATAGGCTGAGTTTCCCTGACACTCAACATTTTTGGTATCAACTTCTTCAGCGCATCTTGTTTGTCTCAACATCTACCTTCAAGCCAAACCATTACATTGTATGGTAAACATTTTGATAAAACATGCAGAATCAGAATTTACTTGAGGCTAAGTGAAGGCTTTTTGTCTTCTTGTCTGTATTGAGGGCAGTATTGATAAGGATATCGGAATGGCCGTTTTAAGTCATGTACCTCACTGTCTACTCTCCTATGGTAGCAATGTGGTTGGCTTTGATGTTGGTGATTTCCTTCCAAGCATATCAATTTCATTTCAGAAGTCAATACCCCAAGTCATTTACCATGATGTCACCCAGAACTCTGTACCAGGCAAATTTGGTCACTGTAGAATTCAGAATTTCTGCAAAGAATTTAGAATTCAAATGATACCACTGAGAGCTAACTTTATTTTTCTGTCGCTTTTTTTTTTTATTCAAATACGTACTTATCTTCCTTCCTGCAGAATAACAGCCTAATTAGCATGGCTTGAGCAGCTCTTCTTGGGGAGAATAGAAGTGAAGGCAAACAGAGCTGTTGGGTGATCCCTTAGCCCGCAACACAGGCTGCAAGCTATGCTCCCTCCCTACACTCACCATTTCCCTGGATTACATGTAGCCAACTCTGTTTCTGTTTTGCTCTCAGATGCCATGCATCTTATAAGAAGAGAGGAACTCAATCTACACACATTATCATGGTATAGAGAACTTCTTCCTGATTGGTAAGAAATGTCACATGTGACGTAAAGAAGAATGCTTTGGAGAGCGCACAGCAGTGAGAGGGGAATCTGTGGGTCAGAGGGGTGGATCCCCAGGATATTGACTGTACAAGAGTCTTTGTGCTCCATCAAGATGGTCCACTGCAGAAGGAAGCTTCTGGTTTTCTGTATGGATGGACTTCTTCTTGTCCCTTATAACAGTCTATTGTCTTAATAAAACCGAAAGACACTAGATTGTCAAAAATCGCACGTATTGTTTGTATTGCTATGGAGACCAAGTACACAAAATTAAGAAAACTTTGTTTTTCCTTTAGTTTCTTTAAGAAACTTCCTGAAGTCAATGAGAACACACCCTGCTCTGCTTGCTTTAAAGGATTTCCCCTGAAGCTTTCTGTTCCACACTATCTATTTGTACTTCCTGGTTAATTAACCATCATCCCAGTTATCTTCCTCTGGGAGAATCAGGGAATTTTCGTCTCAGTGCAGGTGAAATGTTCCCACAGCCTCAGATCTGACATCCAATCATTGCTATCATGGCATGCCTTTTCTTTCTCCCTTCCTACAGGGGAACAGCATTCTCTGGTGGCTAAAAATGATTCAAATTCACAGGAAGCAAACCTCTCCTTAAATCTGAAGTCTTTCACTGACTTATAAATGTGAAACCACCATGATTCTTTACTATTTTCAAACTCCCATTCTTGGAGATGAGCCTTCACTATGCACAGTAAATTCAAAGTTAAGGGATGGTTCTCCACTCAGAGATCAGGAAATTTCAGCATAATGCTGTTATTCTAAGAGTAAAGAGGCATTTGCCCGTCAGCATGAGGTAGACATTATTTTGGCAACCTGAAGATGGGGTTTGATTTGAGTTATCTGTTCCTGATATTCGGTCCTCTTTCCATAGCAAGTGGTAAGGCTGATGCTGTACTCAGCCTTCAGAAAGGGGATGCTGACTCCTGTGCTAGCTCCTAAAGAGATGGATCAACGTTCCCTGAGCCAATAGGAGACTGATGCTTTTCAAAGAGCTGTTTAGAAACAGAGGCAAATGTTCTTACTCTCCCTGGTGGAGGGGATGCATAGAGGGAAGGGGGGAGTTAAAACAAGCAAGCAAGCAAGCAAGCAAGCAAGCAAGCAAGCAAGCAAGCAAGCAAGCCAGCCAGCCAGCCAGCCAGCCAGCAAGCAAGCAAGCAAGCAAGCAAACAAACAAACAAACAAACCAGCCACCTGAATCGGCACAATAAGCCCTGATCGATTCATTTCTGACAGGAAGGAGAACATAAATTTATGTGTTTTTCTCCTCAAATATATAGTTGAGGCAAATCTTTGCTGAGAATGAGATGTAACCAAGAGGCAATAGCATTTGTGTAAGTGGTAAACAATACACTGCAGGAATTAAAAATTGATCATTTACATATCAAATTAACATTTTATTTGGGACTCGGTGGGGGCTGTTACTCAGCTACAGGTATAAATACATCATTTTCACTTTAACAATACAGTTTGAAAAGAGAGCAGTGGTGGACTAGACTCGTTGCTTCATCCAGACTACAGCAACATCAGTCTGGAAGATGGAGAGCAGAGTGGGGACAGTTCTGCTGCATTCTCACCTAGAAAAACCCCAGTCGTTGGCACAGTTACTGATCAGGATTCCTGTGTTGGAGACCATTTGAAAGAGACATTTTTGCCAGGTGTTAGGGATTTTTTTTAAAAAAAAATCAGACTTATAAAAAATATATTTTCTTCTGCAGTTGCTGACCAAAGCATGGCTGCTTACACGCTAATTACCCTAGGGTAATTATCTACTGTAGGTGGAGGCGGAAGCAGTCACTCACAGTTCACTAGTAGAACTTGAGTAAGCCCATTATTCCTTTCAAGGCTTTCTTCTTTCTTTCTTTTTTTCCAGCAAAAGAAGAAAAAGAAACACACTTCTTTCTGTGTCATGCAACACTAGGTGAGTGGTACATCAAGACTCCACGCATTTTGGGTCGGGGGCTCACATTGATAGCCATTCCAATTCTATCAACAAGATGTTCTATCTGGAGACATACTGTAACTTTTTTTTGTAAACTGCTTGTCTACAGTTGTTCTCGCTGCTACCGAATAGGACAAAGTGTTCAGAAACACAACATACCTTTTGTTAGTGCAAACATTTAATATTCAAGTTGAATTTCCTAAAATATTTTATGATAAAGCTTGGAGATTAAAACACAAAGAAACACACACAAATGAAATTTTCATATGATCACTCTGCTATTGCCAGCTAGGAGAACAAATACTTTAGTGTCTCTTTCTTCTTTTAAGGTTTCCTAAGAACTGGATAGCTCCCATCTTTCACTTCTGTTTGGCTTTTACATAACTTATTTACTTACTTAATTAAGACTTTTGTTTAGAGGGAGTCCCACAGAAACATACAGGCTTTTTTGGAAGTTGCACACAGCCATGTTGGAAGAGAATAGTCTACAGATATCTGTCTGCTCATCTTAGTCATTCTTGGGGAAACAGAAAGTCCAGTATGGGGGGAGGGCACTTGGGGGAAGGACTTTCTTTTGGAAGTTGCTGTGTGTTGGCTTTTGAGTGGTAAGGCTGCTTTTGTGCAAGGAAATAGTATTTGATTCTCCAAGAACCTTTTTGTGTTTCCAACACTGAGAAAGTTCTGGTACTTTCTGAGCCACGGGATTTTATTATGATTTCTAATTAACCCAAAGTATATGCAGTGTTGGAGGGGGAAGGGGAATGGTTCAGAATCGATCAGCTTCATGACCACATGGGGTCAAACTCAGTTCCCTTAAGTGTCCCACGGCATTCACGGTGACAGAAACACTGTTTTCGCAAGATCTGTCATTCACGGTGATCTATAAACTCCTAGTGAAAACTGCCACCCACCACCCACTCACAAGCCACAGCTGGTTATGTCTCTCATTGTAAAGATGAAGAAAACGGAGCTCTGGGGGAGCAGAGCAGGTTGCCAGCATGTTTTAGAATGAAGACATTAGACAATTCTGATTAACTTGCCAACTGATATCTGAAACCAGAAGTTCCTGTCGCCTAAAGCTCTGAAGGGCACTTTTGTGCAGGACAGTCCGGCAAATAATAGTAACCAGAGAATTTTCCTGTTTGAATATATCGCTTGTTTAAAATCTGGGGTGGCTCTAATGGCGTGGCCATCCTGTTTCAGCTGCTTTGGCAGGTGAATGGGGAGGGGGAGACTGCCTGCTGACTGTGGGTATCTATCTGTTTTTCTCCCATTGTGCAGCTGTTATTTTGAAAGTTATATTTCAGAGTGTGAGCAAGATAAAAATATGAAGATATTTCAGAAACACCCTATTGTGTAAATGTCAAGAGTTTTCTATGTTTCTTTCATCTTTGATAAATAGCCGGTGCAGGTTACTGCTATGCCTCTGGGTGCTGTATAAGCACATACATGTCTGTTTGGTTTACCAGCTAAAACAGAAACACATTCTTTTCCCATCCACAGAGAAGTCTTCAGGATATGATTCAGGACAATTCTTATCCTCCTCAGACTTTATGATTTTCCTCTCGTTTGAAAACAAAACTGCCAACAGATCAGGGGTGGGAGGGGGGGGCACCATAATGCACACAGGTGCAGACAAACTACTATTAAAACGGCACCATGAGAAGCTAAGGGTCCAGAAGATGGATGACACCTCAGAGTGAGCTGGGACAAAGACACAGCTCATAACCTCTTTGTCACGGTTTGAATAGTTTTGTCTTCCTTTTGCTTGCGCGTAAGTCTTTGCTTGAGCCTTAAAGTGACTTTTATATCATTACTACTATTATTTGATCTGACATAGGCAATTTCCTTTTTAGCATGCATTAATAATTCATAATAATGTGCTCATTGTAATAGTTTTCTATGCATATATAGTATATTATGATCGTAGTCACCTGGTTACACTTTCTTGTTCCTTCCCAACCCTGCTGATCCGCTTCCTCTTCCCATCCCCTTTCTTCATTCATGGTGTGTCATGCACGCGTGTGTGTGATGTGTGTGTACCAGTGACTTTCATTAGGAGCATGGTGTGAACACCTTACCATGGCTACACATGTCTCTCCTCCCACTGCAGGGAGGGGTAGAGGACATGGGACATTCATTGAAAAAAAGTGTGGGAAGAGGTGGAGAAGTTGGTCTGACTTTTAGAGAAAGTTAATGAGTCACTTAAAGCTAATAGAATTCCTCGTTTAAGTGACTGATGTGTTTCATTCAAAGAGCAGTGACCAGCAGATTCTCAGGAGTAGAGGACCAGCTTGATGACCTTGAATCCCAGCTCAGGGATGACAACCCCTGGTCACCATCCCGAGTACAGCACAGGACACAGCAGCCAACCTCTCATGTGCACTTCCCAGTGTTCTCTCAGTTCGCAAAACAACCCAGGTAGATGAACAGGTGCCATACTCGGTCCCATTTACAGATGGGGAACTGAAGTCACACAGTTGTTCCGCATTATGGATCCAGAGAACCCCGAATCTGTTGGCCCCCGGGCCAGTAGTTCTAAGGCATCGTTTTAAACCATTTGAGCTGGAAGTAAATCTGGGGCTGGTTCGGGCCCCTTCCTCTACAGACAAGGAAACTGGAGTTTGTAACAGCAGTTCTCTGTTGCCCCTGTTCTGAGCACAGACCCCCACAGGGAGCAGACCTAGAACACGAGGTCCCCTCACCTTCCATTCCGGAGGACACCATTTTTGCCACTTCATAAAGTTTGCATGGGCCAGGAGACAGGCCAGCTCTATGGTTGAAGTCTCACACCAGATAAGATAGTGACGAGCTAAATTTGCCTTGCTTCTGTGTTTCTAAGTCACAGCTGCTCCACGGAAGGATCATACAACACACGACGTGACAGGGACTTAACGCCACACATACAACATATCAAATGTAGTCAGCAGTGATGAGATTTGGTACCAAATAAGAAGCTTTAATTAATTTTAAATGCTGCTTTTCACAGTGTCAAAAGCTCAGTCCACTGAAGTGGAAAAGGGGGTTGGAATGGCCAGAGCCTAGCAACCCGGCTAATCTGGGCCCTTCTGAGCAGCTCATTTGGAATTCTTACATCAGTGCATAGGCATGCCGAGGTGGGGCTCATGGGGACAAACAAAATAGCAACTCCAGCTCTGGACACTCCTCAGAATCCCGCATCCTGGGGAGGCCTGAGAGTTCAGCTGTATTAAGGGGCCATTGGAGTTCCCCTGTTATTTGTCTCCTTTCTGAGGATTAGAACTTCCGCTGGGCCATGCTCATCTGTGCTGAGAATTTAAAGCTTGGTGCATGCAACAGGAGCAGCAGGGTCTGCTAAAAATGCCCAAAAAGAACCCGTTTTGACTTTTAAAAGCTTTAGATGTACAAAGAACAGTAAATTGAGGGGTTTCTAATTTCTTCTATGGGCACATTGGATAATGGTTTCTTCACCCCACCTTTCCTGAGCCTTTGTTTTTAAATTGGTGACCACATAGACCATTCAGCAGTATCAAGGTGGAAAGGTTGGTTGTCTATGTGATACCCACACACATGCCCATACACTGAGCACACACCATATATATCACACACATCTTACGTGTGTGTGTATGTGTCACACACACACACACCAAGAGACTTTATATGTACCACACACCCCACACACATTTTACATGTATGCATACCCACATACCCACAAACATACCTGCATAGAGACAATATAGGTACCACACACACCATACACATCTTACATGTACACACACACATACACACACAGACAGACAATATATGTACCCCACACACCACACACCTACCAAGCACATGCATACATGTATAGAGATACATTGGAACATTTTTTAATGTCCATGACATGTAAATGTACGTGTGGGCGGATGGGGCCTTTTCTCACTAAACTCTTTCCAGAGATCACAGAACCACATAGTAAGAACTAGTAGGAAGGGCTGCTTGTGATTCTCTGTGTGACTGCCTCCCTGGTTTTACATCAAGGAAACTAAAGCTAAAGGTACCATGACAAGGATGGAGACACATCTCTGAATCCTTCTACTCCCTGGTCTCTTCCTGTACTTCATGGGTGTTCCTTTGTAGGTGTGATCTAGAAGAATGACAAACGTTCAAGTGCCAGGTGCAACTGGGAACACAATGCTGAGGGAGCCACACTCCATCCAGATCAACAGAACAACACAGGCCATGCTGGACAGTTCTAGTTAGCGAAGCACTCTTTAGGTCCCGCAGTCATGGATCAAAGCTATTTTACTTCTCCCCATTTTCTTATCTTCTGTAATACTCATTTTGTTGCCATGGCCATAACCAACACTAAAGAAGTAGTTGTGTTTCTCACGGCCAGCCAGCCATTCATTAATAAGAACAATGAGCCCGTCATTTGGGCTCACCTTTCTCCTGTCCTCTATGGAAGTAAAGAGTGAGGCAGCTGTTTTTTGAGCATGTCTTCTGCCCCTGTTGTATGGATGGGAGCCTAGAAGCATGACAGGCCCGGAGAGGTGCGTGGTTGTCATTCATAGTGGGAGAATACACCCAGCAGCTTCAGCAAGCTTCCAGAAGCAAACATGCAACCCAGGGACAGCAAAGAACAGGAACATAATGTGATCAAGTTTCCATCGAGGAGTTTAGAAACTTGAGATGGGTAAGATTAAAAATATTTTAAGGAAATCTTTCTTGAGGTATGCCTGTTCTTTTGAGTTTTTGGTTTTAGGTGGGGTCAGGTGAGAATGAGGGAGCAGAAAACACTTTAGAGAAGCAGATGAAATAACAATTATGTTGGGCATCAAGTTGGGAAGTGATTGTGGTTGGTTTTTCATTAGTAACATTACTTATGAGAAGCAAGTGGTGATTTCAACACGGGAGTGGTTGGGCTATCTGAGGGATCCTCACAGCTGCCCTGGCCCATCATTAACTCTGCACCATGTATCTGGATGACCATCCCCAACCTGCAAGGATTTTTGTTTCCCATTCCCTTGTCCCTCTATCTCAACATGGTCTGAGTGTGGGTGTGTCTATAGTCAAACTGAATCCTAACATTGCCTTCTTGTTGTTGTGTACCAGCCATTCTTTTCAGAAGAAAAATGTAAATGAAGAACCCTTGCTTCTCCTGTTTTACTAATAGTCTCACCACAGGGATGATTTATATGGAAGCCATCAACTATCTACTAGTGTACCATGCCCTATGTTTTCCTCAGACCAAAATGTTGCTGGCATACAGGAAGTAGAAAGCTACCCTATAGTAGAATGACCAATAGATTGTTTATAGGATAATGGATCTGATCTGCTCATCTGTGCACCGAAAATACAGATAATGTGTAGATTCAAACTTTAGACAGAAAGAAGAGCAGAGTTTAAACATTATCTGGAATCTTTGCTTGACTGTCAGATTAGGAATGTGCTGTATGAATCTGACTTCTCAATCACCTATCAGCTATGAAGGCAGTTCACAGTCCCTGTGGTACAGGAAACGGGGGAGGTTAGGGCAAGGACCCAGGCAGAGTCCGGGGAAGGTGAATGGAAGGCAAGAGCTTTGCACACTGTTTTAATCATTGTTGAGAAGGAGACAACAGACTTCTGTCAGACTCACGTAAGTCTAACAGGAAGACAATCAGGTCTAAGAATCCAGCTTTCAAGTGTGCTGTGGAGTGGGAAGGTCATGCTTCCATCAGTACACAGGATTGGCATGTAAGAGTGAACATTGTGTGAGCAAGTCCTTAGGGATGTGTGAGAAAGAAACCAACAGGAATATCTGAGCTATATTCTATCACAGACCAACACATCATGTCTCAATGTATAGATATGAATCTACACACATGTATGAAACACACTTCTGTGTGTCTGTCTTTATAATAGACTATGCGTGTCTACATAGAACAGATTACACATAGTCTTGTATAATAGACTGTACGTACATTTATATACATGGAAGAACACACTCCTGTGTGTTTGAAATCTGTATGAAGAAGTATGACTGTTCACTGGCTGTAATCAGTGAAGCAGCTCATTCCTTTCTATGAGCGTGTGTGTGTGTGTTGTGCATTTTAAGGACACATTTGTATAATATAATTTCAATGGAAACAACACTATAGGAAAACTCAAGCGTCCTTCATTTTGAGCTCTCCTTTTACTGTCCCCTCTTGTGTTAGAGTCTCAACCATAAAACACAGAAGGATGTTCAATGCCTTGATTTTTGTGTTTTGTTTTCTACAGTGGAGCTCTTTCAATAGCATACATAGCATTTTTATTTTCCTTTAAAAAGACCAAATGGGGGAAGTTTTTTCCATCATTTTTTCCCAGTAGCACTGTGGATGTTCACATACACATTTTAGCATAAAACATTTCCTCATTGTGCAGTAAACAGCACATCCCCCTGAACAGGGTGATAAAGGATTCTTCACTAACAGATAGTATGATTTAATTAGAAGCTATCAGAAGCGTGGGTGCCAGCCTGCTGTCTGTTCGATTATTTCAGTTCTCTGTAATCTGTTTGCTTATGCTTACAGCAACTTGTTGATATGGGAAGTCTCTGGGGAGAAACAGCAGAAAAAACAATGAGAGGCATCAGATTTAATAAAGTATCTAAGCAAAGTCTCAAAACGACACCCACACTATGAGGGAAAGCCAAATTTGCTTTTTCTGAGGGGAATTTGTGTTGGTCAGGGAGGGTTCCCGGAGGCTTTGTTTGGAGGCCTTGATGTGTAACCAGTGCACTATAGGCCGCCCTTCACCCTTGGCCTCCTCCTACCACGGCCCTGCCCACCCATACTGACACCGCGGGGGAAGGGTTTCAGAGCAGAAAGAATCAAAAGCTGAGGGAAGGGGGAAAAAAGTGCTTTTCAGGGTCTGATGTGTGGGAATCAAATGAGAGGCCTAGCTCAAATCCTGTCGCCAAGCAACCGAAGTGCTACGCTGAGGGAATATCATTAAAGTTAGAAAGTAAGCACCGGCTCTGAATTAGTCAGCCAGGCCCAGGCTGGAGGGTGCGCCCCGACTCTCCAAAGAGGACGAGTGGGGGGCTTTGCAGAGCTAAAGGAGGAGAGGGGAGAGAGGCAGAGAGAGAACGCAGCTGATTTGTAGAGTTTTTTCATAAGAAAAGACAATGGCTGTCCAGACATAGGGTTAGTGGTGAAATATGGAAACTGCCATGCTGCAGCTGGCTCTCTGACACAAGATTAATAAGTTGCCGTCTCCTAGCCGACCAGAACCTAGTGGGAACTATCCGGCATTTTATCTTGAATTCTGGGTAACAGCCTTATTGCAAGCTGGCCTAGTTTACTGCTCTGCTTTTTCCACATCTCCCAAAGTGCAGCAAACATCTGTGCCTCTAATGAGGTCATCATTGAGGGTGTCCAGAGAGCTGGGCCCTGAGAACTGACCTCACCGTTGCTTGAACACACATGACAAGTGCTGGGTTAGCAGGACAAATTAAATGGGGGAGCTGGCACTCAGCTCTAAGTTAAGCTCTTAAGAAACTTTTTTGCTGTGACGAGGTGGGGAGTAGGTTCAGACATGACAGTGCGACAAACCAGAAGGGAGCCCACAGAATTAGACATGGGCCCAGAATGAGCGTTACCACGCACATACACAAGCCCCGGTTATCTAGGCCTGCCTTGGTGGAAAAGGCCTGTAGACCACGTGATTTTACAATGAAGCTTTGCTGCATTCAACGTGCCTACATGAGTGTGTGTGTGTGTGTGTGTACAAAATAATTTTCAAAAACACAACAGGTGTGTGCCATTTGCAAGTAATTTGATCATGGACACAGAAAACAAACCAAGCTTCTCTGGAGACACCCTCCTCCCAAATTAAAAAGGATACCTCTAAACAAACATGCACCCAGAAACTTTGTTTAGCACACAAGAAGCACCACAGCAATTTTGTTTAGTCATCTAATGTCAGAACATTGCAAGGATGGTGCTCCCTTAAAGTAGCCCATACCGTGGAGCCAGAAACAAGCTTTAGAAGGGAGGGGGGACTGTAAGCTTGGAAGGAAAATACATTGTGTCTGCTATTTAATTTATAAGCATTTTAGATATGTGTTAACCAGGGCTGGGTCGGCCACATCTGGTCTGCCCAGTCAAGTCAGAGGTGGTGGTGTTGATTCATAAGGATAAGGTGTACATGAATAAAGTCCATGAAGGTAGATAAGAGCCTCATATACAATAAAACTTCAAAATACACCTAGAAATGTTAATTAGTATGTCTGTTTGCAGACTTGATTTCATAGTGTGGAGCCCAGAGTGTCCTGCAGCTGTACTTTTGAAAGGAGTTCGATTTTAAACAGCAGGCATCTGATGACAGGCTGGAATCTGTCAACTTTTGCTGTTCTGATACTACCATGTTTTTAGAGAACCTTCACACAAGAGATGTGGGGGACTAGAAGCCAAGAAACCTTTGCTTTCTCAAGAGCCAGTAAATGGATAAAAACATTAACCAAATCTGTAGTGTAGGTATCGTGGGAAGAAGAAGGCAGCAGATGGGCTGAGCAGGAGGATGTCTTGGATACTTCTGACTGACCCTGAACATCTCCATGCTAACATCAGCAATCTGCGTTAAGCTTAAACGCCAGACATAGATGGGGGTTGAATCTGGAGATGTGTTCAACATAGGCAAGTCAAGAAACGGTCTCACAAGGATGCTCGAGAGAAGGCCCAGAGTTACCCACAAAGCCGTCAGTTAAAATGTTTCACCTTAGATGAGAAGGCTGCAGCTTCAAGGTCTTGATTGTGGTGGAGAAAGAGTTGTGGCAAACAAACCATCTTCTCTGCTTGCTAGAGTTGGGGAGCACAGGGCTTGGGGAGCCAGGGTGATCTCATGCACTTGTTAGGTATTCATTTAGGGAGGGTTTGCCTAATGCCCACTTCAAGGCTGAGCCTTAATTTTTAAATGCAAATGAAGGAAGTGTTGCGTTTAGCTCTGCCAACAGTTTTCAGCAATCTTGTTGGCCTACATTTAGCTGGGAAGCAACGCGGGGACCAAGCTCAGGGGCTCAAACAATTGAGCAGTTGTTTGCCTGGCTCACATTCCTGAAGCAATCTAGTTCCAGCTGAACTCCTTGGGAACAGTCTGGGCTGTGTACCCCTGGGGAATCGGCCCCAATTAGCACTGACCCTTGGGGGCCTCCTTGCTGGCCCTAGGTCATTCTAAGCTCTCAAGTCTGGGTAAACCAGATTGCTTCAGGTGCCTCTGGGCTTTCCCAAGCCCCAAGATGACATCCGGGACTGTCAACAGAAATGCAGTCACACATAAAAGCCCAGCCCAATGTTGCTCTTGCAGTTCTCTGCTCCCCAAGGGAGACAGGGTGGACCTGTGCCACAACTAAGGAAGCATAGGAAAAAATGTACAGAGTCCTCAGCCTGCCTGAGCCTGTAGTGGTGGAAGAATACAGGCTGTGGAACCAATCCTCTCCAGCGTTGTGTGTGGGTCTTTTTTAAAGAGCTGGGTGACCCAGGAGAGTCTTTGAACTTTTCCTTCCACGTTCTCTTGGGTCCTCTCATGAGGACAAAGGAATCTATCATAAGAAATAAGCGTCCATGTATGTAACATAGCTGGTTTACAGAAGGCCCAGGACAAATGGGAGCTGATTACAGAGACAATATCTATCACATTTGACCAGGGCAGTTCTACTCCTAGAAAATAAGATGTTGGCTGTGATTCGTGATCATCTCTAGAAAACACTCTACAGCTTTGCTTTGGTATTTATATCCAAACAACACTTCTAGGTACCGTGGGCTGACACAAAGAGCCTGTGACTTAGTAGGACTAAGGGCTGGAGTGGACTGACAGAACAGACTCTTTTAAGAACAGTGTGAGCTTCGATGCCCTGAGTCACACAACTGGAGCTCAACAAAGACAGAGACCACCATGGCTGAGGTCCAAGAAAGTCCTATGGCAGTGTTGGACTTGGTCAGGATTGACAGTGTTTACCGTGATCCTGGTCCTGAGATGGGGGCCAAGTAAGTCACAGGTTGTATAGAGCTTAGAGACCAATGGGGGGAAAACACTGTAGCTTTTAATTTCAACATATGCAGTGAAGGTTGAAAGTGGGTTTGAGTTGAGGAATGGAAGAGTGTGAGGGAAGGGGAATTAGACTTGAAAGACAAACTGGATCGAAGGTATGTGCTAAGCAGTTGGTTATTCTGCATGAACAAAGGTTAGATCATGGGGGACACAGACAAGCAGTATGTTTTGGCAGGGGGAGGCAAGAATATGTATAGGCTGAGTCAAGGAATTTGTATATAGGAAGAAAATGTGGACATAAATTTAGATCAAGTTCTAAAGAGGAATTTATTATAAACCACTGCTCCTCTGCTTTTCACCAAGGTATCAGAAGGTCACACTGGCTATGAGGTTGGCATGTTCCATCACAGGCAGCCATGACAGGCAGTGGCATGAGGCTTCTGAAGGTGGAAAGTCTTGAGTGTAACTTTGAAGAGTAGCCTGTCAGGCCAGGCATCGGCTGTGGATTTTATTCACATTTGAATCAATTACTATTCCAATGGACTTCACAGGCTAGTGGGACAGACAAGCCAGAGTCAGGCCTGGAGCCAGAGGTGGCTTGGTGAGTCAGTTTCTGATTATGGTTACCTTTTTAAAATTATCCAGGAAAAGAAAGATCGGGATCCACTGTGCCCCCAGGAATACTAGTGGCCCAGGCAATAGGTGGGGTTGGAGTGAAGGAACATTGTAGATTTGAATGAAAGATGCTCGTACCAGACGGTTCCAGTCTCTGAAATCCCTATAGCTCAGTATAGTTCCCATTAGGTCTACCCTGCATTATCAACTGTTGTCCTGGCCAATCACTGCTGGGAATTGCCCTGTATGCTGGAGCTGGGAAAGGGTTACGGTTGATTCTTGATTCTTAATCTGGAACTTTCCATAGAGTCATTTGAGCCTGTCTTGTGGACTATTGCATGTCCACTAACTAAGGAACAATTTTGAGCTGTGGTAGCCAAGAAGATCTCTATTGCTATTACAAATGCCCTTTTAATGGCGAGAAAGAACGGTAAGAGAAGAAAGCGTAGTATGCTTGCCCCATTACAGCAGATACAGAACACACCCAAACAGATGCTCTGCTGTGTCTATGGGTCACTGAGGCGAGTAACCTGACAACACTCAACCTCTCCACACAGTTTAAGTATTATCTGAGGATTTCCCTCCTTACTGTGTGTGTATCTGGGATGGTCATGCACATGTGTGCACATATATGTGGAGACCAGAGGTCCATCTTATGTTTTTAAGACAGGGTCTCTCACAGGGACCTGGGAATCACTGAATACGCTAGACTGGCTGTCCAGAAAGTTCCAGAGATTTCCTGTCTCCACTTCCCTAGTTCTGAGATCACATATGTGAGTCATTGTTAGGAGGTGTGGCCTTGTTGGAGTAGGTGTGGCCTTGTTAGAGAAAGTGTGTCATTGTGGGGATGGGCTTTGAGATCTCCTGTGCTGAAGCCATATGTAGTGTGGAACAGTCTCTTGCTGACTGCGGATCTATCAAAAGGTAGAACTCCTTCTCCAGCACCATGCCTGCCTGCATGCCGCCATGCTTCCTGCTATGATGATAATGGACTGAACCTCTGAACTGTAAGCCAGCCCCAACTAAATGTTTTCCTTTATAAGAGTTGCCTTGGTCACGGTGTCTGCTCACAGCGGTAGAACCCTGACTCAGACACTGGCTGATCATCTCCTTTTCCTTTAAGTGACCACTATTAAATACTGACTCGAAGTTAGACACTGTGAGAAGTAGGTTTCCTTTCTCAAAACCTCACTATTAATGAGAGACAATGGTGAAAAGAGCTGAAAGAAGTGAGCCTGGGACACTGAGGGGAAATTAAAAGAGAAGGCCTTAGGAACAGACTCCAGCCGGAATAGACTAGAGCAACAGGCTGACATGCCCACACACAGGTACATGTGGGGATAGAGAGCAGAAGTATGATGGCCAGGCACAGGTCCTTTCAGAAAGAGCCTGGCATGCCCAACCAGTGACACAGGTGACAGGAAATCACTGATAATCTTAAATGAGGAGGTAGCATCGTCAGGGCCGTACTTTAAAGCAACCAGTTGGCGGCTAAGACAGCTTGCCAGATTGGGGAAAAAACCAAAAAAAACAAAAACAAAACAAAACAAAAAACAGGACACAACTACAAGTTACTGGTGGTGAAATCGAAATTCTGATTGGTCAGTTTGAGCTGGATTTTCAGTGGTTCTGACTAGAGCTTCCCAAGGAGAACAATGTGTTTCCGAGTGTTTGTTTTCCTTTGTCTAGGTGATTTAAACTTTGTCAACTTATTCATTACCTCTTCTCACCTGAGAACATTTTATATGACCCAGGCTCTGTCAGAGATTGTGAATTCTGTCCCAACCCTAAACTAAAATTCATGTACTGAGTTTTTTCTGTGTTTCTTGAACACACCAACATCTCAAACAATTTTAAGAATCAATCATTATAACACAGTAAAATCCAGAGGAGTGCTAATTTTATATTCTCATGCTGAAATAGGAAAATATTTTGTTTTCTTAATTAAAACTTGTGTTTCTGCAAAAAAAAAAAAAAAAAACTTTGTATGCACAGTGAAAACACTTCAATTCATAACATAATAATCTCACATTTGAGCAGGTGTGGGTTTTCGGGCAGTGTTTACTGGCGTTCATTGTATGGTGTCATGTGTGGTGTGGTGTGATATCAAGGTACACACGTGTGTTTGGAACTCAGGCTGCAGTGAAGCTGTCTGACACAGTTCAGGGGAAAGCCACCAGGAACAGGTTCATTATGCATCCAGTTTTGAGTTAAGTTCTAGTCCCGACATGATCAGAATTCCTCTTCCAAATATCTAGTGATTCCCCCTCCCCCATTCAGTTACATGACCCCATGTGGGGTTCCCCACAGCAGTTTAAGGTGCTGACATCTAGACGACCCTGGTCGTCTTTTGCAGAGTGTCTTTTGCAGAATGTCTCGTGAATCCATGACAAATGACTTATCTAGGGCAATTCAACATTGTCATTTATCCCTTCTGCATCGGTGTGGGCTGCAACAGCAGCTGTCTCTGGCAGACCCCAGCACCGTTTGTCCCTTTGTGAACACTAACTTAAGTCACTCATGGGTGCTGAGGATGTCTGTGAGGAACTGAGGGAAGGAGCCTCCCCTGTGGTCTCCAGAACTTGGTGGGAGGGATGCACTTTGCTGACAGGGTACTGGAATCTTGAGACAGAACATATTAGGTTCTTGGCGTGGAGGAGTATACATGGAGACAGAAGTACTCCTGGGAGCTGGAGGCTCCAGAAGAAGACAGGAAGAGGATTTCGTTGTTGGTTTTCCCACCTCATCTGTTCATCCTAAAGAGGAACCTTTGACCTCTGGCTCCTGCTTCAGTTTGCCATGAGCACCTTGAAAATCCCATCTGTCCAGAGAGTAGAAGCCAGATGTGCATACCACATAGAAAAATGGCTTCCTAAGTTGTGGAAGTCTGAGGTCTGGGGTCCTTTGGTGTTCAGCATCCTAATCTGTGAAGCAAGAATAACAAAAGTAGCCACTTCATGATATCCTGAGGATGGGCAGATGTTTAAAAAGCACAATCATCTGCAGCTCTGCAGAAGGGTTCTCACCGACTATGTTCTGAACTGGGAGGAAGGAAGGACTGTTAACCAGCAAATCCATAGATGCCTCTGGCTTGCTCTGAGCAGTCAAAATGTCACAGTCAGCCATCAGTGGCTCTTGAGAAATTCTTTGCAGGTCTGTGTTCATCTGCTGCTCATGGGTTTGAGAGATACGGCTTTTATGTGATTGGTGAGACCACAGGGAAGAAGGGTCCGAGCTGCTCAGGGAAGGCTCGGCCGTCTGCCTGTGAAAGCAAGGGCCACAGTGTTCAAGGATGAATGCTTAGAAACTTTCAAATACACCAGACTAGCATAGGAAGGAAAAAAAAAAGGCTTAGGAAGAAAAAAATATGGTCATATCCTCAGACTCTGTCTGACCAGCTCTACCTGTAAAAACCAGTGCTGACCTGCAGAAGGGGCTGCATTCCTTCTTAAAGCAGCATAAGTGGAAATGTCTGATGAATGAAATACAGAAGCAAAAAGCACCAGGAAGAGCAGATACTGGTCAGAAGGAACATCCTCCTTCCTTCCCTTGAGCCAAGATCTCACTGCAAAGCCCAAATGGCCTACTCTCCTGCCTCTACCTCACTGTGCTGGAGTCACAGGCCTGCCTCTGTGGCCAGCTCAGGAAAGTCCAGCAGGGAAATCTCCTATCAATGTTTTCAATCATACATTTTCCAAATTATTATAAGAACCAGGGCCTTTCTCAACAGATTATCAGGGAGACTGGGAGCACACACATGTAATAAAATATGAGATGGCACTTAATTGAAAACTGGGGCTAAAACTCCATATGCCCTTAAAAAGACATTGGTTTTTGCCTTTAGGAGTCGAGCTAGTCAAAACTAATAGACAGACAGTGAACCAGTTAATATGCATGAAGAAACTTAGCACTGAGTTATTTTAATAGTAAAAATTGAAAATGAGATCCATGCCTGGCTCCTAGGAACTTGCTAAATTTATACAGCAAAGTAGAATACAGCTATTAAGAATGATGCATCTTGGTAACTTTAAATTTCTGGGAAAAAAAAAAACTGCTCAAGAAATGAAGTAAATAAGAGATCCAGGGTTGCAGATAATGATGAGAAACACATGTCGGTAAAACTAAAAGGGTTTTACAACATTACAACAGTGTTCCGCTATGGCCATCTCTGGATGATAAGGTTAGAGAGCATTTGTATTTTCCTGCCTAGTATGAGTAGTTTTCATTTTTTTTATGAACTATGAGACGTAGGATTTTGGAAAGTGTCTTAGTTAGTTTTGTTTTGGGAAGACTCAAAACATGACTTTCAAGAACCTATTTATTTATTTGATGTGTGTGAGCCCCAAGTGTGTGTAGTGGGTCTGGAGGCACCAGAAGGGTGTGTTGCATCCTCTGGAACTGGAGTCATGGGCTGTTGTGACCCATGTGTGAGTCCTGGGAACCTAGGTCCTTGAGCAGCAGTGGTCGTAACCACTGAGCCATCTCTTAGTCCTCATAAAACATGGCTTTCCAGTGCTTCCCACTTAGGTTTCCTGGACCCTGGCTGCGTTACCCATACTCCCTCCTCATCCTCCCCTCTCCTCTGCTGATGAATCTGCCTCATGCCCACCTGATACCCACCTGATACTCTTTTATGTTCAAGTGGGTAGTGGGAGCCAAAGAAAGAAACAGCCACATGCAGTCAGAAGAATCCTGTGTGTTTTGTTCCAGATAAAAATTAGTACATGAAACAAATGACAAAACAGAATCACTTTCTGCTTTGTAAATAAGTTACATTAAGAAGTTTGCCTTCTAGCTGAGTCTGGTGGCACAGGCCTGTAACCTCAGCTCCTCAGGAGGCTGAGGCAAGGGAATTGCAAGTTCAAGGTCTTTCTGGACAGAGAAGGGCTGGGGAAGTTGGAGCTCTTGCTTAGCTCTGCAAGAAGCACCTGCCCTCCAGGATCCAGCGGCACACCTTTGAAACCCAGCTCCATTGGTAAAGGCAAAATTGCCCAAGGTCTCCTTAGGTTGGTTCTTGGGGCTCAGGTAAGGAGGGAGTTTTGCTGTTTTGTTTTCTCCTTTCCCCTACAGCTAGATCTCAGGCTTTAAGCAAAGGCTCCTCCACGGACTTATATCCCTAGCCAAGAGATTATTTTGAAGGCAGGATTACCACCCATCTTTGAGACAACATTTGAAGAGTAATGGGGGTCAGGGCAGGAAAGGGGAAAACAAGAAACCCATAAGCAAGGTCAAGGCTACTTTGTCCTTTTTTTTTTGTATTTTTAAAATAATTTTCGCAATGTTTAAAATGTGAAATTAATGTGAATAACATCTAAGATAATCAAATACAGAATAAAGTTGAACAGGACCAGTGCATTAACTAAACCACGATGGAGCTTCCAGGGGGAACGAAAGGAGCTTGCTTAAGTGAACACTGATTCTCATCAAGCTTTTGTCCTGGTCTATTGGAATCTCCTCACTTCTCACCTACCACCTTCTTTAGCTTATGCTGTACTTCATGGTCTGTGCATCTGCACTTCCGGCCCTGTGTCCTGCATAGCCTTCTGTTTTCTGCTGCCTTGACTGTTCCTCCTCTCAGCTTTCTTGACATAGGTTGGTGTCTAACTTTACATCACAGATATTTTCCACATATTTGAGAGTCGCTGACATGGTAATTGAATGTTTGAATGAATGAATGAATGAGAGAATTAATAAAAGAAGGAACCAATGAATTAATGCACCTGCTCCCCGGAGAGTGTCATTGTGAGCCACCTTTTGGTTTTGCATGTGTAAGCATGTGTACAATGTGTGAGTGCTTCATAGTTAAGGTGCAGCTGAAACAGGTAAGCCCTTCCCAGATGTGGTATTGAGAAAGGGCATAGCTGTGGAAACCTTGAGGGTGTGCTGTGGATCTTCAGTGAAAGGGCCTCTGTTTGCTCCCTGTGGTCTGGGAAGGCTCCGTTGTGAATGGATAGCCTCACCAGGTAGAAGTGCTCAGGGTACCTGTGAGTCTAGGTATAATAATGAACACGAAGTGGGGAGTGTGCACAGGATAAGACAATTTAAGGAAATGGATGGTGGATTCCAAGATGTTCCTAGTCTGTCTTTTGATAATAAACCTAAGATTCTCTTAGCAATCACCTCAGCTTTCTTCTAGAACCTGTTCCTGAACCTTCCTTTCTCCGTGTTCATGCTCAGGTAGACTGTGGTAGGGGGGCTGTTTTGCTTTTAGTTAACTCTTAAGGGACTGTGCTTTTGCAGTAAGCATGAAGACCTGAGTGGAGATCCTCAGAGGCCATGCAAAAAGCTGTTTGTGATGGCATAGACCTGTAACCCTGGGGCTGGGCAGAAGAACGTTTAGAGAAGGTAGGCTAGCCTGGTGTGTGAGCTCCAGGTCCAGTGAGAGACCCTGCCTCAAAAATGAAGATGGAGACTGGTTGAAGGACCACAAGTGATGTAGATGCATGGGCACATACATTTGCACACACACACACACACACACACACACACACACACACACACACACTTTAGCCTTGAGAGGATCACCAAATCCAGTGTCCTGCTCTTTAGACATTCATAGAACATTTATAGCTTATGTAGATATTTTCACACTTACATTCCTATTTAACTTTTACAGTGACTAGTGGGACAGGAATTTCTTGTTATGATTCTCTTTCTAAGTGTGAGAGACATGACCTGAACCTATGAGGCCTATATCTTCAGACCCAGATAATCACTCTCTGCAGAAGCAGCTAGAATAGACTAAGCTGGTATCTTCCAAACCCAAGCTCACCCAGACCTATAGACTAGGACCTCAAGAAGTGTCAGGAGTTTCAATTATTTTTTGTTTTTTTTGTTTACTGGTAGATTTTGTTTGTTTTTGTTGTTTTGCTTTTTAGATGAAGAGTTTCCAAACAAATATCTCTCCTAGGAATTTTAATAAATATTTATTCAATGGCTACTATGTGTCTGTTTGTTACTCAAGTGAACAAAAGATGTTGCCTATTTGTCTCCCGATGATTAGTGATGTTTGCATTACCTAGGGAATTGGAGGCCTCAGAAGTCTGATAAACAGTGGTAGATTCCTGTAACTTTTATTGGGTTTGTGTTTCTTTAGTACACAGAAATTCCCCAGTCATATCATACAATTGGACTCTAAGTCCAGCTTGTGTACAATTTTTTTCTCAATTTTGAGAAATTTTCTATCTTAGCTATAAAGGAGGTTGTTTAACAAGTCTCTGAATTAATTACCAGCTCCTAAATCTTAAGGACTTCTAAGTGTTACAGAATCAACAAAAAATCCTGGCAAAGGCTCCTCCCAGGACCGGGGTGAGGATGGCCCAGAGACATAACTGGTTAGGTGACTGTGGCTCTGCCACTTTGCTGATGCAAAAGCTTCTACTGAGCTGAACTGCCCTGGACCTGCCAAAATACCCACACCATCATGACACAGAAGGTGAGACACAGCCTCTCAGTAGGACACTCGGAGGCTGCCTCTGTGTTAGCCCTCTCTTAGTGCCTCACAGTTAAAGGTTGTTATTTAGTGTTAAGGATCTGCTTTTCTTTCTAAGAAAAATGGTTAACTTGTTTCCCTGTCTTTGTTTCTTTGTGTCCTGCCCTCCCACTCCTGCTTCGCTTCTTCCTCTCTTCTTCCCTCTCCCCTTCGTCCTTCCTTCTTTTCTTCCTCCTCTCCTATGCATTTGTTCCCTCCCTCTTCCAGTCTCCCTTCCCTCCTCTCCTTCCTCTGTCCCTTCCTCCTTCCCTCCTTCCCTCTCTTTCTTTCTTTTTTCTTTCTTTTTCCTTTCTCCTTTCCTTCTCCCTCCTCTCCACCCTCTCGATGTTTGTTTGTTTGTTTTTTTGTTTTTTCCTTTTCCCACTAGTACCTTTAAGGGAACACTGCCTCCCTCTGAGTTCTATCCCCATCCCAGTGATGGGAAGAAGTGAGTCAGAACAAGACTCCTGTGCTGGATGGTGATGGGCTGCTTTTATCACGGTTGTTATGATGCTGTCAGGCTAGATTCACACAATATGTCCATTCAGAGAGCCAGCGATACCCAAACCATTCTCCCCCCTCCCCCTTAAAAGCTTTGTTTTAAAAAGACACCTTCCTGTCATTGGCACTTATAAGTGAATAAAATGAAATTGATGCCTGGCGAGAGAAGGGAAAATCCTTCTTTGCTGTGTGTTGGGAGCGCGTGACATCTTTGCTGTCAGTGGCAGTGACGTGAAACACATACCAAATATGTCTTGACATAACTTTGACAGAAATGTATGTCTTCTTTTCTCTCATTTATTTTTGTGATAAGAATATGTGATTTTGCTGCCAAGGAAGCTTGTAACGTTGCAGAGAAATGGAAATGGAATTGTGTTGGATATGTCCAATTTCCCCGACAGAAGCCGCTGGGCTCAGCACTCAGTCAGCCTGGGAAATTTAACAACAGGCCTCAGCCAGCAAGACCCGGGTTCTGACATTTGTCAAAACAACTTTCCTCAACACATCAAAATGTTCCTTGCTCATTTGTGTCATTCAGATGCTCCGGGTGACTATGGTTTAGACAACGGTGACTGTTAGAAAATCACCGCCCTCCACATGTGAATGCTACAGAGAGCAGAAGTCCTCTTTTCTGGCCAAGAGTGGGCCTGTTCCCTTTGATGCTCGTCAGTCTGAAGAAAACGTAAGCAGGAATCTAATGTTAATGAACGTGTTTCCCGTTTTTATTTTTTTGTTTTGTTTTTATTTTTCTCTCTGTTAGACAAAAGTAAACGGCGGCGTTTAGCTCATTTCAAAGGCTTCTGCCAATAGCCAGCGAGTGCTGGAGAGTGTTGCTGGAGTTTTCTCTTGTTATTATCTTACTGGGAATCTCGGTTCCTTTGGTGAGGCTGGCTCTTCAGTAACATCCTGTTTGTATTTTTTTTTTTTCCCCTCAGTGGCTACGGAGCACCAGGGGTCAGGTGGAGTGTGCCCAACTTCTGTCTTTTGGAGATTCTTTTAAGGATCTGCACAGTATTTCTAGAAACATAGTGACAATCTTCTACAACACTGGTGCGTGAAGCGTATCTCCCTTACCTAGGGCAGACAGAACAAAGCCTCGTAGCAGTGTGGTCATCCCTCCTACTTAAGTAATGTCAGCCCTGATGCCTCCAGATCTAACATCACTGGACAATAAAGGAGAAAAGCAATAGATTCCGAAGCCTTACGTATATGTTCCTTTTCTCACTTAGGGGCCCATTCCCTGGTGACATAGTTCGCTGTGGTTCTTTCCAGAGAAAGTATTTTCTATCAAGAACCTTATTTAAGCTTTCAAACTAACAAGTACCTTAAATGGCATTTATCCCCTTATCCTTCACATGGCAGTATGGTGTGGCCTGTCCTGATGTCCAGCCCAAGTTGAAATAACCATTGGTAGGAATAGAAGCATGGGAAGTTTGACAGGAGCAGTGCTGGATGAAGCCCTGGGGACCTTATGGCTACGAGGAAAATCGTGCACATTAGCAATGCCCAGCCCAGCCATAAGCAGCCGCTACCTTTGCTTGTGGTGCAGGGCTAAATCCAACATGTGGTCGAAAGCAATCTGGACATGTCTGCTGCAGAGAAGCTTTGGCTACAAACCATGCTCCCGAGGTAAACATTTAGAAAGATTTATTATAAATCCTTCTAAAGGAAACATTTCCTAAATTTGCCAGTTAGACTGCAAATGGTTGTTTAACACTTGTAAGAATAAAAATTCCTATCTCCCTAATGAGCACACACACACACACACAGACACAGACACACACACACACACACACACACACACACACACACACACACAGAGCCATTAACTATATTCCAACTTTTGCCTTTTGTTTATTTTGCTTCATTTCTGAATCATTCCTTATATTAGGAAAAAGCAGAGACTGCGGAGCTGCCTGGTCCAGGGGGGTTCTGTCACTGTTTTGGACTCTCTCTGGTTGCTGGTTGGTCTGTCGCCATCTGTTTAAGGCTCAGTTTGGTTTCTAGTTTTGGTGATTGGTAGGGAGGGTGTTTTGATAACTGTAGTAGGAGGTTTTTCCTGCATCGATGGCCACTCCAGGCTTGGTAACGAATATATTGTCCTTCTGGGGCCCTCAGAAAAGAATGAATAATTAGTCGTCATGCATTTTTGGAGAAGTTCTCAGCTGCTTGAGAGGCACTGCCTCCCAATCAGACAACAGGACACAGGAGTAAATGGAGGTTTTTCACCCTTGCAGAATAAACACTGAAGTTCGGATCAGGCTACCCACTGGTATCTGCCCCACGCCTAAGGCAGAGGGGCAGAATCCATGGGCCCGTGTGGACAACAATGACAGGGAACCGCATCTGTCTGGGAAGCGCCTGAACCCACTGCTAAAGTGTCTGGAGCTGGGGGTGCCTTTTAACAGCCCCTTCTGCTCATGCTATGAACCAATGTAATTTTAAAGAAAAATCTAATCCATATGTTTTTCATTAATCTGTACTAAACTCATCAAAATGGTGTTTTGTAAGAGTGATTTGGTGCCCCAGAAGTCTTTTGAGTCTTCTGTAACAGGCCTTCTTAATGCCGGTTTTTCTTTGAAGCAGGAATTGTGTTTTGCCAACAGCAAAGAAATTCAAACCCCCAAAGGGTTTGGATCAGTTTGAAACTCTAGGCCAGAGGACTCTGTGGGGTTCTCCACTTGGCAAACTTGTCCTCTCTCCCTTCTGACTTTGAAATACCTTATTTCCTTCCCCCAAAGAAATGTTCTATGTATTGTTTTCCTAAATATGTGTGTTCAAAACGATCTTCAGACTTCTTAGTATATGAAACTTATACGTGAACTGAAAAGCAGACTTCGGAACTAATTTCTTCTCAAGCTCTGTCATTGGGTTGTCCTTGGGGAGTTTTCTTTAATTAGTCTGTTTCCTGACTCTGCATTTTCTTGCGACTTGGGCTTACCAAAAGATTTACCACAGAGGGTGAAAAAGCTCATACCACCCAGAGACCAATGAAGAGCAGCCACAGGTTTCGCCCCAGGGTGGTCCAGCAGAGGCATATTTCTTGATATCCTATGTTAATGTACTCTTACACTGATGTTGACAACCAAAAATTCAATGCAGATTTCAAATAACTCCATGGCCTGTGCCAGGAGCAATGTAACTCACAATTGTCTGTGTTTGCTAATTTTGTGGTTGTGTTAGTTTGTGCTCCAATGTTTAAGGGAGGCATGCAAAGCTCATTTGGACTTTTTTTTTATACAGTGTGTGAGAGAGAAGAGGAGAAAGAGTTGGAAATGCAAACAAGACAGTGTATGCCCGCAAGTTAAATATGAAACTGTTGTGGTCCTTTGTCCTTCCTGACTCTGGGCTGTGAAGTGGGAGCGCCCCCTGGTGGAACTTTAAAATCACTGACGATTCAGTGTGCACCACAATCCAGATTTCTTCCTAAACTGTTTTTCTTTTAAAGATTTTTTTTTTTATTTATATGAGTACACTGCAGCTGTCTTAAGACACACATTAAAAGAGTGCATTGGATCCCATTACAGATGGTTGTGAGTCACCATGTGGTTGCTGGGAATTGAACCCAGGACTTAGGGCAGAGTAGTCCGTGCTCTTAACTGCTGAGACATCTCTCCAACCCTACGTTTTCTTTTGTTTTAATTAATAATTTGAATAAGCTTAGAAGGAGCCATTAAAACAATACTTTAAAAATCATTAAGTAAAACGATTTTTTTAGGTAACGGAAATGAATGTATTGCTGCCTATACCAAAGGTGTGTCAGAATTGTTTGCTACTTACCCACATCAGCCATCGGTGGTGTATCTGTCTCCATCTCTGAGGTCACCCTAAGGCTATGGTTACATATGAAACCCATCTAAAAACATAATTGCCTCCCTCTCAAATAACGATCAGCAAACAAATATGACGGTAAAGCGGCAGTAAGAGCAAATGCAAGAAGCGACCACAGAACAGTCCCTGTGATACTCCACAAACCTCCGCAGAATGTCCATAGTGTAAAATCGCATGCATTTTTTGAGAAATTACACACTAGGGACTCTGCAGCTCTCTGCCTGGTGTGAGCGGACCCCAACTTCTCAGAGACACAGGGGTTGTCATCTGAATCATGGGGTGGGGTTAAGGGGTACCTGTTCGTTCCCTTTCTCAGTTCTAGAGAAGCCTGGGAAAAGCCTCTTCAGGATGGCCTGTTGCATCCCTGCAACCTCTGTGAAGGGATTTTTCTAACTTCCTGTTGGGGGATGGGGAGGTAAAAGCAATTGCTGTTTCAAGATGAAGAAGGGAAGGAAACCCTTCTGCTGTGCTCTGGGGTTAAGGAGCATTGGTAAGCGGAAGCTTTTCTTTCCCTATTGCAAAGGGTCACAGAGGACAGGTAGTTCCTGCAAAGGTGCATGCAGAGAGGAACCAGCTCTCTCTGCAGAAAGCTCCACACAACTCAGCGCAGAAAGCACCCTCAGGCTGTCCCCCTGCAGACAGTGTGCCCCTCACTTTTGGTACCAGTTATTCTAACCAGGTCCAAGCCTCTGCTGTTCTTTCAAAGCTGAAGGAATTGTTAGTTCGTTTTTCCACCGCTGATAAACTCTTCATTTGGATAAATGATCTGGTCTTGTCTTTTAGTAGTGAATCATCCATCTTAATATGTGCCGTTAAAATTCTTTCACATTTTTTGTAAAAAGCCAGTTTTTCAATATTAGTTATCCTCACTTTGAAGTGTACATAACGAACTTATTCTAAAAATCAACTCATGTAGGTACTTTAAACTTAAGTACTTCAAACTGGAGATTTTCACTTTAAAAAAAAATAAGAAAGAAAAAAATAAAAAACAAGAAAAACCAAAACCCAAAACAAAACACCACAGGTACCTCCTGCATACTTGGTGCCTGAGTTTCCCCCATTCATCTTGTGGGTGTCCAACTTCTTTCTTTTGTCCAGAGTGAGAGACGGTCCCTCCTGTCCTCACTCTGAGGTACTTCACATGGTCCGACATGCGTAATCAATCTTGTACTTAAACCTTTGTGAGGAAGCAGAGCAGATGGATAATGGGAACAAGGTTGCCATTTGGGCTCTGGAGGATTCATGAGCTGCCTCCACAGCCATGGCTCTGCTGACAAAGGTGGGGGACATAAAATTCATTTCAGAGGCTCTCTGGGTTCCCTGTCTGTTCTTTAAGCACCACCCACCCCTCATTTGATCCAAACAGTTGGCATGGGGGTGGGGATGGAAAGGGATGTACCTCTTCTTCAGAATAAAATTACACATGGCTTCAACTGCCCAGGGAGTTACCCAAATTAAGGGACCAGTTCCAGTGGAGTGACTAGGGCCTCCATGCCATGAAATTGCTCCTGCCAAGCCTAGAGTTTGCTTTGTCTAAACTACACACTGGCGTATTAGTGAACACCACGACTCTTCGATGGAAACTTGGGTCCCTTCTGTACTAGAACCTTCCCTGACCTTTGTTGAACACCACAAAGAAACCAAATGCCAACCTCTGTTTGTCTCAAATTTTCCCCTATTAATGCTTGGTCCAAGTCTACGTTTCCAGCCAGCCTTTCATTTAAAAACACAATCTCATTCAAAACCTGCCTGGTAACTTTATCACTGAGGTAACTGTTACCTATGATGCAGGCTGACCTGGGTCCTTGTACCGGTTGACATCATCCTTTGGACGGGTTACAGAGTCTTTTGAGGGAGTTGTTAGAAGCAGGCTCACCCTGCAATGCAGACCCGGTTGCAGAAGAAAATTAGTGCATTTATCTGTCAGCATTAGACTAGATTTTCAATGCAGTTCACTAGTCACAGGGTCTGGTTTTCTCTTCCTCTGGGAGATGAAACCGATACGCCGGTGGGTAGTAGAGGTGCCAGTTATAAATTGGACCGTCGGAGCATGCACACACGAAAAGTAGAAGAAAAGACTTTAAGGCCATAAATTTAGTTCAAGGCAAAGAATTTCCCTAAAAATAGTCTCGCTTGTTAAAACACTGTGGGAAAGATGTATGTCAGGTAACTGCTGGCGATGTCAGAGCCACTTCACATTTCTTTCATGAGAACCAGTGTTTGCAGCTCTCTCTCTAATGCCATGTTCATTTTAACTGCTTCAGGGCCAAAAGAAAGTAGGATGCTAACTGTGATGGTAAAGAAATTAATTTACACACACACACACACACACACGCACGCACGCACGCACGCACGCACGCACGCACGCACGCACGCACGCACGCGCACACACACACTCATTGGTTCTCCCCACTCCCACTTATTTGGAGTGCTGTGGTGTTGCTACACACACACACACACACAGACACACACACACACACACACACACACGCACGCACGCACACACTCATTGGTTCCCCCCTCCCACCACTGGTTTGGAGTGCTGTGGTGTTGCTGCATGTCTTAGCAACAAGCAGCTGGGCCAGTTTGGTTTCTTCCTTCTTTATCTTCTGCTCACAGCTACAGTTCACCAAGATGCCACTCAACAAGGGTCCAGATCAACTCCCAGCCTGGCTAGGCTCAATCAACAGAACTGTTTTAAACACTATGTGTCTCATCTCCTGCCTTGCCAAGAGATGCAAGTGGAAAGTCTAAGTCCCCACCCAATGTTAATGATCCAGTATATAGGGTGACATAAGAATTCTCAAAGGGACTTACACTGTTTATACTAGTAGGGCCCAGGTGCCTCTGGTTATGATAAACCCTAAATCTCTTGACCCGAGAGATAATAAGATCAGAGACCGTGTGCAATGGTCTGCCATAGAATAATAGCCAGAGAACAGCAAGAATTTAGTGAGATCACCAGCAGCATATTCTTGGCAGCAGGAAGAAAGGAACCAAAGGTAAGCCATGAAGATAGCAGCTTCACCAGCCTCAGCCAGGTTTATCTGGCACCTACTATATACCTACATATGGGATATTGTTTTGTTTGGTTTGGCTTGGTTTTTGGTTTTGTGTGTAAGAAAGAGAGGAGGGAGGGGGAGGAGGGGAGGTTTTTTTTTTTTTTTTTTTTTTTTTTTTGTTTGTTTGTTTACAGTTCTAAGTTCTATAGTCCATCACTGCAAGAAGATCAAGGCAGCATCTCCAAGTGTCTAGTGGCACACATAGTACGTGAGCCCAATTCCCTCTCTCTACACTGGCAGTCCAGAGCTAAACCTAAGCTTCCCATCCCCAGTGTAACCATGACAACGTCCCACAGACAGGCCCATGGGTCCACCTGATCCAGACAATCCCTCACTAAGACTCTCTTCCCAGATGATTCCAGTTTGTTTCAAGTTGACGACTACAACTAACCTAACCATCGTTGTGCCTTTGGAAAGGAGAGAGAGGCAGGGACTAAAAGACTGAGCATAATCCTGGGGTGAGCATGACATTCTACTACTTTGGAATCCTTAATAACCCCCCAGTCCAACTAACACAGCCCATATGCACTCGGTGGAGATGGGGATGAAGTTTGCAGCTTTTTGAGACAGGGTCTCCATATATAGACCTGACTCACCTGAAAATTGCTATGTAAGCCAGACTGGCCTCCGACTTGCAGCAATCCTCCTGCTTCTGCCTCATGAATGTTGGAACCACAGACGGATGTTGTTCTGAACCTTTCCTTCATGAAGATAAAGTTGCTCTAGGGTAGCTAGAGTTCTCCATTATACCCAACTCTTTCCCTTCTTATGATAGTATATCTTCTCATAGGATGGCCTTGTTGGAAAGGAGGGATACTAAAAGTGACTCTGAAGGGTTTAATGGGCCTATGACAGGTAATGGGAGGTTGTGAGCAGGGACCGAGAACCCAGAAGGGAACTCATCAGGGTAAATAGAAGGCCATGCCCATCTGGCTATTGGGAAATCCATGAGTGCTAGGATCACAGAGACCATTAGTGACTGTGCCTTGAGATCCTTGCTTTCCTCCTGGGCCTCAGAATCCCTTTGTGAAAACTGTAGGACTGAACTTGGTGTCTTTGGGGAGTGGAGTCTGGTGAGAGTCCAGCTGGGAAGGACCAGCCATGGGCTAGGGTCTTAATCTGAGCTTAGACTTCTTAAGTTCCAGAACTGTTGTTTGTGAGTGATGTGGTGATGGTATTCCAATAGCTGGAACACAGTGGGACAAGGGCCAATTTCACTTTAATGAAAATGTATCGCACTTATGAGCCCTCCCTCCTAGCTGAGGGGCTATGGACCATTGATGGCGTCTGAGGGAAAGGAGAGCCAAATTTATTTTAAAGGACATACACCACCTACTCCTTTTCATCTTAAGTGAGATTGTGGGACCTTTCTTGAAGTCATAGAATAGTCTAGGTCTTTGGTTAAATACAGTTACCTCTGTCACAGAGCCATTTAGGATATTTTAGAAATTTCCTGCCACCACTGTGACCCCAACTAATTGTGTACCTGTCATCTCATCTCAGCTGATTCACCCAGTGTCATTTAGCTGCCATCTCCCAGGTGCTAACTATGTGAGAAATCCATGACAGCTACTACAGCTACAGACCAGGAAAGAGTCCTGACTAGTCTTTGGGAAACCAAGGGGTCAGCCCCATCTCCTTCACAGACGGCTTTTTTTCCTAAGTCAGAGGTCAGACACGTCTGAGCCTGGCAGCTGGAACAATCGAGACCGCCACAGAACTCCAGAGATTCAATGAAGTGACACAACTCCCTCAGTGCTATCCTATTTGGCCCTCCCGCCTCTGCTGGTCTAGGTTCTTGTGTTGTGGAATTGCATGAAGTTCCTAACTTGCAGAGACGAAAATGAGTTCCAGGAAGTATGTGATCAGTTTCGACAGGTTTTTTTTTTTTCCTCCCCTCTTTCTTTTTCCGTCTCCTTTTTAGCATATCCCTATACAGAACTGGTTTCTTAATCAATCAATAATTCATGATAATGAGCAACCATTCCTCGGGAAGACAAAGGTAGGATTCTCCTGTTTCTATCTTTCTTGGTAGATTTTGAGATGCAACTGCACCAAGGAAAATAAATGCACCTGAAGAGTGAGAACTGGATTTGTCCAAATCATTTCCTATTGAACTTCTTCAAATTCAAGGTCACTGGCTTGAGGAGAGCATCAGAAGGAGACTGCTTGGCTTCTGCAAATGGGCTCTATCAGACTTTTCAAGATGATTGTTATTTTTTATTTTTTCTCAGAAACTCTATCGATGTTTCTGTCCATTTTATATTTCCCCTACAAGTATAAAAGATACTATATTTGAATAAAGAACACTTGAAATCTCCGTTTCAAGACACACTCTCCATATGATATAAAAAGTTCTTTACTGTCCTGAGAGTTAGTTTCCCAGCCTGTGATATCAGGACAGTGAACCATTGGGGCCTCTTTGTGATATCTGGGTAGAGTACCATTGGTGCCTCTCTCGTGGTTGCTAGAAGGGAGCTCCAAACTGCTCTGCACACAACTGACTCATTACTGTCACTAGTGGAGCTAAATTTAAATACACAATTAACTTTTTAGTTAATGTACAAACTAATTTTTAAGGAACGCATAAAATAATCGGACAACACACTGAATGAAAAAAAAAAAAAAAAAAGACAACTCTCCAAGTTCTTTCTACAAGGTTTTCGCTTCTGTTTACAAACACTGCACCCTTTGGGGGAGCTGCAGAAGTAATGTCAGTTTTGAGCCTATATTGTAAAGGAAACACAGAAGCATTTTTTTGTTTGTTTGTTTGTATTCTCTCACTTGAATTTTACCCTAGTGCCTGTCTCACAGTTCCATAATCATCTCCTGTCTACTGAGGTGGGAAACAAAGGCCTGAGAATCAAAGGGCTTGACTAATCTTCTCAGGGCCTTGTGGTGGCTACTGGGCCTGGCGCTCTGACTCTGAAGAACGGCGCTTTTATGGGGAGGCGGTAAAGCAAGTTCTACCCTGAATCAACCCAACTTTCCAGGGTCTTGGTTCAGTAGACAGCATGAGGGTGCTAAAGGAGAAGCTGGGGCTCCCTCCTTCGGTCTCATTTATTAAGTCATCAGCTAGAAGCATGTGAAAGGTCATAAAGCTGAGTGGTACTGGGTGACCATGAATGCCACAGTGGATGTATGATGGTGGCCAGGGACAGAAGCATCGTATCAGTTGGGTTCTAGTGTCACCCCTGGGCCGACTACATTCCAGTACCACAAAGAGGGAAAATGAGCGTGTCATGGTGCAGGCTGGCAAGACAAATCAGGCCAATGTGAAAGGGACTGTTAAATTAGAGCCTGGAGAAAAATCCACAACCATGCAGGCCCTCCAGGGGCAGTCTCTGCCCTCCATACAGTGGATGCAGGAAGAGGAAAGACCCTGTTCCCTCCTGAGGCTCACCCCATGTATGAGGACTTGACTAGTCTGGGCTTCTCTGTATCCTCATATCCAGGTGGTAGCTCGGGGTCTCCCATTTAGACAAGACATTACTTTTTTTTTTTTTTTTTTTCACTCTGAACTGAAAACAGGAAAAGTAAACTCTGAACATACAGGCATTTCTGTCCAAAGAGCCCCATCCAGGAGATGATTGGCTTTCTTGGAACCAATATAGCTTCAAACATACCAGCCTCCAGACCAGCCCTCCCAGTCCCTGAGCCTTTGACTCCTCTGTGGCTCCTTGCTGCTGCATGGGGTTGAGGCACAGCCCTGAGCTCAGGCTGCCACTCAGGAGGCAGCAAAGATCCTCAGCACAGCTGAATAGAGGAAGACACAGGTGAAACAAATCAAACAACAATCAGGGGTGAATTTTCAGTGTAGCCCAGCATGGAGATTTCCTGGCAGGATTTCCATTAACTCAAATGGGAGGTGTGTGGCTAAATCCCTACACACTGTGCTGAAAATGTGCCTCTAAGTGCCTGGATGCATTATGCTGGAGACAAAACCCACAAACTACCTCAACCAGGAGAGACGCATGCGGCTAAGGTTCCAGGACTCCCTGCAGAAGGTGTCTCAAGCTATGACTGTCCTGGGTGAGACACAATGGGCCCCCACACAGCCCGGTGAAGCTCACGGGGTACAGGAAGGCTCTGTGCAGCTGCCTGCGGGCCTGGAGTCTCCTTGACACAGACTTTGATTGAGGGTTGATCTGGAGTCCCACACAAATGGCTTGTGTTTGCTAAGATGATTTCTCTCCTGCACTGATGACCTGAAATTTCAGTAAACCTTAGCATTGCATCAGGCCCATCGGAGCCTGAGGCTGGGGGCGGGGGGGTGGGGGTGGGGGTGACAGTGCATGATTCGTCTTGATGTGATTTTATGGCCTCTGCAAGGTAAATGCTTCGAAGGACTCTTACCCCCAGGATCAAAGGAAATAGTCATGAAATCATTTACTTTGCCTGCTTCCACGGAGCAATTTGCTTTCCAGGGCATCCACACGAAACATGCCTGCTCTCACGGCCCTCTCCCTCAAAACTCTCCACCAGCTCTCTTCTTTATAAAAGCTTACGCTTTCCCCATAAGCTACTTTATCTTATCTGTGTCTGCACATGGGTTTATTTGTTTTTGAGACAGGATCTTCCATAGCTCAGACTGGTCTTAGGCTTCTTAATGCAGCCCAGGCTGGCCTAGAACTGATTCTCCTGCATCTAGTGCTGAGGTGACAGGTGCCCATCATGCCCAATTAACACGGTGCCAAAGATCAGACCCAGAGTTTCCGGCATACCAGGCTAGTATACCTGGTATACCAGGCTAGTATACCAGGCTCCCATACCTCTGAGCACCCCGGCCTCTCTAGCCTGGTTTTATTTGTTGTGTCACACTGTCCCTTCTTGCTGTTCCCTCCCAGTGACCTTTCTGCCACTCACCCTTCAAAGCCAATGCCATATGGACTTCCTTCCTCACCCTTCCTCACATCACATTTCTGGTCTTCCTACTGTGCCAGCTCTGAACTCAGTTCTTCGATCAGGTGCCTTGATTTTTATCACGGTTTGTTCCACACCTTTGTTGTCTCAACTCCATTGTCAGCTCCTCGAGAATTTCCGAATCTTCACATCCTCGAAATGGGATCCATTATAGAGATTTGCTAACTGTGTGAATTAGGTACAAAGACCAGGCCTCCTTAGTCTTCTTTCTCCACACACTTCTCTGTGTTCTTCAGGTCACAGAGGTGAAGGCATCTTCAAGAAATGGAACCATCGTCAGCAATCCTTCAATCGACCTCACACATAGAAACAAACATCGAAGGGATGCTTTTCCTAATAGGTGTCAGGGCACTGCTCAGGTGACGAGAATTTGACTAGGCAGAACTCCTGGCCCTGGAGCAAGTCTACATGGCAATGGGATGAGGCAGAAGCATGGAGGGGCACCACCAAACGCCTACACAGAAAGGCTGCAGTCAGGGACTGGAACATTCCAGCCTTCTCTTTGCACAGGCGGGTGTCTGGAAAACTGAAATACTGTCTCAGATGATGACAGCCTCATTTAGAGATACCTGGTAGTACTGTGAATGAGGCCAAGGGGGTACCCCTGTTCTTTTCATTCCCCACCTTCCTAAAACCACAGCCTGACACTTTTTTTTATCTTAAATTTCTCCTCTCTGAATTTGCAAGACAAGCTGAGCTTCTGTTCATCTTTGGTAGACTTACCAAGTCAAGATGGGTTGCCTTAGGTTCTTTCTGGGAAAAGTTTAAAGGAAGAAGCATGGTTTAAAATGGGTCCAACTCTAAGAAGCTGACAGAGCAGTCAAGGACTCTAGGAAGCATGACTTTAAGGAGTTCCCTTTTCCTCTGTGGGTAGTCTCCTGGAATCTGTAGTTCTTAGCATCTTTTTACAACATTAAGTTGCTAACATACAGGGCAGGGCTGGGTAAGTATTGGGAACACTGTACTTAGACACACAGAGTAGATACAGGTCTTTAGAAGAGATACTTATTAGGGTACAGTCACTTCTTGAAACATCTGCTCTGCAAGTGCTGAAAAGTCAAACTGTGGCAGCTAGTGGGCAATGGGAATGTCTGAGGCTGAGAGTTGAGTTCAAAGTGTCAGAAAAGTGTCTGGGAAGTGTCTGGCAAGGCAAGCCTCAGGTCAGGAGACAAATGAGATGCGGGAATGGGGGTGGGGGTGGCGAGTTCCCAACCCTGCCAGCAATATTAGCATGGGAATGTAGACAAGTCGTTGATCTCCTCGCCTCAATTTCTTCCTGCTTAATATGTATCTGAAGATCGAGATCACCTCCCTTGGTGCAGGTTTTAATTAGTATACAATCTAGCTTCGAGGTCCTTGGCTGTAGTGGCCTTTGAAAGTTCTAAGTCTGAGGCCTGCCTGCTTTCAAGATTCCTGTACCTATTTGAAAACATAGAACGGCAGAGCCCTTTCCTGCCCTCTTGATACTATTTAGTTTCTAAGTTGCTTCATCAGAAGAAAAATACAGAGTTCTCCATTTCCTCTGCTCCCTTTCCTACTGAGGTGCTAACGTCTCCTGAATTGTGACTAGATCAACATTGTAACAGCTACGAGAAAGCAGGCCTGACCCGCAGAAAACAAGCACACTTTTCTCTTCTGAGACTGGTTTCCTCAGCCTTAACTTCCCCTTGCCTTCCCCCAATCCATACCCCCCTCTTCTCCCCTCCCACCACCAGCTCAGCCCAGATCACATTAGAGTCCCAGAGCACAGGGCGCAGTTCTCATCTGTCTGTCACCAAGGAGGCAGACGGGAAGGAGGAACAACAAGTCGCTTGTACCTGAAGAGGAGGACACTCCTGGGAAACAAACAGATGAGCTGGCCCACGAATCCGAGCCACGCTGGAGGTAAAGAGAGGCATGAGAAAGCGCAGGCTATCTCTGCATCGTTCTTCCCTCTCACACTGCCCTGCTGGCGGCCTGAGGGGGACCTGAAATTGTAGCTGTTAGCCTGAACCAATATCTGATTCTGAGAAAGTTAACCCTAGCAAAGGTGACTTGCTTTTCCCTGGGTCTCCTGGAGTCGAATAACCATCCATTTCTACTGCTTTTCTTTAGGTTATATTCTTTTTTTTTTTTTTTTTTTTTTTTTTTTGAGGTGCTTTGGCATGGGGAAGAGGCACAAGTTGCTGAGGGTTTGACGACCTGGTGGTTGGGTAGGGAGCACTAGCCTTTCAATAATCAAATGAGCCCATGGTGTGGACGAAGAGCTTCGCAAAGGTTTTAAGGTACTTTTCTTAAAATGCACGCATCACAAAATGGCACTAAAGAACACCTGCCTTCACTACACAGGCAGGTGTCCAGTGACTGGATTCTTGGCCACCCAGTGGGAGAGTCAGTACACATTCTACAGTCTCTGGTCCAGTGTTCCCTGTTGTGAATGCTTTGATTATCCCTGATTCTACAGACTGAGATGTGATTATTAGCCCCTGATGATGGCGTGGGTGGGGATAGGGATGGAAGCCTGGACTTAAGGAGGGGGAGGCAGGCAGGCCACACATGTGGGTAACATCACCTCAGAGAAACATGACATCTGTGACCAGAAAAAAACAAACAAACAAAAAACCAAACAACATGCAGGAGCTGGTTACCACCTCAGTGGGGCATAGACTCCAGTTTCCACATTCTAAAAATACATATTAAAAATAATTCATGTTTCAGTGCTGCAGAATCTGGTAAACCATAAACCATTTTTACCCCAAAGGTTGCTGTGTTTTCAAAATGTACCGCTGCAAAACTATGCTCTAAATTTTCTGTTTAATGCGCAGCCCAAATGGATTGAGCCTCCTGAGGTACTATCACTCCTGAAGCCCAGCAGAGGGCTGTTCTTAGAGAAGGCCAATCATCTGAGCTTCTTTTGGCCAGAAGAAGGAGGTGTAAGATTGATAAGTCATGGCAGAGCCCTCAGGTCAGTCTCAGGACTAACTACAGATGTCAGCTAGTCACTGGATAGCCTTGGGATGACCTTGGCTTAGAGGAGTTGAGCCCACCTGTCCTAGGCCTCAAACTGTTTGAACTCAGCCCAGAATTTCCAGGTAAACTCTTGCAGGAATGCAGATGTAGACCCCACTGGTCCTAATGCTGTGTTCTGCGGAGCGGAGTTAGGGCTCAAACCCTCTTCAGTGGATGGATGATGATTTGTAAGTTAAACTGAAATTCTTAAGGTTGTATCACAGACTGTCTGACAGCTGTTTGATAATTACTGAAAGTAGACACATTTGCCATATAAATAAAGGCAAACCACCTATGTGTCCACCAGCTGAGGAACACACAAAACATATGGTATGTGTACGAAGTGGAGTATTATGTAGCCATAAAAAGAGTGAACTCCTGCCACCTGTGACAACGTAGATGATCTGGAGATCATGATGTTAAATGAAATAAGCCTGGCAAAGAAAGCTTACACGACCTCAGGCACAACTTCTAGAGAGGCTGATCACCTCAAGGTTGGGCTCACCTACTTTTGACTTCTACTGCTACAGAGGTGGCAGAATGAAGAAAGAATGGAGATTCGCTCAGTGGGTTCTGGTTTGGAAGGAATAAGTGGTTCTGGTGTGCCGCTGAACAGAGTGACCACTGGTGGCAACACTGTCCTGTGTAGCTTTTCACCACATAATAGTTGTATCTTTTCAACTATATACTGCTTTAGGCTATTCCCTTTTGATAATTATTTTTATTGAGAATTTCACATTCCCTCTGCTCCAACTCCTCTCTTATCTCCTCTACCCTTCAGCATCCCTTCTAACTTCATGTGCTCTTTAAAAAAGAGTGTTGCCTGTATATGCTCGGTATGGGGGCCTTCCTAGTCTAGGACTGGCCATTAACCAGGAACACGTTGAGATCGTTCCTAAAATCCCCTCAACACAGCAAAACCAGACAACCTAATTTGGAGTCTTTGGTATCTAAACTATCTGACTTTTAGTTTCTTTTGCTTCCTTACCCATCTCATCTTGAGGAATGAAGGCAATGGTATCCTGGGGTTTCCATGGAGACCGCACTAGCTAATGGTACACAGCAAGTGCTTAGAATACCTGGTACACACTAAGTGCCCAAGAAAGATGAGTCCTCATATTTCCCCTTGTCAAAGAATATAACCTTTAAAAAGCTTTGCCTTTTATATCTTAACAAATATTCAATGAAAAATGCCCAAGGGAAAATTTGAGATGGGAGCAGCTGCCTACCCATTTGTGTAAGCCTCGTGGACTTATGCTATGCTCAGCCCACATGGCAGACATGGGAGATTTGTGTGTGATCAACATGATCAAATTAGATTGCAGACTTTGCCACACTCTTGGAGTCTCAATGGGAGGGCCTTAGGGTCCCAACTCACTAGAAAGCTGACATTTCTCCATCGCCTCCAGTCCTTCTAAGGAGCCACTCATTGGACTGTTACTTCCTGGGGACTGTGGTGTGTTCTTCTTTCGATGAGGAGGTCACAGTAGGTTCAGGGCCATATCTGTGCCTACCACTCATACCTTGCCACTCCAGGACTTTAGACAAGTGCCTACCTCTCCAAGTTTTTATTTTTCTCTCCCTTTCTCTTTTGTCCTTATTAGCATAGCTTTTTTATTTTTCCCTTTGGAACTGTGTGTACTTTTAAGCCTCTTCAAATACATTCTGAATAAAGAAAAAAAGAGTAAACCAAGAGATTACATGACTCGAAGCACATGAAACTGTAGAGAATTTGCCTCTCCTAACATTTAGTTTATGGTGAGATAAGATCCTGTTCATTTGCTTTCTTGTTCAACCTTAGCACAGGCTTTCACTCAGTGTTTTAGCAACCCATTCTTTTCATTTCTCTGTAAGATGAAATTTTGGGAGGATTATAGTTCTGGGGCCCTGGAATGGCTCATAGAAAGATGACATCATAGAAAGCATTTACCACAAGGTCACATGAACCAGGCTCATCTCCAAAGCATATGTGTATAGTCATGTGGGGGCCCAGCGTCTCCAGAGAGGGAAGTCAGACAGTCCAGATCTTCCCAGAAGGGGTGATTTAACAGTGTCTATAGTGGGTCACTTATGGAGGAAAGTGAGGCAAGTGTTGATGATGTCATCCCCCCACCCATGTGAAGACAGGCTATAAAGTCCTGGACTTTGCATCCTCGTCTCCTGCAGAGATAGCCACCAATATAGTTGCAGCTCTGCATAGTGGTCTTTGCCACCTTGGTATCAGTGACACTGTGGTACCTCTGGTGATCATGAGGACAAAACCCTGCAGTGAATTTCCTGTCTTCATGTCTTGTGGTGGTGTTGGTGGTATGCTGAGCCCATGGAGCAGAGTGCTGACCAGTGCCTAGAACTTTCCATGCTGCCTGTTCATCCTCTGTCTCTGTTCCCCTCTCAGAAACCTGTATTGCAGCAATGGAAACTCAAAGGAGACAACCTTTGAGTTTTCAGAGGGCTAAGTATGATTTTGTGCCAAAAAGAAAAAAAATTAGGCTGTTTTCAAATAGTGTCTAAAGAAATACAACATTAGGTGTGGCAATTCACTGCTTCTTTCTTTTGTCAGAGTGTTATGTGTCCACCATAAAGGTGAAAGTAGTACAGTGAGTTCTGAGGAGTCCCTATACCCTTGCCACAATTCCTGAATCAATACACAGAGCCTTCTCATTGTTCAAGGTTTCCCTCTGGACCTTCTGTGGCCAGCAGCCCACACGTCCTGTTCCGATCTCTAACATCTCAGGCCAACTTATCAGGTTTAAAATTTTGAAATAATTTGTATTTTTTTTTTTTAATAGCACGTCCATTTTGGAGAACAGTTTCTCTCAGGGCAGTGCCTTTAAGATTGGTCTACATTGATGCATTTATTGATTGTTGATTCCCTTTTAAGTGCTAAGTAGTATTCTGCTGTTCATTTTGTTTCTCTGCCCTTCTGTTGAGAGACATTTGGGTTGTTTCCTGTTTGGAGTGATTATGAATGAGGATAACTAAAATCAGTTTGAGATTCTGCCCACAAGCATTTATGCCCAAACACTCCTTTTCTTCTTTGAGCATATACCATAACTGGAATTTTTAGGTATTCTGTGACATACTCTCCAAATATTCATTCATTTGACTGAAATCTAAGCTGCAGGCCCCATTTGCAATTTCCAGGAACTAGAGGGAAAAGAAGAGAGAGTTAAACTGCTACCAGGAAACGATCAGATACGAGTACAGAAGAGGCCGACTGTCCACTGTCCTCTGAAGAGAGGTGGAGAGGAGGAGCTGGGATTGGTTCAGCCTATGAGATTTCAACAGTCAATGCAATCAGGAATTAGGGGTCTTTAAATTGGATCTTGGTTTAAACAAACCCAGTTATCAAACACATATTGGGAAAGTTGCATGCCAATTGGGCTTTAGGGGATAGTAGAAAATGCATCTTAATTATATTAGCTGTGCCCCTGGAATTGTCTAAAATGATATCAAACTAGTTTCAATAAATACTTCCACTAGGTGTGTGTAGGGGTGAAATTCTCTGATGTTTGGAGTTCACTTTTAAAACTGTCACCACAGAAAAGAGTGTAGGAAGCCTGAGCCGGTGGCTGTACATCTCCAGACCTGTGTACGAGAGCACATCACATGCTCGTGAGCGGCCCATTCCCGATCCACCATGGGTTTGACAATCTGCACAACAAAAGTACAACGTTACTCCGATCTAAAATAATCTGATGTCTTATTTGTACCCCTTTCCTTTCCTTTTTTCCCTTCTTCCCTCAGTAATGGCAAAACCCAGAGCCAGCAGTGACATCCTCAAACAAGCCTGCATTTAATGAAGGCCCAGTTCACAATATTATCAACATAACTGACAGCTCCTCAGAGGGAATCACTAGCCATGGAGCCACTCGTGCTGCAAGGTAGGAACAGGACCGTACATTTAGATCTCAACTTACAAAGCTTTCTGCATAAAGCTGAAGGTATTCAGGCCTTTCACAATTTCCAAGCCACGTCTGCCTGTCTCGCTAACATGTTACAACACTGCAGAAAGTTTATTTTACGCAGGCGATTTCTAACACAATTTTTTAATTATGAGGATGAAACAGAGTTTCACCTTCCACCACCCTAGTGATTCATAGCCTTCTGTCTGCTCCATCAAAGAACCTGGTATTTCGCACAAGTAGAGAAGACTTCTCTGCTTCACATCCCTTCCAGAAAGTCTGGCTCGTTGCTCTGAAGGGAAGCAATGCTGCAGGTCAGCCCTCCTAGCTGCCTCAGGACGAATGGCCCTCAGTTCCTCACATCTATCACACTTTCCTACCGACACTAAGGGAGTCTGCTGTCAGAGCACACCACGCGTATCTAGCTGATGTCTCACACAGTTGGTAGAGGCAAAGCCTCTACTGATGAAGACACCAGCATGTGAAGGAGGAGAGTGGGCTGGGATCAGTCCTTGCTTAGGGATGCTGGCTACCACTGGTTGTGTGTGGAGGCTCTGTGGGTGAGGAGAAATCGTGAGGTGGGTTCCGAGGCTACCAATTCTGTGACCCCCAAATAATCTCCTTAACATTTAGGACTCACATTTTCTCAAGTGCACAATGAGGGCATCAAAGCAAATGATTTCCAGGATTCTAATAAACTTTAATGTTAAATAACTCAGAGCATAAGCTAGCACCTGAATTAAACATTTACAGTCCTGTTTTACTAACTACAGGAGTGCTGTAGTTATATTTAGAAAACCTTGCGCAAGTGAAAGAAATACTCTAACCATTCCTTTATGAGCATATTTGATTTGAAGCTATTAAAATCTTCCATAAAGCCTTTGGAGGAAAAAAACAATAAAAAAAATCTGTAAAAAGGGCCATCAATGTAACCAAGAGACAGAGTGCTTATCCAGCATACCACAGCCTGTGTTCAATCCCTAGCACCTCAAAAAGAAAAACCTGCAAACTATTTCGTGTTTTCTTAATAAGGATGTGAAGGGGGCCTGGAGGAACGTGGTGAGCATGTCAGATTTCTCTCAATAGCAAAAGGAACCCACTTAACCACCTGGGGCGTCAAATCAGCTAGCCAGTCCTTGTAAGTCCAGTGCACAGGACCAAAGGCCCTGGCAAGCAGGAGATGAACCTGCTTCTATTCAGAGGAGTCTTTGCCTCTGCTAGAACACCCACAGGCTGCTTTCGCCTCTTACCTACTGTATTCACGAATTCCCTCTCGCTGTCCCTAGATTTCCACCCATTGTATTTTATTATTATTAAGAACAGACACAACGGTCTGAGAATGTGAGGCTCAGTAGCACACACATTTAGTCAAAACACAAGTCTGAGGAGGCAACAGTGGCTCCCAAAGGTGGTTTGTTTTTACTGCCTTTCAGATCTGAGCTTCTCCCTCACTCCACCTTTCCTGTCTTAGTCAGACTTGGTCCCAGACAGCTTTCCTAACCTGACCTGGGCAAGGTTGACTGGAGGTTAGAGGCAAAAGACCGGGGAGACCATGGGAAAGAGCCCAGTGCAGGCTGGGCCCCAGCAGCAGCATTCAGAGGTCTTGGGTTTCATGCCAGCTGAATTTCATAGATTTCTGCACTATAAAAATTAAGATTCTACTACATTCAAAACAGATTGGCAGGCTGCTTAAAAAATCCTATAAATAATTTATCAGCCCATCCATTCTGACTTCTTCCAAATACTATCTTGGTTTATTTTTAGTGCAAACTAAATCATATCTAACTACCGAGCTCAGGGAGGATGGAAGAGAACTGCCACCACTATGCCTCTTAACCAAATTAAGGGAGACGGTGCTAATTATCTTTCTAGTTTAATGTACCAAAGAGTAAGAGCCAACATGTGGTCAAGTTTAATGGTAAGAAACTTATACATGAAGGAAACATAGTATCTGAGCACCGAGGAAGTCTGCCCAGGTTAAGGTTATCTGGGCAAAACTCTGTGTCCCATAGCTTGCATTCCTCATCCCATCAGCACCACCAGAGCTCCACTTCTGTAGTACAGCAGAAAGGAACCAAGCTGGTCTCCACGTGGACCTCTCTTGTATGCTGCTGAACTAATTCTTTGGTTAGGGCATGAATTCATAGTACTATGGAAGCCCCAGAAGCTGTGAAGTAAACGTTATGTCACAGCGAAGCTGCTGGCTAGCCAGAGGCTCGCGCTGGAGTCTTACAGGCACAGGAGTGTCCATGCTAGAGTGACTTTGTCACCACAGGAAAGGGGATTCCTCTTATTCCAGCTTACAGCAGAGAGCACCTCCTCTGGGATCATGGGCAGTCATGGAGGCTGGCACAGAGACATGGAGGAAAGGGAGATGACTCTGGCCTACTCTGTATCCATGGCCATCCTGGTGGCACAGGTGGGTAGCACAGGTGAGGTTGAGTCCTGGGGAGGTGTGGGTCAGAAGTGTGAAAGACGTGTTGTTTACCAAGCTGTAGTCTTAGAGTGCAGTTGGGGGCAGGATGGGTGGGTGGTGTTAGAGCAACATAGTGTTTGTCTGGCTGGATTACTCCTTTAAAGCAGTGACAACTCCACCCTCGTCTGGGGCATCTTGAGGGTGGGTCTCCCGAGTGTTTCAAAATGAAGATCCACCCTGTCCCAGCTCAATCTTAGCAATGACAGAACATGTAACAGGGTATTTACTGCCTGGGTACTGAGGACACCTCTGTTCTACCATAGGATACATGGACTCCAGCTCAGCTCAGCTCCTGATTTGTGGACAACAAATTTTGACCTTGCTATGACTTCTAATACAGGGCACACATAGCTCCTCCATCCTGTTCCTCTGTTGGATGGAAGGGTAGAGGCCGAGCTGGAAGCCATCCAAGAAAGGATCAGAACCATCACCATGCCCCCTGAGCCCACCTTACTACCACTAGTTCATTGGCTTGTGAAGCTTGTCCCTACCAAGTTCCTCACATTCTCCTCCCAAAAGAACTCCCATGGTCTGCCCCATGAAGCCTCCACATGTCTGAATTCACTGTGGCTTGCCTCTGGGCTCCTTGTTCATGAGCTAACATTTCTAAGAACTAACATTTCTAAGCCAGGGGTATCCTTGTCCTCACAAGAGCTGTATTTAAAGTGTGACAGTGGTCAGAACATACATAGATCAAATTGAATGCATTTGACTATGAATACAAAACTAATGTCCCAAACTCCCTGGAGCTGAGTTTCATGGTGATGATTCAGTTTTCTAGCTGCTTGCATGTCTTGCCCAAAAGGGCAGCCTAGTTCACTGGGAGTTTGTGGAGAGTGATGGAAAAAAGAAAGAATGCTTCTGGAACATCCTAAAGTGTGACAAGCTAGAAACAAGGTTGTTGAACCAGAGTTATATCCCTGCAAGCCCTGGGCCAAAGACTGTGTACCCGCATCAAGAACATCATAGCAACCACCAGGGCCACAATACAAAGGCAATGGAATACAAGCATGTTTTCTCTATCACTTAATTCTGACAGCAGCCCACCAAAGAGACTTACTCTCTGTTAGCAGATTGAAAAATGAGGTTTAGCAAGACTCAATGATTTGTCTCAGTTTTGTCCAGGAAGAAAAACTGAGAGCCAAACTCAAGCTGACACCTCTCTCTTTTTTTTGTATGTACACCTGGATGCTCACCTCACAGCCTTCCAGGAGGCTTGCACTTCATCAAAAGCAGGTCTTTACTTTCAAAAAAATGAAAGCCCCCAGGGATGGACTTGCTTGCTTCCTTCTCTTTAAAGGATTTTTTTTTCCATATCAATAAAACATTAAGTAAAAATGTATTAATGATTTTTTACTAAAACACTTTATTTTGGAATAATTAAAGTTCATAAGAAGGTACAAAAATGGCAAGGGAAATTTTTGATATAAATAAGAAAATAATAGTTATCTATGGGTGTCTACAGTGTAGCATAGGAGGCAATTTTGTGCTATGTGAGCTGAGGGATTCTGGGAGATTTAGATAGAGTGACTTCATGGGTAACTGGGCCAAGATTCCTGAAAGAAGTGTTATTTGTATTGACCTGGGAAATATGCACAGGGCTTCTCTATGCAACCATGGGATGGAGGGAGCATTTGGGGGAGACCTTGACTTGAGGAAGAGAAGCTGAGGAGGGAAAGCACAGGGCAGGCTTGGGGAACACAAATGCCCAGAGGAAGGAACAAGAGGGGAATATGTTTAATCAGCATGGACTCGTAGCTCTTCTTTCTGATGTGCTCTGGGCAAAGGTCAACATGAACGGACAGAGATGGACTCGGCCCCTCGTCGTGAGAATCAGCAGAACTCTCGGGGCCAAGAAAGCTACCGCTTTGTAATTTTCTGATACAGAAACTTGAAAGGACTTTTCTTTGTGGAGTAAAGAAAGCGTTTTCAAAGTTTCTCTTGAAAAGTAATAAAACAAGAACAAGTAGTACTGAGAGTTAAAAACTGTGTGTCCATGAGCACGGAGTTCCATTCTCTGATTCTCTGTGTAGACTTCATATGGCTTTCCATTACTTGCCTCTTCCAGGTTTGCAAAACAACCACTCTGCAAGGTAGCTAAAATTTAAAGTGTGTGTGTGTGTGTATGTGTGTGCTCACATATATGTACAAGGTCAGAAGAAAGAATCAGATCCCCTGGAACTGGAGTTACAGGTGGCTATGACCTGCCTGTCATGAGTGCTGGGAACTCAACTTTAGTTCTCTGAAAGAACAGGGAGTGCCCTGACCATCTCACTATCTCACCATCCCCACCCTAGTTTAAATTTAAAATAAAAATGGAAACAGCAGCATTTGCCAAAAGCATACACTGCAGATGCTGTTCAGTGTACTACCTGCCAACCTTTCTAGAACAGTCATGGTGGATGCAGGCGCCAAATGGTGGTCCTTTGATTTTGCTTTCGTGTGTGTACTGCATCTTACAAGCTGATTTTCTCCTATTTGCATTTGTTGCAAAAATGGCATGTGCGAATCTGTGCCTCTCTTGGAAACACACAGAAGATTCTATGGCCCAAGTATCCTGCTTTAGCCTCACTACAAGACAAATTTCATCTGCAGAACAGGCTAAATATGAACAGAATAGAAACGATTCTAACTTACTTGTAAAGTGTTTTCCTTAAGACAATGTGAACAATGAGTTCAAGCAGGGCAATATAATACCATTAGGAAAATGGAATTTAAATACCGCTACTATAGGAAAAAAAAAAAAAAAAACCAAAATAAAAAGTACCCTGTAGATGAATTAGAAAAGAATAAATTCATTGTATTAATTTTAAAAAGAGGATCAGTCCTTCAAACAGTTTTCCTACCCATGCCTGTTTCCCTCCCGAATTGCATTTTGGAAACATGTTAATAAACCTTGCCTGTTCAGTCAGTTTTACACACACAGCACCACTTAGGTTGTTTCTTACTAAAATACAGTGAGTCTATCCCACACTATCCAAACCACAGCACCCCTAGAGTATCATCGTGTGTCCATTTACACGAACTTCCAAAGACGGGACATTTTCATTTTTCTAGACAGGATTTCACGTAGCCCAGACTTTTCTTAAATTCACCATGTAACCCAGCATGGCTTCACAGAACTCCTCATCCTCCTGTCTCTGCCTCCTCAGCCCTGAGACCATGAGTATTCTTCAAGGTTGGAGATGAAACCTAGGCCTGCCTGCTACACTACTAGCTGAGCTAACTCTCTAGCCCCAGGGAGGATTATTTTTACTGCCAATAAAATACAAAGATTAATTTACTCATTATCCTCACGGCCATCTTTACCTCGAATTTGAGACCCTAGTTTCACAGCTAGCATAAGTTTTATTTTCATGAAATACGCTTTACAGTTTTGAGTTTAGATTCATCCTTCCTGTGATCCTGTTTTGTTGTAACCGCTGGCCCTGTCTATGGGTTCCTGATAACAAAATACTCATGAGTTTCCCATCCAGTAAAAACAACATGCATAGTTTTCCCAGTTACCACACCCTACCTGATTCAGGGTGTGGAAGAGAAGGAACTGGGTCCACAAAAGGACACAGCCCAGGCTGCCTCCCTTACCTGCTCTGCAGGTGGCCCCAGGTGAGTCTGTGCCTCAGTCCCAGGGTTCACTAGGCCTCTTTGTTTGATCTCCAGTTGCTTTCTCTGCCTGTTTGTTTTGCTGGTTTGGTTTCCTGTCCTGTCCATTAGTCATTTAGTTTTTCCTTGTTTGTTCTCCTGTAAATTTCTGCTAGTTGTCTTGCACCTTAGCACCAAATGCTCTTTGTACCTAATTTCTTTTGTGGTATTGTCTGGCTGTTGTTAGACACATGTGTCTGTGTCGGGGTACACAAGACAATGTTGCAGAGTTCCCCAGGGAGGAGGATGGGTTTTTAGGAACAATGGCCAAGTCCCTGGAGAGAAGTTGCTCTCATATCATTCTAGCCCCCCTGCATGTCAGAGGACTTTCTACTAGAATCTGCACCACGGAACGTGGACGCTCTCCGGTAACCATACAGCTAATGTTCTGTGTTGTTTAATAACTAGTCCAGGAATGCTTGTTTCACTAAGGGTGTGTGTGCGCGTGTCTGTCTGTCTGTCTGTCTGTCTGACTGTGTGTGTCTGTGTGTGTATAGCTGAGATTGATTAAGTACTGACAAGTAAGTACAAGTTACCAATGTGAGACACTGGAGAAAAGCACCATGAGCAGTAAGGTCCAAGCCACAGATGACAGGCCTGCAGAACAGATGCCTATTCAGCCCAGGTAGGACCCAACGATAAACAAGAATCAGTTATACCCAAATGTAGCTTGCAGAAGTGATGGCTTTATCAGGACTCCTTATGTGAACATGAGTGACTCAGAGGCACCCCTATCACCAAGAAGCCTACCTCTGCATGGGTGACAACTCACAAAAATCTGCACCTTTGGAGCTCCCCGCACAATGTGCAGGCAGCTCCACAAGAGTCTCCTTTCTCTAGCAACTGTTACCCTTTATAGAACAATGGGAAAGGGCCTTGTGAGTCTTGTAACCTTCATGAACTTTCTGAGTCTATGGCTTCCCTCCTCTAGGAGGGATGTCTCAGTGTAGAGGCAACAGCTACACACTATTGGAACAGGGACAGTACCGAAATGGCTAGGTTGAGACCAGAAGCCCAGTAGTCCCATTATGTATGGATGCTGGTATACAACCCCATTCTAGTATGCAGAGATTGGCCTACCGGGAAAGGAAGGAACTTGACTTTCATCTATCAAACAAATGTTCTACATACAGTGTGCTTGTCTGCTCTGTTACAATCCCACGTTGCAATTGTTTCTCAACATTTTCTGCTCCCATGTAAGAGTGTTATTGTTCAGATACTGTTTTACATAATATATAACATAATCAGGAGAATTTGGGGGGGGGGAATGAGAGAACTTGAGTCACAGATTTCCATATTGTTGTGACTTAACTCACTTATTCCTATACTGATTTAAATGTATTACTAATGTTAATTTTCTTCACAGACACTAATATTAGAAAATCACAATTCTGATCTGCCTGTTACAGCTAAATAAAGTATTTATTCTCTTTTATAAATTATATTTCCTAGGTTAACCTATTTTACTAGTAAAACAAATGTTTATTTATCTATATTTACCTTTTCTTCATTTTTCCTCCTTTAAAAGATCCATAGAAGTAGATAGAACAAAAGTAAGTGAGCCAGGCCTGGTGGTGCAGGACTGTCAACCCGTACTAGGGAAGAAGAGGCTGGAGGATAACAGTCAACTCTGCCTGAGCTACAGAAGAAGTTTGGGACCAGCCTGAGCAACTGAGTGAGATCATATTTCAGAATAAAACAGGAGAGGAGGCTGGGGAAGTAGGCCTTGGTGCTCAAGTTCAACCTCTAGTACAAAGCTAAGGGAAGAGGGGAGGAAAAAAGGGAGGGAGGGAGGGAGGAGAGAAGGAGAGAGAAGGAAAGAAGGAAAGAAGGAAAGGGGGAGAAAGAAAAGAAAAGGAGGAAGGAAGGAAGGAAGGAAGAAAGGAAGGAAAGAAGAAAGGAAGGAAGGAAGGAAAGAAGGAAGGAAGGAAGGAAGGAAGGAAGGAAGGAAGGAAGGAAGGAAGGAAAAGAAAACTTTAAAAAAGAAAGAAAATTTGACAAAGTGACAGGACACACACACAGATCCTCCTTGAGCCCAGTGAAGCTGCAGAAGGCCCTGTCTTGAAGAATTTGGCTTTCCAGTGACACTCAGCATTGTCATCATCACAGGGCAAGTTTAGAATTCATATGGAATATAAAGTAGTTTTGGTGTGCAGATGATCTGGTAGCGACAATCAAGACAACATGCTTGAGACTGCCAGAGGAGCGTGCCCGGCACCATACACTGAAGCAGACTGCCGCTGTTCATCTGTAAATATCAAAATAACACTGCAAGGCTAAAGAACTGCAGGACAGAAGCCCGAGCAGTGGCCAGAGTATAAGTCACTGGGCCCTGGGATCGGGGAATGGTGGTGGTGGTGAAGGTTTTTATGTCTTTCATTAATTTTCTGCATCTTATTTAGTGGTGTCTTAGTTAGGGTTTTACTTCGGTGAACAGATACCATGACCAAAGCAACTCTTACAAGGACAACATTTAATTGGGGCTGGCTTACAGGTTCAGAGGTTCAGTTCATTATCATCAAGGCAGGAACATGGCAGGATCCAGGCAGGCATGGTACAGGAGGAGCTATGAGTTCTACATCTTCATCTGAAAACTGCTAGTGGAAGACTGACTTCCACCCAGCTAGGATAAGGGTCTTAAAGCCCATGCCCACAGTGACACACCTACTCCAAAAAGGCCACACCTACTCCAAAAAGGCCACACCTACTCCACAAGGGCCACACCTTCTAATAGTACCACTCCCTGGGCCGAGCATATAGAAACCATAACAAGTAGGAAGCTAGGCAGTGTCCTACACTACTGCCTCAGCCTTGATATCACCAGATCTTGCCAATAGACTGTGATATAAGGCAGAAGCCCACTCCCTGCCTGCAACTGCCTTGCAGTTTTAAAACACTTGTTGACTTAAGATGCTGACACCAAAGGTTTGTGGAATGGTATTCTAAGTGAAAAAAGGCCTGAGACGATTTAGATCTTAGGTGCATAAACTCCATTCCACCAAAAAGGACAGTACTTAACAATGGTATTTTAAAATAAGAAATGTTTTAAACTTTCAAAATGGTTAATATGTGAAGTGGGTGCCTGGTTTCTAGTTCCCAGCCCATGGCAGGCATCACCAATAGATTGCAGAGTTCTTTCTTGCAGTGGTCTCACCCTTATCCCCCTCAATCTTCCTACAAAGCTCTGTAGCAAGTTTCTACCAATTGTCTGGAATTGGCCCTGAAAACAAAGGTAACTTTATCTATAATAATGATAAGGAGTCATTCAATTTGCTGTACCTACTTACTCCAGTATCATCAAAACATCATCATCATCAACAACAATAACAACAAAACCAGTATCTATAAATTACAGGAGAAAAAGTTGAATGTTTCCCCAAATTCTCCATGCTTACACTAAGTATAACATATTGAAAGACTGGTTTGTGACACCCTTTGTAAATGGGCACATAACTAAAAGTGTCTCCTTGGAACTCTCTGGAATATAGTCAGGGTTATAGGACCACTCACTGTGAAGACTTTTCTTCTCAGTCATTCCCAAGACCTTTACAGTAAAAAGCAGTAAGTATAGTCCAACACTCAACTCTATTATTAGGAAAAGTTGGGAGAGCAAATGTGGGTCAAACATGAGAGCAAAATGGATGCCTGGCTGGAGCTTTCTTAGGATAAGGGTCTTAAAACCCTTCAAATAGCTCCCAGAAACTATACCAACCCCCACTCCTTCCAAGTATCATTCCACTCAGGGGCATCTGACATTTGATGGTTTCAACTGCATGGTTTATGCCCAAGAATTACATCACCAAGTTACAAAAATTCTTGTTTGAATCCTTGTATGTTAATCTACATGCATAGCTATTCTAGCCCCATGCAAACATGTCTATATAATAGCATGCATGCAACCATTAAACATCAGATATGTGACTGCTTGCTAGAAGTGCCCCAATACCATTTTAGATAGTTCTCACTGTCACCACTGCTGTGCTGCCATTGTATTCTTACTTCCCAAAGTAGAAGACAGAGGTTCAGGGAAATTAAGTAATCTTTTCTTCATGCACCAGTTTAATGCATAAATATGATTTGAGTGTAGGTTGCTTTATTTCGGTGCTAGGACCTGAGTCCAGGGCCTCTTACATGCTAAGCTAGCATTTTAGCTTTGAGCCAAACACTGGCACAGACAATTCTTCTATCACTATTGTGTGCACAGTGTCTTCCATGGTGGTAAAGATTAGCGTGCCAGCACTGTCCGGTAGACACAGTGCTCAGGTGTGACTGATGAACATCAGCAATGTGACTGATGTCCCTGAGAGTTCTGTTACATTTGAGTGTGAATACATGATTAGATGTTATCGCTCTGGGTAGTAGTACTCACCAGAGAGCCAAGCCTCAGGGCCAGGTATGTTTTGTTAACTCTGTTTTGTTACCTAGTGGGGGTCTGATAAAAAAGCAGCTATACAATGATGCGTCTCAGTGAATCAATAACTTTAAACCCATACACATAATTCTCATAGCAATTCTGTCTCTAATGTATCACCTTTTGGAAAACTCACTCACCCAAGCTCCTCATGCATTGCAGCCCACTCTCAGCAGTGGGTTGATACGGGGTGGTAACGGAGATCACGTGAGTTACTAACCTCTTCATATGAAAAAAACATCAAGAGAAATTTTAAAAGATAGTTTTACCTATGAATTACTGGTCATCTAAAGGACAAAAGAAATTAACTTTTATCTTTCTCCCTTGAAGAAAATTAATTTTTACCTGATGTAAACAAGCTAAGTGAATTATATGTTACCTGCCCACTCTCATCCAAAAGCATTCCTAAATGTGGTGATGAACTATTTCTTATACTCAACATTTCTAATATGGCAGTACTTAACTACCATGACCAAAGGGAAATTAAAATATAGGATATGTGGATGATTTCAAAACATCCCTTGAAAAGGGAGAAATGTGGGTTGGGGAAGTGACTCAGTTTATAAAATGCCTTACACATCTGAGGTCTTCACTTTAGTCTCCAGAATGCATGTAAAGCAGTTGGAAAAATAAAATAATGTGCATTGTGATCTCATAATAACGTGGGAAGCAGACAGACAGATACCTTTGTGGATCTCTGGCCAACCATGTTAGCCTACTTGAAGAGTTCTAGAACCATGAAAGACACTCTCTCAAAGAGGGGTGGGGAACAGGGCCTGAGGAATGACACCTAAGCTTGTCCACTGGCCTTCACTTCCATGTGCACACATGTGCAGGTCATCCATACACATATTTGTACTAGCACACATAAAATTTGTATGTAAAATAAGAGGTAACTGTAATGCAAAATTCTTTGAACTGCTGCAGCATGCCAAAGAGCCGGATTCCCTCGTAGGTCAGGGAAATGTGCACTACGAGTCATTTGCTAACAGGTTCAGCAAGAAGTGCCTGGATTTTGGCAATATAAAGTCAAGTCCCCCTTAATATGACATGTCTTTCAGGTGGGACCATTGGCAGCTATTGTATCAAGGACAGTTTACAAAGGCACCATGACATTCATTCTCAGGTCTTGCTTTCACACACCCACAGGCTCCTGAAGTCTCAGCCTTTGAGCATTACATTTCTACAGAATAGTGGCCTCTAAATGTTAGAGGGCATGAAAAGCACCCAGGACCTTGCTAAGAAGGCAAGCTCTCGTCCACCACTGTCACTCACAGAGACTCTGAAGGACATAGGGATCTTCAGTTAGACCTCATCTCTACAGTTTGGGTCCAAGAACTGCCTTTGAGAAATAGTGATGAATGTTTTCAAGGTAACTTACAGGGAAGGCTTGTTTGCTGGAAGCCACACATCAAGCTGTGCTTGGGCCAACACTCGTTGTGGGCAATCTGACCACTCTGGCTCCATCATTCCTTTCTGCATCAACCCGTTTTGTTTTGATTTGAGGAGAGAACATTGAGTCACTGATTTAAGTCTAGTCTTACTGCTAAGGCATTTCAGAGTGAAACCCAGGATGTTGTTTGTGAAGAACAAACATGTTCTTCCCCATGTTGTCCTTTCCACCTGAATTTAAGAAAGCATGCAGTCCAGATATTGTGGGCGGCTTGAAATAAAATTTACACAGAGAACAGAACACGGAGCTTTGAGCCTGCTGGGATCAGAGAGACACTCTTAAGCCAGATCAATTCCTCCAAGAAGCCTGCCCTAGACGCTAGACTTCTCAGAACACACGTCAAAACATTATTCCATTCTTTTGAATAGTTTCTGCTAATTTTAAAGGAAAAAAAATCACTTAATCGATAGAGAACGTTGTTTTAGATTTTATACACCCATTTTCCTAGCACTGAATTCTGTGTCTTTTCTTCCTTCTTTCTCAACATGCCTTTAAAGCATCCTGTATGGGTGTCAGTAAGTCTGCATTCTTTCTACCCATCATGTCTCCTATAACAGCTGCTATCACATCTGCCTCTTGGTTTTGTTTGTTTGTTTGTTTGTTTGTTTTCTCATTAGAACTAAATGAAACCATCAGATTCCCAAGTAGTTCTCTTCCTGGCAAAAGAGCTCTACTAAAGACCTTAAAACATACTAAATGAGATTTGTATGTCTAGAGGAAATGGCCTATCCATAGGTTGACAGATGAAGACTCCCTTTCAGGAACTATGCAGCTCTAGTCTCAGTGCCCTGAGATTTTAGTAACATTTCAAAAGCAATGGGATATTTTCCACTCATTGGCTCCTTCATAAAAGGTGAGGTCTCGTTACAGTACAAGGATGCATATCTAGTATGAGGCCCAGTTGAAGCCCAGGAGAATCCACACCGTCCTGGTCCTGAGCAACAGCTAAACAGAAGAGCCCATCAAGAAATTCCTGGGCTGCTGACCAATGCCTCCAAGAAGCAGCAATTGTTGGGTTTCTCTATCCTAGAGACAAAATCCAGAAAATTTCACTCTGTTTTTCCTGCTTCACTTAAGAAGATGAGAGCAAATGAAATAAAGAAAAAAACATCAGCCAGAGAAACTCAACCCAGGATTTTCCACTGCATCCCACCTCCCAAAATCCAGTACACAGAGATGGAATGTCTAAAAACCCTCCTAATTCTTTCATGGGCCACTATGGGGTTGAAATGTTTTAAGGATGTGAAATATTTTCATTGATCTCTAATGTTTCCAAGAAAAGAAATTGAGAAAAAGTGTGTTCTTCTAAAGAAATGTTATCAGAAACGTATTTGCTTGTGTATTTATTTAGCTGTTGCTGTCTGCTTCACCCCTTATATAATGTTAACATTCTTTGAAAACAGGCAGATGGACCTTATTCAAGTTCTGACAGTAAGTCTTTGTTAGTGTACAAACGGCTTCAGAGGTATTTCATTACCATTCGTAATCATCCGTTTGCCTCTGGCTGGTGACATTTGGAATAGTAAGCAGGGGACACTCTTTGTGTCCAGTGAGTTCATAGAAAGTTAAACTTACTTTCCACAACAGACTCAAGCTTAGCTACCATAACCCTCTTCAGTTACTGTGTGATGTGTTTGAACAGTATGAATGATTAATGAAAGCCAAATAGTCCAGTTTCTATCTTAAAACCTTTTTGTTAACTGCCAGAGAGCTGAGTGACTAGGAGGTGATTTCTGCTCAAATGAGTATTTATGCAATCCGATGCTTGTTCCCTGACCAAAAGAAAAATTAATGTATCAGCTGCTCATTTTCAAAAGATGTAAAAAAGTCAGAAACTCTTCCTGATGCTTTTTCCCATCCACACACCAGCATCAAGCTCTGTGGTTCTTGCCAGCTTGGCATCAGAAAGCGAACTTGGCTTGCCAGTCTGAACGAAGTGCATGGTTGCTTTCTCCCAAGGAAACCAAGATAAAAATGTGGCAACTGGTAGCATCCATTACAAAGGTCCTGAAAGTCGCTTCACAGTTTTCCTGGACCAGATTCTGGGATTGCTCCCAGAAGAAAGCCACTACCACCCATGAGCTAAGAAAAAGTCATGTCTGCTGAAGGGAGAGAAGTGTGTAAAACGCTCTGGGTGTTTACATGATCATCTGGAAGAGACATCTTCAGAGATAATTCCTCTGGAAACATCTTTGGTAAAGGAGCTTAAGGATGATGAGGAAATGGAGTAAAAACCCAGGTAGAGAGCTGGAGGATGGCAGCTGGGGGGTGAACGGGAACCAGAGTGGAGGAGGAGGCAGGTTTCCAGAACACAGCACAGTCTAACAACACAACAGCAGCGCATATAATATGAACATCCTTTGGCTTGTTTTGTGGTGCTGGGAATCAAATCCAGCCCCATGTATAGCCAAGGCCTGTGCTCAACCTCTGGGCTGCACCCCAGCCCTTCTCTCTTTAAACAAACTTTACATTCTTTGCTTGGCTATGCTGTAAATGCCCTCTTATTCATTTTTTATAATTTGATGGCATTTGGGACATTGCTTACGACATGTTTGTCAACCCAACTCCACCAGAATTACTATCATAGCAAGGGATGCAGTTATACATGTCTACCTGACAATCTCTCTCTCTCTCTCTTTTTTAAAAAGTAATAAAACCTTTAATCTTTCCCCTTTTCACGGTCTGTTACATGAACTATTTAAGAGTTTCCAAATAAAGTGCTTCAGCGCATCTCTCACTAATAAGCCCGATGCTAATTTTGTATAGTCCTCGGTCATCGCTTTTACCAGTTGTGGGTTGCTTTGGTCAACCATTTCCTTTCCAAAAGATGGGACAGAAATGAAATTAATCTAGCATTTTCTGAAGAGAATTCGCAGGTCTACTTCATTCATTTAGCAGCTGAGCAGACACGCTGCTGCTCAGGCATTACCTGCTCACTGGAAACACAGGGGTGTTAACAGTCAGTGTTTTACACAGAATCTCCCTATTATAGAGAAAGGTGAGTAAGGATGGTAGTAACTCATCATAAATATTAACTCAGGGATGAAGATAGTGTCCATTATGTGTGTATGTGTATATGTGTGTGTGTATGTATATATAATATATCCTTGTATACATTCTAGTATACATACATATATACATCCATCCATATATATACACATATATACACATGTATCATATATGTATACATATATACACATATGTATCCATATATACATATTTATATGTATATACACATTTGTATGTACATATACACATATATGTATATACATAAACACATTCATATACACACATATGTATTTACAAATGTGTTTATATATATATATATACACATATATACATACACACATATTTACACATAAATATGTATGTATTTGGTGAGAAAAGAACATTTGCAGGGCCAGTGGCTCAAACAAATTTTCTGGGGCTGGAGAGATGGCTCAATGGTTAAGAGCACTGATTGCTCTCCCAGAGGTTCTGAGTTCAATTCCCAGCAACCACATGTGGCTCACAACCATCTATAACAAGATCTGATGCTCTCTTTTGGTGTGTCTGAAGACAGCTACAGTATACTCATATACATAAAATAAATAAATAAATCTTTAAAAAACCCAAATTTTCTGAGGGAGTGATTAGCCTTCTGTGTAAACAATCATCACCCTGTGGTAACTCTGTAATGGTCAGGGCCCACTCACAAGGTAAGGGATAGGACAGAAGATTTCTGGGTCAATTTTCTTCAGTCTGACTCTGTAGACAAATGACATGGATGTCTAGATACTGCCTGGACCTTATCTTTGTCTCCATAGGTCATTCCCAGAATGCCTATGGAAGGATTAGCCATTCCTGTTGGCAGAAAGTGCTTTCTAGGCTCGTGCAGCATTATGTACTGAGCTGAGTGGAGCAGATACCTCACTTGACTCCTTCCAGGAACATCACATGAAATGGCTGGCCTCATGGACTGGTGCACTAGAACACAAATGTGTCATTTGGCTTCAGGTCACCTTTTACCCTGTGGCAAGACAAGTGGGCAGCCTACCCAAGGAAAACACCATCTCACCCTAGCATACAGCACTATAATTGGACAATTTCTTTAGACTTTGTCTGCTCCTGGCCACAGCATGAACTATTTGAGTCAGTGATTTGTCTTGCTCTTTTGACAAGACACCTGACAAAAGTCACCCAAGGAAGGAAGGAAGGGAGGGAGGAAGGGAGGGAGGGAGGAAGGGAAGGTTTCTTTGGGCTCGCAGTTTGAGGACACACAGTGGGAGGATACAACCATCATGGTGGTGAAGTCACAGTGACAGGACAGTGAGGTCAATACTCTCCCTGCATCCTGAGTAGGGAACAGAGAGAAATCGATGCTTACACTCAGCTTCCTTTCTCTTTATTCAGCTCAGGATCCTGTCCCATGGGATCAAGACACCACATTCAGAGGTGATTTTCCCCACTATTTTAGCCCTTAAGGTGCATTTCTATAGTGATTCTACACCCAGTCAAGTTGACAATGACGGTCAACTATCGCATACTTTAAACTTAAAGGAGGCTTGAGTTGGTAGACAATACCATCAACTTTAGTTTAGGGCCTGGTACTCTGTAGTCCAAACTAGCCTGGAACATGCAGCTTCCCTCCCGCAGCAGCATCGTGAGTGTTGGTACTACAGGCATGACCCACCATGCTCACCTCTATCAGCTTTCATTTGGGGGATCTGATTATAAAACAAAACAGGGTTGGAATTGACAGAGTCTTTGACTGCTCAGAAATACACTGCTGTGGTAGGAGGTGGGGTCTGGGAAAGAGACTTCTTAGAACGCTGCTGAACGGGCACTGGAAAGGAAGTGTGAAAGGGTAGGTGCTCAGACTAAATGAAGTCGGCAAGCACGTGTTCAGCTACTGTTTCTATCTGTTACAAGCCATGTGGTCTTCAGAAAGCTCTGTCTGTTTTCTTGACCCCTGTTACCACGGTTTCCATGTCTACAACATGGGAAAAGGAAAGAAAGTATCTGCCATCTGTAGTTTTAAGACTTGACTAATGGCAAGTCCCTGTCCAGTGTCAAGACAGTTGTCCTTTGTCAACACTTCGGTACTACATAAGGGTTCAGGACATAAACCATGCCACCAAGCCTCAGAACCCTGCTGAGATGTGCCCCCTAGCATTTACCAGATGAGGACATGGAAATTGGAAGAAGTCTGCATCCATTTTCAAAGGTCTCAGAGATGCAATATAGTGATGCAGGATTCACATCCACTAAATGATTAAATGTCTGCATAATCTCCATTCTTTCCCATTTAATTTCAGCCTGCACCTACTGGGGATTTTAGCTGGTTCTCTTGTTGTTATATGATAACACATCTGTATTTGCATGATTTCTCTCAAATCTTGAGTTCTTCTACAACCCTAAGGCTTTACAGTGCTGGTCAGTTCTAAGCCCCAGTACTTTCTCCACACACCCTGGCTTCTCTGTAGCTGTGCCAAAGACTTCTTACTTTACTTTAAAGTATTACAATGCTATGTCCATCAACCTACAAGACTGGTTTTCCAAGAACCACTCTAAATAATGGTTATTTTATTTACTCTGCAATTTGGGCAATGTACATAGACCTTGGAGCTGGACAGGAAGGAAGGAAGGAACGGTAAAAGGTGTTTCCTGCTTGGCTAATTCTTAGTCCTTTTGGAAAGGTCAGACTCCTTCCAAAAGGCTTCCCACCTTCTGTGAGAAGAACAGAAGGGCCAAAGAAAATCTATTCACCAAGATCCTCCTTACACAAAGGACTCTCTGGCTTCAGAGCCCAAGGTTAAGCTTCTTGGAGGAAAGGTGCCACAGTAGCTGAACTGTGCTCTCTGGACCTTTGTAGTGTCAAATCATGGCAACCATGTCATTGTCCTATCCTGTTGCTCTTTGCTTTCTTCCATTAAGATGCCTATTCTGTCACAAGTCTTCGACACCTGAAGTTTACATATGAGTTCTCTTGGACAATGATGTCCTATTGAAATGCTATAGGATTGGTGTCTGGGAAGAGGTTTTGAGGCTACAGAACTAAAAATGGTCTCAAATGTATTATTCCACATGACCTTAAGGTTGGAGATCTTAGGCCTGTGAGTCTAGTAACTCAATAGCCTCATGGAAAAAATCTAGGTCAGTTGTATTTCTCTTACAGGTGGTAACAGTATCTAGATGTCAAAAAGGGTCACTCTCCTCTGGACCTATCTTTAAAAGCTAGAGCAATCCTTCCAGGACTATCTAGAACAACTAGCTGTTGAGTATCTGTGGCTGGAGTTTTAATCTTGGCCATTAAACCAATCAGTGGCCAAGAGGTCAACAACTTCTCAAGAGTGTCTTCCTGGTCCTGGTAAGAAGTGTGAGCTCCACCAAAACACAGAGTCTCAGGAACTTTGTTCTGCAAACAAAGAAGAGCTACAGTGAACACTGCCCATGAGTAACCATGGCCACCATGACAGCTGCAGACACACAAATCTGCCTTTGAATTTCTAGGTTCCACATTTGCCAAGACAGACAATTCCGCATCCCCTGATTTTAGTATTCTCACATGTAAACTTAGATTTTAAAAAATGAAGTAAAATGATGTAGTGAAGTGTACCGCATGGAGCTTGGCACATGCTGGTGGCTGGCTGCCCACTGGCTACCTCACGTCTCCTCCCCTTTGGAAAGATCTCAGGGAACAAGTATCCATAGGTACTGGGGATTTCTCACTCTTCCGTGTCTCTTTGGCTTTTCTTATCCCACTTTTCCTTACAATTTCTGTTTTCCCCATGCTGTGAGGGTTTTTGGAATCTGTTTATCAGTGGTTATTAATCCAACTATCACAATAACTGATAAATGTGTAGCCTAACACAATATTTGCCCCAAGTTTCTGTTTGTTTTCTTTGACCCTGTAATGTGGCCAGTTGGAGATGTTCCAATTAAAGGTAATGAACCAATTTATTTCCTTGCAATTTGTTATGTTTAATAAGTAAGAGCCTTCCTTGCCCTTTGTCCAGGAACATACCCACACATTAATCTTGATCAATTGCCAGCAAGCATCTAATGAATGCCTTTGTTGGTGGAGTTTAGGATAACCCTTTGCTCTATTTACCATTGGTGGAAAAATGTAAGAAAGGAAAATTCATGTATGTTGTCACTCAGTGAGATTCCCGCTGCCCTGAGAATGAGACAAGTATTCTGTTTGCATAACAGAACACAAGAAGGGCTAATGAGGATGCACTGGTTCAGGTTTCTATTAAAAGACACATATACTTTCAAAAATTGAAGATTATCCCTACATGTATGAGCTGTGATGGCTCCTAGGTGAAGGCTAGAAAAAATATTTATTCTGCATTAGAGCAGGTTTGATGGTTTCTCTCTAATGTTGTGATTTCTAAATAGTATTGATTTCCAAAGAGAAATGCACTCGTTATAGCCAATCATTTCTTGTACCTTGGACAAGCCTGTGCTGGGTGAAGCAGAAGAGATCAAACTCAAAGGAGGCCTCTGGGGCCTCTTGAAAGGGACAATTCTGCTAGCAAGAAGAAATTGTGAATCTATACGATGCAGGTCCCATGATGTAGAAGGGAAACTGGGATAACACCTGCCATTGTCAGATCTTACTACTGTCCCTGAATGTGTATGTCCATCTTCTATGGCTGTCTTTATTAAACAATGATTCGAGATTTAGAATGTGCCAAGGTCAGATTCTAAACTCCCATGCTGCTCCAAGTGTCCTGAGTTGTTCAAAATGGGAACAGTCAGAAAATGGTTAGCAAGACCTGAGGGGTTGGGGAGGGCCTTGACGAAGGATGGAGGGAGGATGGAGGAATGTGCGGAGAAGAGGATGATTGCAGAGCTGCAGGAACTGGAAAGAACAAATGGTGTCTCTGTGTTCTAAGTGTTGCCGCGGCCACAGTGAGAGTATCTAAGGCTAATCACCTTAGGGAAAGCAGCCGGACAGTAGTAGCACAGGGCAAGGCTCATAGAGCAGAGCCTGTGTGAGCCCTGACATGTTGGTACACGGATCATGTCTCCCTTCTCCCTCTTGGTTCACCTTGGCTCAGAAGTGGCTCTCTGTCCCTTCCTCTCTTCCCCTCCTTGTTTCTCCTGCCTTTCTCACATTCCTGTTCTTCTCATGATTAGTCTAGCTATGTCTGTACCTCACCAAGCACAGTTACCTATCAGGGTTTCTATCGGACAACATTCCATGGCATCTCCCTCAGGCTTCTCAGGATTCAGAATCTACAGCTAGAAAGTACAAGTCTGAGTCCCAGTCACAGGGTTGACTACTGTTTAACCTTAGACAAATGCTACCCCTGCCTGTTTCAGTGTTTCATATGCCAACAGTGGTCACCTCCTGGGGTCATCTCAAGAATCACATGGATGGGAAAGGATGGGTATGTGTTAGAATGCAGTCAACGTCGGGTCATTTTCTCTCCTGCCCCTGAGGATTACAACATACATACATTTTTTTTCTTGTTTATTTGAATCCAACATCCACATCATGTGACCTACTAACTGTTTATTTGCTAGAGTTGCACCTCTCAGTTTGTGTCTTAAGTGTACTAATACAAATTTTGAGAGCATTTAAACGCCTGAGCCAGGCCTGGCCCAAAGTCGCAGCTATTTCAATCAGTTAAGCCTCTCTGCACCACAGCAGCCTCCTGCTCCGTCACACAATCTGACTTTACTTGCTACTGTTTGAATTTTATGAATCATGCTCCAGCTATTTGAACTCCTGAAGCCTCTGGGACTACATAAATAATTACCAAGATGCAATTGTCACAGATTATAAAAGATGTTGTAAAAAAAGTTCTTTCTCCCCTTTTCTCTCTTTTTTTCTATTTCTATGAACCTTTTTTATTTTCAAGTTGTAAGATGAAGAAAATGTCAGCTATTCTCCAATGAAGAGAGAAGGAGATTCTCAGAATCAAAAAGCCTGACATCCGGTAAGCAAACACTCTTCAGTCAGCAGTGGGTGTGCGCCATGGCAACCTCTTCCTGGTGGGAACTCTCAGTCGGGGCCTCCTGCACGATGCTCCCCCATACATTGACTTCGAAGTGCCTGCCTGGCAGAATGTCAATGAGGAAACGGGGAAGTGCAGGAAGTCTTGGAACACAGCCCTGCTGTTTCAAAGCAAGAGCAAGGCCTCTAGAGGAGCTCTCCCTGACCGTTGTGCTTGCTCTTAAAGATTGTGCATTTGAATTCATGCCGTTGTCTTGGAACATCTTCAATTGCAGTGTCAAGATGGAGAGAATGCCTGGTTTGTCTTCGCCTTCCCAGAAATTGAGCAGACTCAGCGATTTCCCCAGCAGCCATGATCCTTCCAGGTTCCTGGTTAGCTTTAAAAGGAACCATATTCCTGGAAACTTCTGAAATCAGCCCTGTTTTATCATCCCCTCTCTCAAACTTGGCAGTTAAAAATCTCATCTTCAAATGCATTTTTCTCAACCCAGTTCTCTCGTATGAAATGCCTGGTAGCCCGTCCGTTTTTCTATTTTTGGCAGGACAGAGCCAACTCTGTTTGCCAAGCCTTTTTTTCTTTTTAAGGACCAAGTTCTTGTCATTCTGAGGCAAGAGGTTTCTGGATCAAAATGGAACCAAAAGGTGCATTTGGCATCACTCAATCAACCTTATCAGCAGCACCCAGGAAGGCTTTCCTCTGAAATCCAGGGTCTCATCAGAACATGGAGCACATGTGAATCCTGCAGTCCGTATTCACAATGCCAAAGACCTGGAAACCAGCCACAAGCAGGCAGGAACAGCTAGAACCTCTTTGTTTATTCTTCCTAAATCCCAGAGATACATTTTGAGAACACATTGTGTTTTTCTTTTCTCAAAATATTTGTGTATACATTGTGTCTCCTAAATTAACTCTCAAGCTAGGTAGGACAGACCAAGAGGCAGAAATCACTTTTGTATCCTATATAGTGTTAAGACCATGTGCAGCTTCAAGAGGCTCTTATTCAATAAAGATGAATCTTCTCATATCCTTTCTGCTACACCAGCCCACAGAGGCAGGTTAAGGCAAAAATGGAGGAGGAACCTAGCTCTTGGTTTTCTGTATTCTAGAACATTTGTCAATTTACGTACTTATTTATTTTGACACAGGCCTTCCAGTTGCACAGTCTGGCCTTGAACCCTTCAGGTAGTCTTGGATGGTCTTGACCTTCTGTTTTTCTTTTCTCAAAATATTTGAGAAAATATTCAAAATATTTGATCATCCTGTTTCCACGTGAACTCAGACCATATGCATATTAGGCAAGTATTCTACCAACTGCGCTCTACTCCAGTCTTGTGCTAGAACTTTTGAATCTAGTTGGCATGGTTCAAAATTAATAGAGTCTGAACTGCAGTTCCTTGCACCCTACAAAATGATCGGTGTGTTTTCAATTTGAGCTATGATTGTCTCCATTAATGGAGCTTGGGAAAACAGAGAGCTGTCTCTTTAGTATAGTGAGGAAAAGACCAGTAACCATCCTCACGATGACTCTGGTTATGCTCATGAGAGGTGGCTATTGTTTTTATATTTCTGACGTGAGTCCTGGGCATCTTCAGCAGGTAGCTACTGGTTGGTTGGCCAACTGCACCTGAGAGAGCATGAGTAACTCCATGTCCTTCAGGTTGCATGAGGATCTACTGACTTTTCCAACTTTTCATCCCATTGAAACCTTTCCCAAGAGGGCATTAATCTGACTCCACAGTTTAGACATGCTAATTCTGGTCTATATTATATAAAGTTGCAATTTTTAACAGATAGGCTTTTGAAAATAGAGTTCACATGTGGAATTTTCTTTGTAGTTATAAATTTTTAGAATTACAGTATGTAATTATCATGTAGCATGAGAAACTGCTGTGTGGATAACCTTCTTGCACTGAAGTGTTTCTTTTGTAAACAAGCCTATCCTTTAATGGAATATTTGTCAGTGCGTGTGTGTTCAGAGAACTACTCCAAAGGCATGTGCTCAGAAGTTAGGAAATAATTATATTTCCAAACATAATCTTTTCTAATCATCCCATTTTGTTTTATTTAAAAATAACCTGGGGGTCTCTAAGACAGATACAATTATCTTTGATCTCAGCTCTGAGGTACCACCCTTCCAGAATAGAATTCAGGGGGGGGGGAGAAAATTAAGGAGGGGACTGAAAAGGGGGTGTGAATAAATGCATAGATTAAGCTTTTTCTAGAAAAATCGTCACTCTAATTATAAATAAATACATGAGCAAGAAGCTGCCTAAATTTAGCTTCTATCGAGGGAGCTTACAGGGAACTGAGCAGATAGATGGGATTTAACAGTTCACCCATCTGATTCAGTGCATAGCAATGTTCAATGATAGCCACAGGTAGGCTGACTGCACAAACCTCTATTGAAGACCAACAGGATGAGCAGATCTCGGGGAGTTTTAGGGGCACCAATGTGGGGCAGATCAAGTCCTTGGTTTGCAGAGCTCCAGGAATGGTGGGTAAGCAGTGTGAAGCTTCATCCTCAAGGACCAGAACAAGAAAAGAGTCAAGGTGAGGAAAGGGATGGATCACAGGATGGCACAGGGTCTGTGCTGAGCCTGGAGAAGTTGGCATCACCTCGATGAGAAAGGCAACAGAAGAAGAGAAAGCAAAGACAAGCAATCTGGTGGTTTGTGGAAACACATGTATATTTCTGAAATAAGTCATTTCAGTTAGGGTAGATCCCTGAACTAAAACAATGTGTCTGTCAGCCCCTTGGGATCTATGAGCCACAACACTGTAGGAATTTTGCTTTCCCTGAACAAAAAACAAGTTTATGCTAAGCTTCAGTCTTCCAGAAAGGTATGGCCATGGGGCCACTCACGATGGACCTCTTATACTGCCCCTCCCTCCCTCCTTCGCTTTCCCCTTCTCTCCCTCCCTCCCCCCACAATCCTGTTTCATCCTCTATAGAAGTTCTCAGTGCTAGACACTCTGGGTTGTTCTGTGCTGTTGAAGAAACCTCAGACACCTGCCACATTCCAGACTCCAAGGGGCACAGCATGGCCGGTAGACACACGCCTCGAGAGGCATGGTGTGGACAGCAGACACAGGCCTCCAGGAACCCACAGTCACACACTCATTCTCAGTCCCATCTCCTTGGAGCTCAGAGGATGCTTCAAGGTGGCAAGAAGCCAGATGGCAAACAAAGCCACTCTGTGTGGAGGGAGCAAGCTCTCTCCTCAGTCTTCTCTCCTGTCCAAGGAATGTGTAAACATCACGTCAGTGGCGTTCCCAGCGACACAGCGGGCTTTGGTCAAATCCAAAAACGTAGACTTTTCAAAGATTATATGTTTCCTTGTTAGCTTCATTGTTGAGGAGTTTCAGAGTGTTTCAGTACTTTTTACATGTCCACATTGGGTCACTCCATACTGAGGTGTGTCCACGATATGTGTTAGCTTTGGGCAGGAGGGAGACCAGCACTACATAGATAGGTGTCTTACACCAGCTGGAAAGGGAGGGTGACTTCTGAGAGAGAGAACGGAGAACACCCCACTAAACAAATGAGTGTCTAAGAGCAGGGTGCTGGAGATGTACAAAACCCTGACAACTCTCTGCCATCTCACTGTGGAGAGAAATAAAGCTAATAAATCAAGGGAGATGCTGAGACTCTGAGCAGGAGATGTGGCAAAGGCGCAGATGTCAAGAGAGTTTCCTATATAGAAAGTGGCAACGGCACACACAGGGGCTAGAGGATTTATACCACCCAAGGAATGTTAATAGGTTACAGTGAGGGGATCCAGAGCTTTCCTGAATCCTGGCCAATAAGGTGCAAGAGCCGCTCTCCCCATAGCTGGTGTCACTAGGGGTGTGGCTCTGAGTTTCCACTTCCAGGGGTTGAACACCTTAAGGGAAGATTGAGGCTGGAGATCATCTGCTTGATTATCTGTCAAAGCTCCTACCATTCAATTTAGGATTGACAGGCTCACATTAGCTCAACCATGACAGGAAGAGCACCAAGAACGGAGGAAGGCTCTGTCAATCACTTTGCCTGGGTAGTTTTAAATGACACTTTCCAGGCTGAGATATAGTGTGTGATGCCAGTCACCATATCAGTCTTGTTCCCATCAAATCTACCTTAGTAATTAGGAGAATTAGAGTAGTCTGATAGAGGATGGAAGACCCAAGATGTGCAATCAGAGACCACACACCACATCACACAGTAAAACAGTCCCGAATACCATAGAGTCAGTGGCCATTCCTATATAGGTAAGTTCCAGGAGAATGACCCAAGGCACAACATACTTAGTGCCAGAGTACACACGTCACACACACTCACCCTGTGATTTGTGACCTCAGGCTTGGGACTGTTGTGACACACAAGCCCAGTCTCCTTTGTCCTCTGGGATCCTCTATTTGGTTCATCCCAGCTGCACCCTTATAGATCTTTGCTGGGCAGCTTGGTTTCTATTAAGCCAGGTGTTGGGGGTTGTACTCAACAGAGTAAAATTCACATATGACAGTAGCCTGAGAACCAAGTCAATAGTCTCAGACACTTCCTTCAAATGTAGGGATTTTCCCATCTGCTATCTCTGATGCAATAATCGAGGCACGGGGTGAGATGATATGATTTATGGAGGTTATTGAGACATGGAGGAAAAGGAAACTGGTTTCCTGAGATCACTAATTATGGGAAAATGTTTACTCTGTGGTCGAACCTTCAGTATTAGAACTGAAAATCTCCCCTGGGAGCCAGACATGGTCTATGTTTTATTTGAGAGATGATCTTCTGTATGGTCCTGGAACTCAGGGCCTGATTTGAGTTTGACTTTGATAAGTAACCTTGTAAATGGCTCTAACTGCTCCTGGTGCTCCGCTTCCTCATCTATAAATGGACAGGATAATCCTTTCCTTTCAAATCCGAAGAACACAGAGATACTATGCACACAGAGCTTGGCACACTACAAGCAGGGAATACACTTCAGCTATTTTACTTACCAAGGAGACCAAGATATTTGGGAAAAACATAAGTGACACTCTCTACCTACCTATTTTATGAATATTCCCCCCAAAAGTTCTTAAAGTTGGCTAGCGGGCATAGGATTACATTTGTAACATTGTTTCAATTGCACAAGTTCACTCAGGTGAACTAATCAAGGATCGATAAGCTGTCCTCACCACCATATGGGTTGTTCTAACCTTCTCCCTGTCTTGGAGTCAGACACTTGCTGTTACCCAGCCAAATAAAAATAAGGAATAGTCTTAAACTCACTGTGCCGTGTCAGGTGCTTCCTGTGTGGACGAAGGCTGTTCGTAGACAAGACAGACACAGTGCAGACTGTCAAGGAGACAGGGATAAAAGGCTTGCTTTGTTCCTCTGAGCCACAATAGAAGGTGAATAATGGCATTTACTTAGGGGTAAGAATGGGTCTGCTTTCAGACCGTTCCTCTGTATTTTCCTTGGATCCTGGATGTGTCTATGAAGACTCAGTAAAGCGCAAGGATAAGACTCAATCTTCAATAACAACACTCAGAGGAAGGGTGATTCTCAAACACAATTAGAAAATTATCTGTGAGCTTCTAAAACCACTCAGGGAAGTGTACCAAGTTTGAGAAAAACGTTGAGTGTCTCTTTGTGACAAGTACCTAAAAGCTAGTAAAGGCCTTGTATGGAAGGGACTCCTGGCCTCATCTGTTTGATTCTTACGTACAGGACTCTCTGAACAGGTCCAGTGAGGAGCCAGGAGACAATGGAGAGTGTGTGGCACTAGCATTCAACAGTAGATGTTCAGGATGGGGCATAGTTCAGTGATAGTGCCAGCTAGCATGTGCAAACCTGAGTGTCATCACCAGCACTTAACATGCACAGAAACAGCGGGTGACCACACTTGCCAGGTGACATCAGCTTCTAGGACCTCTCTCTGAACTCTTAAAATGCAACTCTTCATAGCCTTGCACTTGACAATTAGTGATACGGTTAAGTATTATTTATTCCAACTTTTTAAAATTTTATTTTTAAGACTGAATTTTTCTACAAAGTCCTGGCTGTCCTGGAACTCACTCTGTAGGTCAGAATGGCCTCAAACTTACAGAGAGATCTGTCTGCTTCTGCCTCCCAAGTGCTAGGGTTAAGGCATCTTCCACCATGCCCAGCTCCTATCCTGACTTTTCAGAATTTACACAATACACAGTTTTATGTAAATAATTAATGCTAAGAATTTCTGGATAAGATAGACCAAGTGATGCTTCTGTGGACCAATAAAGAAAACCAGACTATTTCAAAGACATAAAGAAGAGTGTGCTTAGAAACTCAAAGTTACGATAGAATAATTAAGTATGGGAAGACAGATAATGAACTGGAAGTAAGTCTAGCCAATCGGCACTTGCTGAGTGGCCCCTGACAGAAGAGTTGATCATGTGGAAGCCTTACCCCAAATATAAGCCAGCCGCCCAGGTGAAAGGACACCAGCAAGCCTGTCCTCAGAACAAGTGTGCAGCCCTCACAAGCCTGTGGTGAATGTCACTGATACAGTAATTTCTCCAAGGGATCAGGAAGCCGTGGAAGTCAAGGGGGCAGTGGCTAAGCACAATTTTTAAAATATTAATGTTTAATATTGAGCTACCCAAGACTGGGAACAAACTTATCAGCCAGAAAACCTGCCTTGAACCTTCTCCAGTGGCAGAGTTTAAGAGGAGGGGAGGCAGGGGACAAATGTGGGGAACAGGAAAGCTGGACGCTGACAAGTCAGAGGATAGATAGCAACAGGACAGGTTCAGAAATTGAAGGGGGTGGTGGCGGTGGCAGAGGCTGCAGCAGTGGCAGCCCTATCCTCAGTGACAAGGAGCAGACTTCATTCCCCAAGAGCAATTCAGGGCTTCCAAAACCCTGAGCCTGAGGTCGGAGGGTGGGCCAACTGCTAGAGCCAACTCTGCCCTTGCTGCTGTAGAGCTCAGAACTCTGAAGGACCAGCAGGGTCTACTTGACATCTACAGTTACACAGCTACTTCCTGCAGAAGAATACTTAGGGGATCTTGAGGGGATGAAGATGGGTCCTTGTGCAGATATCGGTGTCATGCTTGTATCACACTTGGGAGACACTTCCCAGCTTGGAGGATGAGAGAATTGCCCAGTCCATAGACTGCAAAGTGAAGTGTGCCTTTCTGTTCAGAGAAGGGAAGTTACTAACGAGAAGACAACTCCAGTGAAACACCAGACACTTGGCCACTGTCTGTTTAACGCTACACAAACCAAGGTTCTGAAGTCTAACTCCAGCTTCCCCTCCTCATGCTTTATGACACCACCTCCAATCTCAAAGACCTAGTGTTCCAGCTTTGTCTCCATCTCTACCCTCCCTCCCTCCTGCTTCCTTCCTTCCATCTTTGCTTCCTTCCTTCATCCAACCTCCATTTCTCCTCCCTCCTCCTCCCATCTCTCTTCCTTACTTCACTCCTTTCTGTTGCCTTTGTGTGAATTCATATTTTAAATGTCATGTTTTACCTTACTGAATTAAAAAAAACCAGGTTTTTATAATTCCCTTTCATAATTTAAAATTTTTTCTTCATGCATTTTTCAAGCATGAAGAAAATGACTTCAAGCAGTCATTTTTCCTTTCCTCACTTTTCTTCTTTTTATCGCTTTTGTCCACATTTCCCTCTTTCTTGCTAAGCTACTTGGCTTTACCTTATTTTTGAAACTCATACTTAAGTGCCCGTGTTGAATTGTTCTTGAAAAGTCTGACTGTAATATGACCTTCTCCTCCATTCCTGTCCTTCTTTTTTCTAGTTGATCAAGTCTGTGGGTGATCCTTTCCCTTGTATTTGTGTATTCCTTGAGGTGTTAATTTCTCGGATTTTATTTGCTTTTTTCCTCAAGTCTCAACTTACTTAATTTTTCTTCCCCATCACTGGCTTTCTTGCCCATTTTGCTCACTCTTTGGTCTGTGCTGCTGAATCTCCTCTCTAGGCCTCGGGTTGGATTCATCTACTTGTTTTTTATCCATTTCTGATCATTTCTCTAATAAAGTTTTGAAATCTCTTCCACAATTTTATCTATTTCTGTATCCTAGAATTCAATGGCTGAAGAATTGTGGTCCATTGAAGAAGCCTTGAGTTTTCATGTTTCTTGTTTTTTGTGCTGTCTTATCCTCTCAATAGATAAAAAACAGCTTCCCCTCAAGTACTCTACCCCCAGTATGATTAGAAAGAACAAATTCTATACCAGTAATGACATAAAACTGTATGAGACAAAAAAATACATATCAAATGTATTAATGTCCATGAATGTATTATCAATGAGTATAAAACAAACAATTAACAAAGCCAATCCAGAATTTATTATGAAGTTACAAATTATTCAGGTAAGTAGCTGATAAAGTAGATTTCAAACCAAAATTAGTGAGAAGAGATAAAAGAGAAGTGTTCACTGTGCCATCAGATCACCAGGAAGACCTGACACTCAGAGATAGCATGCCCTGACTAGTTGGCTCCCAGCTTAGTAAATAAACTCTAATGAACATGAAAGGTCCCAGAGCTCCAGACACAACACAGGCAGATGATGTTAGTATCTCAGTTTTATTTAGAAACTTCATCAAAAGTAGTTTAGTTACACTTTATAGCAGATATAGTTCCCTGTTGAGGTTTGGTCTTGTGTTATGCTAAATACTGGTTGCTCCCAGAGGTTACATAAACCTGGATGATGTCATGTGACCTTGCCCCAAAAGTTATCCCTGATTGGTGACTAAAGATGCTGACAGCTAATAGATGGGCACAAGAGACATAGGTGGGGCTTATGGTTCCCAGTTTTGGAGTCAGAAGAGAACCACAAGGGGAAAAAGAAAAGTTTATGTATCTTAAAATAATGGCCACATGGGTTGGCTAAGTGGAGTTAAAAGCAGGCCAGGCAAAGCATGGCAATTTATATAATGGGATTATTGGCTTGGAAATAGACATACTAGCATAGAGGATAGATATCTGCCCAGCTCTTGTACTGATTAAGGCTTATTATAAATATAAAGGTTGTGTATGTATTTTATCCAGGAAATAAGTGGTCAAAGGAGATATAGAACTCATAGACTATGATTAAATATTTTCAACAACATATTGGTGTCCCATGTTGGGTGCCATTATGTTGTGGTTGGGCCATGGTTATTCTTCCCAGTCCCATGCTCCCAGAAATAAGACTAAGACTGAAATATGTTACAAATACCTTGGCCACATAGCTAGGCTCTTCTCTGACTAGATATAACTTAAAATATCCCATATATTCTAGCCTACACGCTGCCTCATGGCAGTCAAGTACCATGCATCCATCTTGTCACAGCTTCCGGTGTATCTCCCTGATTCCTTCTCTCCCAGAATGTTTTCTCCTCCCTGTGTCCCACCTTTTATTTTCTGCCTATGCCAAAAGCCATAGGCCTTTTAATCGACAGATGATGCAAACATACAACACACACAATGTTCTCTCCACAGAAGATTCTATCAGATACAAAGTACATACTTCACAAAAGCTTTGCAGCCTTCTCTAAAAGAGACCTTGTGGTAGTCCACAAAGTTTTAGAAAATGCAAAGAGCCGAAAAAATGTCTTATGTTTATCAGATGACAGAGGAATTTAAATCAAGAAAATTACACAACTTCTTGAAGACTCTGAAATGACCTATTGACAATGGCATAAAAAATATCAGTAAAAAATGGGATCACAAAAATTCAAAAGATTCTGCAAAGCTCAAGAAGTAATAGCCAAGATGAAGAAACAGCAACAGAATGGGGAAATCAAGCCAGCTATGCGTCAAGTGAGAATTCTAAATCTAGAATTCAGTTTCTAACCACCCCCCAAAGCATTTTCTTCCAAAATAAATCATTCAATCAATGCTTTAAGGGACTTAGTGGACAGTTCTTAAAAGAAAACCTAATAGCCAATAAATACTTTTAAAGGTTTCCAAAGTTAGAGAAATGCAAATTAAACCAGTAAGTTCTCATCTTTCTCTCAGAAAGGCTATCACAAAGAAAACAAAGACAGCAAATACAGATTCAGAAACAGAGGAAACTTTATTCTCTGTGGGTGGGAATGTAAACCAGTGCTGCCACTCAGGAGACCAGTATGGAAGCATCTTATCAAGTGAAAACAGAAGCATCCTACTACCACTGTGTATCCCAAAGCACTGAATGTCCTACCACAGAGACACTTGCACATCACATTTATTCACAACAGCCAAGAAATGGAACCAGCGTAAATCATCACAACACAGCCCATCAATAGAGGCGTGCCTGAAGAAAATGCAGCACACGTATGCAGAAGAATTTTATTCATATGCAAAGAAAGATGAAATTGTGACATTTTCAGAGAAATGAACAGAGGTAAAGATCTGGAAGTCACTATGTCAAGCTGTGGTAGTTAGAATAGGATTTGTTCCCCAAAGATTGGCTCATAGGGATTGGCACTTTTAGAAAACCTAGCCTTGTTGGAGTAGGTATGGTCTTGTTGGAGGAAGTGTGTCACTGTGGGGGTGGGCTTTGAGGTCTCTGATGCTCAATCTATGTCTTGTGTGGCATACAGTCTCTTTCTACTACCTGCGGATCAAGATGTAGAACTCTCAGCTCCTTCTCCAGCACCTGCGTGTGGCTATGCTTCTCACCATGACCAAACCTCTGAAACTTTAAGCCAACCTCTATTAAATCTTTTCCTTTATATGAGTTGCTGTGGTCATGGGGGTCTCTTCACAGTAATAGAAACCCTAAGACATAAGTTAAACAAATCAAATTTATAAAGACCAATGCTACATGTTTCTTTATATGCTGAAGCTAGGTTAAAATTCATTTGTATATATGATGAAATTAGAAGGGGACCATGAAAGGAAAGAGATCTCAGGAGAGAGAGAAAGGGACACAGTAGACACAGAATACATGAACAAAATGTTTCTCTCTAAGTTGCTTTTGTTCAGATACTTTATCCCTGCACAGACATTAATCTTGAGCATCTTGCAAGAAAAAGTTTAGTGTGATGTCAGGTCCTTGTAAGCAGAGCACTGAGGAGGGGCAAAGACAATCTGATACTCAAGGCTTGCTTCAAGCTAATCTACTTGCCTGGTGAGTCCTAAGCCAATGAAAGGCTTCATCTCAAAAAATAAGATGGGTAAAAAATAAAATTAATTAATTAAAAAGCCAGGAGTGGTGGTACAAGCCTTTAATCCCAGCACTATGGAGGCAAAAGCAGGTGGATCTCTGAGTTCAAGGATGATCTGGTCTAAAGAGTGAGTTTCAGGATAGCTAGAGCTACACAGAGAAACACTGTCTCAAAAACAGTACAAATAAATAAGTAAATAAAAATATAGTAGATGGTACTTGACAATTTTGCTTCTGACTACACACACACACACACACACACACACACACCCCACAATGAAGATCATTACTTTGTATGCAGTGTTTCAAAATTAATAAAAGTTAGTCTATGCTTTCATGAAGAATATTTATTCTGTAAGAAGTGACTGGTAAAAAAAAAATACTGTTATTAGCTGGGGAGTGGTGGTGTCATGTCAGCATTTGGGAGGCAGATGCAGGTGAGTCTTTGTAAGTTTGAAGCTAGCCAGGTCTACAAAGTGAGTTCCAGGATAACCAAAGCTACACAGAGAAATGAGTCTCTGCCATAAAAACAAATAAACAAACAAAAAAACAAAAACAAAAAAACCAAAAAGACAAAAGAAAAGAAAAGAGAGAGAGAGAGAGAGAGAGAGAGAGAGAGAGAGAGAGAGAGAAAGGAGAAAGATACAGTCATACAACCTTCCCAATGAATCATATAGGATATAAATGGCCAACCTGATATATAGGATATCTGATATGCAATCCCTGTGAAAAGCTTATTTATCCCCCAAAGGGTTCAGAACCCACAGGTTAAGAGCTACTTCTGTGGATGATTCAGATTAGGACTTTTGACAAGGGTGGAGGGATGTATCAAGGAAGTAGAGTGAAAGGACACACACACATATGCACACACACACTCACACACACACAAAAGAATTAAATCAATAAAAATTCAACAAGAAATAAAGAACCAATTTCAAAAATATCCACACACTAAACTAGCAAAATACCTTGGGGATACACCTTCCTGAATATTCCACTAGATGACAAAGATGTGCATATGTCATTCTCACCGATACAACGTTTGGCATTAAATAAAAACTTAGCAATCTAAAAGTCAGTTAAAAATAAGGTTACAATGTGCTGATACAGAACAGTTAACCACCAGGAGCTGTGACAATCGGCTACTGTGCAAACTGACTCCTCCCCCTTGTCCTCTGCCCTCCTCATGAACACTGAAACATGTGCTCTCATGTAAACACACATGAGCAGGAAATAAATACATTCAAAATCAAAACTCTACATAAGTAGATTCAACAGAACTTCTTCCGATTTCAGAATCTCCACGTGCATTTCTGGGAAGCACTCTGTCATAGCCACATAGACAGAATACTAACAGGTAAGCAACAACACTCTGGCTCCTGGAACTGAAAAAGAAACAAAGGGTTTGTCCCACATCTGATCCCAGAGCCAAGACATGAAGGCTACAGTTTGGCGCACCTGTCCTCGCTAGCAGCCGTGCAATATGTTCACAGGGCTATTGCACGAGTGTGAAGAGTTAAGTCAGAAGGAAACAGGTGTGGGGAGTGGAATGAGAGACACTGAGACCTATGGGGACACCAACATTGTTTCTCAGCCCCTGCACTGCTCAGGATACTTGCATACTTGCACACATACAGGACTCTGCGGTAAAAGCAAAGACAGTTTCTTTCTTTTTTTCCTCTCAAGGCTAAATGGTAAAGTGGAAAACTAATTTAATGTTGCCTTTGTATTACCTTCAAAATAAAATTAAACTTTCCCTTTTATAGAAATGTTTTCGCTTTTCCAAGGTTAAGAAATAATGAACAGAAATCCTATGAAATTATTTTCTTTCTCTGTGGTTTTCCTCTCTTTTGTTCTTCTATAGTTAGAAAGCTTATTGACTTGTAAGTGACTCTTCATGCTAATATGCACAATATTTATACATCTATAAGCAATACCCACTTGCCCAGTGCCATTCCACACAGGAAAAATAGAATTTTATGTATCATTAAGCAGTTTCCAAGGTGTTGGTAATCTCACTCGAGGCATGAATATAATGGCTAGTAGCATGCCTACAGCCAGCGTGTTGTTCGGGAGTGTGGCTTAAACCACTGCAATGGGTACCCCTGAACTCCCGAGCTCAGTGAGGTTCCTCCATATCAGCCAACCGTTCAGAGCCCTAGCCAGGGCTTCTTTATATGGCAAAGGGCCTGGGCAGGGGGATATGTCTGGGATTCCACCATTCCAAGTGGCTCTCAGCAGAGAGGTTCTGGCAGAGTCTAAGGCAAGCAGCACTCTTGCAGGGGGAAAGGAAATGTGTAGGTTCCCTTGGTTAAGAAAAATGAAGAAAAATATGCAGTTCAAAGTGTTTTAGGAAAGGAAAGGAAAGGGAAGGGAAGGGAAGGGAAGGAAAGGGAAGGGAAGGGAAGGGAAGGAAAGGAAAGGAAAAAGAAAAAGGAAAAAGGAAAAAGGAAAAAGGAAAGGAAAAGAAAAAGCATTCCCTCTTTTCCCCATGTTTCCTCTTGACTTGCTAGAGTGACTTGTATTTGCTATCTAACATCTTTATAGAGCCGGGGTGATAGCTTGTCAGTAAAGTACTTGCCATCCAAGTAAGAAAACTTTAGTTGGATCCCCAGAACTCACATTAAAAAGCAAGGTGTGGGGCATGCACTTGCAGTCCCAGGGGAGTGGAGAGTGGTGGGTCTCTTGGGCCAGTGAGAGACCCTGTTTCAAATTAAGCGTGTATGGCACCTTAGGTGATCTCTTACACACAAACACACACACACATTCTTTATAAATTATGAACAAAATTTAAACGATAAGGATTGCCATTCATCTCTGTCTTACGCAAAGTGAGTTTTATTAAATGACATTGCACTACTACAGTGTCATTGTCAAGACACAGTTTAGCATTTGAAGCTCATACATGGGCTTTCTTCTCTAGAACAGAAGCTGGTTTCCATTGTTTTTAATTTGTTTTGTCGTGTGTGAACTTTCTGCTACTTCCTTTGGCCAGCTGATGAGCAAGGATGAATAGGAAGGAAAGGGGACACTGGGTCACCCCATCTTTTCCTTTTTTTCCTGCTCTCCCCTCAGCCGGACTGCATACCACTGAGGACCTTGGGGGAACACTTTGATTCTGTGTGGTTCACCAAAGGAGGAGCCCTTTATTTGGTATTTTGGATTCTTTTTCTGTCTCACTGAGCCCCCTCACCCAAGGGATCCCCAAGATGTCAGTACTTCAAGAACCTCAGAAATTCTTGAAAGTGGGGAGAGAAGGCACTGTAGGTAGCATGCCCATATGTACAAGCTCAAGTCTCATCACCCCTTGCATTTAACTTAGCAAACGTAAGTTCAAAGATAAACGTGAGAACCCAAGAAGAGTGGCAGTAAGCAAAGAGGCCTTCTGTGGGGTGGGTGGGGTGGGTGAGGGGAGATATCCACTGGAAACTTATCCTACCCAGCTCATTCACTGATTACTATCTAGAAGCAAAGGGCCCTTTGAGGAAGTGCCCGTGGAAACATGTCGTACCAAAAAGAACTGGACAGTTATACACAAAGTGTTGTTCTGCTTTATGTTCTTCTTGTTCTAACTAAGTGGTTGAGGGAAGTTTGTTAGAACATTCAAAATGACTAGAGCCCATCAGAAAATCATAGCTTGTTGCCATGCCATTTATAGTTTGTGTATGTGTGTGTGTGTGTGTGTGTGTGTGTGTGTGTGTGTGTGTGTGTGTGTGTGTGTGTTCACGCAAATGCTATGTGCTCAGACACAGCAAAACATTCAGTTCTGTTACAAGTAAGTGAGTGGTGGCAATATTCATCCATGGCTGATCTAACAAGTCACAGTAAAATGCTAAATGTTTACATGAGAATCCTAGCATAAAACTCCCAAATTAGAGGAAGCAGGAACATTTGAACATGACCCTGGGTATTCCACGATCCTGAAGTTACTGCTGTTAGACAATTAAACAGACATTAGTAGGATTGATTAGAGGACACTGGGATAGAGCCCCCTCCCTCATAGTCATCAGTCTGTGAAACTGAGGTCTGGCACTTAAAACTCTAATTATTGGTCAAGGGAATGGGGCCTGAGTCACATCTCTGGCTCTGGGAGGAGATATGTCATCCTGAACGGCCCAGAAGGTCATTCATTGATAACTATCTAGACCTGACTCCAGGAGCCCTGAACCTTATAAGATTACTATCTAGCAGGAAACTCTGTGACGCAGAACAATGACATCCTGTTGTCTCTTCTGTAAGAGGTCCTTCAAATGGGCCTGTCAATCACCTGACAGGAAATCCATCCTGGGAAGGCTGTTTGTTCCAAATACTTTTCAAGAGTGTGAAGCTGCTAAAGGGTCTCTTTGGCCATTGTCTACTCTCATCCATGAGATGTCCCACCTCCCTCTGTCACGAACTTTGCCTGTCCTCTCCATGATGCCTGCATCTGACCTGACCTCCTTCAGCAAATACCACAGGGTAGGAAGCCAAGAAAGGCAACACAAAACTACATAACACTGTCTTTGCTTCATTCACTGAACGTCTATTCTATTCCTGATTTATTGGGTATTGTTGCATAGAGAAGAAACTTCACTGACAATTACTTCTTTGGAGTTACTATGTTAAGTAATGAGTAGAAAAAGAAAGAAATGCAATCTACTTCCACAAAAAAAGTGCACAAATCATTTGATTAAATTTGTGATTCAGAAAGACTGCTAACTTGTGCATATCTTCGACTGACTATCCAATATTGGTGAGTATGAAGTTTTCATGATCCCAGAACTCCATGTTCCATGCCCATCTGAACTACAGTGTTTCCCAGCCACAGTCAGGGTAGAATGTTCACTATTGAAGGGACTTCATGTCTTTGTTTGGGGTGAGACCTTTGACCCTGTGTCAGTCCTGACTAACACTGTTCACTTTCTTGTTCCTTTTTATTAACTTAGTATGTTCACTTTTAATTAAGTCCGAGAAAATCTGATAAGAATCACTTGGAATGGTACAGAGAGCATAATATCACAGACTGTTCACGCCTTCATACACACCTTAATCAAGCAACTGTTTTCTTGGCACAGTGGCAGGTACGAAGGATGAGTCAATGAAGAAGCAATATGGGGCACTTTGCAAGTAGCTTAGGGACTGATACAGAGGCAAGCATTAAACAGTGCACGATGGACAGAAGTAATTTTCCAAAAGCGTACAGGTATGTGTGTGATATGTGTGCGTTATATGTGTAGTATATGATATGTATTCATAGATATGCATGTGTATGTTATGTGTATGAAGTATATGTGTACTACATGTAACATATATGGTGATGGGCATTTATATAGATGGGTGTGATATGCATACATGTGAGACAGATGCATTTATAAAATGAATGTGTGGATATATATGAGTATAATGGTATGTGTAGAACACATGTATATAATTTGTATTACATGATACATATATGACACATTTGTGATATGCATGGATTTATGTATTTTATAATAGGCATATGTGTGTGATGTATATGGTATGTGTGATACATACATTGTGACATAAATGCATATATTTGTGCATGATGATATGTGTGTGGTATGCATATGGTAATATAAATGTGTGAAATATTATACCTGTGCTATGTTTGTGTCAGATATGTACCTGATATGCATAGGTTATATACATATTTACAATATCTGTATGGTGATATATATATATGATATGTATATTATATGTGTATATATGGTATGCATGTGAGTGATATATCTGCACGTGATACATATATGTATGTGTGTGTATGTCATAAGTATGATGAATTAAGGGAAACAAATGGTGTCAAGAGAGATGCCCATGGAAGGCCTGGGAAAAGAAGAGAGGCACAAAGAGAAAGTAGAGAATGGGCAATTGATGCTCAGCTTGAAAGCCCAAGGCTAGATGCGGGAGGTAAGTGTGGGCACATTGAAGTCTCCCAAAGCAGTCTGTGCTGCTGTGATGGGCGGAGAGCCTTACAAAACCATATTCAGAATATTGCACCTCACCGACAATGGGGACTCAGAAAGCGAAGGTACCACTGACACAACAGACCTGAGGAATGCTGAAAGACAATAACACTTCACTCAACTTAAGTCAGGCATGTCTCCTAGTAGAGAGTTAGTCTAAGGCAACCTGTGCATTGCAACCCCTTTGGGGATCAAACAACCCTTTCACAGGGGTGACCTAAGACTATCAGGAAACAGACATTTTTGTTATAACTCATAACTGTAGCAAAATTACCGTTCTTAAGTAGCAAAGAAAATAATGTTATGGTTGGGGTCACCATAGCATGAGGATCTGTATTAAATGTGGCAGCATTAGGAAGAGTGAAGCCACTGGTGTAAGGCTTTTGCCCATTGGCAGATTGACTTCTCTTTATCCAAAATGGTGCAAGAATCAAGTACTTTTTTTTGTCCTGAGAACACTTTGCTGTTACTGATCTGATCTATTACAGGAGAGAAAACACTACAGATATAAACACCAACTTAGCTGTTAATATTTTCCAAATAATGTGTATTCAAATTAGCTTAATTATGGCCAAACTGTGAGCCACAGCTTTTATTTCTTAATACAGACATAATGGGAGTACATTTTAGCAACTGGCAACAAAGATTGTCTATGTCTTCTAAATTAAACTCATCTGCTCTTGGCTTCTTAGATTACAGAGGCCTCTTTTATAATGCTAGATTTAAAAAAAAAATGGTGAAGAAAGTGGAATCTCTGGCTCTACGTGGAGACCTAATATTCTACTTAGGCAGGGTTAATCACTTCGTCCATCCCTGACCCCGCATTCAGGAAGGCAGGTCACACTAAACCATGCTAAAATTAGGCAGAATACTTAGTTCTTTAATGAGATACTGAACTTGTTCCTTCCCAGAATCCCTGCTCCCAAAGCAGCAGCTTAGAGCCGTGTAGGATTGTAAGTCTGCCCACTTGTGACTCTTCCTTTTCTTTTTACTATCTCTTAGGAAAGCATTCTAAGCACTTGGGGCTTTCCCTCCAACATTTTGGGCTTCCTTACTCTCTCTAAAACCTCCCTTCCTGCTGGAGTGGCTGCTTGTGTGTCACATGTCACATGTCTGTCCCCATGTCAACCTCTACATGCTATTTTCCCTTCTGTCCTCCATTCCCCTCCTTTGGGCACTCTGAGATTTACAACCTGTCTGCTCTGGACATTTTCTTTTTCAGCTCTAATTTTTCAGCTCTCTTTTCAGCTCTTAGTTTTACAGAACAAAAAATACACAAATCAAGACAAGTTTACATTGATAGCTACACCAGAGAGGTGGGTGCCTTTCTATGTTTCCAACACTTCCTGATACCATCCTTAGCTTTTGGGTTGTGGGAGCTAGTGGTCTTCTACATCAATAGCTTCTAGAAGGTTTTTTATCTGTTAGTCACAAGTTGTTAGTTTTGACAGGAGGTGGACAAGGAATGGCTATTTATGGGGCTAAAACTAGCCCGAGGTAAGGCACATAGCCTCCAGACAGTCCCCCTTCTTGAAAGCATGGCAGTTCTAACCAGTCATTAGTCCCAGTGGGCACAGTTTCTTCTCTGAAGTTCTCCTTCATAGGACTTTGTAGTGTCTCTGCCATTTATCCACTATTTTATCCAGGTATTGGTGGCAGGTAACAGAAGAAAGAAGGCTGCCCGAGCTCCAGGATATAACAGGAGGTCATTTCCAGGGAGAAACCATTCCTCATTGCTTTTCATTCCTAAACAGACCACATTCCTAACTGCTAGATGCCTGGAAAACCTTTCAGTCCACAGTGATCCTGATAGAATCATTCGCAGCCTACCTGATGTGGTCAGCCACTGAGCCCTGACCAAAGGCTGTTTGTTCAGCATCCTGGTCACATGATCACAAAAGGCAAGAAAAATTGGATCAGGCTGGATATTTCCAAGTCCAAGTGATATGCCAAAGGGTCCAGTGTGCTGATGACACCAGTTCTGAATCTGCAAAGTTCAATTTCTGCAGTAAACTCTGGTATAGTCTTTCTTTCCATAACATTTGGCTTTTGATGAAATTTCATAGGGGAAAAATGATTACTAAAGGCCGTCCTTTCTTACAGCTCCAACAAGCGCACAGTAGATTCAGATACAAAGCTGTGGAGTTAAAGAGTTGTGCATTTCACTCTGGGTGGGCCACTAGCTCAGCATTTTGCTTAGAGAAGAAAGCGTATTTAAATAATGTCTTGCCAAGGAGTGTCTATTCGAAAAGGACAGCTCACGCCTTTGCTAATTGTTTCACTTCTCTTATAGGCTTTGGTTTTATTTATAGCAATCAGGGAGGAAAAAAGCCTCCTTTCTGTATTTTCCTGCAGAATGTCCACTGAAAATTTTCAAAAATGACGTATTTTATAAGCATAGTCTAAGCCATTTCTCTGAATGATGAAAAATAAACAGAGAGAGAGAGAGAGAAAGAGAGAGAGAGAAAGGAAGGAAGAAAAGAGAAGAAAAGAAAAGAAAGGAAAAGTAAAGAAAAGGGCTAGGAATGGTGGTACTTAACTGTAATCCCAGACTCATGAGGCTGAGGCAGGAAGATCACAAATTCAAGTTCAGCCTGGGCTACAAACCGACTTTGTCTTTAAAACATAGAAAAAGACAGTGTTAGCATCAGGTGCATCCATGGACAGCTAGAAGCATCTTTACAACCAGCTCTCAGACCCAGAGACAGGACATATCATCTCTAGATGACAGTGCTGCTCCTGTATCCATTACCATAGCACCTGCTGCATGTCCCTTTGCACATGCATCACATACATCATGCTCGGGATAAAAAAAAAAAAAACACCTCATATCCCAAGCCCCCACTTGCCTCCTCCTCTTCTTCTTTCTTCTTTCTCTTCTTCTTCCTTTTTTCTTCCTCCTCCCCTTCTCTCTTCCTCTTTCTTCTCTTCTCACCCCTTCCCACTTCACGGAGGCCACGTCTGCCAATAAAACCTCTCATGTGATTTGTCCAGGACTGCGCAACATATTCTAATAGACAGTATGGGGAGAATTCTGTGGTCAGAGAAGTTGGGAAAAGTCTGCAAATTACATCTGTCTTCTGTTCCCAGCAACAGACATTAACAGGAGAGAATGCTGGGAAGTCCCACAGGGGGGGAGCTCATGTGCTTTCGGCTCCCAGACTCCCCAAAACCAGGAGAAAAAAAAAACATTCAGCTAAGCCTTATTTTCAGGTCATGCCTTCCAACAACCTGTGGTATGTTGGCTGCAGACTGTCCTACAGAAAGGCTGCATTAAAGCCAGAAGATGCTCTCCAGAGCCTGGATCCGTCCCCAGTTTTCCTAAATAAATGTCTCATTCCCACTGTATCTGTTCAGGTTATTAAATATGAACTCACTTGTAAAGTGCATTTTTAACATCCGCTGTGTTGTGGTCGGGTTCTAGGCTTACCCACACAGAATTGTCCTTGTGGGAGTCACTAGCAATTCTAGAAAGAAAAGAAATAGCTCTTTTAAAGGTGGCTGCATAGGAGAGCTAATGTAAAATTGGGTGCTTGTACGGGAGCTCCCCCGGGATTAAGGGGGCCAGCCAAGCAGTGCTCACTGACACTTAAGAGGCAGTGGCAAACTGTTGCATAACCTTTGTTCCTCTCTGCCTTTGTTCCTTTCTGTCATGATTTCCCCCTTTCTCAGAGACACCCAGAATACAAAAATGTGTTATTTGTTCTGTGCTGTAGAAACAGTTTGGGCAGACTGGAACCCCTACATTATTAAGCCAAAGTGTATTCAATATTGGAATTTTCTGTCAGAAAGTCATAGATCTTAAAGCCATAGATAAAGGAGAACCCTTGTTCCCCTGTGAGCCCCTGCCTGGCCCTGAAGCTCTTCCAGCTTTATCCTGGGTCCCCTCTGGCAGGTTCCCATACTGATTCTTTTCAGATGTAAATTTGAGTGGCTTCCCACAATTAATATAAACCCAACTACTTTCTACCCTTACTGAACTCTCTACCTGTGCCTCCTACTTTCCTCCAGCCACAAGCCTCCCTCCTTCAGAGAGCCCAGTGCTGTAGCATCAGGCTTGTGGCACTGGTGACCCTTCCTGTGTCATTTCTCTTAACGTCCCCAGATCTCATTTAAAATAACCATCTCCTTCCCGGCTCACTCTTGTTGTTCCTTCTGCTCCCTGTCTCCCATTTCTGTACGTTAATAAGCTTGTTTTAATTTTAAAAGTATTTGTCTGTTTACCTGTACACCTCTATGAGGGCTGGACATGATTCTTCCCTATCCAGCTCTGAAACTGTGGTGCTCGACAAAGGTTGGTCACTCTGTAAACGGTTATTGCATGAACGAGACAGTGGATGGATGGACAATAAGATGGATGAATGAATGTTCAGTAGAACAAACCTGCACATCATGAAAGACAGGAACTAGAAAGTGAATGGTTTCAGGCAAAGACGTTGAAAAAGAGTACTGAACTATCAAGAGCCAAAACAACACAGAGTAGCAGCCTATCCCAATTTTGAGGGCCAAGTTCTCTGTTATTTATCCACTCTTGTTTTGGTTATCTTCCTTGTTTCTTAGCCAGGAGAGAGCTACATGAAAAGCTAAAAGTAATAAGGTACTCTGATTTTATAATAGTTTAAGTATCCCAAAAGTTGTTGTAACACACACACACACACACACACACACACACACACACACACACACACATATATATATATATATATATATATATATATATATATATATATATATATATAAAATGTAACCTCCATTCACCAACCTCATATTCACCAAGGATACTGAACTTGGCCATTGTCTGTGTCAGAACCAGGAATTAACAGGGCATTCCTATTAACTCAAATAAAACACTTATTCAAATATATATAAAGGACTGATTTTTATTCAAGAGTTAAGAGTTAATTGGGATAATATCTTTATTCCATTCATCAGGCCAATAAGACCCACTTGTATATTAACCTAGAAAGTAGTATATTAAGCAACTGTCTATATTTTCAACGCATTTTAAGATAAAAGAAACTAATAGTTCCAATCCACCCACAACTGGTCTTACTTTTGTGGGAAAACAGAACACAAAGCCACCCCACCCCCCACCCCCGCCCCAATTTCAAGGGAGTAGGGACAGAAGAATCTTTGCTATTAATCCCTAAAACCAAAGCTCCTCTTGCCCTCCTGTTGCCTCCTTTCCTGTTAGTTTTGTGACTGTGTTAGTGTCCTGCTGAGAGTTGATACAGAATTCAAGGAGAACCTCAGCAGTGCTAGGCAAGGATCCGGCTCAGCCCATCAGAGACTGATGTCATGGACATAAGGTAGCTCTAGTTTCCCCAGGTCCCCACTGGTGCCCCTCAGCCTCTGCAGGTGCCAGAGCCACGTGCAGCCATAAGTCACATAAGCCTGCTGTCTCCCCCAAACCACAGTCCCTTTGCCCCACAGCCTTTACCCACTGCTTCTGCCTGCTTGATCAAGACAAACTAGTGTTCAGTGACATTAGTTAATTGGATGGAACAAAATGATGTACGAAGATGCTCTTTAAGAGGAGAAAATCTAACATTACACAGACAACATTGGCTGCAGCAAGCTGTGGACAGCTTTTGTTCTGTTAACTAAATGCATCCAGCTTTCCTCTTTTGAGCAGCCCAGCTATCCTGAAGAGCAATTTTTTAAATATGATGGCCCTGTGGCCTTGAGTGTCTCAGCTGTAGAAGACCCACGAGTGTGGCTTGAAGCACAATATGGCTAATATAGGGGCCTCAGAAACACCCCAAGGATTCAAGATGGCCCATTATTGAAAGGGGGGAGTGAGAAGGCTAGGCTGATTTTATGATGGGCTTCAGATTGGGAGTTAAGGAGAATATGCCTAAATCTCTGTTTTCAAGAACTGAGAAATTCCAGGCAAGTCCAGGCCTCAGAAGCTGCCCCACCATCTGGCCTGAGGCAAGAACAACGGGTCAGCAGCAGTTTCCAGACTTCCTCAGCTACTTCCTCAACAACAGTTCCCAGACATCCCCAGCAAATTGCCAGCCCCCACACCCAGGTAAAGAAATGTCCATAGAGATGGACCCAACAGATTAACAGAGAGGTCACCTACCCCAGAATCCTCTAATGTGCTTTAAATTATGCCTGCAAGCTCACTTGGGTGTCTGAATCTTGGTAATGGCAGATCCCAGCATGCTGGACTTCTGCAGAATAAAACACTCTTTGAGTTTACATACTATTTAAGTCTGGGGTGTTATTCTTCATCGAATCGTGGACCCTTACAGTATATACCCTAACTACATGGCTTCCTCTTTCTTTTCTTCCCCCTTTCTTCTTTTCTCTTCTTTTGACAAGACTAAAGGAGTGTTTAGAGAAGGAATGGATGAGAAAGAAAGCTATTTTTCTTACTAGAGTTAACAAAATGTGTTATTTTATCTCTGTAAATATTCTCCACTGAAGGCAGTAAACCATATGCAGATTTATGTGTAGAATCTAGCCAATAATGCATGTATCTATGTAAGCAAAGACCACAAAGAGAAAAAGAAAGGCTAAGTATAAGGGAATGAGGAAGGAGTGAATGTAGACAATGGATTCTAGTATATAAAAAATATATAGTATATATGTTTTATATATAATATATATATATAAGATTGAAAGTGTACAATCTAATGTAATACTTTTGTTTTGAATGCCAATCAAACTGCATACAAGTTCATTAAGTTAAGTAGCCTTTGACTCTGGTTAATTTTGGAATGAAATGTTTTTATCTACTTCCAATTCTTTAAAATAATAAAGCAAAATTAAAAAAAAAATTCTCCACATAGTTGTGCTTTCCCCACTGCCGCTGTAAAAAAAAAAAAAAAATCATGAAGGACAAGCTTGAAGCCAGACAGAGAACATTTTCCCAAGTCTTCCTGGTAATGAGAAAAAACAACTACAAGTTGGTGAGCTAAATTAATTAAATTTACATGACTGTCATTTACCCTGTGATTTCGTCCTTCTTGCGATAGTTGGTGGAACAATCCCCTTTCTCTTCCGTGGTGACTTAATAGGGGATGACACTTGTTTTGTTTGCATTCAATGGTCTTCCTCTGTGTCAGGCCCCAATTATGTTTTGAGATTGGACTGGCAGGTGACATGGACGTCTGCGGGACCTGCAGGTCTGGAAGGCTGATGGGAGGTAGCTAGGAGGCAGCTGGGAGCTGGTGTTTCTGGGGCTAAGTTCTGTCTGTTCTCATCAGGCCCATAGCATTCTGCATCCTGTACCCTACCTTTCAGTCCCCCTCCACCTCCCCCGTGCACCTCTCCGCCATACTGGCTCCACACCCCGGCCTCCGTGCCCCACGGCACCACAGGCTGGCGTCGCTACTCTAGATGCAGCTCCCTGAGTTTGCCATGTGCAGTGACCCGGTGCTGACCCAGGGCCATGATACAAACTGTGGGACTGTAATGAATCTCTAATTGCCCACGGTACCTCATTGAGATGTCGGGCCCGGGGCTGAGCTGTTGAGCTATTTTCCATCCCGGTGTGGCTCGCACTCCTTCCTGCACCTTTATGCTGGAAGCAACCTTTGCCTTGGCCAGAGCAGGTTGAGCTCCTCCACAGCCAGGAAGACCAGAAAGCAAGAGCGATGAGTCTTTCTGCTGTTCATAGGGACCTTGCTATTGGTTTCCCCAACTCCAGCGGGCTTGGCTTGGCTGAGCAGTGCTCGGATCTGGGATCTGGGGGATAACCTGGGGTGGGGGTGGGGGTGGGATTGGATATGGAAGTGAGATGTTAAGTATTTTACTTTCAGGAGATAATTCTAAATCTCGAATTGGTATTCTTAAGTAAAGTAACTAGTAACAGATTTTGATTTTTCCAGCAACCAACAGGGTTGGTAAGACTGACAGGGACTCCTCCTAGTGTGGTAGGGATCGGGTTCTCAACATCTCTAATCTTGACTAGGTCAGCAACAGCACTGCATAAGAATGAAGACACACTTTAGACAGGGAAACTGAGGCTGGAAGGAGTTAAGATACCTAGCCATCCTACACATTGCAAAAAGTGTCCTGGGCCCAGGACACCTGCTCTCCTGGAGTTCCACAGCCAAAGCTGGTGTGCAAGCAAGCACACAGGCAATCCTTGTTCATGCCAGACTTCAGGCGAGGAATCGCTTTAGATCTCAAAATAGCACATAGGGCTTTATATTTTAAAAATAAATTAGGTAATTAATGTGAAAATATCGACTCGAGATTGAGTTAAACACCCAGGAAAGGACTCAGCTAACGCAGGAAAAATGTGAGCCCAGTGTTCCCTTGCTTGCATGTGGCAGACACAGAGGTATCGGAGTCGAGCATGCTGTTTGGAGGGTTGCAGAGCCCCTTCCTTCTCCCTGTTCTCCCATGTGCCCTCTAAGTTACTTTTAAAGTGCCAAATTTGAATTTTCCCCAACACATTACTAAATTCTTCTGGCTTTCCAGATCTAAGGCTTGCTATGGCATGAACTGTGCCCTCCTGACCATCTGTGAGGTAGACATTTCCTGTTGCTAGCCAAGACCCCGATTTTCCCCTCCCCCTACAATCTGAGAAAGATTGACAAGGAGGAAAGACTTCTCCAGTAGCTGAGTGTTGAAAAGAAAATTAGTGAGCCACTGCCAATGGCCACATAACTGACTCTTTTCTTTTTGTTTTTCTTTTCTTGTTTTTTTTTTTTTTTTTTTTTTTTTTTTTTTTTTTTTTTTTTTTTTTTTTTTTTCCATTTTTGGTTTTGAGACACAGTTCTCTAGCTCAGGATTTCCTTAAACTCATAGCAATCCCACTGCCTCAGTCTCCCAAAAAGTGAGATTACAGTTGTGAGCCACCACAGCTAGCTTTACATTTCCTAGCTTTAGAACATGTTTTCAGATCAGAGGCACCTTTAGAGGCCCTGCATTCTTTGAATATGTAAGTATTTTGTACTTTCTCACAGAGTCTCCTGTTGAAGATTCTACTTCCTACTACATGGAACAGGCAACGGGAAGGATTTGCTTCTGAGAAGATGGTAGGTTTCCAGCCGAAATTTCCAGTTTCTAAAACCCAGGACCTGAATCTTGTCATCCTTGTAAACAAAGTGAGATTTTAGCTGGTAGGAAATGTGAAGATGAGCTAACAGGTTGGTGCTATGATGCACAAAGACAGGGCTTCAAAGACACCATGAAAATCTAGCTAGAGCTGGGCATGTGACTCGGTTGGGAGAGTACTTGCCAAGTGTGAGAAGCCTTGAGTTCCACACCCCGCATAAACCAGGCATGGAGGCATGCACCACCCAGCAGGAGAAAGGCTGAGGGAGGAAGGAGATTCAGGAGTTCAAGGTCATTTTCAAGTACATATCATGTTCAAGGCCAGACTGAGATACATGGAGATGCTGTCTCAAAAAAGAAAAAAAAATCTGACATGCAAAAGAAACACATTCTTTCTGGGACAAGAAGTGAGAAGTCTGCATCTCTTTACTTTCAGAGATGTATTCTTGCCTTGTGTATGTCCCTATAAAGGTTGATAGTGGTTTCAAACATGTCTCAGGAAGAGTGTGTTAGTCCAGGTCCACTAGAGTGGCAAAACTTCTAGACTAAATCTCTCTCTTGCTCATGTATGTCTATGTGGACTGTATATGTATGTGTATGGTATATGGAATTACAGTCCAACTAATCCCACAATGGTAGGCTATGAATGGAAAGTCCAAGAGTCCAGAAGTTGTTCAGTCCACAAGGCTGGATGTCTCAGCTGTTCTTCAGTAGACACTGGAATTCCAAAGAAGAAGGCTCTAATGCCAATGAAGGAATGGACTTGATAGCAAGGTGAAGGCAAGCAGGTGAAGAACAAAAGCTTCCTTCTATGTCCTTATTCAGGCTACTAGCCAAAGCAGTGGCCCAGATTAAAGGTGTGTCTTCCTATCTCAGGATCCAGATCAAAAGCGTGTGTCTTCATACCTCAAAGGTCCAGACTAGAAGTGGATTCATCCACTTCTGTCCAAGCAAAAATAATTTTGACAAGTGCACCCTTCATTCCTGGATTGTAGTTCATTCTGTAGGTATCAAGTTGACAACCAAGAACAGTTACCACAAAGAGCTACTTCTTAAGAAGTCTGATAGCATTAATTAGGTGGTTCCTACAATTGCCACTTACCCAGCGTCTTGTAAACGTGGTCATATGCATCACTTGTCACAATGCAGAAACTGTTACAGTGGCCACTCTGCAAATAGAAAGATAAGTAGCGTGCTGAGAGCCACAGACTTGAAAATGTAGTCAGCTTTGCATTGGAATTCATTCTAAGAAATGCACCATCAGGTAATTTGGTTGTTGTGCGAGCATAAATGAGTGCACTTATATGAACTTGCTGTGATCTGGATTACACAAAGTGAACTCAAAGTGAACCGAGGCTGTGGACTCTCAAAACCTGCTCCAGTGGCACCTGCCCCAGTGGCACCTGCCCCAGTGGCATCTGCTCCAGTGGCACCTGCCCCAGTGGCACCTGCCCCAGTGGCACCTGCTCCAGTGGCACCTGCCCCAGTGGCACCTACTCCAGTAGCTCCTGCTCCAGTGGCACCTGCCCCAGTTGTATGTTTCCCTCAGCACATCTCTATGTCCTAAAAGTTCCATCATCTCCCACGCAGCACCATCATCTGTGGACCGAGTGTTCACAAATATGAGTTTTGTGGAGGATATCTTTCATTCAAATCAGCATACTCTACTCTCTTTCCTCACAGGCCCATGGCTATCTCATGATTTTAAAAAATGCAGCTAGTCAAACCTTAATTGTGAATTTCAACAATGTTTTCAGTGCCAAGGTCCAAACTCTCTTTGGAGACACAAGGTAATTCTTTTTATTTATTCTTTAATCTTTTTTTACAGTACAGACTTTATCCTCATCCTGGTCCACCCACACCCCTTTCCTCCTCCCCCCGTCTTCCAAGAAGAGGTCCCCACCTTCCCACTCCCACCCCACCAGACCTCAGCACTCCCTGGGGCCCCAAGTCTTTTAAGGGTTAGGTACATCTTCTCTGACTGAGGCCAGAACAGGCAATCCTCTGATACATATGTGTCGGGGGCCTCATATCAGCTGGTGTATGCTGCCTGGTTGGTGGCTCAGTGTCTGAGATATCCCGAGAGTCCAGGTTAGTTGAGACTGTTGGTCTTCTTATAAAGTTGCCCTCCTAAGCTTCATGGGGCAGTCATGATAGGCCCCTGTTTGTAAGCACTCCATAGCATCAGTAATAGTGTCAGGCCTTGGAGCCTCCCCCTGAGCTGGATCTCAATTTGGGCCTGTCACTGGACCTCCTTTCCCTCAGGCTCTTCTCCATTTTTGTTCCTACAGTTCTTTCAGACAGGAACAATTCTGAGTCAGAGTTTTAACTGTGGGATGGCAACCCCATCCCTCCACTTGATGCCCTGTCTTTCTATTGGAGGTGAACTCTACAAGTTCCCTCTTCCCACTATAGAGCATTTCATCTAAGGTCCCTCCCTTTGAGTCCTGAGAAGTCTCTTGCCTCTTAGGACTCTGGTACATTCTAAAGGGTCCTCCAACTCCTACTGGTTTTGATTTTAAAGAGGGAGTATATTTAAGAATTACCTTGATTCAATTCTTTCTGTTGTTCCCTTCCATCTGTTCCAGTGTAGAGCAGGTAACCTTGACAACCTTTGTTTTTGTTGTTGTTTGCTTGTTTGTTTTTGTTTTTTTAATGAATATTTTGCTTGTATGTATGTATGTACACTACATGAGTGCCTGGTGTTTGTGACAATCAGGAAAGGATGCTGAACTCCCTGAAACTGAAGCCATAGATGTCTGTGAGCCATCATGTGGGTGCTGGGAACTAATGAACATGGGTCCTCTGTAAGCAGGACGTTTCCTTGACCACTGAGCCATCTTTCTGTTCTCTTTAGGAATCAGCCTCACTTTAGGCAAACTTTTGGCTGTAATGTTAAGGTTCTTGGTATTTTTCTCTCCCTCCAAACCATACATTTGGTATTTCTTTCTTCCCTGCTTGCTGTTTTTCCACTGTAGGACTGCATAAGTATGATCAGTAAAAACCATGCTACAGACTCAATGCGATGTTGTCTTCAAATCACCTCCACTAAGGAAATCAGTTCATTTCTTAGGAAAACTTCTGAGGATGAGGGCAGAAAGTAGCCAGAGTCTTTGCCAAAGCAGCACATGAATAGCCTCCAGCACAGTTTCTAAGGAAATCTATGTCCCCTCTGAAACTCTACCCTTCTCAGCCCTACCATCTCTCAGGATCCTACTAGAATAGCCCAGTAAGCTCTGCTTTTCTAGTTCAAGCTTTTCCACATTTGTCCTAAAAATAATATAGTTGGGTTCTTCCTACTCCTACCCAACTCCTCAGTGCCAGTTTGTGTCCTAGTTTGATTTCTGTTGCTGTGATAAATCTTTTGACCAAAGGCAGAGAGGAAAAAAAAGGAAGTCAGAGCATCTACAGTTTGGCAGGAGCTTGAAGCAGAAACCACTTAGTAACTTGCTGTGGTGGTTTGAATACGCTTGGCCCATGGGAAGTAGCACTGATAGGAGCCGTGGCCTTGTTGAAGGGAGTGTGTCCTTGTGTAGGTGGGCTCTGAGAGCTTCTGTGCTCAAGCTCCACACAGTGAGAAAGAGGGAGCCTCCTTTTGGCTGCCCGTAAAAGCCAGTCTCCTCCTGGTTGCCTTCAGATCAAGATGTAGAACTCTCAGCTTCTCCAGCACACTGCCATGCTTCCTGCCATGATAATGAACTGACCTTCTGAACCTGTAAGCCATCCCCAATTAAGTGTTGTCTTTATAAGAGTTACCTTGGTCATGGTGTCTGTTCACAGCAGTAAAACCTTAAAATAGAAGTACCTTAACTAAGATTCTTGCTATGTCTGAGTTGCTTAGTTATCTGCATAGCCCAGGCTTATCTACCTAGGGATGACACTACTCACGGTGAGTTGGTACCTCGTATGTCAATAAACAATCAAGAAGTTGCACCATGGATGCATCCTGAGGCTAATCTGATCTAGGCAATGCTTTGGTTGAGTTTCCTTTTTCCCAGGTGACTCTATATTTGTATTTGATAGCTGAAGCTAACTATGACATCAAGGCAGGAAGCAAAGGGTACAGGGGTGCTGTTCTAAGGTAGATGGTGGAGGGGTTTCTTTTCGGGGGGGATAACACCCAAATGTAGGTCTGAATGTAGTAAACAAGCTAAGGGGACATGAGACCAGTGTTCAGATTCAGAAAGGAGTCTGGGCAACAAGCCTGGGAAACAGAGATGAGACCAATATGATCAGCTGCCCACGGACAAGGGAGAAGGGAGGAGAGCGGTCAAAAGAAATGGAGGAAGAGATCAGGGGCCAGATGACAACGGGCCTTAGAAGCAGTGAGGCTATAATAGGAGTTTGGAGTCTCATTCTGATTTGATATAAAGTATAGGGACAGACATCATTTGCCTTTGATAAAAATTGCTCAAGTTATAAAGTACCAAGAAGGACAGAAAAACAAACAAACAAACAAACAAAAAACCCATCATCTTCCAACACCGTGGAAAACAGCAACAATATCAATTCAAGATGAATCGTACACACAAATGTAACAGCCAATATTACAACTCTAGCAGGACATAGCGGAGGATGTATTTACTGTCTTGGAATGGAAAAAGTTTCTTAAGACACAAAAAGCTCTAATATAAGAAATTTCATAAATTGTGCAGCAGCAAAATTAAAAAACTTGTACACATCCAAAGGCATAATTAAGAAAGTTAAAAAAAAAGTCATGAGCCAAATAATAAGAGTGACATAAATATTTCTAACCAGCGAGATACATACATAAAATACAAAGAACTAAAATCACGTTAAAATGGGTAAAAGGTCAATAGATATGCCTTAAAAGATAAGCAGATGATAAGAGAGTGTGCTCAGTAAAGTCACTGATCATCAGGGACACTCTTAGTTTGCTTCTGTTGCCATAGAAACAAACAAACAAACAACTTGGAAGGGAAAGGGTTTATTTGGCTTATAGGTTATAGTCTATCATCGAAGGAAGCCAGGCCAAGAGCTCAAGGCAGGAACTTGGAGGCAGGAACTGAAGCACTGGCCATGGTACAATGCTGTTTCCTGGCTTGCTCACCTGCTTTCTTACTCAACTCAGGACCACCTGCCAAGGGGAGCACTGTCCATCATGGGTGGACCCTCCCACATCAATTATTAATTAAGAAAATGCACCACACACATGCCCACAAGACAATTTGATGGAGGCAATTTCTCAGGTGAGATTCTCTCCTCCCAGGTGACTAGTTGGCATCGAGCTGACAAAGAAGACTAACCGGCACAGAAACACAAGTTGGTATCACAAATAGACATGCTATTTGCAGCTGGAACTGAAAAACATGATGATTCCAGACAGACCCGCAGCTGAGAACAGAGTGATGCACTCACTTATTAATTGCTTACAGAACCCAGAGATTTCTGATGAAGTGTAAAATAGTAAAAACTGGTTTGGAGAATTTTACAAGCACCTTTTACTAAGTTTATTTCTCACCTACTCCACAACCCACCAATTCTGCATTCAGCTCTTTGTCCATTAAAAATGACATATGCACACAGAGACTTGTTTAAAAGAAAAACTATTCGTGGCAACTCTGTTTGTAGCTGCCAGAAAATCACTGTAAAGGGTTGAGGCCTCTTGTGCCTCCCCCATCCAGGTTATAAGGCCTCCTGTCACCCTTGTCCAGGCCATGTCTAGGCAGTCTTGTTGGTGAGACTTTATGGGTATTGCCTCTGACGTTACTAGGAGACACAATCTCATTACAAACTTCTTTTTCCTCTGGCTCTTACAAGCTATCTGTTTTTTCTTCCACAATGTCTAAGATGCAGAAGTTGCAATAGAGATATACCAGTTGGGATTGGATGCCACAACTCTGAATTTTGATTGGTTGTGGTCTTCTGAAATGGTCTTTATCTGTTACCAAAAAAAATTTTTAATGGGGGATTAGCACATCAATTGGTTTTATACATACATACATACATACATACATACATACATACATACGTATTAAGAAACAAAAACATGGCACAGTAAACCAAAACAGAATATTCTAGAATACACATACTACAGAGTACTACTTAGCAACAAAACTATTGATAAGTACAACAATATAGAGAAATATCAAAAATAATTAAGAATCCACACTTGAAGGAGTACATACTGCATAATTCCACTTATATTAAACCAAAGCTTAGCAAGGCTATGGAGAGCAGTAATAGGAGAGTGGACAAAGGCTCTCAGAGGTCAAGGGCTGGGCCTCGTCAGGAGAACTCTCTGAAGTCAGGAGATGTTCTGTCTTTATGAATGTTTTCTACACAGGTCATATAGTTGTTTAAAAATTTCAGACTAAATGTGCATTCACTATCAAGAAACAGGGCACCCACCCCCAAAATGATCCAAATTGATGCAGTAGTTATTGACCTTTTAAATGGGTCTTAACAATAGCCAAAAATGAATCAATTGTTAATAATCTCAAAAACCAATTACCACGTCCTGTCAGAAAAAGAGGACAGGCTTCTCTGTTAAGTAAAAAGATCTTGACATGAAGAGAAATGACAAGGACAATAAGAAAAAGCTAAATTACAGGCCAAGTTTATCTTCAGACTTCAATGTAAAAAAGAAAAAAAAAAAATCCCAAATGCAGTGCTGTGAACTCAAGTCTATCAGGATCTTTTCTTTTTAAAAGATCTTGCTTCCTAACAAGTCAGATGCAATGTGAGTTAAGCAGGAGACTGCATAAAGGGGAATCCGTTCCACAGGCTCAAATAAAAAGCCTCTTTCCCTAGAAACAGATGAAAAGACAATATGTCAAAAATTGTGGAAATAAAGTCAAAAGCATGTAGTATGGGCTTGTAAACATTAAGTAATCAAAAACACAAGTATATGGGGGACTTGCTTCAGTCATGGCATTAAAAATAAAAGAATGAAATAAGCTAATGTTGGTTCTGTCTACCCACACGCTATTACTTAATTGTAGTCTATCAATATGCTGAGTTTATCTATATGGACCCATGGGATGGAGATGCTGGCTTTAATTTGATAGCTTGCACACTTAAGGTGCCAGTACTTTGTCAGTTGGTTGGCAGAGCATGTGTTATAAGGCCTACGGGGAAATAATGCCTGGTCTCCCTTGGCTTCGTGTTGATGGAGGGATTTAAGGCTCAGGGAAATTGTGATGCTAGAGTGGAAGACAGGGCCATGCCTGAGCACCGCATGACACAAAACGGAGAGAGGGGCACTGGCACATTTGAGAGCCTTGCCATTGCTCTTCCCAACTCACCAACAGGGTCGGAGACACTGCTGCTGAGTTAGATGAACTAAACATGACGTGCAAAAGGCCCCCAAAGTAGGCAACACTGAATTGCTAAAGGCAAGGTGAGTGAAGCTTTCATACATAGCACAGGCAAAAAACAGTGTCTATAATGGACGAACCCATAATGGGCAGCACAGGAAAAAGTGATTTTTACGATGACATGACTGATAAGGACCACTGGCACTGGCTAATCAGTCATGACATTCCCAATAATTAAGTACATAAGAAACCCATTGTGGTTTTGTTTGATTTGAAAACAGAAAATTCTCAAACAAATGAAGAAAATAATGGTTGCATTGAGTTGTAGCAATAGGAAATCTTGACCCCTGAACCAATTTCTCAGTGAGCTAGTTTGCAGACTCAGAACCCTTTGAAAGAAGGGAAGGCCAGGTCTCCCAGAGAAAGGATCTTGCTACAACACCAAAGTTTTACTGTTATCCTTTTGGCATTCTCAGGAGAAACTGTACACTGGGGGAAAGGAAACAATCAGAATTTTGGGGCAGTGCTATTGGATACTAGTTCTAACTTGACACTGATTTCACAAGACTCCCCAAATCACTGTGAGCCCCAGTTAAAGTAGAGGTTTATGGAGGTCAAGGACTGAAATCTGACTCCTAGTGGTCCACCAAGTCCCTGAATTTATCCTGTGGTTATTTCTACAATTCTAAACATAGTTTGGGATGTGTACTCTTAGAAATGGACAAGACATAGGTTGTGTGGATTGAGGGGTATTATGATTGGAAAAGCCAAATGGAAGCTATTGCAGTTATCTTTGTAAGGGAAAAGGTGAACCAAGACCAATATCAAATCCAGGGAAGATTTACAGAAATTAGTGCCAAGAACTTTCAAGTACTTGAAAGATGTGGGGGCAGTGGCTCCCATATAACCATTTCATTCTCCTATCACAAACTTAAACAAGTACTATCTGTAGCTGCTGTACTAGGTGTGGTGTCCATATATGAGCAGATTCTAACATCTCCTCATACATGGCATGTTCCTATTTATCTAGCAAAGCCTTTTCTTGATATCTGCCTATCAGGAGCACCAGAAGCAATTTCCTCTCAGTTGGTGTGGCCACCTTTACCTTAAGGATAGAGTAACTCTCAAGCCCTGGGTCATAAGTTACTTAGTTCAAAGGGAACTTGGTCATATAAATCATCTGCAATATTCTTCTATTATATTAATCCACTATATTCATGAGATTATGCTGATTGAACAAACTAGCAGGAGGTAGCAACCATGTTAGACTTGTTAGCAATGCATATGACCATATGATGGAAAATAAATAAATTCAACCAAAATACGCAGACATTTCTAGGAGTCAGTGGTGTGGGGCATGCAGAGATATTCTTTCTAAGTTAAAGGTTATGTTATTGTTCCTGTCCCCCCACCACCACTACCACTAAGAAACACAAAGCTTAGTGTGAATATACGGACTCTGGAGCTAACTTGGGTGTGTTACTCCAGCACACATACCAAGTGACTTGGAAAGCTGCCAGCTTTGAGTGGGTCCTGGAATAGGAGAAAGCTCTTCAACAGGCTCAGGATGCTCTACCATTTGGACCATATGATCCAACAGACCCAATTGCACTTGAGGTGTCTGTCAGTGACAGATAGGGATGCTGTTTGGAGCTTTTGACAGGCCCCAGTAGGTGACTCACAGAGGAGACCTTTGGGATTTTGAGAAAGGTTTTACCATCACCAGCAGACATCTGTTATCTCTTTGACAGACAGCTATTGAGACTGAGTGAAAAATGAATGTTAGAGAATGGGCCATCAGGGTACCATGTGATTTAAATTGCTCATCATGAGGTAGGTATTATATATATATATAACCAAGCCATAAAGTAGGACAAGCACAGCAGTAATCCATTATCAAATGGAAGAGGTATATAAGTGATTGGGCCTGAGCAGGTCCTGAGGTACAAGCAAGAGGTTTCCCAAATGCCTATGACTTCCCTTCCATTACAATGTCTTGCAACTGTAGCATCATGGGGTGTGCCTCATGATCAGTTGACAGAAGAAAAGATGACTAGGGCCTGGCTTACTGATGGTTCTGCTTGCTGTAAAGAAATGGACAACTGCAACATCGCAGCACTCTTCTTGACAACCATGAAAAACACTGGGGAAAGGGGAATCTTCAAGTGGGCAGAACTTAGCCTAGTACACATGATAACACATTTTGCCTGAAAGGAGAAGAGGCCAGATGTGTGACTGTTGCTGGTTAACGGGCTGCAGCAAATGTACTAGCTGGATGGTCAGAGGGTTAAAAAGAACATAATTGGCAAAATGATGAGAAAGGTGCCTGAGGAAGAAGCATGTACATCTCTCTCTTTGAATGAGCAAAGGCAATGAAGATGCTTGTGTGCCATGTTAAATGCTCATCAGAATGTAAGTTCATCAGAAGAGGCGTTCAGTCATCAAGTATAGAAGATCCCCGTTCTCTGGTCAGCTACCTCTTTCTCCAGCCATTTCTCTCATTGCCCATTGGACCCATGAACAAAGTAATCACTGGAGAGAATGGATTTTTTTTTTTTTAGCAAGTAATTATCAATTGAAGACAGCACTGCAGCCCCAACTGGCTTGAGCCCAAGAAGGTCCTGTGCATGCCACCATAGTCTCTGTGAGTTTATATTACATCAGTCCTGTTGTGTCTGGAAGACACTGTTCCTTGGAGTCATCCATCACCTATGTTTGTTAAAATCTTTCTGCATCCCCTTCTGCATAGTTCTCTGAGCCCTGAGGAGAAGGGTTTGATATCCCATTTAAGACTTAGTGTACTTCTATCTCTCAGTCTGAATATTGTTTAGTTGTTGGTCTCTGTTTATTTCCCACATACTGTAAGAGGAAGTTTCACTAATGATGGCTGAGCTATCATCACTTATCTATGGAAATAGCAGACTGTCATTAGGAATCATTCTATTACTGTGCTCTTGTGGCAGAACAATGGCATTTAATTTTGCCCCTGGGAGCATGCCTGTGCAGTCTCAAGTTCTTAGTCATCCAAGCAGTGACAGGCATGAGTTTCATCTCAACCATGGGCCTTAAATCCAATCAAAGAGTGGTTGGTTATCTCAACAGCGTTACTGCCACTATTAAACCAGCATATCACGTAGGCAGGTCACCACTGAGTTTGTAGCTGGGTTGGTGGTTGCCATGTTTAATGAGGTTAGTGTTGTCTTCAGCAATAGGCCTTACTATGAGTTTATGGAGAGCAACCAATAGCATTGACAATAGCCTTAGATGTTTGGGGTTTCCACGGGGTACCTTTGGCCAATAACTCAACCAGTTGTAACTCATTCCTGGCATTGGAGGGATCACTTTATGGCAGTAGATATTTAGCTGAGGCTTTTTCTCCTCATTATTTGGGGCTTCCATTTAGATTTCTTTCACATATGTATATGCTTGAAAAACTTCTACAGAAGTAGGCTTCCATATAACCTAACAAATGACCTTAGTGCTAGTAATCCCTCCCTGTATTCCTTACCATCCCCAACTTTTCCATTCTTCTACCTGTTTAATCCACCCCCAGTCTAATCTCCCTGTCTCTCATCTACTACTGATCCATAAGCTTGGGAGATCTTTCCATGTTCCGATATCTTATTCAGTATCTTTCTTCATTGACTTGCTTGGTTAGAGATACCCCAGGATTTTTCTTTCTGAGGCTGTTCTGAAGGGTGTAGTTTCCCTGATTTCTTTCTCAGAATTTTTGTTACTTTTATGTGGGGAGGCTACTAATTTGTGTGTGTTGATTTTGTATCCTGCTACTTTGTTGAAGATGTTCACTAGCGCTGGGGTCTTTTATGTATAAAATCATATGATCTGCAAATTAAGATATTTTTACTTGTTTCATTCTTGAGGTCTTCATTTGTCTTATTGCTCTAGTTATGACTTCAGGTACTGTACTGAGTAGGTATAAAGAGAGTGGACGTCACTGTCTTGTTCCTCATTTTAGTGGAAATGAGTTGAGTTTCTCTTCATTTAGGTTGATGATGCTATAAGCTTGCTGTAAATTGCCTTTATTATGCAGAGGCATGTCCATTGCATCCCTAGACTCCCCAGGACCCTTATCATGAAGGGATGCTGATTTTTTATAAGCTTTTTCTACATCTAATAAGTTGATCATAAGATTTTTTTGTCTTCCAGTCTTCTTCTGTGATAGATTATGTTTACCTATTTATATATGTTGGTTGAACCATTGCTGCATCTCTGGGATATAGATTATTTATTTGTTCATGGTGAATAATTTCTTGATGTGTTCTTGAATACAGTTTGTATATATTTCATTGAGAATTTTTGCATATGTCTTATTTAGGGATATTGGTCTGAAATTTTCATTTTTCTTTTTTTGTTGGGTTTTTATTTGGTTTCGGTATCAGGGTGATTATGGCTTTATAAAGAGAATTAGAAAATGTTTCTTCAGTTTCTATTTTGTAGAATAAATTGAATGGGTATTGATGGTCATTGTTATCTCAAGGTTCAGTAAGATTCTCTGCTTGCCCCTGTAGTTTTTACTTTTATACTTATTTATTTTCTGCTTCCATTTCACACAGGGTTATTCGTCTGTTTAAATTGCTTATTTGATATTGATTTAACTTTGGTATGCTGTGTTTATCAAGAGGTTCTATTTCTTTTAGATTTTTCCAGTTTAGTGGAGTATAGATTTTTAAAGTATGTCCTTATGAGTCTTTGAGATTCTTCCATGTCTGTTGTAAAGTCTCCCACATTCATTTGTAATTTTATTAATTTAGATTTTCTCCCTCCATCTTTCAGTTAATTTGGCAAGATATTTGTCAATCTTAAAGATTTTCTAAAAGAAACAACTCTTTATTTATTTTTTGTTCATGCTGTTTCTGTTTCATTAATTTCAGCTGGGGGTTTGAGTGTTTATTACTATCTGCTCTTTTTTTGGTATTGTTTTTTTTTCCTGTTGCACTAAAGCTTTCAGGAGTACATATCCTGTTAATATGAGATCTTGACTTTTTTTTTTTTTTTTTTATGCAGGTACTTACTGCTATGAACTTGCTTCTTGAAATTGCCTTCATTGTGTCCCATAGGTTTGGGTATGTTGTATTTTCCTTTCCAGTCAATTCTAAAAAGTTTTTAATTTCCTTCTTAATTTCTGTCTTGAACCATTTCTTGCTCAGTAGTGAGTTAAGCAGTTTTTATGAGTTTGTATACTTCTGTTGTTGCTGACATTCAACTTTTATATATGGTTTAATAATAGGACGCAGGAGGTATTTAAATTTTCATGTATCTGTTGAGATTTGCTTTGTGTCCGAGTACACAATTTTGGAGAAAGATCCATGAGTTGCCAAGAAGAAAGTATATTCTTTTGTATTTGAGAGAATATTTCTCTCAAATACGTTTTTCCATCCTTTTACCCTGGAGTGACTATACTTGACAGTGTGATTTTTGGATGCAGCTGAAAAATGGATTTGTTTCTAATTCGTTTTGTTTAATCTGTCTCTTTTTACTGGAGGATTGTGATTATTAATATTGAGAGTTATTGATGAGCAATATTTATTAAGTCCTGTTATTACTCATTATTGTATGGGTCCCATCCACCCCACCTCATCTTTTGATTTATTTATTCTTTGTGTTTTCTTGGGTGTGATTAACCTCTTCAGACTGAAGTTTTCCTTCCAGAGACTTCTGTAGAGCTGGATCCGTAGATAGAAATTGCTTTAATTTGGTTTTATCATGGAATGTTTTTCTTTCTCTTTTAATTGTTAGTTTTGGTGGGTATAGTAGTCTTCAGTGATACCTCTAGTCTCTTTCAGAATTTACAGAACATCTGTCCATGCTCTTCTGGCTTTTAGTCCATTGAAAAGTCAGGTGTTATTGTAATGGCTCTGCCTTTATACGTTATTTGATCTTTTTTCCTCTGCAGCTTTTAATATTCTTTCTTTGTTCTTTACATTTACTGTTTTGATTTTATGAATATATAATCAGTTCTGTTTCTTTAGAGAATTTTGACTAGTACAGAATGGCAATAGCCAATTTAAGACATAATTTTATCATGTATGTATGTGTGTATGTGTGTATGTATGTATGTATGTATGTGTGTATGTATGTATGTTTGTATTATGAGCAAACTGTGACTCCTTCAGTTCTTCTTTGTCTCAGCCAGGGCTTATCTAGAACTCAAAATAATGATCTGGCTGGGAACATTCTGAGAATGATCTCTCTATCTGAGAGTTACATGCTTTTGGTGAGCTGTCTGAGAGAAGGTCTGCACAGGACCACTAGGAAACTTTTGACATAACATTAGACTAGCTCCCATTAGCTTCCACTAAGCTTCACCCAGATAAGTAAAAATCTAATTCTAACATTTTTTGTCATAGTTAATTTTTTAATCCACGACAATTCTCTCATATACTGACTTTTAAACAAAAGAGAAAGAAGGATGGAGAGAGAGGAGGAAGGTGAGAAGGAGAAAAGGAATGGAAGCAGGAGACAGAGACTGAGAAAGACTGATTAAACCAATGTATATTTTATGTGGTAATGGTTTCCATTGTTTCAAAAATTACTGGTTCTGCAATGCCTGACACTGTTAATGATATTCTCTTATGCTTGCAAATAGGAACCTAGCATAACTATCCTCTGAGAGGCTCCACCCAGTAGTCAAAGCATTTTGATTCCAAATAAATAATTAAATAAAATTATATAATTATATCCAATGGAAGGGATGCAGAGACTCACACCCAAACATTAGATGGAGCTCAGGGAGTCTTACCCAACACTTGAGAGCAGGATTGAGGTCCCTAAGTAGACAAGGTCTCCACAGGAAGACCAACAGCGTCTACTAACTAGGACCCAAGGGGCTCCCAGAGACTGAACACCAACCAACGAGCAAGCACGGGCTGGACCTAGGCCCCCTGGACATATGTAGCAGATGAGCAGCTTGGTCTTCATGAGGGTCCCACAACAATCGGAGCAGGGGCTGTCCCTGAGCCTGTTGCCTGCCTGCCTGTGGATCCCTAAATGGATTGCCTTGTCTGAGCTCAGTGGGAAAAGATGTGCCTAGTTCCACAGTGTATGAGGGGTGGGGGTAGTGTGCATGCGGACACCCAGAGGGGCACTTCCCCTTCTCAAAAGAGAAGAGGAAGGTGGAATGGGAGAGGACTTGAATAATCAAGTACTGGGAGGAGAGGAAGGGCTGATATTGAGCTGTAAAGTGAAAAAGTAAATAAAATTTAAAAGACAAAAATAATTTTTAAAAAAATTACTGGCTCTGAAAAGAAATTTTAAAATGGCACTGTAGGAAAATTAATACCTTCCAAAAGACTCAGAGAATTAAAAGGCAAAATGCAAGACAGTAGTCCATATCTAAAATACTACATATGACATAAACCTAGCACATATAAAGAACTTACCTAATCCAACAACAATAACAACACCATCAAAAATCTAATAGGAATGTAGATAAAAACTCAAACAAAATTTTTACCAAAATAATTTTGCCAAATAGATAATAATGCATGAGAAAATGGTCTTTAGTCACCAGCAAAACATAAAACTTTAAACCAGTATAGTCAGAGATCAGACTATGGATACAGCTAAGTTTCCAAAGCAATTTGCTCATGGGCGGGGCCAGGGTACAAGTTAGAACGAGCATTCTGAAAACCTGGCAGTATCAGTCACGTTGGCACACACAGCCTCATCGGCCTAATGTTACTGACGCTCACACATGTATCAGGTTGATGCTCACACATGCATCAGGTTGTTAGAGTATCAGGGTGGTACTGTCGTTGACAGCACTGTCAATCTGAATCGACAGCAACAGCTTTATTCTGCTGGGGGACACTAACGAGGGGAGTTTGATTCATCAGTAAAACCGAATGAATGTGAGGTGTACTGGGGCAGGTACAGGAGGCAGTGAGTAGAAGAAACTGAAACTGAGCAACAGATGAAAAGTTGGGGCAGCTTTGTCAATCAGACAGAGAAGCTGTAGTGAGCAGCAGGGGACACGGTTTGGTTTTGTATGCCTCATTTCTGGGAGTGCTCAGTTTCTTGGTGTTTCTAGAGCTCCACAGATATACTCACTTAGGGAGAATTCACTGAGGTACACATGGACAACACATGTTCTTTTGGCGTAATGTACATATGCATAGTGAAAAATGATTTACTGAGTAGAAGATTGAGAACATGCAAATAAATACATAAAGTTAACAAGTGGGAAATAGTTATCCAATTTAAGAAAAAGTTTTAAAATGGGACAACCCAGTGCAAAAACATTTCCAGGCTCAGTTAAACATATTTTCTAGAAAAATACAACTTACTCTAATAGAGGCCAAAAAACAAAACAAACAAACAAACAAACAAAAAAAAACCCTAAAGCATCTTGATTCTAAATAAATAATTAAATGGAAATTATATAACTATATACTTGGGGAAATGCAAAAGAACAAATGAAAAAGAGTTTTAGTACAATAACAAAATTTAGTAAAGTATCAGGTCACCAGATTGTCATGCAGAGATCAACAAACTTCATGGGAGCAAACACAACAGGTGGGCTGCAGAAAGAAAGGTTTGTAGACGGCCACAGAGAAAGAAAATGGACCTCAAAAAATGAGTGAATTATTTTACTCTAATCAGACAGGTGGAACAGTGAGATAGGACACAGCAGAGTCCCAATTCTGATAGGTCAGAGACAGACAGTGTCTGCCAGACCTGCAGAGACAAGGCACACTGGCCTGCCCATGGGTTTGGGATCAGTAGACAGCCTCATGGGAAAGGATAACATTGGATTCACTCTTCATATCTCACTCAAAAAAAAAAAAATCAGACATACGACATTTGAATATTACTGTTCAGTGATCCACACAAGCCCTAGAAGTGAGATTTAGAAACTGGAGAAATGTCTCTTTGGTTTTAGGGTGGGATCCCGTCTCCAAATGAATCTTGATATCCAGAAGAAAACAGGGGGAAATGACACACTTAAGCATACACAGTTTTCAATAGAGATATCTCAAATGGCTGAGAAAAAAAGAAATGTTCAACATCCTTAGCCATCAGGGAAATGCAAATTAAAACTACTTTGAGACTCAACTTTGCACCTGTCAGAATGGCTAAGGTCAGTAACACAAGTGCCCGCTCATGCTAGCAAGGACAGGATCTACCTCTAAATCCATCTATACCACTCTTGGGCATTATCCAAAGGATAGCCCATCTTACCCCAAGGACACTTGCTCAACCACATTCATTGTGGCTTTATTCATAATAGAAACTGGAAACAATCTAGATGTCCCTCAATAAAAAAGGATTAAAAAACACACAGTACATGTACACAACAAAGTGTCACTCAGCTATTTTTTTTTTAAATGGCATCATGAAATGTGTAGGCAAATGGATGGAACTAGAAAAAAAAAAAACATTCTGAGTGAGGCAAGATAAATTCAGACCCAGGAAGATAAATATGGTATGTGTTCCATATAAGTAAATATTAGCTGTTAAATAAATGAGAACCAAGCTACAATCTGAAAATCCAAAAAGGTTAGATAAAGAGGAAGGTGAGACACATGGATCTCCAAAGGAAGGTGGAATAAAACAGATTTTGATGTTACACTGGGGGTGGGTGGGGACAGGAGTGGAAGGGATCAGGTGAAGGGGGAAGATGGGACAGAGAGAGTACAGAGAGAGACAGCTAGAATTGGGGAGCTTTGGGAGGTCACTGTGAAAACCTAACGTACTGGAAACTTCTGGAATCTATGAAGATGATCCTAGTGAGGATTCCTAGTAATGGGGGATACACAGTCTCAACTGACTATCTCTTGTACCCAGGCCAAGGCTACCAAAGGCAGGACTGGGTTGCATCCAATTGAAGTATTGGTCATGGGGGTCTGGTGGAGATCCCCAAACAACCCAGGCTGATTCTAAGACAGAGGGTTGCTTTCCAAAACCGTTGTCAAGGACAACATCGCACACACTTCACTGAATGTAGGGAGGTTACCCCGGTGTCATGGCACCTTTATCCCTATGTTCTAATCCCCTTGGTGCAGGAAGGTACTCTGCCGGCCACTGAAAGAGGAATGTGGACACCAACCAAGCCACAATCCTTTGCCCTATGATCTATCCTACCTGCAAGATATGCAGTGGTGGTACAGAACTTTTGGGAGTGGCTAATCAAAGTCTGATTTAACTTGAGGCCATCACTGAGAAGGAGCCTATAGCCCTACACTGCCGGGATGGGAAGAGACCAGAGACTGGATCCCCAGAGACCTAGCATAGAACCAAGTATGATTAGTCTAAAAGGAAATCAATGAAATGATTCATAACATTCTGCTAGAATCATAGATTGGTGCCTTGTCCAATCATCAGAGAGTCTCTTCTGTCAGCAGACGAGAGTGGGTGCAAAGACTCACAGCGAGAAAGAGAGAGAGAGAAAAAGGGAGAGAGAGAGAAAGAGAGAAAGGGAGGGAGGGAGGGAGGGAGAGAGAGGAGAGAGAGAGAGAGAGAGAGAGAGAGAGAGAGAGAGAGAGAGAGAGAGTCTAAATTGGAGGTCTCTATCAGGTCCCTCCCCCCAGAGCTTGAGGAATCCCACAGAAGAGGGGGAAGAAAGAGTGTAGGAGTCAGAGGGGGTAGAGAACACCAGAAGAACATTGCCTTCTGACTCAACTAAGCAGGGCTCACAGAGACTGAAGTGGCAAGCATGGGGCCCGCAAGGGTCTGCATCAGGTCCTCTGTGTATATGTTATGTCTGTTAGCTTGGCGGTTTTTGCGGGACTCCTACCTGTGGGAGCAGATGTGTGCCTGACTCTTTTGTCTCATCTTGAGACCCTACCACATGTTGGGTTGCCTTGTCCAGCATCAGTGTGAGGGCTTTTTGCCTTGTTTTATATTTTGTTTTGTCATATTTGGTTGTTGTCTCTTGGAGGCCTGCTCTTTTCTGAAGGGAAACGGAGGGGAAATGGATCTGAAAGAGAGGGGAGGTGGGGGGGGCAGCTGGGAAGAGCTGGGAGGAATGGAGGGAGGGAAAACTGTGGTCAGGATGTGTTGTATGGGAGAAGAGTCTATTATCAACTCAAAAATACACAAATTTTAAATTTTCTATAGCAAAACAAACACTTTACAAAAAGGAAAACATCTAGGGCTGGAGACCTGAATTGGCTTCTGGTGTCCTTGCTCAGCATCTGTAGTGGCCCTGACCTCCCATCCCCACCCACACCCCATCCACTCTCTTTTGGGTACCTGCATTCAAGTGTCTGTTCAAACTCACACAAACACGCACATACACACTTTTACAAAAAAAAAATCTTCTAAAAGACAAAAATAGGTAATAAAACAAACAGCAACAACCAAGCAGAGCTTATAGATACAACCCTATAACATCAGTAATTGAGAAGTGGACAAGGGAGGGTCAGAAGCTCAAAGTCATCCTTAGCTACATAGCCAGTTCAAGGCCAGGCTAGGCTACATGAGACCCTGTCTGAGAAAAAAAATACTAAAAAAAGAAAAATAAAATCTCCAATAACCAACTGAGTATAATAGTTGCCACTCAGCCTAACAAGGAGTCTGTAACCCGATATGTAAAGTACTTCTAACCCTTGAAAAGTTGGAAGCTCAGTCTCTGATGGAAGAACAGACTAGAGGTAAGTGGATGGGCTTCTAAGCACAACATAATTGGTCCCAAGTTGTATGAAAATATGTTCAGCCTCCTTCATTAGAAAAAAAGCCGGTTAAATCTGCTCGGAGTGGTTGGACAACATAATCTTTGGCTGCTTTAGTTATCAGAAAGAGAAAGGTGCAGATGGCAGGCGAGTATCTCAGGATACATTCCAGTGCATTTATTCTTTGACACAATCCCCCCTCCATAAAAGTGCACATGAGCAAAATATGAAGACATTCACACACACAGAAAGCCATTCATTAACTTGGTTTGTACAAGCATTAAAAAAAAAAAAAAAGCAAACTACTGACAATAGCCAGGGCAAACCTGAAAGAGAGAAATAAAGTTTGACACATCTACACAGTGGAGTAGCAGAAGGGGATGTGAAGGATGGTATAGAGACTGGGGTTTTGTTCCCTGCACAGTCCTGTGTACAAGGTCAACATGGGGAGAAGATGTATAGTAATAGTGTGTGTGTGTGTGTGTGTGTGTGTGTGTGAGAGAGAGAGAGAGAGAGAGAGAGAGAGAGAGAGAGAGAGAGAGAGAGAGAGAGACTACTACTGGGTATCTATTGCAGAAGAGAAATATAGAAATATTGCTGGCAGGTTTAAAATGCAGTATTTTGAATGTTCGTTTTTTCTAGAATATACTAGAAGAATCAAGAAAACTACTACAAAGAGCAAGAATTTTTTTAGTTTGATTTTATTTGTGTGAAACAAGGAGGAGAATTCAAGAAAAACAAATGAACCCTTGCCATCCTAGCTTTGCACTGTGCGAACAGTATAACACTAGGGGGAATAAGGAATAAACCTTATTCCTCATTTCATTCACTGAAAATCAGTGGCCAGTTCCAAAGTACAGGCCACCCCTACCTCCAGAGGGTGGCTCTTGGGTGTCACTGCCAGAAGTAGAGAAGCAACACAGGAATATGTGGGATGGATTGAAAATTGCCAGATGTGCTTAAGCTTCCAGCCAATAAGGACAGTTTAAGAACTCATCAGCTCCCTTTGGAGAACAAGAGAGATTGGGCTCATTATTCTGGAGACTGGTTAAAAAAAGGAAGCGCTAACATGTAGTCGTCCATAATTACAGGGGATACCCCCAAGTAAATACGGAGTTGATGAGGGATGCTTCTTTAGAGATGTATTCAAGCTGGTAAATGAAGAAGGAAAAATAAGACAGTAGAGTCTGATGCTTTTAATGAATTAATGGGTCCCAGCAAGGATCATTAATAGCTGTTAGCATCTCAAAAAGAGAGACAACCAGGCATTACATGTCTCCTGATGGATGCTCACAGTACCACTTAGGAAATAGTCTCACTGAGGAGAGTCAAACCTGGTTCTGATCAAGCCTGTCTGTCAAACTCTCAATTTACAGGAAACCAGGGACCAAGAAAAAAAAAAAAAACATCCTAGATAACACCTCAGACACACAAACAGCTATATCTGTGCTCAAAAACCTCTACAGGAAAAATCTTAACAAACACACCTGAAAGGGAAAGAGTCAAGGGGGGCGGGGGTGTGGATTGAATGATTCTCCAGAATTGCTTTAGTCAGTGGCAGCTTGTGGACTCTACCGGAATTCTAACACACACCACAGCTATGACAGCCTTCAACAAGATTGAGAGTGTCATTGTGCTGTTATCATTGTGACTTAGAGAAGGTCTTTATTTTTTTCTGAGACATATATTCAAATATTTACAGCTAAAATAATAGAATGTTTGGACTTACTTTAACAGAATAACCAAGGGAACCAGATGAGTCAGTGTAAAACAAGATTAGTTATAGACTGTGTAGTGGTTAATCTTTCTTGCCATATTGCCTGGATTGAGAACTTATCAGATTACTTGTGGGGGGCTATGGGAGGTATGTCCAGTAAGGTTTAACTCAGGTGGAAAGACCTACCTTAACTGTAGGTGTCACCATCTTTTGGGCTGTGATCCCAGGGTGAAGAAAAAGGATGTTGAATACCATAATTCATCTCTCTTTCCTTCCTGACTACGAGTAATGAGAACAGCTGTCTCATGCCTTCCCTGCTGCTGATGGACTGTTATCTTCTCAACGCAAGAACCAAAATGTATCCTTCCTAAGTTTCTCTTACAAGTTATTTTGTCATGCCAACTGGGAAAGGAACTGATACAATGACTAGATGTTGAATCCAAGCAATTGGTGCATTAGGAAACCATTGTTATAGTCTCTTATCATGTTTGAAATTACTTTTTAAATGAAATTATAATTTAAATTAAGTTTTAAAAGTTTGAAACATCATTATTCATTTTTATTTGTTAACTCATTCAAAATGTATCGAACAGAAAAAGAACAGAAAAATGAGTTTGCATAGATCTGAAGAATTTATTTTGCCTTTTTCTTAATTTAATTTTTATATATTTTTAACATGTCCCCTCCCTTCACCAACTCCCAGATTCCTCCCACCTTCTTGCTAACCCAACTTTCTTCTCTCTGTCTCTGCCAAAACAAAACAAAACTCACAAGAACACAAATACCAAAACAAGTAAGCAAAAGACCAATAAGACAAAATGTGCCAAAATGAACCTAAAGTCCACAACAAAATGTGTATTTTGTTTTCTGTAACCACCTAGTCCTGGGCATGTGGCCTGCCCTGAAATTTGGTTGTTAGCACAGCCTGGGTAAAACTTTGCCAGCAGGTATCAATGGCAAATAGCTTCTTTGTCAGGGGTAGGAGCTTTCTGAGTGGTAACTACGTCCCATTCAGTGCTGGTATCCTGTCTGGCTTGAACTTGTGTAAGTCTTGTGCATGCTGCCTCAGTCTTTCTGGGATCATATATGTATCCGCCGTGCTGTGCCAGAGAGCCATTTTCTTGGATTCATTCATTACTTCTGGTGCTTACTCTTTTTCCACTTCTCTTAGCATTTCCTCTAGGCTCCACCCAACAGTTACCTAGCAGCAGCCAGGTAGGACCCTGGCTCACATATAAAAGGACTCTCTTTCCCTCCTCCCTCCCTCTCCCTCCCCACCTCTCCTTCCCTCTCCCTCCCTTCCTCTCCCCTCTCCCTCTGTTGTTCTTCCTCCGTTCCTCTCCTTCTCTTCCTCTCCCTCTTCCCCTCGTGTCCCCAGCGGCCTCTTCCTCTTTTCTTCCCTTCCTCTCTTCTCTCTTTCTGTCCCTCTCTGTCCCACTTCCTCTGACTCTACCCCCCTTTTCAGGTCCCAAATAAACTTCCTTTTACAGAAGGCCTGTCACATGGCTTGGCAGAAGGATACCTTGACAAGGCCTGTCAAGCCTCCCCCTTCTGCTCACCTCCATCTTATAAAACACAATAACTCCCTCTTCCACACAGATCCCTGAGCCTTGAAGGGAGTAGTTTGACGAAGACTTAGGACTCAGAGCCCCACAATCGTTTACTCTCTACGTTATTCAATCGTGGGTCCCTGTGCCCTTACGTGAGGTGTATAAATGTTTAGAATTTGAACATTTTATGAATTTTTTATTTAATGACTATGTAGTATTCTTCCATATCTCTGGTTTTAGTTTGAAGTCTATTTTGTCAGATATTACAAAAGCTACTACATTTGCTTCTTAGTTCTGTTTACTTGGAACATCTTTCCATTCTTTTCCCCAGAGGGAACAGCTATCCTTGATGGTAATGGGGGTTTTCTGGAGACAGGTGAAACATTGATCCTCTTGTCTAATCTAATCTGTTAGTCTGTGTCTTTTTTGGGGGGGGGCACTGAGATCATGAATATTGAGAGTTATTAATGAGTAGTTTTTATTGATTCCTATTATTTTTTGTTATGATATGGGATTTCCCCCACCCTTTTGATTTATCGGGCTGGGATTATTTATTCCTGGTGTCTTCTTGGGTGTGTTAGTCTTCTCATAGTTCTCATACTTAAGAGAGGGAGAAGAGGAGAGGAGAGAGAGAGAGAGAGAGAGAGAGAGAGAGAGAGAGAGAGAGAGAGAGAGAGAGAGAGAGAGAGAGACATAGTGCCTTCTGTAGAGCTGGAGAGAAATTGCTTAAATTTGGGTTAATCATAGAATGTGGAATACCTTTCCATCTCTGTTCATTGTAACTGATGGTTTTGGTTTTGATGGGTGCTGTAGTCAGGGTGGCATCTGTGGTCTCTCTGAGTTTGTAGAACATCCAGCCACACAAATTTCTAGCTTTCAGTTTCCATTGAAATATTAGACATTATTATAATGCATCTGTCTTTATATGCTACTTGATAATTTTTCCTTGCATTTTTAAATTTCCTATCTTTGTTCTGTATGTTTTGATTATTATGTATTATGTGGAATTTCCTTTCTGCTCCTGTTTATTTGGTCCTCTGAAGACCTCTGGTATCTTTGATATGCATCTCTTTCTTTAGGTTGGGGAAATTTTTTTCCATGACTTTGTTAGAAATATTTTCTGTGATTTTTGATCTGAGTTTCTACATATACACATACATACACATTTTATATATATATAATATATGTATAATGGTATATATATATATAATTATATATATATATATATATATATATATATATATATATATATATATATATATATAATTTGTATGTTTGGTTTTCATAGTGTCCCAGATCTGGATATTTTGTGCCTGTATGTTTTTAGATGTAACATTTTCTTTGAGTACGCTAGCCATTTCTTCTACCTTGCCTTCATGACATGAAATTCTCTTCTGAGGTTTTGTTTTTTTTTTTTTTTAGTTTTTAGTTTTTAGTTTTTATTTATTTCAATTTGGATTTTCTTTAGTAGGTAAGTCTGTTTCTTTGTTACCTTCTATTTTCAGGTTCCTTTGATTTCATTATTTTGTTCAGTTATTTGTGTTTTTCCAGTCTTCATCCAGGAATTTATTCGAATTGCCTTTAAGATCCTTAAACATATTTGTAAGTGATATTTTGATTTCCTAGTTTTGTGTCTCAGCTGAATTGTTTTTCGCAGGGTATGATACAATATGGTCACTGGCTTCTAGAGGGGCATATTGTCTTGGTTTTTCATGTTTATGTTTTTACACCAGGATCTAGGCATCTGGAGTCATGTGGTGCTTGATGTATTTCTTGGTATAGATATCTTTCTCGGTGGGTGATGTGTTTTTTGTTTGCTGTTGCCCACTGAGTGTCCCAAGCAAGCATGCCGGCTGGGGGCACCCTAGAAGGGAGTGTCTTCTGCGGGTCCATGGGTGGAGAAAAGGAATGGAAACTGGCTGTGAGGAAAGACTGAGAAAGCCCTCAGGAAAGTGCTGGGGAACCTGGGTCCACAGCAAGAGGAGTCCCCAGGGGATGGAGGGGAGAAGGAGCTCCTGCAGGTAAACTGCAGCAGGATGCAGACTTTAGAGAGACCGGAAGGAAGGACAGAAAGAAGAGTGAAAATCACCCACCTGTGCCCCAGCCCAGGGTGGCCAATGGGGAGTTCCTGGTAGAAAGTGTTCTTGTAGCTGGGAGTGGCTGGCAGGGCAGTGTGAGCAAGCTCTGGGTCTGCACCAAGAAGCAGGGGCCTCAGGGAATCTGAAGGAAAGCTTGAGTGTAATGAAATAGAAAACCAAGCATGGCTTCTTTTCCAGTAGAGACCTTCTTCTCTTATTTAGCCAGGTCACATTAAAAACATTAAATACTATCAGAGCCAGAACTAATCCCCTTTAGATTATCATTTTCTATCCCTCAGCTTAGGAAAGCCAAGGGCTGGCGAAATGGCTCAGTAAGAGGGGTAGCTGTGTAAGCACGAGGATCTGAGTTTGTATCCCCAGCACCCACATAAAGAGCCAACTCTCTGTGCACATCTATAATCCTAGTGTAGGCCGGGTGGAGACAAGCAGCCAGTGTAGTCAAGAGGGTAAGCTTCGAACGCAGTGAGCTGTCCTACCTTAAAGGAATACGGTGGAGATCAGTAAGGGGAGATACCAGATATCATACACTGGCTTCCACATGGGCATCTGCTCCTGTGTAATCACATGAGAGTACACAGACTCACTCACACACACACACACACACACACACACACACACACACACACGGGTAGAATATGACCCCATCCATTTCTAAGTGAGCTCATTTCCAGGAGCCTTGGCATTCAGCCTTTGATGAACCTTGCACAAACACTCTCTGTTCCCACAGCCTGACCTCCTCTTTGGTGAATTTATTCACCATTGTACTGTACTCCATCTGCAGGGCTATGTTATTTGGTTAACATACTGCACACTATGTTCAAAAGCGCTGTTAAGTATTTAGTATGTATATTTTGTTATTTTGTCTTTTTTTTTTTTTTTCAGAACTGAGGATCGAACCCAGGGCCTTGCGCTTGCTAGGCAAGCGCTCTCTACCACTGAGCTAAATCCCCAACCCCGTATGTGTATTTTGAATATCAAAATTATTGTGGTTTTTAAATTGAAATTATTTCTGTCATATCAGTTTATAATTATAGATCTTGTCTGACATTAATTAATCCTGGTTATGGCTTATCGTTCATCGTATATTAGACAGAATTCAATTTTTCTCTAGAGAATTCAGAGAATTCCCTAAAGAATTCTCTAAATTTTTTTCTCTAAAAATAAATTAATCATTTATCTCTCACCCACTCTTTTTTCTTGTTGTTGTTTTTGAGACAACATCTCCTGTTGCTCAGGCTGCCCTTGAACTTGTGCTCCTGCCTCTGCCTGCCATCTTGTGACTACAGCCCTCCTACACTGCTTTACCCCACTCATTAGCTCATTCTTAATAGTGTTTTTTTTATTATTATTAAAAGGTAACTAAGCATGGATTCAGGAAAACAAGGGGGCACACTCAAGTTTGGTTTGAAATACAGCTTTAGATGAATAAAAGAAGATAATAAGACCTAAGTCAAGTTTCATAAAGAAAAAGTCATAATGGTTCTTTCCTGAATAAAAGGTATTGTTATGCAGTTCAAGCATAAGAATCAAATTATGAGTCAGCAAAAGTCTTGTAGAAGGTTCAAAAAGGTATGAAATGTGTGAGAGCCAAATTGTTTATTTTTAAAGTATTAAATTTATCACACACACATAAATACATTAATACACACATGCTTATACATATACAAATGCAGAAGCATGGAGATCATCTATAGTGGTTTCTGTGATCATATTGCATAAAGAAAGCAATATGTATATTATAAGTGTATAGCTGCATAGATGTGCCGGCCTATGCCAATAGAAACAAACATACAAGTAGAACTTTGCATGCAGTCATGGAGCTAATCAGAGAGGCAGGCGGGAATACTAGCTACGGCCACTGGACAAGTCCTTGGTACCGTGGAGCAGAACGCATGACAAAACTCCAGCGGAAACACAACAGAGCAGAAGGAAGATTCGGTGTAGCTGTTTCAGATGCATGTGTGAGACTTTCATGGTAAATGATAAAATATTTACTGTAGTTGATTCTAGATTTCCGGATCTTGGAGACATGTAAGAAAATGTTTTAAAGAGTAGTGGTGACAAAGGGTTACCACGTTTCTCTTTTCCCAAGTAAATGTACTTTAAATTACTATCTGCTATCTTTGTCATCGTATTCAAAATGATATCTTAATGAAAGAAAGAAAGATAATTTCCAAAAGAGAAAGAAAACAGCCCCTCTTCCATCATACAGACAGTCTAATGATAGCTATCACTCTGGTTACCATCTTCACAGAGCTGGAATTTCTTTTATTAAACACTCTTAAAATTCAGGTTTTATAAATAACCTGTGTGCACCATAAGAAAATTTGAAAAAAGAATATCAGTAAGAAAAAAGTAATTTGAATCTCTCATCTAAAGATAGCCACAGCTTATCACATATGCAATGTGCCATTTTTAAAGGATAATTAATAACTTTTATTAGCAAAATTATTATTCTATAATTAACAAATTTATCTATTAGCACTGTATCAAAAATACTTCTCAAAATATTATATATATATTTCTACAATATAATTTTAATAAGTATATAGTAATACAATATTTGGGGGTTATTGAAAAATATATATATAACATATTCTGAACAGTTTCCCCTTTCAAAATTCCTACCAGATCCATTGTAGATGGAAGAGTTTGTAGCTGGGTTGATGATACATCTTTCTTGTCTGGTAGCTTGCAGAGTACCTTTCAGTACCATGAACACTAGTCAGTAGGGAAAGGGTTCAAGTTAGGCACAAGTTCAACCAGTCCGTGTTTAATGAGATATGTTAGTGTTGGCTTAGATTTTTCAAAACTTACTTTTAATAACGTTCCTTAAATGCTTTAATCTCCCGTCTAGCCTACCACCCACCAGAGGTAATGAAAAAGAAAGGTTATTAGGATACAGGTAAAGTGGACCTGTTTAGAAATTGTTCTTTGGAGCAAAGCCAATCTGTGTTGTCAGGAAATCAGCAGTTCAGTTTACACAAATCAGCAGCAGGAGCTCGATCCACTCACAAACACCATTCACAAATCAGCGGCAGCAGGGTTAATCCAGAAGAAACAAAGCTCTGCTGTATGCTGTTTAAAAGTAGTTCCTTGGGGGCGATTTCAATTTCCAATTGTCAGGATACCAGCAGTCCAGTTCAGTAGTGTCAGGATAGCAAACACGAGTCACCAGCAGTGCCACAACCCAGCAGAAACAGCCAGGCCTCCACTGAATTAGCATGAGTCAGAAGGAGTGACCAAGACCAGCTGGGATGCCAGGAGAAGTTCTCTGTAGTGTCTCTCTCAAAGAAGTGAAGATCAGCAGAGACGAAGACGTGAGACCAACGAAGCATTACAAAGCTAACTATTCAAGCCAGTCATCTCTGTCCCTTAAGTCCCATTTATATTCCCTCCAAACATGAAGTGTTCTTCCATGGGTCTTGCCTCAGCAAAATACTACGTGAATCTGTCTTAGCAAAACTCTATGTGAGTCTGTACCAGCTGACATATCCAGAAACTTCCACTTCACTCTGTTACTAGACCTGAGTCCAAGGAAGTGGCAAAAGCCCCCAGAACACCCCCAGAAGTTTTTTGGTGTGTTTCTATGAAGTCACGACAAACAATGACCATTAAGGGATGGCGAGGGGTACCAATACCATCTCTTGGGTTATATTTTTATCACTTCTTAGCATCATGCATCCTTTCATGTGTCTACATCACGAAAACATTCTTTCACATGTCTACTGTAGCAAGACATCCTTTCTTCTGTGTGCCTCAACAAAACATCATTTGACATACTGTCTTTCTAAGGAAATTAGAAATTTCCACTTCATATTAGTATTGTTTTCAGCAATAAGGACTTACCATCAGTTTGTGGAGAAGAAAATAATTAGCTTTGGCAATAGCCTGAGATGTTTGGGGTTTCCATGGCGTCCATTTGGCCAACAACTTAGTTGTTGTTGTAACCCATTCTTGGCACTGGAGGTGTCATTTGGTGGGAAAAAAATGTTTAGTTGGGACTTTGTCTCCCCATTACTTAGTGATTCCATTTACACTTCTTTCACATGTGTATATATCTTAAGATGCTTCTACTGTAGTAGATTTCCATATAAGTCCTCACAGGGCCTTTGATATTGCCCCTCCCATATTCTCTTTCTTCCTTTCTTCCTTCCTCCCTTCTTTCTATCCTTCCTTCAATTTTTCCTTCCTTCCCTCCTTCCTTCCTTCCTTCCTTCTTCCTCCCTCTCTACTCTGATTTCTCTCTTCTTCCCTTCCTTTTCTTTCCCAATTTAATTCTCCCATTCCAGTTTCCCTCCTGTTTCTCTGAAACTATACATTTTATTTCCTCTTGCATGGGAGACCCGCCCCTCCTTCCCTAGTTCCTTACTTTATAGTAACCTTTATGGTTGCACGCATTATGGGATGTAGCAATGACCATGAATGAGCAAGTATCTCTGTAGAACGCAGTGTCCTTTGGATGCACATATAAGAGTGGTTTAGCTGGATCTTGAGGCAGATCTATTCCCAGATTCCTGAAAAACTACCACACAGGTTTCCATAGTAGTTGTGCAAGTTTATAGTCCCACCAGGAATGCATAAAAGTTCCCCTGACACAACATCCTTGCCAGTCTATTTGTTTTGTAGACCCTGCCATTATGACTGGTGTAAGACAAAATCTCGAAGTACTTTTGATTTGCATTTCCCTGATGACTAAAGATGTTGAACATTTTAAACATGTTTCTCAGCCATTGTTCTTTCATCCTTTGAGAAGCCTTTATTTAGGTCTATACCCTATGTTTCCTGGTGGGTCATTTGTTTCCTTGGAGTCCAGTTTTTCTTAGTTCTTAATTGGTAAAGATCTTTATGCATTCTGTAGGCTGCTGCTTTGCCCAAATGGTGGTGTTTTCTACCACACAGAAGCTTTTCAGTTTTATGAGGTCCCATTTATTAACTATTGATTTTAGTGCCTGTGCTAATAACGCTCTCTTCAAAAAGTCTTTTCCTGTGCCAGTGTGTTCAAGACTATTCTTTGCTTTCTTTTCTAACAGACTCAGGGTAGCTGGCCTTATGTTAAGGTCTTTAACTTTTTTGCAGGTTAATAACTATGGGTCTATCTACATTCTTCTACATGCAGCCATCTGGTTTGATGAGTGCCATTTGTAGAAGATGCTGTTTTTGTTCCAGTGTGTCTTTTTGGATTCTTTGTCAAAAACCATGTGTCTCATGATGTGTGGACTTATACCTTGGTCTTCAGTGTGATTAGATTTGTCAAAGTATCTGCCTTAATGCCAACACCATTCAGTTTTTATTAGGCCAACTCTGTAGTACAACTTGAAATTAAGGGTGGTGACACAGGTGCTCCTTCATTATTCACAGGGTTTTGTTTTGTTTTGTGATTTTTTAACTATTCTAAGCTTTTTAAGTTTCCATATGAAACTGAAAAGTGTCCTTTCAAGTTCTGTGAAGTATAATGAAGTATGAATCTATGGAATCATGTATGTATTGATTCTATACATTACTTTTGGTAGGATGGTCATTTTCACTGTTACTAATAGATATTAATGCTACTGATCTATGAGCATAGGAAATCACTCTATCTCTTGGTGTTCTTTTTAATCTCTTTATTCATTGTCTTGGAGCACAGAGAGACACAACATAGAGAATTACAAACCAGTATCTCTCATAAACATAAATACAGACATGTTCAAGAAAATACTTGCATAGCAAATGTAAGAACACACTGAGAAGACCATCCACCATGATCAAGTAGGCTTTCTCCCACAGATGCAGGAATGGTTCAACACACACAAATCAATAAATGTAATTTACCACATAAACAAACTGAAAGACAAAAAGCACTTGATTTTCTCATTAGATGCAAGAAAAGGCCTTTGACAAAATCAACATCTCTTCGCGATAAAAGTACTGGAGAGACTAGGGACACAATAGGCATGCCTCTACATAATAAAGGCACTTTATAGCAAGCCCACAGCAAACATTAATATAAATGGAGAGAAACTCAAAGCACTTCCACTAAGATGAGGAAACAGACAAGGGTGTCCACTCTCTTCATACCTATTCAATATAGAACTTGAAGCCTTGACTGGATCAATAAGACAACTGAAGGAGATCAAGCGAACACAAATTGGAAAGGAAGAAGTCAATGTATCTTGATTTGCAGATGACACAATTTTATATATAAATGACCCAAAATTTTCCATCAGGAAATTTCTAACTTTTATAGCTGACGAGCACTTTTAGCAAAGTAGCAGGACACAAAATTGTCACACACACACACAAGTCAGTATCCTATCCATATACAAATGCAGACTAAAAAGACATCAGGGAAACAACACATTTCACAGTAACTTCAAAAAATATCTTGGAATAACTCTAACCAAGCAAGTGAAAGACCTATACAGTAAAAACCTTAAGACTACTAGTATTATTTTTGTAAAGAATAGAATACTTGTCCTAAATCTATCCCCTAATTCTTGACCATTAGGTTGTTTTGCATGAGTTTCTTTTTGTTTTGTTTGTGTGTGTGTGTTTGTTTTTCTATTTTCCAATGCAAAAAATACTTGAATTCCCTGGGGCCTCTAGTCTGTGGTATAGACAAGGGCTCTGGCTTAAGGCATAGACAAGGTTAAGAGCAGTAATGTCCTTTTTGTCAAGTCTTTCACATTGATGCTGAATTTCAACCTCTAACCATCACAGGGCTAGATACTTCCCACAATCCACTACTGACTTGGCTCTGGTTGGGAATCACAGTTCTTCTCACCAGTTTTCTCTGAGCACGATGATGTCTTCTGGAAACTGGCAGTGTCTCTAATAAGCATTCCACACTCTCTTTTATATTTGGAAGAATCCTAACATGTGTCTTATCTTTTGTGTTACTTTGTTTTGTAGATTCAGGCATCTTGCTTCTTAACCCGCAAGCTTCATACCATGAGAATGTCCTTCAGTCTTTGCCAAAAGCCCTTTTCCCCAGTCTGAGCATACAGATAGTGTGGTCCAGAGAATTCACTTTTCCTCACATTATGCTTCATAGGCTCAGACAGGGTTGCCATGCTAAGAGGTGATTATCACATCTGTTTACCTGGGATACATCCCAGACATGACTATATGCATTTTTAGTTTTTAATGTTCAAATATCAAGCTCCAATATTTCAGAATGGCAATGTTTGGAGATAGTTCCATCAAGAGGTGGTTAAGTTAAAGAGAAGATTAAAATGGCTCCTAACACAATCTGAGGGTACTTGCATAAGAAGAAGTCTGGACCAAGATGGAGAACATGGTATCTGTAAGCTATAGAAAGGAACTATAACACTGCCTCTGGGTCTCAGATAGCCAGCCTCTAGACCACTAGAAACAATTTCCTTTGCATAAGGCACATGTCAAACTTTGTTAAGTCAGCCTTGGAGAAATGATGCATACTCCCAAATTGGGCAAATCACTGTCCATGTCTCAGAATCCGCTCTCCCTTCATTTCATCAGAGTATCACAAAGCGCACATCGAAGGGGTCTAGAGATTTGTGAGCACCAACTTCAAGCAGTAAAGGTGGTCATTCATTCCCAAGTTTTCAAACATAAAAATGCTGAGCCTTAGGCTGGAGACAGCAAAGAGATTGATTAAAACGCAGGGACCTCAGATCCATCCCCAGAGACCACATGTGACACTTCATATTGATTTTCCACTTGAGGGGATTTAGAAAACTAGGAAAACAAATATGGACAAGTCCATTAGGGAGTTTGTAGATTAGCTTCACTGAGGTGGGAAGATCCACACTAAGTGTAAGCAGCATCAGTCCATGGCTTGGGCTTTCAGATCTGATCAAAAGAAATTAACTAGCTGAATAGGAGTATCCGTCTCTGTGTGCTTTGGTAATAAGACTAGCTGCCTCACTTACTCAGCCACGATGAACTGTGAGTGAAAATAGGCCCATGCTTCTGTAAGTTACTCTTGTTAGATATTTAGACACAGAAATAAAAACAAATCTAACTAATATACCACAGGGAAAAAAGCCAGGTATGGCGTGTGTTCTTGTAACCCTAGCAAGGGGAGATGGGGGAAAATAGACTTCTGGGCTTACTAATTTGCCAATTATTTAGTGACTTTCAAGCCAATGAGAGATACCTAAGAAATGACAGCTGAGACTGACTTCTACCCTCTATATGTATGTGCACACACATGAACATATGGTTATATGTATGCACAAACACAGACACTCAGAAAGACAGACAGACAGACACACACACACACACATTGGGAGGAAAAGAGCTAGCAAGTGAGCAGGCAACCCAGTGCAGGCCTATTGAACATTGAGCTTCACCCGCTTCTGTAAGCACAGCACCTGCTCCAGGCAGGGTCGATGGAGAACAGGATGGCAGTGGCATGTCTCCACTCCTCCCCTCGGGCTTTCCTTGTCTTGATGTGATGGTTCTGATGATGAACATGATGACAGTGACAATGAGAGGAGCTGCCCTATGTCCAACAGCTTCATGCTAATCCCTGAAGGATTAGTGTAAATTAACCCATACCACCCTGTCAACAACCCTGATTTCATACTGGTCTTTTTCTTTTCAGATGAGTAAATGAAGCCTTAGAATTAGGTTTACAAATTAGCACCAGAAACCAATGTACTTTTCCTAAGCTGTGATCATTGAGGCCGAACCACTACATATATATTGCACACACACACACACACACACACACACATATATATATATATATATATATATATATATATATATATGACTCAAAGAGGACATCTTAGGTTTTTTAGGGGACTTTTGAGAGAGGAAGATGATATAAAACCTGGATAGGCGTGTTTGTTGTCTTCATGTGAAATTAGCTTGACTGAGGAGACTAAGTAGGTTTGGAGACACCTCCAGGAGAGGGTGTATACCAAGAACAGGCCTTTTCAGGTGGTTCAGGCTATCAGGACTATATTCTACCCAAGGTGCTTGGCACAGAGGTCAGATGATCACTTGTGTAAGCTTGGGTGTGACACCTCCCGGAAGCAAGGAGGAACCTGTACAGGTCCAGAGAGTCTGATGTGATGCTTGGAAATCTGTTAGCCACATGTCTTGGGTAAAGAATTGTGGGACTACAAAAAAGGGAAAAGATTTGAGATGGAATTTTATCCTGTCTTCATCAAATCTTTCCCCTTTCTTGTAGTCCCACGATTCTTTACCCAGGCTCTCTGGACTCGTACAAGTTTCTCCTTGGCTTTGCATATGTCCTACAGCTTGCTCCACTGAATCTGGGATTCCTCCTTTGTGGATGAGAATAACAACCTTGTAGGTGGTGGGGACAATTGGCGGCAATATAAATAAAGGGCTTTGCCCTGAGGAGAGAAACAAAGAGGAGAATGCTCATTGCTCTGAGGGTGGGGCTGGCCAAAGCCGTGCAGATGCTCATTCTGGACAGATGGGTTGTTGACACAGGATTTCATGCAGAGAAGGAAACAGGAGTTCAGAGGTCACCAGAAAGGCACTGGCTCAATAGACTGGCTCCCACAGATGGCCAGTTGTGGTCATTGAATGCCTGGAGGAGAATAGCCTTGAGGTGAGGGTCTGAGTACCTCAGGCATTGGGGCCTCTGATAAAAGCACGAGAGGAATGGGAATTTCTGTGTTCTTCCCCATTTTCATCGGGCCCAGTCAGATACTCAAGAGCCCTGACACCGGCACCCACAGTTCTTCCCCTGGAATCAGATGGAGCCAACTCTACTCACCCTGTCAGAATGGAACCCCCATTCCCGCCCATGTCTTCCCTCCCCGAGGCTTTGGCTTGTCAGCTGTTCTTTAGTCCAGTGATACGTGTGTGCATTTCCACTACATGAGTATGTTTCTAAACTCTGGAGTCTGCTAAACTTCAGTTTCAACTTTCACCCTAATACACAATTCAATTTTCTTCCTGACTGAGAATATTCATTCTGTGTATTACCAGATTTTTAGAGTTTTTCTTCGTCGTAGGAACCCCTATGGCATGATGAACACTCAGGAGAGAAGTCACAAACAAATCAATTTATGGTAAGATGCATGCAATATCAAATGCTCTCCCTGCGTGGATCCTCCAGGGAAGGTCCTATCTACTTCCTCTACTCTTAATGTCCTGAAATCTAGGTTCCTAAGCTCTGGACCCATAGGAATACCCTCTGTCCATTTTCTGACCACTCTCTCTTCATGGGTGTTTTTCACGCTTGCATTTCTACTTCTCATTTAAATAGAAGATGTCCACCTTTGGAAGGAATTCCCCATATAATAGTCCAAAAAGAAATCATTTACAGGATTGTAAGTCTAAAGTAGAGAAAGCCTGGCTGCTATTGGGATGAAATGAGTGTGTTCTCTGTTCCTCATTTTCCAGTTGAGACAGAAACGGGGAGCAGTAGCAAGGGCTCTCCTTGGAGACTCTGTTCCCCTGGAAGCTCAGCCCCAGCTTTCTCAAAATGCCTTTCCAGTCAAATTCTCAACATCAAGGTGCCTGGCAACCAGATCTGGCTTCATACAGTTCTTCAGACAGTCTCTATTCCTGTCTGTCACACACTTGGGTGAGAAGCCAGGCAAATGCCATAAACCGTGCAGAAGCCTTTCAGTCTACCCCCCTCCCCAGGGTGACCAACAAATATGCTCCTACTGGGATTCCTGTTAAACCCTTATAAATACTGCTCGGTCCTCCATGGCCATTTATGAGACTTCTACTTGGTTTTCAAAATGCTCTCTAGCCTTCTTGCTTTTATCGTTTCTTCCCTCTTATTGATTTTTCTCCTTAAGACTTTAATTCACTCTTCTGTAGTTGCTGCAGTCAAGAGCAAAATTCTGCAGATCACATAGAGATAACATTCTCACCCAGGCTGGGTCACACACATCTCACACACAAGAATACCAGCATCCTGCAGATAACTGGTCCTTTCCTGCTTTCCAAACCCTTTGGCCTCTCTTTTCATTTTTTCCCCTCTCCTTTACTATTTGAGACTTAATCTTACTTCAGTCTTATTCTTCATGCTGAGCTCATCTGAAATGTGCCAATAATTGCTACCAGCTAAATCTGGCCTCATCATTCTGAAAATTCCTCATTGAAATAAGTCCTGTGGAATTGGGGAGCTGGCCATTTCTGCAGGTTAAATGACATCTGGGTTGCAGCTCCCCTGGTAGAGAGTATAATGCATGTGTGGATCATTCTTGTGGGAGTTCATTTATATTTCCAGAGATAAAAGCATATAGAACTTAGTGAAATGAGCTAGTTACTTAACTTGGTGAAAATGTTATGTGGGTAGCAACTAAACCAGTGTAGAGGATAAGGGTAGGTAGAATGAGCCTGGACACAGTAGAACAACTTACTCCATTTTCCAGATACACATTTAATAAATTCAACAAATATTTCCTGAGGTCTTCGAGCTTAGTCTCTGTCAAGATCAACATCTTGGTCACAGTAAATACGTGTGTGTTATAAATGTTCAAACAAAGGAGAGAAATTCTGATTGGCTCTATGTAGGTGGTTGAGGGAATTTCCAGAGAGAGCTGCCATTTGATAGTTCAGAGAAGTCAATTGCTTTTGCTTTTTCAGTGTCTAGCTTCATCCCCTAAGCTAAGTCATCAATGTAATTGTCACATTAAATCACCAGTATTCCTGTCATTTACAAGGCACTGGCAACATTTCACAACTTATTTTAATTTTCCTCCAAATATACTGAGGATTAGAGACAAGAGAAGTGCAAATCACACTCACAAATAAGTTAAGAGAGACCCCTAGGTCCACCTTCATATCCTGTTTCCCTTCTTAGTGCACAGGCATCAACCCTGTGCTCAAATCCAGTCTCTCCTGATAGATCTTAGGTAAAGCATGAGCTTCCAGTTTGAGGAGATGCCTCAGAAGACTAGGAAGAGCCCTTGGTGTGTAACATGAAGGTCAGAGTTTGAAACTGAGCACCCACTTCAAAAGCCACGTATGAATGTACAGTTGCCTATAACCAAAGCACTGTGGGGACTAGAGACAGAAGACATAACTCCTTTTATATTATTGATGTCTGAAGACCCCACCCACCTCTGGGAGAGTGGCTTCTTCAACCATATCCACAGAGCACAGAGGAGGAGCTGAGCCCAGACAGAGGGAACACCCATTTGATTGGCAGAGAAGCAAGTGGCTGTCAATAATCTATCTCTTCTATGTTCTGAGCTCTTAAACCTTACACAAGCTCCTGGATTTCATTATTTGTTCACCTTGCTAGTTAAAATAATTAAATTAATAATTTATATGTGCATGAACTCGTAATTTAGACAACTGCTCTTTGGCAATTTCATTTAACCTACAAAACAACAATGTTCCAAAGCTCAGGGACCGAGGCTGATAGAGACTTATCCATGATGTCAGAGCTGGTACTAAGATCCATGCCAGTCCCTCAGTCACTCCAAGGTCTAAATCATAGTCACTGCTGCTCTGCCAGTGGGGTAGTGCTCCCCTTGTCTGGGCCCAGCTCCTACCTCTGTCCACTATGAACGTGGTTGACGAAGCCATTCTCCCACAGAAGGAGGCCCTTCTATGGTAAATGGTATAAGAGTTGTGTGGCAAGGCCAGCATTTCCCCCAAGACCTCTCATGGTTCATTCAGAGACCAATACAGCATCTCAATAGCCTACATATCTCTCTCCACTTTTATTTTTGCATTCATTTTCTGGGCTTAGAATGAGTTCAGACAACATTGATTGTTTATGGTTCCCAAATAACAAATGAGCCATGCCTGCTTCATCCAGTCATGTCTAAGATGCAAGCTCCACCGGGCATGTGTCCAGTGCTTACATTGCCATCCCTCTATGAATGGATGTCCTGTATGGTTCTTAGGTAGAGTCAGGGACGGGATCAGAGCTGGCATCTCACGCTGTTTCAGAGATGCCATCAATCTATGAGCATGGCCTATGATGTCACATGATTGGAGAAGGGAGGAGCTGAAGACAGGAAGAGGAAAAGAAAGAGGAGAAGGGAGAGGTAGAAGAGGAGAAGCAGGAGGGGGTGCAGAAGGAAGAAGAGCAGGAGGAGGGGAAGAGCGAGAGATAGAGGAGGAGGAGCAGGAAAGCAGGAGCAGGACAAGGAAGGAGGTTAAGAAAAAACACCCACAGGAGGCAAAGGAAGAGAGGAGAGGAGGTGTGGGACGAGCAGAAGGAGGAGGGGCCAGAGGAGGTAGAGGATGAGGAAGGAGCTATTGGCAGAATTCCAGGTTCTGGGGCTCTACCTCCATGGAACTTGGGGGAATAAAATTCAGGCTTTGGGCTGTGCAGGTTCCAAGTCACAGGGCCTTCGTGGCTGGCAGACATCAAGCCGGAAACTCTGCTGAATAGAGCCCTAAATGTTTTTTTGTTTGACATTCATGCTTAACAGAAAATGATGAATCCATTAGCAACCCCTTCCGTTGCCAAAAGAAACAGACTCACACTCTGCGATTGCTTTCACTGCGCTATCAAGCCACCACATGCTCGGCTCACAAAGCTGACAGTCATCCATCACTTTCAAATGGGTTTAGAGGTACAGTTGTCTTTGTCTCAAGTGTGTGGAAGAGTCAGCATGAATGAAGCTCATTAAAACAGACTGACCCAAACAGTTTAAATGGGATTCACAGTAGGGGGAGAACGTTTTATTTGAGGCTTGTTTGGAATTATTTTGAAGTTTGTCACTAATTTTAAAAAACAATGGGCTCACTTTCCTAACTCCTTTTCATCCCTAAGATGTGTTCAAGAGAACAAATAGCTATATTATACACTGACTCAAAAACATGCTCTTTGGGAAATGAATAAAAAGATCCTATGATTATGAAATTTCAAGAGTTCCCTTGTGCTCTAGAACAGGGCACATTGAAATGACTCCACAAAGCACCGCCAAGTTTCTCTCTCTCTCTTCAGCCCCTTTCTGCCAATCCATAAATGGCATCTTTGAATATCATTTTTGGACCTGTTTTTTTATCATCTCAGATGGCCTCTCAAGGAATGCATTCCAAAGTCAGTGATTCCAAAGACGGATTAAATCCTCTATAAAATGGGATTAAATATTGCAAGGAAGGCACCTGGCTGTACACATCTGGGCCTTACAGAACACCACTGGATTCTGAACACTTCAAGATGTTCAATAAGGTGGAATGCGTTGAATCTAACCAAATGTGTCTTTAATGTAAGCCTGTGGGATCTTCTCTCTCTCTTTCTCTCTCTCTCTCTCTCTCTCTCTCTCTCTCTCTCTGTGTGTGTGTGTGTGTGTGTGTGTCTGTCTCTCTCTCCCTACCCCCTCTCTCCCTCTCTCTCCATCCCTCCTTTTCCATCTCCCACCTCCCTCCCTCCCTTCCTCACTCCTCCTTTCCATTCTAAATTTCTATTAAATTTATATAGAAATGTAAATAGGAGAAACTCTGACCCAAGAAGATTATGCGTTTCAAGAAAAGACAAAAGTAATGTCTTCAATGTGGCAAATGTGGCCACTTTTCCAAGGACCATGACCTCTTTGCTACATCAATTATAACCTTAGTTTACTAAGTAGATTGAAGGAGCCTAGTTGAGCTTTAAGGAGGACCAGGTGTGTGCACAGGAGTTTAGTAAGACCTAAGAGAACTCACTGCTTTTCAACCATCAGAAAAATGTTTCAATATTTGAATGTAAAGTTGTGCTGGTATATACTGGCTGGATCCTAGCATTATTTCCGAAATCTTATTCACTGTAAATGTCAAGGACTCAGGAAACCACCTGGGCTTCAGGCTGGCTCTCCGGGGATCCCCCTATTCCCATGTATTCCCAAAGCACCCCAGCTGAGTTCCGCCAAAGCCTTTGGCACAACAATGGATAGTTGTTAAAAGTGAGAAGTAAATTAAGCCATGAAGATGAAATCTCATTAATTAAGGTATTATAAATGTTCCATAATAAGGATAATTTCTTAGTCTTAACACCTAATACTTCCCAAGACTTTGAACATTCTAAACCCTGTCAGCACATTTACTGCATAAAATGTGTATGTAGTATGTACACTTGCTAGTATCACATCTCTACGGTAAGAAGCTAAAGTGAGTTCTCACAATGGTTTGACTAAATTAACCAGTGTAGTCATTGCTTGCCACCAGGAGTCCCCCCCTCAAGAATGTTCAAGGCAGATATTAAAATGCACATTTGTATTTGAGATGTAAAGTAAAATGAAGGAAATTCTTATGACCCTGTGGCTCTAAACCACTGACTGTCCATTCAAATCAAGACTCTTGTCTCCAAGACTCTCTTTTCTTTTCTCATTTTTATTGGATATTTTATTTATTTACATTTCAAATGTTATCCCCTTTCCCAGTCCCCCAACCCCCATCCCATCCTGCTCCCCTGCTTCTATGAGGTTACTCCCATCTCCCTGCTCTTGAATTTTCCTACACTGGAACATTAAGCCTTCACAGGACCAAGGGCCTCTCCTCCCATTGGTGCTCGACAAGGCCATCTTCTTCTACATATGCAGCTGGAGCCTCGGGTTTCTCCATGTGTACTCCTTCATTGGTGGTTTAGTTACTGGGAGCTCTGGGGGTGTCTGGTTGGTTGATTTTGTTGTTCTTCCCATGGGGTTGCAAACCCCTTCAGCTCCTTTAGTCCTTTCTTTAACTCCTCCATTGGGGACCCCATTGTGGACTCTGTGCTCAGTTCAATGGTTGGCTGTGAGCATCTGCCTCTGTATTTGTCAGGCTCTGGTAGAACCTCTCAGGTATATCAGGATCTACCAGTATATCAGTATATCAGGATCCTGTCAGCATGCACTTCTTGGCATCAACAATAGTGTCTGGGTTTGGTGAGTATATATGGGATGGATCCCCAGGTGGGGTAGTCTTTGAATAGCCTTTCCTTCAGTCTCTGCTCCACACTTTGTCTCCATATTTGTTCCCATGAGTATTTTGCTCCCCTTTCTTAGAAGGACCGAAGCATCCACACTTTGGTCTTCCTTCTTGCGCTTCGTGTGGTCTGTGAATTGTATCTTCGGTATTCTGAGCATGTGGGCTAATATCCACTTATCTGTGAGTGCATACCATGTGTGTTCTTTTGTGATTGGGTTACTTCACTGAGGATGATATTTTCTAATTCCATCTATTTGCCTAAGGATTTCATGAATTCATTGTTTTTAATAGCTGAGTAATAGTCCATTGTGTAAATGTACCACATTTTCTGTATCCATTTCTCTGTTGAAGGACATCTGGGTTCTTTCTAGCTTCTGGCTATTAAAAATAAGGCTGCAATGAACATGGTGGAGCACATGTCCTTGTTATATGTTGGAACATCTTTTGGATATATGCCCAGGAGTTGGTATGGCTAGGTCCTCAGGGAATGCTATGTCCAATTTTCTGAGGAACTGTCAGACTGATTTCCAGAATGGTTGTATCAGCTTGCAATCCCACCAACAATGAAGGAGTGGTCTTCTTTCTCTACATCCTCTCCAGCATCTGCTATCACCTGAGTTTTTGATCTTAGCCATTGTGACCGGTGTGAGGTAGAATCTCAGGATTGTTTTGATTTGCATTTCCTTGGTGACTAAGAATGTTGAACATTTCTTTAGGTGCTTCTTGGCCATTCAGTATTCCTCAGTTGAGAATTCTTTGTTTAACTCTGTGCCCCAGTTTTAATAGGGTTATTTGATTCTCTGGAGTCTAACTTCTTGAGTTCTTTGTATATATTGGATATTAGCCCTCTATCTATGTAGGCTTGGTAAAGATCTTTTCCCAATCTATTGGTTGCTGTTTTGTCCTAGGTTTAGTGCAGAATTCTATCAGACCTTCAAAGAAGACCTAATACCAATTCTCTTCAAACTGTTCTACAAGATAGAAACAGAAGGAACACTACCCAATTTGTTTTATAAAGCCACAATTACGCTTATACCTAACCACACAAAGACCCAACAAAGAAAGAAAACTTCAGACCAATTTCCCTGATGAACATCGATGCAAAAAAACACTCAATAAAATTCTCGCAAACCGAATCCAAGAACACATCAAAATGATCATCCACCATGATCAAGTAGGCTTCATCCCAGAAATGCAGGGTTGGTTCAATATTCAGAAATCCATCAATGTAATCCACTATATAAACAAACTCAAAAGAAAAAAACACATAATCATCTCATTAGATGCTGAGAAAGCATTTGACAAAATTCAACATCCCTTCATGCCAAAAGTCTTGGAAAGATCATGAATGTAAGGCCCATACCTAAACATAGTAAAAGCAATACACAGCAAACCAGTAGCCAACATCAAACTAGATGGAGAGAAACATGAAGCAATCCCATTAAAATCAGTGTCTCCAAGACTCTTGATCAGGTTGCTAAGTGGCCTGACGAGCAACAATCCCACAGGAGGAAGGAAGAGGAACAGGAAGAGTCCAGAGCCTCATTCTCTCTAGAAACAAGTGGACATCTCATGTCTCAGGACACATCCAGGGTCAGAGTCAATAACTATAAAATGGAAAGGACTGCAGAATAAATGGCTTTTATAGGGGGCGAGGCCAAATGCAGTTTCCACTGGAAACATTTTAGAAGAGTTGGAAAAGTACCTGGGAAATGGTTAATCTCTGGGAACCATGTTAAACAAAGCTCCATGTGGTGGCATGTGCTTTGTATTCCAGTGTTGGAGAGGCCAAGACAATCCTTTGGGCTCACTGGCCAACCAGGTAAGCCTACTTCCCAAATTCCAGGACACTGAGAAGCAATGTCTTAACAAAACAAAACAACAACAACCCAAAAATCAAAGCCAAACAAACAAACAAACAAGGTGGTCAGAATCTGCATGGAGCCCCAAGAGGGATGGTACTTGAGATTTTCCTAAGCTTCTGTGACCAGCAACAAGCACACACACACACACACACACACACACACACACACACACACACACACACAGACACACACAGACACACCTCACCACATACACATGGAAACACAAACATGCATTATACACATACACAGACACACACAAATATGCACACACACTTAAGATACACTCTCTGGAGAATGAATGAGTAGGTAGACAGGAAGGAACAGAAAGTTTCTAAAGGTGCCGTGAACTGAAATGCAGCCACCCACTGGTACAGAGGCCTACATTTCCCATCAAAACTTCCACACCAAGTAAAACTTTTGCATGTAAGCAATTCAGTTTTGTCTTACTTACAATTACTTGCTCAGTGCTCAGGTGAACAGATAATGTCATGGGTGTTTAGTGACTGACACCATAGCCTTCTGCCCTCACAAAGAAGGGAAAATTCAGGCTTCAGAATCTGACTGTGGATTGGTATCTTGGCACTATTGCTGAGATCTCAGACAAATTAGCATCCTGACCAACTTACAAAATGACATCCAGTAAGATGGTGGAGAATAAATGAGATGTATTTACAATAAATGTTCAAGAGTAGAAACTTATACAAAAGTGACCTCTTGTTGCCTGGACCCCTTTCTCAGGGGTCCCATTCCGTTGTCAACTAAAGATACTAATGGCTGGATTTCTGGGCTGTGTGTTGCCACAAGACTGGACTTAAGTCAGAATGGTGGCCTGGCAACTTCAGGCTTGCTGGTGCCCTCTGTTCTTAACTGCATAGGGTCTGTGACATCTTGCACGTGCCTGCTTCCTCCCATGGTATCTTCTGAGGTTCCTAGAATGTAAGCAGCCAATCCCCAGCCTACTGCTGCCACCTGCTATCATTTGAGTTCTCTTTCAGGTAGGAGAGAGGGCCAATAATAGAGCAAGCTACCAAATCTCCTTGACTCGTAGCTTGCAATGAAAATAAATAAATAACAAAAACAAGCAAACAAATGAACAAACAAACAACAACAAAAAACACCTTTAGTGTTTGCAGTGAATAACTACAAAGAAAGACAGGAGAAAAAATATAATCCAATAAGAGAAAATTTCATAAATCATTTATAAAATTGGACTCACTAAGAGCCCATTGTAACTCCAATGTGGTGACACACAGCTATGATCCCAATCCTGGGGAAGCTGAGGCAGGCAGATCACTAGTTCCAGGAGCCAGCCTGCATTACATAGCTAGACACTAGTTAAAAATTAATAAAATGAGTGTCAGTTCTGCTATGAAGTAGTTACAGGTGAGATTAAGGCTTTGTTGGCTTCTTACACCTTTTCTTTGCAATTTTCTTTACTGGGCCCTCAGCTCCGCCTCAGCAATGCCTTGGACAACAGTAAAGCTGTTTTTGTGGATTGTGAGTATGTTACACCAAGCAGCGGCTGGTGTTCAAATGTGATGGGGGGGGAGTGTGCAGAGGGGAGATGCCTCAAAGAGATTGCACTGACACAAGTACAGAGAAGTAAGCGTTGGTTCTATGGTACATCGACGCCAACACACGGAGGGCAAACCTGGGAGGTTTAAGAAACAGTTTGTGTCCCTACAGAATAATGAACTGTCTTTGCATCCATTCTGATCCCCCAGACTTTGGTTTCACAGCTCTCTGTACAATCAAAACAGCCCACCTTTCTAGATTTTTCTTTAAATCTCAAGTTTGAAGCACATAATAAGTTACCTCAATGGCACTTAACAAATTTTCACCTTATTTTTTTTCATGAAGCATTTGAGGACTTACAATTTTACAGAATTTTAAGGTACTAACTATTGAATCAAAAATTAGGGGGACGCATTATTGTGCAAGGAAGCTACAGAGACATTGTTTCTGATATTGAACACTAAGATTTCCAGGAGGCTCCCAGAAGTCAATGCAACAAGAAACATGTGAGTTTGCTCTGTCTGGTAAAGGCAAGCCTGTATTTTATGGCAGTTGCTACATTACTACTAGGGCCCGCATGTCCCACAAAGCACAGACTGTACCTGGAGTCTGCTTGCCCATCCACAGCTCTTGCCTGATGACTTGGCAAATGGCTTTTTGACTTACTCTGAGAACAGTCTTTCTACTTTTTATTTTTTTAAAAAAGCTTACTTTTGTTTGCTAAAATTAACAGAACACAGTGATGCACCCATTCACTCTGATTGCTTGACCCAGGAGAACACCAACTCGGCGCTTCCTGTTGGCTCACTTTGTTGCTATATTAGTCTGTACAATCTGTAAGCCTTGTATTTTAATTCCCCCTTGGTGTCAAGCACAAGGCTGGAAGAATCACTTGCCCACCTATATTGTTCAGACTGCATCACAGCCTGAAAAGAAAACAAGACTGGTAAAACCCTCTTGAAATTGAAAGCATTTCAGGGTGTTATATTCTTAAGGCTTAAGACGCTATACTAAGATATATAAGCAAACTCTAATAAGCTTACACACAACCCATCTGGCAAGGGAAGAGGAGCATGAATAGCCCTTTGTTTTCACTCCCAAAATGTGTGCAGGTTTATGCAGAACTCAGATTGATTCTAACAACTATTTAACATTCCTCAGAAATACCTTAAGTCTTACATCTTCATGTCTGAGAGGGGGCAATGCCAAACTGCCAACAGCTGAGCAATTTGAATTAAAGGCAGCATCTTCTCTTGTCAGAGACGAGGCACAGACACAGGCAAAAGCAGTTCAAATAACTTAGGCACAGCTTGGGCCTCATCACGAGCCCCAGCAACGATCCTACCGTTGGTCAGCAGAAGATACTAGTCGGGGCCTAAGTCTCTGATCTAAAGCCAGTTCTCTGAACCATGGCATTCTTGGTGGGCTTCTATTATCAGTGGGGCAAGGCCAGATATCAATTCTGCCATATCTTTTAGTTATAACTATAGCAACAGACTGTCTTGTACAAACCTAAGTGTCTATGTTTTAAAGGACACTGCTCACATGTACAGAGTCAACTTCTACAATTGCGGCTGGTGATGAGCTGTGGTCTGAATATTTCACATCTCTTCACAGTTAGTCATGAACTGGGTGGGTCCAGGGATATGAAAATAGCCCCATAGTTTGAGTCAACTTTTATACTTGAAAGTGCAGAAGCTGCAACTAGCTGCAGGTGCTAGCACTCCTCTACAGAAAACTGGATATGTTCATAATTTATTGATCATAGGTATTTCTCTCAAAAGCATGGTTAAGCTTGGATGGTACTTGTATCATCATGTGTCATCTTTTATGGTTTGGGTGTGAAAGGCCCAATCCTACCCCCAACAAGTTTCTATGTTTGCTTGGTGCCCAGATAATGGTGATGTGCTAGCAGGCTGTGGAGTTGTATGTTCATGGGGCCCAAGTGGCAGAATCAAGATGACAAGAGGTTGAGGGTCACAAGTTGGCTCTGCACGCCCTGCTCAGTGGTGGCCTGCATTCCTGATATGACACACAATACTTCCACCATGGTGGACTGTATAAACATCTTCTTTCTTAACTTGCTTCCGTCAGGTACCTGTCCCAGTGACAAGAAACATCATTAGTACACCTTCCTCCCCTAGATCCTCCTAGTGGTGTGGGTTTAATCCTATAGGGGATTTAACACAATCTATGATGTGGATCCTACAGGAAATGTAACACGATCCAGTGTCATAACTATCTAACCCAGAGATGCTTAGCCTCCTGTCCCCAGCTCTGGCCAGTGCCCATTCAGCTTCCTCTCAAGAGCACTCAGCAATAGAGCAAGGAAACCGTGCTTTTAAAAAAGGGCACGTGGGCATGTACAGGAACAATGATTAACTGGCTGTTTAGTGGGGAAGCTGTGGCAGCTTGTCTCCTGGGTGGTATTTTATTGCACAAGTTACTACTCAAGTTTATTGCAGCCCATCAAAAAATGTGACAGTGTGTGTGTGTGTCGGGGGGGTGGGGGGGGGGACGATTGCTACTGTGCTTTATCCAGGAACATTTCGTGCCTAGAAGTGAACTCTCAACTCACTGGCATACATGCATGCTAAGACTCCTCAAAGAGTGGGTAAGGCTGAAGAACTTCATAAGAGAGGGACGAGCAGGGAAGGAGTCTGGAGAAGAGGCACACAGCTGATCCTGTGCCACACCTTGTGGTATTGTTCCTGCCCACTCAGTGTTTTCTCTCATCTCCATGGTGCCAAGACCTCCCTCCTCACTCAAACTACTCAGAATAAATATATATTGAGCTATAACGAACTTTTTCAAGAAAACATTGACGAACAATAGCAACAACCATCGCTGCAAAGGGCTGTCTCATTTTTAAAGCTAATTGCAGTATATCTTATCTCTCTCCCTTTACTCAATTAGTATCCAGGAAATAACATTCATATTATTAATTAGGGTTTTTATAAATGACAGAAAAAAAAGTGCGGAACTTTTCTCAAAATTAAAAGTTAATGTGCCTTCCAAAGGTTCAGTGCCCCTGAACACATGTAGGATTCCAAAATGCTTGAATTAAAACTCTTCCATTCAGAAATGACGAGTTATAATGTACATTAGTACTGGAAGAAATATGCTACATGGCCTGTGTGACACTCTAACTCACTGGGACCGAACCAAGCATCATTTTGTAACTGGAACACAGACATGTTCAAAAGCAAACACATAACAGAAAAGGCAGCAATGCTCCCGTTTTCAAGGTCTAAATGAGTCGTGGGGCCGCACATGTGGCTCCACTGTGGATGTCACGTCCTGTGTGGATTTCATAGACCCTGAATATGTCTAAAGCTAGAGAATATTTGTAAGCTGTATCTGTGAAGGTGTCCTGGTGGCTTTTATAAGAACAGTATGGGTGCACGCTCATCTGGTTGCCGTCCTAGATTTTATAGGCAACCCTTTCTTGAAACAACTTGAAGACACTCTTTCTGACGTGCTTTAAGGTCAATCAATACAAAGCAGGCAAAATGGGAAAAGAACCAGGTCATATGCCCACCGTTAAGTCTGGAGTTGATCTGTTTTATACTCTGCCTGTCATTCAGCTCTGGAGATGGATAATAACAATTTAATAACAACTAATAACACGGCTCAAAAGAGAGAGAAGAACCAGCCAACAGCACTGCAGAGATGCTGAATCCTACAGAATCCCAGAACACAAGCAGGTACGCTTGGTCATGAAAATTATCCGATTCCCCTTCTCCCCCCCCCAAACGTAAAATTACCATATCTCGTGTAGAGTTGATTAGAACCCAGTGGTCCCCGATCAGCCAGTATCCTAAGAATAGATTCTGGAGGACTTGAGAACTCAACAAGTTCACATGTATGATGTAATTTATAACTTCATTTCCCCCCTGAGCCCTGGAGCAAAATGTCACCTTCTGCCAGCGTGGTAATTTAAAATAAGAGGGGGGTCATTGTCCCTATAGTAACAGAGTCTCGTTTTACACATCGGCCATTCCCAACCTGCTACTAAATTACTAAGCGTTTGAGGACACATGGCAGAGCACCGGCCAGATGCTGCTCAAGAGGGAACCAAACACCAGCCACTTAAAATACGCTGCGTCAGCTTGAAAATAAGACTGAAATAAGCCCCTTACTTGCCCGCCCCCACCCCTTTAAGTCACTATCTAGCAACTGTTAAGGTCTCTAGGACCAAACACCACATCCTCAGTTTACACAGCAAAAATTACTTCTGCGAAGCACAGTGGACTTTCTAGCATGATTATGGTCTGGTCTCAGGAGTATTCTTCATTATGCTAAAAATTACATGACTTTTTCACATCTTCTTCGTTCTCTGTATTACGCACCCAGACAGATTCTCTAAGCAGCAATTGTCTGTTAGCTACACGCAACATTTCTTCAGACCATCAAAGAGTCCAGGAGGCTGGGAACGATTTTTTTTTCTCTCCATCAACATTTTCAAAGGGGCGTCTGAGAGAATTGGGACAGACTGTATTCCCAACTAGCAGGGAATCGCTTTTCAGTGTCCTGCCAGGAGGAATCGAGTCCTTAGAAATTTAAAGTTTCACCTGACAGAACCCAGGCCTGCAGGAGCCTCAATTTATCTGCTGTAGAGGAAGAGCGTGGAAACACAATCTGAAGGCTCCAGTCCTTTGTTTCCATGGTGAGGTTTCCAAAGAGCTACAGAACATTCAATTCTGCCACCGCAGCTATGGGGTGTGGGTATATTTAAGGACCTTCCTTACGTTATCACAAAGGCACACGAAGCACTGGTTGTTCCTGTAACTAGGAACAAGGTCATCCTGGGATGACATTGTAGACACTTACCTTAAAAGGTATTGGGTTGTAGGTATGATAAGCTCACTAATGTGAAAAGTGAAGGGGTTGAGCCAGACAATTTTGGGGGGGGGTCTGTCTTAGGGTAGCTAAGTCTGTGACCCTGATTAACCCACTTGGTTTCATTAACGGGTGGGCTTCTTTCCAATTCTCAAACCAATCTCTGCATCACTATGCAATTTCAAGGAGTACTTCTTTCCTTAAAATTAATATTCCTTTAATGATTTGTTGATTTTTACATTTTATGTGTGAATGTTTGCCTAAAGGTACTGATGTACGCAAAGTGCATACCTGCTGCTCTCAGAAGGCAGAAGAAAAAGTCAGATTCTCCAGAGCAGGCATTACAGACAATTGTGGGTTACCATATGCGTTCAGGGAACCAAATTCTGATCCACTGAAAGCAGCAGGTGCTCTTAATCTGTGAGCTGCTTTATCAGACCCCTAGTATAGTTCTAGAAATAAGATAAAATTAGGCATTTTTGTTCTGTACTTGGTCTGGGATGGGGTTTTGGAGGAAGTAAATCATTGTATGAGTTCTCAGTTTTATGGGGCAGTCAGACACACCAATAACTAACTGAAGTTTCAAGTGGGCAAAGGTGCTTACAAATGCAGAATTCTGACAATGAAATTAAAAACATAGATTACAGAGAACATTGCTTTTGAACCTGGTAGGTTTTCACCTGCTTACCTATTGAATGTCAAGAGTCTTTCCCAGCACTTGTAAATTCTTCAGTGAGTATACACAAGGGGTTTCAAGAGTCATTCCTGGAATGTCTCCTACACAGTGCAAATAGACTTAGGTGCAGTATAATTTTTCTCTACAGTCTTACAGACACATAAGTAGATTGGCAGTCCACACAGTAAAACCAAAGCAAGGCAGGGTGAGGTCATGGAAGACGGAGGGATTTGTTCCAGATATACAGCTGCAACCTTTTCCACATGCATTTCTTCTTATACAAGCCCAGGTTAAAAACATGTACCACAGGAATGCAAGTCAAACACGTTTAGATAAAACACCCTAAACAATCATATTTTAAAGTTCCTTGATATATATGGAATTTTACCATTTATCAAAAAATGAAAATCTAATTTTAATACGGATGAGATGGGTCTATTTGTTTATTTTCCCACAAAGAACTAAATCTCAGCTGAGTATTTGATGCTGTAGACAGCAGAACACCTTCAATACTTTTCTGAATCAACCAGCATTTTAATTTGATAATCATCAATGCTAAGAATGCCACTTTGCATTAATATTTAGTAAAAGACAGCAGGAGTACATTTAGGGCCACTTCAGAAATTATTGGAAATTATGTCCCAATTCTCAAATTAATCTAAAGACTTTTGAATACATCTCAAAGCAGCAATGTTAAGAACCAAACAGTCTAATGTAATATAATACAAAGATGTACTAATTTAATACTCATATGCTGAAGAATGCCAGGAAAATATTAAAAACCTTTATTTTATATAAATCAGCCATTATGTTTCTATAAGAGCAGAGGACTTTGTATGTAAAAAGCCCCACAGTTTATAACAGGCAGTCATCTTAAATCCGGTGTTTCAGGCAGTGTTCATTGGTGTGCTGTATCGTGATGGTGTATGCCATAGGTACAGAGCAAGTTCTGAAGAGAATGGAGAAATAGGAAAGGCTGCTGACTCCTGTCTCAAGGTGTAGCCTCTGAGGGAGGAAGGAACTTCAGAACCATGAACTCCTCACGGGAAACAGCAGTGCCTCAGTGGATCAGCTGAGAGTCACAGGCAGGTTTTCTACTCTATGTGGAAGAGCTGTGGCCTACCAGCCTCAGGACTCTGTAAGAAGGTGAAGCGTGTAACTTCTAAGAAGATACATCAATGACTCTGAGAGCAAACAGTCAACATCTCCTTCAGGGCTTCCCCCTAGTAATTAATGATTAGTGATCTAAACCTCCCACCAGACTGCCTACAGAGTCCCCACCACCTCCCGGTAGCACTAAGCTGTATAATCCATGCGGGCTGGAGAGATGGCTCAGTGGTTAGGAGCCTAAGCACTAACTGCTCTTTCAGGGGACTTGGGGTCACTTCCCAGCACCCACATAGAAGCTCACAACTATCTATAATGCCAGTTCTGACTTCATCGCACAGACCAGTGCACATAAAATAAAAATAAATAAGTTATTAAAAATAATGTTATTTGGGTGGGGGGGGAAACTTACTTTGAATTGCAGATATATGCACAGATACGTTGACCACTTATTGTACCAAATGGGGCTTAAAGTTTCACCAAAGTGGTGGCCAAGGCCCAAGTGTCTTCTAGCCTCTTTACCTCAGCAATCTAGATGTGTAAGAGATACAAAACCACAGAGCCCTTGGGAAAAAGGAATATTGGCTGGCGGTAACCGCTCTTTCCTTTCACTTTTAGGGTCTAATTTAAGAGTGTTAATTTATTTAAAGATGTCATTAAAACATTGTGATTTGAACTTACTTTAACTTAACAATATGTCTTGTATCCTTGAGCTGAGGTGATTTATATGAAGGGAGGCTTTGAGTTTCTCTGTAGCATGAAAACATTTTGTTTTAAATAGAAAATTTTTTGATGGCTTTTTTTTTTTTTTTTTTAAAGAACCCAGCTGCCGGGCAGTGGTGGTGCACGCCTTTAATCCCAGCACTTGGGAGGCAGAGGCAGGTGGATTTCTGAGTTCAAGGCCAGCCTGGTCTACAGAGTGAGTTCCAGGACAGCCAGGGCTAGACAGAGAAACCCTGTCTCGAAAAACCAAAAAAAAAAAGAACCCAGCTACCTAAAAGTATCAGGAGATGAGACCAAAGAGGAAATCCTGTTGATTTATTAACATATTTATATCAAGGTCCTTCCTATAATGAGACAGAAACTTAGGTTTTTAAATGAAAAATACTTCCCCACCATCCCTGCCCTCTAACTTGCTTTGTTATTTTTTCAAGCAAACTTTCAGCTCATCCTTATTTTAAAGTTAACCTACAAACCCTTATTCTATAATTCCAATTCATTTGTGATTTTTTTTTCAAAACAAATGGGATTGAGTAGATAGCTCGGTTAGTAAAATGCTTGCTACCCAGTGTAAGGACTTACATTCTATTCCCCAAATCCATGCAGAAATCAGAGCATGTGCTTATAAACGCAGTGCTGGGGGGATGAAGACACACGTGGCTGCCTGGAGCTCATTCCCTGTCTGCCTAGCACAAGCATCAAATTCCAGTCCAAGTGAGAGATCCCGTCTCCAAAATGTGGGAGGCCTGAGGATGACATTGGAGGTTGACACATGTCTGTCAACCAAGTTTCACATGCAGGCACATACTCAGTGGCAAGCTTTACCTTTGCTTCTGTAAAAGACCAGGACAGAGAGAAGACAAGCATAAGCTCTGTGTTTCAAAGACAGAATGTGTCACACATAACTTCCAGGTGGCACTGCTGGATCAGATGCATGTGCCCCAGATGCAGGCTGTAGAATGCCGAGCCACATGGCAGAGCTAGGCTTACTTAAAGGCTTAAAAATGTCACCGCTGAAATTCACAATTGCAGAGCACATCTTTTAGATTAAAAAGTCCTGCTATGTCGGTAATAACTATGTCTGTTGAAGGTCTGTTTCCGTTCAACTCAGAATTCCAGTCTTTGATACATGGCTATAGGAGCTTCCATAGTTATCCAGAAAAAGATACATAAAAGACTCAAAAATAATGCTGTGGTTGAAAATCACAAACTGTATATATATCCATCATTCAAAAATGGGATGGCTGTGTCAGTTTGCATTCATTTGAGTAATCCAGTTGATGAACCAGAGCTGTGCAACTCAACATACAGACCATATAGACAGTATACGTTATAGTGAAAGAAGTAATACCTGTTCAAGCTAAGCTTTCTTTTTCAGTTCTTTTCTTTGTGGTTTGGGTATTAACCCCCAGAGATTTACATATGCCAAGTAAGTGTTCAGCTGCTGAGCTACACTCCCATCTTTCTTTGCACATTTTGAGGCAAGACCCAGGCTGTTCTTGGATTCCCAAGGTAGTCCAAGCAGGCCTTGAACTTTTGTCAACACAGGAGTAGCTGGGATGACAGGCCTGCATCCTCGACCCAGCTAAAGCTGTATTTCTTCAAAATGCCACCATGTAGCAGTTGCAGTCTACATGTCTGTCTTGGCAGCACCAGGAGGCTGAGGCAGGAGGATCCTGAGTTTGAAGCTAGTCTTGGTCACAGGATAATTTCCTGTCTCAAAACGACAGCAGAGAAGCATACAAGGGAAGCAAAAAGGTAAGCCACAGAGAAGGCTTGTCTGCAGAGCTTGTACTTCCCTGTAAGATTATAGGGCATCACGTAAGAATGAGACATGGTAATAAAAGCCCGTGAGCGGCAATGGAGTTTTTTTTTGTAAGCTTAGAAACTTTATGATCTATATTTCTTTCCATCTTTCTTTTTCTTTGACTTTTGACTTTTCTACGAGACAGTCCATGGCCCGAAGAAAAAGATTCAATAACAATTCTTCAAAGAAATTGTCAAGTTGTAAGGCACAAACAGGAGACTTTTTACAGTATCAGCCAATTATTTTTCTCTGGGCCAAAGTTTTTACCTGAGAGGTGACTTGTCACAGACAGTGACACTGGGGCATTTGTAACCTCTCCAAAAGATTCAAGGTCAGGATCTTCTGAGACAGGTCTAAGCACCCGAAGGTGGGTGTCTGTTCTCTCCCCAGCCCTCCCTACGGCTTTACCTTCTTTGTGAGTGTGTTGGGGGTGGGGAGTGCATTCACACATTCCTGTGCACTCTGCTGCCACACGCATGCTCATGGTAGTGGTCAGACCTCAGCTTCAGGTTTCAATTTTTTAGGCATCATTCACGTTGTTTTTTTGACATGCTATCTTTTACTGGGACCTGGGATTTATTGATCGAGCTAGGCTGTTCAGCCAAGTGAATCCCAGGGACCTACTAATCTCTGCCTGTCCAACTGCTAAGATTATAAATACTTACCACTGCACACAGCCTTTTCCATGTGTTCTAGGGAATGGAACTCAGGTCCTTGTGCCTGGGTCGCAAACATGTTTTCCTCAGCCTGTTTTCTCTACTTAAGAATGACTAAACTCAAGCCAGAGTCACATCCCTATTGGCACCACCTGAGAATAACACACTGTTCTCTTTGGGGACATGCATACTGGGCTTGTTTTGTTTCTATTATTATTATTACACTTGCTCTTAAGAGGTTTCAACAGTCACCCTTGAGGCTCTATGGTCGTTTGTCATTTTCTGTGGCAGTATGACCTATAGAAAATACTGAGTCCAAACGAAATAACCAATGACTTCTCTAGCGCCATAAAGTTTCCATTGGCAAGTGAAGGTCTCATATGTAATCACCATAAACATAGTGACAATCACCAAAAGGTGCCAGCAATCTAGAGATTTGTCTTATTAAACATGTTTTTCCATGGTTACCTCCTTCTGTTATCTTAGTTGCATTTCTGAGGCACTCAGGGTCATGCAATCTTGACTAGAAAACTTTTTCAGTTCTTTTCTTTGTGGTTTGGGTATTGGGAAACCAATATTTGGTTTTTGGTATTTGGGAAAACTCTCCAACCAGCAATAATCCAGGAAGACATCAAAAACACTCAGGCAGAATCAGGCTAATATTTCCTCACCAGGTGTCTAGCTTCTTAATCTAGTGCTAATATCGCATTCCAAAGAAAGGCACGGAGACCCTCCCTACCAGAGCTCTAAGCTCTTGCCTCTCCACCTGGGATTACCAGCTTGCCTCAGCAAACATTCTCACCTGCATGGAGCAGGGGCTGGTCTCCAATTGCTAAGAACTGTCGCTGCTGGGGAGAGTGGGTAACAGCCCAGAGAAAACTTTTCTTTAGGAGACTAGACCCAGAGGATGCATGTGCATATGTGCATATATGTGGAGCTGCCTGGGATTTCATTTACATTTCCTGAGCTAGGCTCATCTTTAGAATCAAGAAATGAAAAGGCAGGCTTCCCAGAAAGGCATCTTTTAAAGGCTGCCTCTTAGTAGGTGTCTGTTTGAAAGATAATAGAGACACATGTAAAGGGTGAAGCTGGAAAAACTTGTGTGGGATTTGGCTGCGTGGAATCAAGGTCTTATTTGATAGAAGGCAGAGAAGTGAGACAGACACATCACAGACTTTTGGCTCTGAGGTGCCATCCTGGTGACATGAATTTACCTTAGTCACATCCCTTTTCTTTCTGGGATTTGACCAAAGGCATGCTGGGGAGTCACTGGAGATTGTTGCATGGGGAGGGTTGGGGGGCTGGAGACAGCTGGACACAGTGTAGGCACTCAACTGCTACTGATAACACTTAGTGTAGCCAGCACTGAGAATAGGGCCTGTGCCTGTGTCAGGGATGTCTTTCTCCAGTTTCTCCACTAGGAATGGTTTAGGAGGTAAATAACAATAAGAACAATGCCCTGCCGGGTCCCTCCCCAACCAAAAGCAGTAAAATCACAGTCCTGGGAAGTGGACCTTGCATTCATTAATATGTGAATAATTAAAATTCTAAAGATGGCGGAGCCAGAAGATAGTTCAAATGGTAAACTGCTTACTGGGCAAACACCAGGTACTGAGTTTGGTCCTGAGTACCCATCTGAACAAGAAAATGGTAGTATATGTTTGTCATCCCAGTTTAGACAACACCAACCAGGCAGAGAAGAACATCCTGGAGTTCACAGTCCAGCCAACCTAGTCTCATTGATAATTTCTAGGTTCCCAAATGAGACCCTACTACAAAGAACAAGGTAGTTAGAGTCTCAGGAACAACTCCTGAGATTGGCTTCTGACCTCTCTCTATATGCATGTGAACACATGACTGTGGACATGCATGCGCACGCACCCACACAAACCTATGTTATGATCCTGAAGTAGAGTTGGGTTGAAAATTACCTTAGTGCTGCTTACCCTTTCACACACAAGTGTGTTTCCTGGGGGGTTTCAGGGGGGGTAATGGGATACATGTGTCAGTTACACGTGTCAGAGAGGAAGTGCTAGTGAGCCCTCTGCAATGAGATGTCTCTGGTCCACAGAGTCACACTCGAAGGAGCAGAAGTTTTCCCTACAATGACTCTGAGTGCACACAGGACACTGAGGTCATATAGATAATGAATCTCTTATATACAAACAAAGCCCTGGTATCATCCTTTCATGCTGCCTTGTGGAAACGCCCTTCTACTTTGTAGAAAATACATAATACATACACATACATACATACATACATACATACATACAAGGGTGAGCTGTAGGCAAACGACCCTTCACGGATCACATTAAAGAGTAGGAGAAAGCTTCTCAAGTGCTTTGCCCAGGAACATGGAGTTTCACAGAGAACTTCCCATGTCTTCTTGAGTAATGGACCCTGGACCCCAGCACATTTATTAGGGAATGTTGCAGAATGCCGCTATTTGGTGCGAGTGAATGAGAGCAGTTATTCCAATTCTTTTTTGTTTGTTTGTTTTGTTTGTTTTTTTTTGTTTTTTGGGGGTTTTTTGGGGTTTTTTTGTTTGTTTGTTTTGTTTTTTTTCAAGACAGGGTTTCTCTGTGTAGTTCTGGCTGTCCTGGAACTCACTCTGAAGACCAGGCTGGCCTCGAACTCAGAAATCCGCCTGCCTCTGCCTCCCAAGTGCTGGGATTAAAGCGTGCCACCACTGACCCGCCCATTTATTCCAATTCTAAGAAACTCTCCTGCAGATACCCAGAGGCCAGTCACTGTCACTTTTTTTTTTAAAAAAAACAAAACAAAACAAAACAAAAAAACAAGCAGAAAATGTCAACCAACTGGGTACTTCCTGGTACATCCATATTATGGAACAATGTGTGCTATTAGACACGACCTCAACGATCTGCATGTATTCATGTGGAGAAGTCCTCAGACACCCATAAAATGAAAGTGTAGCTTATACAATATGGGATCCATTATGGAAAAATAACATAATCTGTGTTTGTATTATACACATGTATTTAGCGTAATAGAAAAAAAGGTCGTGTGGCTCAGTTGGTGGTGCTTATCTGGCATGGATGAGGCTCTGGTGTGCTCAGGCAGAAGTATTTGAAGTTCAAAGGGGTCCTTCGATACATAGAGAGTTCAAGGCTAACCTGAACTACATGAGACACTATCTGAAAGAATAAAGAATAAATTGTTGTTTAAAGGTGTCATGTCTCACTTCCTTTAAGAAAAGGAATGGAAGACCCCAGGAAACTCTCACTCCATAAGCTTTTTGTTTAGAATGTTTACAAAGGGAGAGAATTGTGGCTTGGTTTTTGTTGTTGTTGTTTTGTTTTTGTTTTTTCTTTTTCTTTTTTTTTTTTTGTGAAACAGAAAAAAAAATGAATTGCAACCTTGCAATTAAGTTTCTCCACTAGTAGCATGAGTTTTTGCTTTGTCTCTAGGTCATTATTTTCAGTTTTAATTTCTAAGTTTCTAAGAATCATCTCCTGGGACTCTAAAATGGGAAGTTTCTTCTCCCTTCAGAGCCGTGTTCTTGTCCCTCACTTCATTTTCCTGTGTCCCTCACTAACCTGTTCCCCAGCCCCGGATAACTCAGTGTAGCATCTGAGCAGTGGGAAATAATTGACAAGATTAAGTAGCAAACGGAAATCAGCCGGGATTGAAAAGGAAAGTTTTCCTCTGTGCTGTTCTAAGCTCTGAGAATTTTTGTGCTGCCTCCCTTTCTAGAAAGATCCTGTGAAAACAATCCAGGCCCCCCACAGCTGCTCTTGGATCCAGTATAACCAATTCACTGGGCACCGAAGAGAAAGTTATAAATTGCTTCTAGGCAGAGGTAACAAAAGCGAGCAGCCAGCCTGGCTTTTGTTGGGGTAAATCTCGGCCCCCCATCCTGTGAAAATGCTTTGAAAGCAGCGACAAAATGATCTGTAAGGGGGAAACAGTGGGTGTCATTTCTTTAAATAATCAAAACCTTTTGATTGGGGGGAAATACACAAAAGGCTGAGGAAGGTTAGAATCCTCAGGATGAAAGGGAACTTTCCTTTATCAATTAAAAAACAGTTATGGAAAAAATGGGGACCAGCAGCTTAATTTTCTCAATGAGGATAGATTTAAATGATGACATCTTCCACGATTTATTATAATCGTCTGTATGCCTTAAGGGGACTCACCTGCTTAAAGAAATCAACTGTTTAAAATATGTCTTTACAAATAAAATATAAAAACAATAAAAGCAACAATGGGAACTTTAATTTCTATTGTGACACACATTCTTTGACCCAGGGTCTAAGGAGCATTCACCAGCACAGACAGTATTTCCAGTTAACCCTGGGCATCTTTTCATCAGAATCCTCGATTTTTCTTGTAAGTCATCTTTGAAATGCTCTGGGAACTGTGTGATATTTAACCTGTATCGCTCTTGCTGTTTAACTGAGTTCAAAGTCAATAGGTGCAGATCTAAATTCAGTACAAAAACAACAGTAGTACTAAGCTGGATGATAACATTTGTAATTTTTTTTTCAGGAGGAAAAAAAAAAAAAAACCTCTTTAAAGACCCTTGTCATTTAATGGTCATGAAACAGGAGTGGCATGTGGTACAGCACATGTCTGGCAGAGTGTGTGCCAACCTGAGTTAATCTTGCTCTGTCTAGTAAACCCTTCAATCCACCAAGCACTCATCATCCATCTGCGAGACTGCATTTGCGGAAAAAAAAACAAAAAAAAAAAACGTAACATTATTTGCCTGATGGAGAAGACCAGAGAAAGAAGATGCCAACCTTACACATACCATGCATGTGGTCTTCATTCACAATGATGGTCACAGCAACATGCCTCACCTATCAGCTTGCTCCAGCATGTGAAGGGAGCTCATTACAGCCAGCTCACTGGAGGCCAAGGACCCCCAGATGATGAATAAGCACAACACTGCTTTACATTCCAGGTCCAGCAATAAAGCTAGGAGTAAGGCAGCACAAACATACAGAGGGATGAGCGCCTTGTCATGGGGGATGTCGCACTGTGCAGGGAAAAGATGGCACAGGCGGCTCATGTTTGTTCGTTGTTTGTTTATAGTGCAGTGAGCACCTCTAAAGGAATCCAGAAACCCAAGCCTGGTCAGAACTGGGCTACTGACTTGGCACTTACTGGTTTCCTTTTGCAGCCACACCCACACAGATTCCTAACACCAGGCCCAGCCCAGTGCCCTTCTCAGTCCCAGCTTTCATACCTGCCTGGTAAAAGTTGAAGAACACAGGCCGTGAAGGGAGGATTTCTTTAAAATAAGCTACATTTATTCAAAGTGTTGACATTTTCAAATTCTCTTATTTTGATAACCATGGCTATAGGAGGGTGGTACAAGTAGTTGTATTCAGTGCATTATTGATAAAACAAACAAACAGACAAACATGAGTGAGCCTATGTTTTAGCCATTAAGAAATGTATCAGTATGCTAAATCCAAACATCTAGTCATACTGGAGGCTTAGCTCGGTGGCACAGTACATGCTTAGCACACATGGCATCCTGTATTCAATCCCCAACAAACAAATTAAATATGCATGGATATGTGAGGAGCTTCTGGAACAGTAATTAACAGGTGGCTGAAGTCAGTTAGGACAGCATGTGTCTGTAGTCCCCATTCCCCAAGTCTGAGACTGGAAGAGTTCTTTTTTTTTTTTTTTTTTTTTTTTTTTTCGAGACAGGGTTTCTCTGTGTAGCCCTGGCTGTCCTGGAACTCTGTAGACCAGGCTGGCCTCGAACTCAGAAATCCGCCTGCCTCTGCCTCCCAAGTGCTGGGATTAAAGGCGTGTGCCATCACCGCCCGGCTGGAAGAGTTCTTAAACCTAAAATTTTGAAACCAGGCTGACAACCAAGCACAATCCATCTCAAAGAAAAGAAAACCCTGACCCGTCTGAAAGCATGGAGACTCTTTTAAATCCTAATTCCATCATGGCTGGTAGTGTGAGTCCTGCACTCTGTTTTGTAGCTTATTCAGAGGTGATGGCGGTACCATGGAAAAATGGCCATGAGTGTGTGTCATGAATAATGCCGAGAAATGACAGATGTCCTTGCTGTGTGTGATCATGCATAAGTGCTAAATTCGGGGGGGGGGGGGGGTGTGGCAGCGGGGAGAGAGAAACAAGAAAGAGAACCGTGGCACCTTATTCCACTCTGTGGCTTGACATGATGGCTGTTTCTCCAACATGTGGCCACCACAGTGACGTTGTGGGAGATGGGATGTCTAAGAGGTGTCAAAGTCAGGGCTCCACACAGGAGTGTTAAGAACAGCTCTGTGGTAGAAACCACACTCCCTGTGTCTGCATGATTCTCTCCAGCACAGGTGAACACAGAGAGTCTTTGCCATCCCATCACTCACCTATGCTCCCAACCTGCAGAACCAAAAGAAATGTTTGCATACAGGTGGCACACCTGGTCTTGTCTCACAGTGTCAGAAAGTGACCAAGGCTTGGTCCTGTCACCACCTAGGTCTTCAATCTACGCCGGCCATAGGTTCCAGTTAAGTAATAAGCCACTGGCTAGCTTCTGTATTACTGAGTGGAGAACACGAGGTTACAACCCAGTTATTAGCAATATGATTCAATTTGTGTAAAAAGAAATCCATACAAGCAGTGACTTTTACCCATCCTCCTAAACAGGAGAGATGCCGCAGTGTCAACCATATGTGGCGTCACATTCAGAGAAATGGGTGAAATTCATTTTATTGGTATATTTCATTTAATATAAACAAAATATTCATGTTTCTCTATGCAGCCATGAAAGGATTAATAGCGTGAAGCATGCCATACTGTCTCTACATATCAAGTCTTGACAATCTAGTGTACAACTTACATTTCAGTGCATTCTCATACAGACCTCCCAAGAACTCAGGACTCATATGATTGATAACTGCTGTCTCAGAGTCTGCAGTGGAACATCAGATGGAAGGGAGATTTTTTTTTCTCCTATTTACTTTATATTCCTATTGCCTAAAGAAACTCCCAACCCCCATTCTGGGTATTTTCAGAAGATTTTGAATGAATATGAATGATCAGTGTGTAGGGAAGCCTTGCATGTCTAAGCAGCCCATTGATTAAGTATGGGTGGGTCTTGGCTTAAGAAAGAGCAGGAGAATGGGGGTGGGGTGGGAGGCAGGCGAGTCTTCCCATAGTTACACCTCACAAGCTGCCTCACCCTTAGTCTAGGAGTAGAACCATCCATCCGGGAATAAAAGACACTCGTGTGCATCAACCACAGAGCATGCGACAGATGTATGGTGACAGATGCATGATGTGGGAAAGCCAGGCTGAGGGAAAAAAAAAAAGTGAAACTGTAGCAAATGTCCTGAGTAACTTACATCTGTAGTCTGGAATTCTCACTAAAATCTACAAGATGCAAGGATAACGGGGCAGAGGTCAAAAAAGGGTTGGCTGTAAAGTTATTAGAAACAAATGCCCTCTGGATTTGAATCTTGTCTCTGTCCATTTCCAGATTGGTGATCTAAGTTAATGTTAATCTCTCTGAGCCTCGGTTTTCTTATTTGAGAAAAATCAGGCATTAAGATGTCCACCTTTGACTATTTTGAGGATTCTATTGTCTGACAGATTACAAACTCCTGATAAGTGGCAGCTAATAGAATCATGGCGTCTCAATTAAAATGGAAGTACTTGGTATTTTCCTTCATGGGTCTACAGGGTTTGAAGGAACTTAAGACCCTCGTGTCATGCAGCTAATACACAGAGGAGCCACTCGGTCCACGGTGCAAGCTTTTCACCACGCCATGCCTGGGAAGGGCTCACAGCAGGGTTTCGGTGCAGGAAACATGTGACAAGGGCTCCCACACAGCAGAGGACATAGGGAGACAGACAGCTCATGACTGAACCAGGAGGAGCTGAACTAGTATCAGCACTGGGCTTTACTGTCAGGGAGGCCTTGGGCCTGTTTTAAGAGTGGAATCTTGATCACCCCTAAGTCCTGACATAAATCTGGGCGACAGTTAACCAACCTCTGGGCGATGATGAAGCCGTTTATTTTTTAAAACCTAATTCTTTAGACTGATAGGAGCATTGCTTCACTCAGGCAAAGACTCCATTCTTCACATCCTTGCCCCAATCCATCTTAATCCATTGAGTCTGCGTGAGGAGAGCTGTTCACATGCCCATATATTACCTGAGTTGTGAAAGAAAAACCAAGCCGCGTCTTATCTGTTGTCGGAACCTTGCTCCAGCCTTACTCAAGTCCGACCGCTGCACAGGCCACTAAACCAACACAGCTGTTCTCCATCCGCTCGCCTTCCTCAGTTGGCTTCGTGCCCGAGTCACTCATCAACAAAGTATGAGCCACCACACCTGGCCTCCAGTGTTTGAGCCCAGTCATGTCAAGGACTTTATCAAATATTCTTTTCAAGAAAACTGAACAAAGTACTTGTGCACATGGTAGAGAATGTGTGTTCGCGTGCGTTACCTACTTGCATATGGTAAAAAATATTGGTATTTAAGAGACATATGGAAGTAGGAATAGAAATGGAAAATATTATTTACGAAAAAGGCATTCCTTCAATTCTATTTTTTTTAATGAACTCTTTTTTAAAGTGTATTTTTTTCCTTCAAATTATTTATTTCGGAAAATATTATTTATCAAATGAATAATGAAGCAGGAAATCTGTTATTAGAAAGGAAAGAGGGTGAAATTTCAGTGGATTGTGTGTAACATAAATAAGTAGATAGCCATTGATAAACACATAGGCTATTATTCTCCACACATTCCTAAAACTCTGTGTGTGTGTGTGTACATGTGTGTGTACTACGTGTGTGTGTGTGTGTGTGTGTGTGTGTGTATGAAAGACATCGTACAGAAGATTAAAAACTGCCACCATGGAAATCTTTGGAAACTTTGCAGGCTTCTCAACCAGAGAACAAACGAGGCATCATTGGTAAAGTGAGCCATCAACTGAAACCTGCCAAGTGTTGTAATCACTCAGGGCCTTCCCTCTTTCCCCAGCCTGCCAGGGTCCTGGTGGCTTCATTATGACTCTCTCCAGCACTTTCAGCTGGCTTGTGGCACCCCCCCCCCCACCCAAAGAAATCGGAACAGTAATTTTCAAAAGGAACTTTTATTTTTAATATGGATTGATTTTTTTTTAAAAGGCAGCTCTAAGCAGCTCAGTATATCAAACAGGGCCCGTCACACCAATCCCAACACATCAAGGGGCAGTTTTAACACGTGACGCTTGTTGTTTCTAGCAGGTATCCGTGTGGCGAGAGGTCACCACTCAGCGAGGTGCTTTCTTTCTGGTGTATAAGAAAAGAAATCACCAGGAATACAGGGGGAAATGGGCTTGGGAAACAGGAGGGGACCTTGTCAATCTCCAAGATGCTAGAAAATGATCGTGGAAGTCTTTTGTTAGTGAATCCTATAATGGTGTTGCCGCTCATCTCTTGTGGACACGGACAGCAACTAGCCTGCAATCGTAAGGGCGACAGAGGATTAGACAAACTGTGAAAAGGCCTGGGGAAGGGACATCTCTGCTGTTCGGCATCACAAAGGCCAAAATCGTATCATTATGGACAGGATTTCTGGGGGGAGGGGTGAAAAAAAAACCAAAGGCACAGGTGAAATGTTTGGCAGGAATGTGTATGTATAAATGACCTCACGGATAGGCAGAGGTTCTTAGAGCTCTTCCTGGTCCTTCCTTAGGTCCACACAATTCTTATGCTAAGAATGTATTCTACTCTCAAGAGAACGATGTATAGCTTGCTGCTCAGGACTGGGAATGTAAGCATCATGCTGGAAAATAGTTTTGATTCCTATAATAAAATCATAAACCACAACAACAGGGGGACTGTAGTCAGACAGCAAGGTCCTTGGCTTTATCCATGTGGAGCTCCAGAATATGCTTCCATCTGGAATTTCAAAGACATGCCTGGTAAAGACCTTATGCTTACAGACTGACTTAAGTTGGCCCCTGCATACGTCTTCGCCAGTGTTCCTGCAGCCCCCAGATACTGCATTAGAAAGAAGAATCTGTTGCTGATATTTTCACAGGAGTCAGAAGACAAGAGTCCTGTTTAGTAAAAGTAAGTTTGTGCTTAGTAAGACTAAATAACATTATGATATATTTTTTTGCATGGTTATTTGGAAGTCATTTAAAATTCCCGACTTGCCAATGAATTGGATATTTTCTTTCCTACAGATGGTAAGCACAGAGTCATGGTTTGTGTTACTATACAGTAATAACCCTGAGTGATGATCCAGGCAGTCGCCTGGCCTCTGCTTGGCCAGGGGAAGAGCGTGAGGAGAGCAGAAAGCAGTCAGTTGGTGGAGGAAAGGAAGCTCAGAATATAAATAACCCTGAAACAGTCGTGGAGGTGGACATTGGGTCTCTTTTGACCAGGAATATAAATGTGTGGAAAATAAGAGTTTATTGAAGGAGCAGACCACCATTCTTTATCTGGCCAGCACACAGGATCGTGCCTTCCATTTCTTGATTGAACTTCATTTATACTTATCTGACCTGGTTCTGGCCAGATCTGGGACCAGTTCCCCAGATTTATCTAATCCTGGCTACTAATGCCCACCATGTCGAAGTACCCAGGATCTCTTTGCCAGAACAGGTCCAGAAGAAAGCTGTGCCTAGCAACAAGTAAACAGTTTTTTAAAAACATGGGAACTATTTCGCTGGCCTCATGGAAGAGAACAAGGATGTGGGATGGTGAGCTGGATCAGCGGGCCAGCACATGATGAGTCCAGGCTAGCTTAGCAACCTCTGCTTCCAACTTACACCATAGTTCTACCCAGCTGCGCTAGAACCTTTTTGTTTTATGTGTATGGTAAGAAGTTACCAGGTGGACTCCTGAGCCTTTGTTATGGCGGTGGCCTCAACAGCTAGATTTCCCAGAGGTATAACTCACAAAGAATTATGGGACCTTCTTCCCCAACACAAGCAGAACTGCATTTTAAAGTTAATCACAAACATTAAATGTATAGGGATTACCAGAAAGGACACACAACATACAGCAAGGGTTTGAGGGATAAAATATGAGTTTTGAGGGGTTGTGAAGTTTCTTTTTTTCTAACTGAGCTCCAATGTTGTGGTTCAAAGTGGCTAAAGGGCTGCTCTGTGGGGGCAGAGAGGGGCCGCAAGTGGGCTCCCTATTCACAGACATTAGTGTCTGCTTACTAGAAGCCTCTCACAACTCCGGTTACTGACTACAGTCCACTTATCAGGGCCTTGTATGTCAAGTAAGATAATCAAGTGCTTCCTGCCATCCACTTTGAAAGTCTTCACTCCGTGTGAACACATTCTGTGAACACGTGAGATTGTTCAACATCCGTGTGACTCGGCCCTAGATGTTAACTAAGATCCAGGTCTAGCACGCTATGTGTCTCCATGAAACACCACTGATGCCCACAGAGCCCCGTGCTCTTATTCTGTGTTTTATTATAGTGCTGCAGGAAAAAAAAAACATATTAAATAAAGATAGGTCTAGGAGGATGACTTGTCAGTAAAGAATACATGGTGCTCTTACAGAGGTTTTATGCAGTTTCCTAGCACCTGCCAGGAGGCTCATAACCTTCTGAAACTCCAGACCCAGGGTATCTGATGCCCTCACTTGGACTCTATAGGTAACTGCACTCAGGTGCACACTCCCCAACATAGACACACAGACACACATAATACACATAATTAAAAGTAAAATAAAATATTTTTTAAAATATGTAAGTAAAGAGATACGTTTCATGATACTTATTCACACAATTATAATTGTCAAGTGAAAAGGAAGGTTTTCTATTTTTTCATCTAGATTAGTATTCACCAATAAAAACTTCATATTCCTTTTACTCCCTGGGGAAGAGCTTGAATGCAGTCCTCCTCAGTACTGCATAGTATACTGTCAAGTTTCCAGAGCCGGGGTAAACGTCTTGGCTAGGCATGTCCCTATAGCACTGCATGGGCTTTTCCCTGAGAAAGCTGTCTTCTGGATCCTGTAACATCCCTGCAATGTAAGACTGACCTTGTTGTTGTCTGTCTGAGAGCGAGTCTCACTATGTTTGGTAGAGGCAGGGTCATACTATATAACATCTGTGCTACATAGTAGCTGGGTTGGCTCTGGGCTGGCTGCAGAACCACAGTCTGCTTACATCAGCCTCCTGCGTATTGGGGTTATCAACAGGCAACTCTGAGCCCAGCTCAAAATTTTTATCTGGTTGTTTTCTTACTGTTTTAAAATATAAATATATTGCTTATGTTTTTTTTCTTCTAGCCTGGAAGAGAATCAACTATATCAAGAAGTCACCTATGCTAGGCAGGGGTTGGGGCTCCTGGATATGTGGATACCATACCACACCTACCTCATGGATTCCAGGACTCCACAAATAAACGATCAAACATGTACTTACTTCTGTGTGGTTCTAAGTAGGAAAAGGAAAATAGCCAGGGCCTGCAAGGAGGGGGTGTTCTGATTCAGACTGAAATAGGAGAGCACTGTCATTTCTTTCCTGTGATTTCTTGACAAAACCCATTCCTAATGAACCAGTATGCATTTTCCCAGAATAAAGTTTTTGGCAAAACAAACATAAACTCATTTCTTCATCCTGCTTCGCCTTTCTCTTCTGTATCCATGATGCCTTACACAATGTAGGTACTTAGTGCGTGAAATAAGTCCCAGGGGAAAGCATTTCCTACAATCTACATATTACTTAAATCAACTCGAATAGAATTGCCATTTAAGTGCAGTTTTCCTTAAAGGTAACGAGAATAGCTCTCCTCCATGCAGAAACATCCTGACGACAGCCAGGAACTTAAAATTCACTTCTCCTTACAAGTTTTGACTGCACCACAAGTTGCCCACTTTCTCAAGATATAACAAGACCTGGGATTTTCACATGAGCCAACAAATATGCCCCTGTTGGTTCCTGTACCAGCATTACAGAAGCTGCCTTTAAATTAGCCCCACAGTAATCAAGGCCTCTCAGGCAGTCAAATCCCTCCAGCGATGTGCTCAGAGGTGCTGCGTGTGGAAGCCTGCTGCTTTTTTACATCCTGTTAAACACCTGTTCTGGGCTTGGGCCATGCCTCTGGTTTCTCCTCAGGTGGGAGAGTCTTGCTTAAGGGGACAGGCAGGTATTTTTGCTGTCACCAAAGACAGCTAATTTGGGAAGCCTAATCTCGTAAAGGGGCCAAATTTCAGTTCTCAGAGTGTTGGGTTTAGGGTAAAAAGACTCTGCCCAGAACTGCAACCTGAACACTTCCCCCTCTGCCCTCCTCTTGTCTTTGCCGAGGATCTCCAGAAGAACTGATACGTGTTTTTTTTTTTTTTCTTTTTTTCTTTTTCAGATTTCAGGCCACTGGGTATGCGGTGCATGGCTCCCGTTCTTGCCTGTCACCTGACTAATTTAATACTTTCCCCTGCAGATGGATATAGTGCTTATGACCAGTGGATGCCTCTCAGTTGACTTCAGTTAACTCAAACACAATAAGAAGTTGAGAAATTAGTTATGGGGATTGAGGGGAGGGGGAATTTTACAGGTGCACATTCTTAGTCATTTGTGGTTCAAATTAAAAAGAGATCACATGCCCTGTAAGTCCTATTTCCCACCTCTCCAGGTCCCTGCGTCTTATCATGAAAAAAAAAAAAGAGGTAATTCTACAACCCATCTTTTTGCAGTGACTTTATTGGTAGTTTCGGTATGGGTACTCTGTACGATGTATGTGCCCTCTGTGAGCCTCTCCCACTCCCCTTTGCTGTCATTTCCCCTCCTCATTTGTCCTCTTTGTTCTTCAAGACAATTGGTCTTCATTTTATGCCTGCACACATGATTTTATGTGATTATAAAAATCCTGGAACCACAAAACCAAAAAAAAAAAAAAAAAGAAAGAAAGAAAGAAAAAAAAAGAACAACAACAACAAACCCACCACATATTTGTTTTTATAGGACTGGCTTAATTCACTCAATATGATTACCTATTTTTCTACCAAAAACCCCCTACAACTTCATTTTTTCTTTATTGCTGAAAAAAATTACACATGAACAAGGCTCACATTATCTTTTGTTGTTGGAGACTAGGTTGTTTCCACAGCGCAACACTGTGGACAGAACTCTCCAAACTCCTCCCTTCAACAGCACCTTAGAATAGAAGTCAAGTACTCTCTGCAGTTTTCCAGCCAACAAGAGCTGGTGATGACCATGACTTCATTTGACACCCCTTAGACTGGTCAGAAACAAGAGAAGCTGCGGTCTCCTAGCTTTGCAACATTGTAGCGTTCTGCACACAACACATGAGTTGGGAGGATTTTTATCATTAAGATTTTTAACAAAGAGGAGGTCATTTCTCCAGCACTTTCTCACCTGATCACAAAACCTGCTTCGCAAAATTAACAGGGAAGCTAAGGGTCAAAAGGTCACACATGGGTTTTTTACAATCTCAAAGAAGTTGGCCTGGAGGATTAGGCTTGAGAATAATCAACAGTTGAGAGCATCTCTAGACTCCAGGAGTTGGATTACCTAGGCAACGTTTACTGCACAACCTATTGTGTTCAGGAATACTGCATCATCTATGAGAGGGCTGCATTTTGTGTTTTTCAGGAAAAAAAAAAATGTCTGTGCATTTGGCTCGCTGTCTCTAGTACGTGTTCTGATCTGGTTAGTTTCAGTTTTCCTAAAGAGAAAACCAACTCACCTGCAATGGAAAGAAAGCATTCACATCGCACAGATGGAGGCCTGAGCCTGTTCACAGGAACGGAAATAAAACTACAATTAGCAAGGTCCCCCATCCCCCACCCCCAGAGCTTCAGGAAAAGCCACTTACCTGGGCAGCCTTCTGCCTTCACTTTAAGAAAGAGATGCCAGGCAAGATGGGAAGGAAAGAAAAGCCTGTCTCCAGTCAGGAATGGAAGAGGAAACACACAGAGATTGGACATAGAATTCATCTCAGAGGTGAATGTTGTGTGTGAGTGAGGCCAGCATGTAAAAACAATAGTGTCTGTATCGACACAAACTTTACAGGAGGAGCAGAACCTGGAATAGAGTACTGATACACTATTGGATGGCAGATACAGGATGACTTTTATATGAAGACATTTCAGGGTGTTGTGTCCAAACAAACAACAACAGTGTAGTTTCTAAAAGAATAGCCTCAAGTAAAGCCATGGAATAAGTAAGACCTATGACAATTTAAAGAGACAGAGACAGGGTGGTTTGAAGCCAGCCTGGACAATATCTTTTTTAAAAAATCAAAACAAACATATGAATAATCGTCTCAAAAAGGGTTAACACAGCTCTGCCATCTCCTCCTGCCTCTTCTCTGGCAGCAAGAATCCGTCCTTGATCACTTCTCTCCACTGGTTAAGTTAAAAAGTTTTAATGTGCAATTCAATTATTTAAGAATACAATAAATGAGTTATAAGATCACTTTAAAAGATGCTTTTATAACATGATACAATTTATTTGGGGCAATGTCACCAGCCAGCTCACTGGGGTTCATGGGGTTCACTTTATAAGTGGTATTTTGTGGAGTGCACCCAAGAGCCTGAAACTAATCCTATGATAGCAAGAAGGTAACTGAGAAAGTAGAAGAAGAAAGGACTAAGAGGGAAACCTGTTCAAATAAGAACAACCCCTCCCTAACAAGTATCCATTTCTTCTCCCAGGCCCTATGCAGACCATCCTTGGAGCCTCTCTGTATCCCAGAAGCCCTAGATTCTGAGGCAGAGATGTGGAAGGCCAGCTCTATGATGGAGCTTCCCACACCAGAGCTTCCCACCACAAAAAGGATGGAAAGATCAACTTGTGTAGAGTCTTCTGTCAGCAAGCAGGACTGGAGGATTCAAAGCCAAGAGTCAGTTGCCTGTTACACTGGCTTTCTTCACCTCCGATTATATTAATATCTGTGGAACAAAACACAAGGTGGGGCATTCCTGGTGTAGATTTCATTTATAACAACAGTGTTAAACCAGAACCTGGCGTGGAGGAATATTTATTCTAAAAATACATGCAATGTCCTTCTTCCCTCCTGACAGTCTACTAAGTGTTACAAGGGTGTTCTCTGAGTTGTAGAAATACTCAAATCTATACAGAATATTCAGAAAGGCTTCAGCTCCACAGACCTGGACTGTCAACTGGAATTCTAGATTATTTTCTAAGACAAGTGAGCTATGGAGTGTTTATGAAGGAAGAACTTTTGTAACTACTCCCCCCACGGACTCCCTGCCATTCCAACCTCTCAAAAAGCTGGACAGTGTGCCAAGTGAAATATAGCTATATTTTTTACACAGATTCACTCCCTGGGTGAGTTTTCAAGAGAAAGGATAGTGTTAACACAATACCTATCCACGTGTGAAACTCAATTCTGGACACTTAAAAATAATATTGTTTGGCCCAAACCCTCTAATATTTGTGATGAAAACAACTTGCTGTTACCAAGTGAGAGCCTGGAGTCTTGTTCAGATATTTGTATAGAAAGATCTGGAAAGCATATTAATTATGCCCCCCTTCTTGCCCAAATATTTAACTAAGTCCTAATTTATAGTGAGGTAGCCCTGTCTCAGGAGCAGGCTCCTTGTTGAAGCATCCTCAGGAGCACGGCTCTCCTCAAGGTGCAGAAGGGACTTCATGTTTACAAAGGAGTCTTCTCTCACAATCAGCAGAAAGCAAGGCCACAATGAGTAGCTATTGTCATAGCTACTGGGTCAAACCCTTCAAGAAACTGAGGGAAAAACTGATCCTGTAGGCTCACAAGGAGTTTTCATACCACCTAATGGAGACCCACTTTCCTGGTGGCAGGGAGAGGAGGTCAGAGAAAGGGTCCCTCATGGGAATCCAGCCAGGACACCACGAGTTGTTAGCTCCTTCTCAGGCTACATGTTCCCACCAATGAGTTTCTTTACTGAGTTTGTTTTAAGCAGGGCTTCCTACTTCTTAAGGCAAAACTGAAGAAACATAACCAAAGACCTACTAAATACTTCAGACTTTTAGAAAACAACTATTATATGGTTACATGTAAATTAAATAATGAAACATATGGGTTGAATTTTCCTTAAAACACACAGGGATTTTTACAATTAAGTGGAAAATTCTCCTATAAAATGCATTTTGAATTTGAGCTTTTGCCATGATCCCAATACTTGAAACACAGCAAAGATCTTGAAAATGTAGCTTAGAATTTTCAAGAAACTCAAAATGGCACTTGAGTCTGGCCTTCTACTAGACTTTTGACCCATAGAATGGAAGCCACATCCAGAAGAGCCTTGCAGTAATTTGACATGGAATTTAACTCTTTTGTGTATTCATTTCACAAGCTTTTTTCATCACTACCGTGAGCAGGTGCTGTTCTAGACTTTTTTTCTATCGGGATCAGTAAGGTAACATTACCTTCTAACAATATTTTGATATTGGAATGAGTCAATCAATAGAAGTGTAGCAGTGTGTGTTCCCGTGCTAATTATGTTACCCAAAAACTTGTTCTCAGTGTCCCATAGTAGGACTAAAGGAAGCCTGTCCCCAGTTGGTTTTTGACTCATCAATAAAGTTATTGGCAGCCAATGGCTTGGTAGGGAGACAGAGGTGGAACTTTTATGATTCCTGGGAAGGAACCAAGGAAGGAGGAAGAGGGGATTCTGCCATAATGAGGGCATAGGAGATGGATCACGTTGGAAAGGTGCAGGAGGGAGAGACAGCTGACATGTAGGTACAGGAGAAAGCAGCCCCAGCTGCTCAACAAGGTCCAGGGCAGCAAAAAAAAAAAATGAAATATAGAGTTAGTAAGTATTAACTCAGGAATATCAGAGGGAACTGTGTGTAAGCCCACGTGGAGTTAGGAAGTGGACCAACCATTGAGCTGCTTGGGGCATATTAAAAATAAAGCTCTCTCTCTCTCTCTCTCTCTCTCTCTCTCTGTGTGTGTGTGTGTGTGTGTGTGTGTGTGTGTGTGTGTATGTGTGTGTGTGATGCATTTACAGGCATTTGTAGATATGTATGCATGAATATACAGGCAGGTATATATGCATACATGTGCATATGGAAGCCAAAGGACAATGTTGCACGTGTTCCTTAGGATCCATCCACATTGGTTTTTGAAACAGGGTCTTTCACTGGCTCGAAACTCACCAAGTAGGCTAAGCTGCCTGGCCAGTGATCTGCTTGTTCCTGCCTCTGTGCATTTTACATTACAAACACAACCCCTTGACTAGGTTTTTTAAAATTATATTATTATAGACTGCAATTGCCCATGTGAGTTCTACATGCTAATACCATGAAAGTGTACCTCTCAGAACCCCATTTCAGAAATGCTCAGTACTCAGCTGCAAGGACTGTGGTGAGCTACAGGTTTCTTCAAGAACACCCTCAGAGTTGGGTCAAAGTAACTCCTCATGCTGGGCTCTGCTGACCATTGGCCAACCGAGGCTGTGACACAGGATTGAGCCAGGGATAACGTGTGGCTCTCTTTCTCTTCTCCAGAGTGCCTGAGAGGTTGGGTGCTACGCTGTCAGTCCTGCATCACAAGCTGTCGGCTCCCAGCCACATACACTTCTCACTGTCCCTGCTGAGATCCAGGTGCCTATAGAACCCAATCGAAAGCCCTGCTGGTAGCCAGGGTACTGACACATCCAGCTAAACCGGCAATAAAACTCCATTGATGTCACCTTGCAAAGTGTGAGTACTACTTTTTGTGTTGGAAGCTAGTAATAAGAATTGCAGACATTGGGGCTGGAGATATGGCTCAGTGGTTAAGAGCACTGATTGCTCTTCCAAAGGTCCTGAGTTCAATTCTCAGCAACCACATGGTGGCTCACAACCATCTGTAATGGGATCTGATGCCCTCTCCTGGTGTGTCTGAAGACAGCGACAGTGTACTCACATACATGAAAATAAATAAATAAATCTTAAAAAAATATTGCAGACATCTTTCAGGTTTCTTTGGCATAGTCATTTCAGGACAGGCATTCCAAAAAATTCAACACTACAGGAAACTGACCATGATCACAGGATCTTTGTAATAGAAGAGGAGAACCCCTCCCCTCCCCCCGCCACAGTCTACCTGTAAAGCAATGTAACAGAGAGGGAATAGGGGAGGTAAGGGGAAGAATGAGAAGGAAGGAGGGAAGAAGGAAGGAAGAGAAATGGGGAAGGGAAAGGAGGAAGAAGGGAGAGAAAAGGGAGAGAGGGAGGGAGTTCACAGATGGCAGGGGACACTAGTAGCTTGCATTTTCTTCAGAATTCAACAGCACTTCAATTCCATTACCATCTTTTGATGATTATAGTATCTAAAAAAAAATTGTACTCTAATTTTAAAAAATTATCAAAAGCTAACCTTTTAGGCTAGCTTCCCTGGGCCAGGTGTTTCACGCATAAGGACACTGTATTTTAATACTAATTACAAATTCAGTCTTTCAAGTTACCTCTTAACCCCTCCTTGAGTTTCTGACACATAACTGGATCACAGTCTCTTGTCTGTGAAAAGATCTTTTGGCAATACTGAACGCAACGCTCACTCGCAAATGCGCAAACAGCAGAGGCCATCAGCACCATGTGTGCGGTTCTGGATGCTCTGCACCTTCCCTGCCACCACTGACTCCTCTCCAAACAAAACACATAAACTACAGGTGCTGAGAAGGGTCTTGATTAAACATTCTGCAGCACAGATGGTAATACACAGCCGAGAAGCAGAAGAGACAGCTAGCACTAACAATGTCGCTTACCGTGATCCAGGCCACAGACAACCTCCATGGCACACCCAACAGAATGCCAATGATTTCAAAAAGAACAGCTCCTACAGAACACAGATGACTCTCTGGCCTGGCACTGATGGGGAATGACCTGGATCTGTGTTGCGGAAGAACATCTGGCAGTGGCTTAAAAAGTTAAACACAGAGCTACCACCTGATCTTAATTGCACTGCTAGGTATATAATCAAAGGAGTTAAAAAGATTTAAGGGGCGGGCAGTGGTGGCACACGCCTTTAATCCCAGCACTTGGGAGGCAGAGGCAGGCAGATTTCTGAGTTCGAGGCCAGCCTGGTCTACAGAGTGAGTTCCAGGACAGCCAGGGCTACACAGAGAAACCCTGTCTCAAAAACCAAAAAAAAAAAAAAAAAAAAAAAAAAAAAAAAAAAGATTTAAAGAACAGATACAAGTATGAGTGTGTGCACGCAGCGTTATCAGTGATGGTCAAGAGATGGAAGAGCCAAATGCCCGATCAACAGATGTGTGGATTAGCAAATTAGTATGATCTGTAGACTGTGTGTTATCCGACAGGAAAAAGGAATAACGTAACAAGCTACGATGAATTGCAACGAATCTCAAGAATACTGTAAAGCAATCACCTCAGCCTTCCTAATGCTGCATGGTGTGGCGAACCGTAACACAAGACTATTTGCATTGCTACCTCATGACTGTAATGTTGCTACTGTTACGAATTGTAATGTAAAGATATGATATGCAGGATATCTGATGTGTCTCCTGTGAAAGGGTCATGTGACGCCCCCACCCAAAGAAAGGGATCATGACCCATGGATTGAGAACCACTGCTGTAAAGTGAAAAAGGGAAGATATAAAGCCACTTTACACATGACTCCAGTCACGAGGCTGTCTAAAATAGGCAAACGCAGAGAGACAGAATGTGTATGGCGGGGCTCTGGGGTAGAGTTCTGACAATCGACACTCCTGCTGTTCTGATGATCTTATTACACAGCAGACTCAAAATGGTCACCTGCTTGTATCTTCATGAAGATGTCCAAGCTAAATATTCAAAATGTAGTCTTTCAGATAAATGCTGGATTTTTGTTCAAGATATGACTTGGATTTTGAAAGTCGCTTCCTGAGCACATTGGTTGAAACCCTAACACAGTTCTTAATACACCACTGGGCCGTGGAGAGATGCTCGTACCGGAGGCAAAACAACTGGGCTCAGGAGCCCCGAATCATCACATGGGCTTTACCAGATACTAAGCACCCGAGGAGCTCCAGGACATACAGACCCTTCATAGAACCAGGAGGCGGGAGGGGGGGGAAGGGGAGGGACATCCTATGATTTTATGGGATACAACATCTGTGAAAAGACAAAGTGTGGCTCAATCAGTCATGTTCAAACCCATGTATGAACTAGAATTCTGAGGACCTAGACTTAAAGAGGATCCTATCAAAACCGAGGGGTCAGACAAGTCCACATGGTGCAGAAGCCTCAGGGAAAACAGTCTCTATGGTGGGACAATTCCTACCTCTAATGAGTTTACAGATTCCATGAGCTCCTGTCTGTAAAGCCCTGGCTGGCACTGTTGGTGCTCCGTGTAAGCACCTGAGGAATGGGCCTTTCATTCTTTACTTTTGCCAATCCCGTCATTCTTTCCCAGGCAGGATGGACTTTGACTCGATGGCTGTCAACTCTCATCCTGGTAGTCAGTGTCCCTAGAGCTGACTCCTCAACCCACCCATTCATTTTCCCCAGCACAGCCCAATGCTATTGTTCTCTCCTATTGTTCTCTCCAAATCCTAATTTCTCAGAGACTTAAAAACATTTTTAACTAGCAGAATTTACTGGCACAATTCGATCATAAATCCAGCTGACATAGGAAGCAAAGAAATGCATCTTTCGTACGGATAAACAAGCTAATTCAAGTCTCATTTCATTCACTCTCATGAACACACTTTTTTTTGATAATGTAAATAGATGAAATTTACTGTAAGACTGAAAATTTTTATTTCCTTATTAGAGGTTTTTTTTTTTTTTTTTTTTTTTTTTTTTAGAGATGTTCGAAAGGACATATTCCAAGAAGCAGGAGTGTAATTATAGATTTAGCATCTCCTGGATGACCTGACAGAAGCCTACCGTCACTTAGGGAGCCATTGCAGTATATACTTACTGTCAGCTTGACTGAGAAAAACACTTTCCTAGGTTCCCTTTGATTGACACATTTGAAATGACATCAGTTGCCAGCTTTAAAACCTACTGTTATTAGGTCTCTGTTGCTATTTATGTTAGAAATATGTGCACGTGTGTCAAAACAATGTATCAACTTTGCTGATTGGCTGCATCTAGATTCTGTTGCCAATGGTAACAGAACAATTGCTTTTAATCTTTCCTAAATTGCTTCTCTCTCTCTTCCTTTCTCTCTCTCTTTTTTTGATACTTGGTGTTTGGGGGATTTTTTTCACCTTAGAGCAAAAAATAAAGGAAGTTATCTAGAAAGAAAACAAATACATATTGTCTATGGGTGTTAAGAAAGAAAATTAAACACAATAGCTGTAGTTGGTATATGTTTCGCCTGGAGAGCAATCTACCATAGTGCCGAGATGCCCTATCCTCCTCAGGCTGTGTAGTAAGGAAAAGACCATCTTCATCTCACATGGGACAGCACACAGGCATTTGCCCTTCAGGACCAAGGTTTTCTTTTTTTTGTTCAAAATCCAGCTTTATTCGTTCTTCACTGAAAGGTGGGAATGGCTGGGGGGAAACAACATATTCAAAACATCATTTGTCATCTCTCCTACCTCCCTGACAATTTAGAGGGTTACTGATCATGAATCCCAGCGCTAACCCTCACACTCTGAAAAGCCTGACAAAATTGTTCCCCGCACTGGCACTGACATATGGATGTGGTAACGGTGCCTGTAAGTTAACCAGACTTCCTACATTATCTGCTTACCCTGTCTTGTCAACAGCTTTCAGATTTCACTGGTGTTCACTATCAAAGTCCTTGACATCAACCATAGAAACATGGATTTATTGGGCCTGCTGGGGGACAGGGAATTTTTACCTTAACCCATGATTCTAAGATAGTCAGTCCAAGTCCACACATGAAAAAAAAAATTGTTATCCAACTTCTTCTTGGTTTCACAGGTCATCAAACAAAAAGTCTTATACCAGGTGTGGGATGCTTTCCTGGGAGTTGTTGGTCAGAAGTGTTCTGTGGACAATAGAGATTATTGCCACTTTGCTTAGGTATCCACTGGAATTTGAAGGTAAGGTCCTATTGCTGAAGATACCACACTTGGGTCAAAGGTCACAGAGCCATCAAACTCCCACTGACATGGAATCTTCATTCATAGTGTTAGAAGGTACTGTGCAGGCTGCTAAGGGAGACAAGTTATCAGCAGTTCTATCTAGCCATAAATCCTGTGACTGAAATAACAACTCACCTGGAAAGGTATTTCCACAGGTGCCATACTGACATGAGCTGTGAGAAAACTCCAAAAAAAAAAAAAAAAAAAAAAAAAAACCCCAAAAACAAACAATAATAAACATACAAACAAAAACAAACGACATAAACAAACAAACAAAAGGACAAGGTAAGAGTCTTGTGACCTCAGTTTCTTCAAAAAAACAAACGCAGAATTATTGTTGGAATTTTATTTCCTGCTCCTCCCAGGTGTATCAGTTAGGAGTGAGTTTATTTCAGAATATTCATTATGACTGGCTATTGTTATTTGTTTATATGCATCTGAGAAAAAATGTTTTTGTCACAGCTTGCCCTTTTGATTGGACACTTTACTCATGTGACTTTTAATCCTCAGAGTATAAATTGTCTGATGGCTCTAAATGAAGTTGGCTGTTGCCTGAGACTACTTCATTTCCAGGCTCCACTGTCCTAGGCTCATACCACCAGCTAGAGCAGTAAACAATTAACACTACATTATATTACATTACTTTGACTTATTAATAAATTAATTAACATTACAAGATTATCTGTTGCCTAATTGGATTTAAGGTTCTACCTCACAAGACAGAGCTCATGCCTGGTTCTGTAAGCATCATCAAGAACCTGCCCTGGGAGGTCATTGGTCCTAAGAGAGAATCTATTACCATTATTTTACTAAACGGACAGTATAAAAATACCTACTAAATTCCAGTCTATGAACTCACAGATCAGTGCTGCTCTCAGCCTGCAACAGAGAGGCTTCTTTTTGCAGTGGACAGCAATTAATTCAGAGATCTGCAGCTGTCCAGAGTGCAGAGTATTGATAACAACTGTGGATGTTCTGGCATAAATGGGACATATTTTTTCACACATCATCTCTACAAGGTTTGGAGAACAGTGCAGAAGGAGGAGTAGAAAGATTGTAAGAGCCATAGATTGTGGAGAATGTTACAGAGCGACATTTCTTGAATGTGACAGAGCCTTTGTGCTCATGAACTCAGAGCCGCCGTGGATATCTGCACAAGACCAGTCAATGTTGGGAGCCGACTTTAGCAGAAAGCAGCTAGATCAACTTTGCAGCCATCTGGAACCATATACCCTGACGAAAGATTTGGTTTTCAATAGCCTACAACAGCTAAAGCACACTCTGATATCCCACATATTTTGTGTTGCTGTTTACTGCCCCCAGCTGCAAGGTGCACGTGGTGGCCACGCCTGCAAGGTATTGCAGTTCACGTGCTGTCCACGTGCTATCTACGCCATACATGCCTGTAAGGCACACGTGCTATCCACGCCTGCAAGGCATTGCGGTGCACGTGCTGTCCACGCTATAGATGCCTGTAAGGCTTACGTCATATCAACACCTGCAAGGCACGTGGTATCCACGCGCCTACAAGGCACGTGGCAAAAGCCTATAAATAGCTCCGAATTCCCTTCAATAAACGAGACTTGATCAGAATCTCTGTCTTGTCTCCATTCTTTGCGTCTCTTCCCCTTTATCCCCACTCTCTCTCTCTCTCTCTCGCTAGACCCTGACCCTCGGACCGGAACGGGCAGTACAGGCTGCAACAGTTTGGCGCTCAACGAGAGGCAGCGGGAACGAGAGACCCAGTGAGGGACGTTACTGGAAGAAGGTGATCACGAATCTGCCGAGTTGAGAAAGAGCACTTAGCCCCAAAAGTGTTGAGGCAAAGTGTTGAGGCAGAATGTGGGCCTCAACAAGTCAACACTCCAGCAAAGATGATACAGGAGTGTTCGTAAAGCAGCTAACCTTTCCTGCCTGAGAACCCTTGATAGCTAAAGACTGCTGGAGCAGGCAGAACCTATCTTCTTCAGAGAAATGTCCACGCTCCAGTTGATGGCCCTATACCCATCTACACATGGCCAGCACTAACTGGACTTGGTAGGGCATAAAAAGAGGGGGTTGTCGTATCCGATCTGGAAAGAGTTGGAAGGGAATTGGGGAAATGGTGGGTTCATGTGATCAAATACACACACACACACACACACACACACACACACGATGAGAGAGAGAGAGAGAGAGAGAGAGAGAGAGAGATAGAGAGAGAAGAGTTCTCAAAAAAGGGTAAGTTTTTTCAAAACTTATTATCCAAACTATCGCATTGTTCCACAGAACCGTGAGAAGCACATCATCTCTTAGATAAAACATGCAAAAACGCACAATTTCTCATGGATGATACCATGTCTGCCAGCCTTGACATCTTCTCTCTTTTTTGTAAAATTAAAGATTAAGCATTTAATTAAAATTTTTTTTTAAAAAAGCGTACTCACGAAGCTCAGTAGCTTCATGTTTCAATTTACTCAAACTTAATGTTTTAATGTAGTTAAATTGACCTTGGATGTACAAAACTTCAAGTTCCAATCCATCATCGTTCCTTGAATGCATTCTGTGTTGGAGTTTTTGCAGTTGGAAGAAGTGGTGGAGACAGAAAAGTGGTTATCTAAAGAAATGGGTTGAATTGTATTCCCTCAAAGTTCATACTGAAGCTCTAACCCCAGGTCCCAAAATTTGCCATCTTACTGGGAAACAGGATGCCTGTAAGTAGAATCAGGGAAGAGGAAAACTTTTAGCATGCACCCTAATCCAATCAATTGGTGCCTTTGTAAAAGGGAGGCATTTGGACAGACAGGCCAAGGGTAGATATGGGGAGGGTATCACCCACAGCCCAGGAAGGGGGGCACAGGGAGTATATATCCTTCCCTTAAGCCCCAAGAAGATTCCACACTGTGGGGGTTGACTCTGGGCTTGTTAAAACCAGGAGAGAATCAGGTTTTGCTCAGTCACTCAGTTCTTGCCACTTAGCAAACAAATACACCCGAAATGGAAACAGAGATAGCTAAGCTGTTTTCCTATGTGTGAGTTCCAACTGCACTGTGTAGTTTAACTGCTTTCTGAGTCAGTACTCTGTCGGTTGTATTCCCAGAACCCTAGACGCTGGGTCCTTCAAACCCCAAACCGAACTCTGGTGAGCTGGGCCCTTCCTGGGAAGTGATAAAGCCTGTGCTTCATATCCACAGCAGTATGTCCGTAGACAGGATTGAATACACAATAAAATAACCTGTTTAAAGATGGTGGGGGTATGTACTTTGTAAAAGAGAAACAATGATAGACCCTGGGGTGGCGAGCAGTGTCATGGTGGTTATTCTGCTGGAGCGGTAGTGAAAGGACTCATTTGGAGCTTCCCAGGGCAGCGCTGCAGGAATCAGATTGGTCGGAAATTGTTTTTGTGCTGCCAGATATGTCTTTTATGTTGTCTCAAAGCCCCTTCTACCCCCTTCCCAGAGGTGTCTTTCTCGCAGCGCAACACTGGTCCAGGGCTGACAATCTTAATGTCAAGCTCAAATGCAGACAGTTTCAAAGAAGTCTTCTGATAGGAGACAGGGGTCAAGAAAGCAGGGGATTGAGTTATAAATTTAAAGACAAAAGAGGGCCATCACCAGTGAGGTAGTCCATGTGGAGGGCTGGAAAGAAGAAAGAGGAAAGACTGTGGCTCCTGCCTTCCTAAGGCCTAGGCCAAACGAGGCAATGGAATCAGAGTGACGGTTAAGCATAGTAATCACAGGCCTTTAAATGACAATGTGAGGGATTGCACAAAGTGAAGAACACTTACATATTCAATAGAGGTGGAAAAAGAAATGTTAAGCTTGGAAGAAAAAGAGCTGTGCAGTGGGCACAGACCTTACACATCTCCAGATATGGTTTTGGTGTATTTGATGGTGTATGGCGCCATCGTATATCCAGGTGGCACAGTGTCCCCATGCCAACAGGACAGTGGCAAAGTTGCACACTCAATGTTGACATTTATGACTGAAATGTAAACAAGTAAAAGGAATTGACTTAACATTACTCCCTCCCCCCCAGAAAAAACCTTGATCCTAGACAGGTCATAGACTGTATGTACCCGTCTCCCATTTGCAGATGACAAATAACCAAAGCCCAGCCCCTGGAGGCCTTTTTTCAAATCTGTTTTCTTTTGTTACTTGTTATAGCTCATGGGGGTGGGGGGGAGAGAGACAGAGACAAAGACAGAGAGAGACTGGACAGAGAGACACAGAGAGATCTCAGCTATATTTTAAGAAGGAAGAGGAGGAAGAAGAGAAGAAAAAGAAGGAAGAGGAAGAGGAAGAGAAGGAAGAGGGGAAGCCAACTCCATTTGGTTCCAGTTTCTTGACTTCATTTCCTTTCCTGGTTGTCAGTCATATTCAGTCTCCCTCTCCATACCCTCTCCTGCCGTCCTCTCCCCAACAACCCTTACCATTCATTTCCAGGCCCACAACCCCACACAGGATAGCTTAACCAGCCTCTGTCTTTTGACCGAGGGACACCATACACACAGTGACATGGTCCAGGGTTCCTATGAGGACTGGAGTCAGTGCACACCTAAGGCTGCAGCAGAGTTCCAGCGTCACAGGCAGGAACCATTCCAGTATGGGAAGCCAGTTTTACAGCTCACAGGAGATCTTACCTCTGTTCTCCAGCTCACTTTTCTCCAAATACGTGTTTTCTGGAGCCATCTGTGCTGAGCACAGGGTTCTGGGCTTATCTTCATGACCCACTAGATGTCCATCCTGTGCCTCAAGGGTGTCCCACAGGCACAGAGCTAATCCTGCAGGGTGGAGTTCTACCCCTGGCAGAGAAAGGCAAAGTCCCAAACTGACACCCCTGTCACCTGGATGTCTTCCCTAGGAAGGTCTTCACCAGAGCCTTTTCTTTATTAAATTCTCACTGTCTGCTACTACCTGGGTGGCAGGTGAACAAATGTCCCTGGGGTCCACTTAATAGCTCTTCCTCTCTTCCTCTACCTGTTCTGCCTTCTTGAGACAAACACTAACATGAGCCCCCAAGCCTTTCAGCTCAGCCAAAGGACTAATAAGTCAGCCTCCCTGGAGTCTTGAGAGAAAGGCAGTATCTTCAAAGGCAACAGTAGCCATTTTGCTTCAAATCCTAGATCCACTTCTAGGACCTCCCTATGTTATCTGCTTCTTTGATGATAAAATGGAGTAACACCTTCCAAGGCGTTATTGTTTTAAGGGCTAAAAGGATGCAACTATTCCTAATGCAGCTGCAGAAACATTGCTCACAGTAAGCGTAACTCCTCTTCCCCTCTGTTAACAAGTTTCATCTTTTATCTCTCTACTATAGAGATTGCATATTAGAAAATACAAGGACAGATGGGAAATATTAAAACCCACACATTTCGTCACAGAGCCTATGAAGGGTGAAATGATAAACCAAAGAAAACACATCAGGGTATCAAAGATCATATAATTCTGTGGGTATAAACAGACTTTCTCAGGCAAGGCAGGCACAGACCAAAAATCAAAACAGCCACTGGTCCGGGGCAGTAAAACCACCCAACAGGTGAGTTACAAATGAGTCTAGACACTTGAATGAGTTAGTTGCTATTGAGTTGCTTTGATCAAAATACCTACCTAACAACTTAAGGGTGAGAAATTTGTGACTTGGAGCTCATGTTTCCTTCCATGAACAGGAAAGGGATCTCATCAGGAGCTTGTGAGGGTACTCCTCACATCACAGTGGATGAAGGGGTAACAAACATCGCAGAACCAACACCAGGTAACAACTTTCAAAGGCTACCCCTGGAGACCAACTTCCAGCAGTGGCCCCAATGCCTACAGCTTCCACAGCCTCCAAAAATAGCATCACCAGCTGGGACCAAGAGTTCAATCCACGAGCCCGCAGGGAACAGCTCACATTCAACCACAAGACTATATTTCTGCTTTTCACAAAGTGGGTCACAGAACAAAATGTAGAATAACAAAAACGGCGGTGACTTCTCTAGAAAAAAAAATCGCCAAAGAGAAAAATCCAGGTGGCCCTGGGTAAAGCAAGGAATCTTGAAGAACACTACTACAGAGAATGTGAGAATGAGGGAAACCAAACCTGACAATTCTGATAGTGTTAAAGGCTTCTGCTCTGATTGACACATAAGTAAGGGATAATGAAAACCACAGAGTGAGAGAAGGTATTTGCAAAGAAGAAGACAACTCAATAAAAGGTAGGTTGGAGATCTGGACAAATGTTTCAATGAAGATATGTAGACAGTAAATAAAAACATAAAAAGGAATATGTACACTCTGTGAATTAAAGAGGCAGCGCCACATGCCCAGGAAAACAGGCAGCTTCCAGACAATGCTGTCAATGCTGTCAATGCTGTCTGAGATATCGAGGCTTGTTTTCAGCCACAGGGAGTCTCATTCCCTTTTGATTAACTCCAGAGACTTTGGAAGACAGCTTGGCAAAAGTAACCTATGAAGTTAATTGTTCAATTGTTTTTCCATAACTTTAGTGATCTTAGATAGGGGATATGGTTCACATATGGATAGTTAACATGAAACGCACTCAGGAAGTTGCCCAAGAGACAGCCAGGCCACCCACCACTCCCCATGCTAAAGCAGCATGACTTGGTCCTGCTGAGTGGAAGCAAAGGGCTGGTTGGTCCAGAACCAACTGCACAGAGTTGTTTCGAAGTGGTGGTAGCAACCCTGCCTGAGTCAGAGAGAAAACAGAAGGTAGAGAGCTGAGCTGTCTCGGATTTTCTGAGGAGGCCCCTGGAGGATAGCTTGCTGGAAAAGTAGGCCTGAGATGGGCAAAAACTAGTCTTGACAGAGCAGGCGTGGTCACTTTGAGGGTCTGCTGCTGAGGCACCTCTGCAAGTCTTTGTTATCCCTATGGGTCTGGGCCAACCTGCAGTCAATATAGCACAAGGGATGGGGAGGCAATACTGCATAGTGTTTCTCTGAGGCCAAAACCCTTGAGCTTGCTGCTGCCATGGCGACCACTTCTGTCAATACACTTCCCCCTCAAGGCTCCATCCTAAGCCCTCTGTTTTCTTCAATACAACTCTCCACCTAACCACATAGGCTTCCCCTTGCCTTGCCTTTTGCCTCTGCTTCACATTTGAAAGTCCTTTTAAGCCCCCCTCTCCTACACATCTGGAGGCCTTTTGATTTTTTTCTTTGAGAATGCTAATTAGATGACTTTCTAGTTTTCTCAAACTATTATGCCATCAACAAAATCACTGTGACCCTTCAAGAGCAAGGAGGCTGGAGAAGGGAGGAAAGCTGGTACAGTGACATCAAGCAGGGAGGGTTATCTGACAATCCTGTTCCTGGATGGCGATGCAGCCCCAGATCAAAAGATGCTATGGAGTTACCAAGTCCAGGTGAAGGGGCTAGCTGCCCTTCCTCATCCTATTCTTCACACTGAGACCAAGTGACGCAGGAGAACCAGAGAATGGGAAGTGAGATTTTAGTCACAGGTCCCCATGCCAACCCCTTTCTCCCCTCCACTGGAGGTACTGAAGAGAGGGAGAATTCCGTAATGACAGCTTTTCATGTGGCAGGAAACAGGCCTTTGAGACAACCTATTACAAAAGGCTTCACAGGAAGCCATCCTTCTGTTTGGTCTTCTCCTGTCCTAAGATTACCGGTTGCATTCCAGTAATGTGATGGGAAGGGGCTGCGCTCACAGAAAGGGCTTCTGCCTCCACCATGATTTCCTCACCATCTACGATGCCTGCACCCTCTTCCTCAGCTGCCTTAATTCCTTCACAGTCTTTGCTCAGGCTGAGTCACATCTACGCAGATCTTCCCTCAACCTTCTTTATCTCCACACACCCGTCCTCTCCTCATGCCTTCCTTCTCATCTCTCACCGTAAGCCACGTAAAGGCAAAACATGTTGGCTCCCCACCCCTCACATCCAGCACAGTATAGAAATATCCAGCTTTCCTGTTATATCACTATGAGTGACAGGGCACTGGGCTAGGCAAACAGCCTTGCATCCTAGCTGCATACGTTTGGGTCCTAACTCTGTATATCTGTTAGTCACCTCTATCTTCTATCCATCACCTACCAGGCACCTATCTATGTTCACTAGTCATCACTTACTCTGAACTTAGGGGCTGGACTTAGTGTTATGGTTTCTGGGTCTTCTCAGGTACGATGCGAAGATGAGAACACCAAGCTGGTTTGCTGTGGATTTGAATAAAGAGATATGAGGAAGACAGACGGGGGGGGGGGGAATACATAATATATGACAGACAGTTGGGAAGATAGAAACATAGGTAATAGATAAATTAATTAATAGATGATACATAAATGATTGGTTATAGATGATATAAACATAGATGATAGATGACAGATAGGTAACAGATAATAGATAGATAGATAGATAGATGACAGGAGGATGATTCAAATGATACCTGGCATTAAATTTTCGGTGAGTGCTAACTACCAAATCGTCACCACCATCATCATCTAACTGGCTATCCTGAAAGAAGCTTCATGGTTCCCTAGGATACTGTCCTCACCTTCACCATAACCAAAGGCTTCCATTACCTGGCTTACAGATTATTCATCCAGATTACGCATCTGACACTGACTCCTCCTTCCAAACTGGGGTACACATGCTAATCAGAGGGTGGAAGTGACTATATCAGGTAGAACAACTTTTCAAGAGAAGCCGAAAAGCCCCAAACTCTTCTCTCAGCTAGTGTTCATTGTTAAAGAAGAGCTAGGTGCCCAGGATAAACCAATTAGGCAAAAGCAGACAGAAGAGAAGGAAAGAAAAGGAAGCTGAGGTATCTATCAGTAATGACCTTGGGAAGACAAGAAATGTTTCTTAAGAAGAGAATTGCAGTTGCTTCCATTCAGGATATTGTGTTCATTTACTTAATTTCTTTAAAAAAAAAAAAAAAAGTTGTTGAGAAGAAAATTACTAAGATGAGGAAAAAGAAAACTTTTTTAAAAGCCAAAGAATTGCAAGAAACAAGCCAATATGTAGCTTGCATCTGCCAGCAATACCCTCATCAAAGAAGGAAATAAGATACAAAATTGAAATTGCTATTCAAAGAAACTTGATAAACAAAATAATCCATTCAATATAACAGATGTCTGTACAATAGTGTGAACCATGACTAAAATATCTGACCCCTCACCTACCACTGGCAGTGCTGCCAATCACAGAAATCTTAACTAGAAAACCTGAAGTGTGTGGAATAAAACCGGCTGTACTACAATGTCAGCAAAATACATTCAGACGGACAAGAATGGGAGTATTCTAAAGGCCTCATCAAAAAAAGTGTACTTTGAAATGCTGCATCCTCTCAAGCACGGATTCTGTGACTATCATGTTTTCACCTTTAACTCGTGCAATCCGTTCTGTAGTTCTAAACCACTGGACGGGTAGCCAGGTGATCCACATGATGGAAGATTATGTCCCAAGCGCTTGGACTCCCATCTTAAATGAGGAACAATCAGATTGCCTCGTTTAAGGTCACCACTTTGCCCAGCTCCAAAAAAAACAAACAAACAAAACAAAAAAACAAAAAAACAAAAAACAAAAAACAAACAAACAAACAAAAACAACCCCAAAACCTTGTTCTAAGGTGAGAGAGATGTTATCACTTCGAAACCCTGATTCAGGAAAGTTACTGGTTATTTTTACTGCATTCACATTCAAACCCAAATAGGTGAATAATGGCTTTTTATGCTCTCTGTGTCTTTCATGGACACTGTGAAAGTTACCAGAAACATTATCATATGTTAGGAATGGGGGGGGGGACAAAAGCTAATACACAAATAAAGACTGTCAAAAATATTAATCCTCAAGTTTCTTTGTTGCCCCATTTCCTGGTTCATTTCTGATGGGCTTCCAATGAATTGAAATGCTCAAACAGACAGGCCTTAAAGGGAGGTGACTTTTCATTTCTAAGTCTGTCCCTAAGCAGAGCAACTGGTGTCCCTAGGGACTCATTCAACATTCATTCAAATCATGGAGAAAGAGACCCAGTTTGGAAGATATTTTTCTAGAGTACAGAGGGGGCCTTTGATCCTAGCTCAGATAACAGCTGCCCAGCCTCAGAGGGTTTTCTGCTAGCTGTGTCCCTCAGGCCAGGTAAGCCTCCAGGGAGGTGTCTAGTTGACCTCAAAGCTCAGCCAAGCAACTGACACCTGAGGAAGGGTCTTTGAGTGGGCAAGAGAGGCTGGCATCGAGTGTTATCGCTCTGTCAGTCTCTCTCCTGGCTGGAGACAGCCCACAGGAAACAGACTCCAGAAGGGAGTCCTGTCTCCCCTGGATTCTCCCCCACTGTAAATGCAGAGGAAGGCAGAGAGCCAGGAACTGCCTTAGGCTTTAGTCTCTCCTTGTGCTTTCTCACTGTTTTGCATTTTCAACAAAGTGTCACATTGGAAGTCTTTGACCCTAAGTTCTTAAACACAGAAGCAAAGGAGAATATGCCTGACAGTCCCAGGAGGAAACAAACATGTTGCCCGCCTGAGAAAATAGACCTGGAAGGAAACCATTTTTCTTTTGAGAACTAGGTAGATTTGTAAACGAACTGGAATAACTCCTGGAGAACTCAAGCGATTCAGCTACATAGTAGCTGGGAGTGGCTGAACTACAGCTTCCATTGCTGTGCCTCTGATGTGGGCCATAAGGGAATCACCCAAGTTACAAAGACATAAAAATTACTTTAATATAATTGAGAATATCAAACAGATCACCAGCAACATCAAGATTATCTGCTATTCCTAATCTGATAAGCTTGTATTCGTCTTTCCTTCACCTGTTTGTATAATAAATACTCATAAATAGTTATTGTGGGAAGGCGTTGTTTTACCTTATTTCTCACAATGCTGAGACTCAGCCTCAGGGTCTCACATTTGCCAGACACATACTCTGTCACTCAGTTACACTTTCAGACCCATGGCATTATTTTCAATTTTATAGGAAATAGAGAAATGCAGATACCGTTATAGATGACTGTTAATATATGCAGTCCATGTATAGAATGAAGAAATTATGAGGGTATTGTATAGGAGTAGTAACTATCAGAGAAGTGTCATCAGCCAGAGTATTCAAATCTTGTAGTGACTATCAATCTTATCACAAGTTTTAGTTCCAATTACTGAGTTAATTACAATGGAATTTAGAGGATTTTGCCATCTAGGCAATCTCTTCCCATATCACAAAGAGGAAAACCGCTACCATGCACAGTGGGATCTCACAATCACTGGAAAATGATGAAGGGGTTTGATGTTGCTCACTTGCTCACTTCCAAACTCCATTCTTACCATAAAACACTACATCGCTGCAGTAACAGAACCTAGACAAGCAAACAAGAAATCCTCCAATCTTCTGCTAGTCTGCATTTTTGGATAACGCTTGCTGGCTCCCCTAGGAAGACGAATTGTCATTAGAAGGGAAGAGTGCCGTACTCAGGGGATCTTTGCTTACCTTTAGTGTTGAGCCAGAGCATTGACAAGGCAGGAAGAAGAGATATATCTTTATTACTGTGAAGAGACACCAAGATTATAGCAACCCTTATAAAAGAAAGTATTCAATTGGGGCTGGCTTAGAGTTTCAGAGGGTTAGTCCATTCTTACCATGGCAGGAAGCATGGCAGCATTCAGACACACGTGGTGCTAGAGAAGGAGCTGAGAGTTCTACATTTGGATTCACAGACAGCAAGAAGAGAGAAAAACACTGAGCCTACCTGGAACATTTGGAACCTCAAAGCCCACCCTCCCCACCCCCAGTGAAGGCCACACTTCCTAACAGTGCCACTGCCTATGGTCCAAGTATTCAAACACATGAGTCAGCACATTCTACTCCCTGGCCCCCACAGACTTGTAACCATACCAAAGTATAGAAATGCCTCAGTCCAACTTCAGAAGTTCCGTAGTCTATAATAGCCTCAACATATTTTAAAAGTTCAAAGCTCAAAGTCTCTTATGAGATTCGTGTAATCTCTTAGCTGTAATCCTCTATAAAAACAAAATGAAAAAAAAAAAAAACACCCCAAAACCCAAAACAGATCACATACTTCCAGCATACAATGGCACAGGCTATACCTTACCTTTCCAAAAGAGAGGCGAGTGAGCACAGGGAGGAGATTCTGAACCAAAGCAAGGCCGAAAATCAGCTGAGCAAACTCCAAACTCTGAATCTCCAAGTATGATGCCAAAGAGCTCTTCAGATCTTCAACTCTTTTCTGATGTGTTGACTGCAACACATTCCCTTAGGCCGGCTCGGCTCCACTCCCTGTTACCAGTTCTCCTCGGCAGTATTCCAAGGCTCTGATACCTCCAACATCTTCAAGTTTCCAAGGCAATCTAGGCTTTGCCTTTACAACGTCACACAATGGCCTCTCTGGGCCTCCTTGCAGGGACACCCCTGCCACATGCCTAGCCTCAGAGGATTTCTTTAGTTATGAAGGGAGATTCCATAACTCTTTTCTTCTATCCTTGACTTTATAACCAAAACTGCCAAGTTCTGCTGCTTGCTGAAACATGGTCCCCTGTTCAATCACATCTTCATCAGCTCTCTGTTTCATGGTTTCCTTCACTGTCTAACCCTGGCTGTCCTGGAACTCACTCTGTAGACCAGGCTGACCTTGAATCTAAAGATTTCTCTGCCTCAGCTCTCAGCTCTCGGCTCTCGGCTCTCGGCTCTCGGCTCTCGGCCCTCGGCCCTCGGCCCTCGGCTCTCAGCTCTCAACTCTCAGCTTTTCTTTAATTCCTTTTTACAAGTGAGATCTTGCCTTGAAGTCACCACTTCCTTTATTCCATTTAATATCAGGGTTTTCTTTAATTTATCTCCTTGAACAAAAAGACTTATCTTCATTCCACTTCCTAATGTTGCGGCCCTCTCCACTCCACTCTTGGCAGCCACTGTTTCCTGGCCCAAGCTGCCGCTCAGGTCGCTCCGGTAAGAGACTCGAAGAATGGAGACAAGACAGAGGTTCTGATCAAGTCTCAAGTCTCCTTTATTGAAGGGAATTCTGAGGTATTTATACGCTTTTGCCACGTGTCTTGTAGGCGCGTGGATACCACGTGCCTTGCAGGTGTTGATATGACGTAAGCCTTACAGGCGTGGATACCATGTGCACCTTACAGGCATGTATGGCATGGATAGCACGTGGACAGCACGTGAACTGCAATGTCTTGCAGGCGTGGCTACCACGTGCACCTTGCAGCTGGGGGCAGTAAACAGCAAAACAAAATATGTTGGATATCAGAGTGTGATTCAGCTGTTGTAGGCTGTTGAAAAACAAGTCTCACGTCAGGGTATATGGCTCAAGATGGCTGCAAAGCTAATAGCCGCTTTCTGCTAAAAGTCGGCTCCCGACACCTAATGCCTCCTTTCTCCTTAAATTGTACATTTTGTATTTTTTTCTTGCTTTCAGCTTGCTCCTTTTCATTGTAGACCATCACAAGGGAAATGCTAGTAACAACCAAACAGAGTCTATACTAGGCTATTTTGAGATTTCCTCTGCCAAGGCAATTAATCCAAAACTCTTCAATTTAACCTCTGGCAGATTTTTTTGGACAGGATGCAGAAAGCAGCCACAGTCTTCACTAAAATATCACAAGAACAAGCTCTAGACTACATATTAACATTCTTCTCCTCTGAAATCTCTTGACCAAGGCCTCCACAGTTCAAATCACCCTTAGCACCAATGTCTTCCATGCTCCTAATTATATGACTGATTAAGCTCCACTGAAGATTATTTTCTAATCCAAAGTCCCAAAGTCCAGATTCCTACAAACAAAATCATGCTCAGGCCTATTACAGCAATAACCCAGTTTCTGGTACCAACTTCTATTTTAGTTAGGGTTTTATTGCTGTGAAGAGACACCATGACTATAGCAACTCTTGTAAAAAAAAAAAAAAAAAAACATTTAATTGGGGCTGGCTTACAATTTCAGAGGTTCGGCCGCTTATCATTATGGTGGGGAGTAACTCATCATGCAGGCAGACTTGGTGCTGAAGGAGTTGAAAGTTCTACATCTTGATCCACGGGCATCAGGAAGTGCTCTGACTGGAACTTCTGAGACCTCAAAGCCCATCCCCTAGTAACACATTTCCTCCAACAAGGCCACACCTACTCCAACAAGGTCACAACTCCTAATAGTGCCACTCCCTATGGGCCAAGCATTCAAACACATGAGTCTATGGGGGCTATCCCTATTCAAATCACCACAAGATATATTTTGTTTGTTTCAGAGACGGCTCTTCCCTGGAGTCCTCTGAGATGAAGATGTTGTCTTTAGTTAGGAGAAGGCAGCATGGCAGGATGTGGGATGTGTGTACAACACACTCAGACATGTAGAGACACATCCATGTGAGACCCACCTCTTTTTTTTGCAAGACACAGAAGATGCTTTGATGTCTATCCCTCTCCTATCTTCTTCCACCTGCCATTAAAGCACCCTCTTGGCTGCAGAACGAGGCTTTCTCTGTATTCTCCATGGTTTTATTTTGCTATGTAGCCAACAGAGAAGACCCTTTTAATTTGCTACTTTGTTTTATTAGTTTTTTTCCGCATTATTACCACTGTCAAATTCAATTGACCAAAAACTCCTCCCATGCTATACCTGAAGAAGCTAACAATTTTTCAGCTAACCCTAGGTAATAAGTCAGTGTGCAGGCATCTTGATTGCCTTTCCTCTTCATAAAATAACACACCTGTCTAAACTAAAGACATTACACTGGACCCAAAGAGCAGACGAAGCAACTACTCAGGATTCACTGAGATGATACTGTGCTATATGATACTGTGTATATATATATATATATATATATATATATATATATATAAAATATATGATATATAATATGATATGTGCTATATTCAGAATCTGTTTGAAATTCAGGGACGTTATGTTAGTGAAATTTCTAGAGTCTAGTGGAGTATGAATCATTGAAATGGACCGTTGAAAATGTCCTCCTACAACCAAGAAACAGATTTTAATTTTTGGAGGCAACATATTCTCCATTTGAGTGTATCACTCCAGTCCATTTATCAAGTGATCCAAAAAGCTGCTGCTTTTTCATGAATAGCAGAAGAATGTATATATGTGTGTAGTACCTGGATGTCTGTGTATTTATATATGTGTACATGGGTATAGGTGTATATTATGTGTATGTCTGTTTATATGTATATGTGTATTGTGTATATGTGTATATGTATTTATGTGTATGTGTGTGCATGCATATGTGTATATGTATATATATGTATGTACATATGCGTATATACACATGTATATGCATATACACATGTAGTATCTATGCATGTATATATAAATATTTATGTAGGTATATTTTACATGTATGTACATGCATGTATATGTGTAGGAGTATAGGTGTGTTTACATGAGTATATGAGGCTCCATCTCTTAAAGGTTCCACTCCTACAAATGACACTGCCTGCTGGGGACCAGGTGAACACAGGAGCCTATGAGAGACATGGTACCTATAAATCATCATAATGACCATGTCTCATGTCTCTTTGTGATGTGATTTTTTTTAACTTCCTGTAATATCTCTTTCTCATCTCTTTGCTTCTGGGTTGCCCAAGCAGTTGGCTTTGACCAATTCAATACAACAGAGGTGCCTCTGAAGGCTTCCAAGCCTCTCAGAAGCCTCATGAGTCCTCTCCTCTTTTTCTTGGAGCACTGTAACTGAGAAGAATCGGAGTAAATGATCACATGGCAGGAGAAGCCAATTGCTAGTCACAGGAACCATTGCACATTACACTGTAGATACGTGAGTGGCAGTCCTCCTAGACCATCTCTGCCAACAGAGCTCCTGACACAACCAAACACAAGATAATGAGCCAGGAAACAAGCTTGTCAGCCATAGAATAGGGAAAAATGAACTTCTGTTGTGTTAAAATATTTACTACTTATTGCTCAACAACCGAGGTAGCTGAAGCACCTGGTAAGGTACCTGGTACCCAACTGTCTCACACTGGGTACTCAAAATGCAGGATGGGAAATGCATGTACCAAACAGATCAAGACAGTACATTTAACCATACCTTTTGATTGAATCTTTTAATATGTACACTAAATTGCAAATACATCAGAAACAATAAAAATTTTACATTCTATAAAATATGTTTATATAATCAGTAATATAAGACATACTATGTTATATAAGCACAAAATATACAATCATATAGTACATAATCATATATATGCATCTTACATCTATAAAATAAGTCCCAGTTTTCAACATTAAGGTACACAAGTACTGTCCTTATAAGAAATCTTATAAATTTAAAACAATGGAAAACGAATAAGTGACCGCGACGGAACTCCTGTCGTGGTCTCTCGCTACGCTCTCCTCTCCAGACAAGATGACCTTCACCACCTGCTCTACCACCTTCTCCACCAACTACCGGTCCCTGGGCTCAGTGCGGACTCCCAGCCAGCGGGTCTGGCCTGCCAGCCCCACAGCCAGTGTCTATGCAGGTGCTGAGGGCTCTGGTCCCGGATATCCGTGTCCTGCTTTGTCTTGGGTGGCTCTGTGGGGTCTGCAGGCCTAGCGGATATGGGTAGAATCCAGACGGAGAAGGAGACCATGCAAGTCTTGAACGACCACCTGGCCAGCTGCCTAGTCAAGGTGAAGAGCCTGAAGACTGAGAAAAGGAGATGGAGATCGAAATCCAGTAACATCTGGAGAAGAAGGGGCCCCAGGGCATCAGAGGCTGAGCCACTACTTCAAGACCATCGAAGACCTGAGGGCTCAGATCTTTGCGAATGCTGTGGATAATGCCCGCATCGTCCTGCAGATCGACAATGCCCGTCTTGCCGCTGACGACTTTAGAGTCAAGTATGAGACAGAACTGGCCATGCGCCAGTCTGTGGAGAACGACATCCATGGATTCCGCAAGGTGATAGATGACACCAACATCACAAGGCTGCAGCTGGAGACAGAAATCGAAGCGCTCAAGGAGGAACTGCTGTTCATGAAAAAGAATCATGAGGAGGGAGTCCAAGGTCTGGAAACCCAGATCGCCAGTTCTGGCTTGACTGTGGAAGTCGATGCTTCCAAATTTCAGGACCTCAGCAAGACCATGGAGGACATCTGCACCCAAGTATGAAGAGCTGGCTCAGAAGAACCTCGAGGAACTGGACAAGTACTGGTCTTAGCAGATTGAGGAGGGTGCCACAGTAGTCACCACCAAGTCTGTCGAAATCAGGGATGCTGAGACCACATTCACGGAGCTGAGACGCACTCTCCAGACTTTGGAGATTGACCTGGACTCCATGAAAAACCAGAACATCTTGGAGAACAGCCTCAGGGACGTGGAGGCCCGATACAAGGCACAGATAGAGCAGCTCAATGGGGTCCTTCTGCACCTGGAGTCAGAGCTGACACAAACTGGGGCAGAGGGGCAGCGCCAGACCCAGGAATATGAAGCCCTGTTGAACATCAAGGTCAAGCTTGAGGCAGAGATTGTCACCTACTGCCGCTTGCTGGAGGATGGGCAAGATTTCAGTCTCAACGATGCCCTGGACTCCAGCAACTCCATGCAAACTGTGCAGAAGACAACTCCCTGTAAGATTGTGGATGGCAAAGTGGTATTTGAGACCAATGACACCAGAGTTCTGAGGCACTGAGGCTGAGAAGGAGGGAACCCCTGGGGGCTGAGAAACCAATAAAAGTTGAGAGTTCACTGGAAAAAAAAAAGAAAGAAAGAAAATGAGTAAGTACTGATATATGAAAATTTTAGTGGAGAACAACAGGACCACAAAGAAAGGAGCGATTTGTCCTGACTAAGGCATTGGGAGTGCCAGAAAAGACCTGAGAGGCATGACCCTAAATGCTGTAACTAGTGCAGACTGTGATACAGCAGAAGCTCAAAGCAAGTCCAGCACAGGGAGAATGTAGCCTATTGCCGGTCCCTACAGCCTCTGCCATCAGGCACTGGTCCCTACAGCCTCTGCCATCAGGCACTGGTCCCTACAGCCTCTGCCATCAGGCACTGGTCCCTACAGCCTCTGCCATCAGGCACTGGAGCTGAACCACTCTAAGAATAAATTCCCTTGAACTTTCCCAAATGACAGAGCTCGGACCTCCCTTTCCTTGTTTACTTCAAATCTCATTCCTAGAAGCTTCTTAGCTCTCTATGTTTTGCTTCCAACTCTAACAAATGAGTCTTGGTATTGGTTTGCTGTGCACTTGAATGCCAAATTTCTATAATATAATATAATATAATATAATATAATATAATATAGATTCATCTATCTGTTCATTGTACTGCCTACATACTACATAAGTCAGTAAATTGAACCTCATATTCAACATGTCCCAGACTCAATTTACTGTCCCCTCAACAGTGATCAGCACAGATACTCAACCCGTCACTTGGCTGTCAACCTGGAGTTGCCCCTGAGTCTCCTACACCCAAGTTTTCTCATAGGTTCATACTGTCCTCAACTTACCTCTGACACCTAACCCTTCACCCAGTCTTATTGACCCCTAGTGCAGCCACATGCTCCACTTCCTGAGCTCAGTGTCTACAGCTGTTGTCATGCTTCATTGCCGTCACCCCATCATATGTTACTGTGTTTCCAATCTTCCTACATGCGCTCCCCATGCTACTACCAGATGTGCCTTTAGGAAATGCAGGTGTGGATCCTACTGAGTTCCCTGGACATAGCCTTTCCATGACGTCCCAGCTCTAAGCACAGAACCGAGATTATCTCCTGACCAGTCTGCCTATAGTCCCATTTCTGTACTCTCCCAGCTCAGCATGCCTGCTGCCCTCTAGCCATGGGATTCTCTTTGCTTCCTGAGCAGGTGTCCAAAGCTTCCCTTTAGCTGCTGCATGATGTCATTTATAGCCTGATCTGACTCGAGAACATTATTAGTTCATAACTTGGGTGCAGCCTGTCTCTATCTTTGCCCCTCTCTCCCTGAATCTAGAATACAGAATGGACTACCTACCTTGCTTCTGTGACCCCAACTATATTCTGCATCATCTTGTATCATCTCTTGTATCATAGCTCTCCTGTGCTGTAACAAATGTGTTTGTTGTTGTCTGTGTTCATTCCTGCCAATAGACTGACCTCTACAGATGCAAAGGACTTTTTAATCCATATGACATTTATGTCATTTCACACACACTTAAGTAGGGATTTTATAATGAAGATGAATCTCTTCTCAGTAATTTGTACACAGTTAATTCAGTAAAACTAAACAGGCTATCAGCTATCGCCCATGGTTTTCTTGGCTTGTGATTTTGTCTTATTCAGTAATTCAGTCAAAAGTGTTAAAATTTTCAATGTGTAAGGATGTCTTGTGCTCCTTTCCTAGTTGGCATGGTGAAGCACTGAAAAATAAGAAGCACTTTACTGTGTCTGGGCAGAATCTGATTTGCAAGCCACTAGTCTGTAGAAGCCGGTGATCTTGTACTGTTTGAGCCACTGGTCAGTGAAAACAAAATGTTTTCGTATTCTTACACTAAAGCATATTCCTTGGAAGTTGGCTGTTAGAAATGCAATAGATTGCAAGTAGAAACTACATAGATGGAGAAACTGATGCCGGCAAGCCTGCAAACATGGCAAGAAATGGCAGCCACTAGCTGGGGAAAGATGGAAAACCAAGAAAAGCAGGACTAAGAATTCAAAAGAGCAGCTACCCAGGGACAGCTAGGAGAAATCACACGGACTCCTGGTGAGCCTTGCTGGGTTATTCTACACAGTAGCTCCCTGTATGTACCGTGTACACTTGATCTCACTGATGACATTAGTGACCACACTTTTCAAGTAGAATTACGTTCCATATGTTCTGTACAAAAGAAAGAAAAATCATATAAAACATTTTTAAATTTACTTAAAATTTATTAATTCTAAAACTGTTTAAATTTTGTTCATCAGAGTTGCCAATTTTTTTAGGATTTATTTTATTATTTTCATTTATGTGTGTTCTATGTGTTCGTGTGGGTGAACGCCACCTGTGTACAGATGCCTACAAGGGCCAGAAGAGGGTCAGATGCTTCTAGAGTCACAGGCAGTTGTAAGCTCTCACACAGGAGTGCTAGGGGCTGAATTTGAGTCCCCTGAAGAGGAATGTCTCCTAACCACTGAGCTGTCCCTTTGTTGGAAGCCGACTCCTAGCAGAAAGCAGCTATCAGCTTTGCAGCCATCTCGAGCCATATACCCTGACTAGAGACTTGTTTTCAACAGCCTACAACAGCTGAGCACACTCTGATAAATATCTTGTTTTTCCCCCATATCTTGTTTTTCTGTTAGTGCCCCCAACTGCAAGGCGCACGTGCTATCCACACCCACAAGGCATGTGGTGCACGTGCTATCCAAGCTATACATACCTGTAAGGCACGTGGCAAAGCATATAAATACCTTGGATTTCCCTTCAATAAACGAGACTTGAGACTTGATCAGAACCTCTGTCTTGTCTCCATTCTTCACGTCTCTTCCCCTTCATCCCCACTCTCTCTTTTGCTAGACTCTGGCCCGCGGACCAGAGTAGCAGCTCAAGCAAGGACATCCCTTCAGAATTGTCAACTTATTAACATTTGATATGAATGCCAAGTAAGGGTATTGAACCCAATGCTGCACTCTGACCACACCAGAGTCCACAGGAGAAGTGCCAGCATCATCCCCACGTCACAAAGCAGGCTCTACTCTCACCCTGCTCAAGATGAGGAAGCCAGTGTTCACAAAGAGGAAACAAAATCTCCCAGGGTCTCATAGGTAGTCAGCCGCTGAACAGGGTTACTGTGAGACACTTTTCATCATCACTGAAATCTGAATGACTAAGAGTTCATAAGATTGTCACTAACTTGATCCATATGGCTCAAGGGATGGGTAAAGGGCTTGCTATTTAAACGTGAGGAACTGAGCGCAGATCCATAGCAACCACATAAAAGGGAAGAAGAGCAGTGAGCTTCCGTCCGTAATCCCATCACTGGAGAAGGGAAGCCAGGGATTCCTGGGGACTGCTGGCTGCCAGTCTGAGTCAATGAGTTCTAGGTTCAGTGAGAGATCCCATCTCAAACAGTGAGGTAGATACTTGAAGTGGACTCCCGAACTCCTCACAAGCACACATGAGTGCACACACATACTTACAAACACATGTAAATAAATATATGAATTGATCTGTACAAGCTCAAATGTTAAGCCTCAATTCATAAATCTGGACCACAATATCGTAGCATCCCCTCCACAGTAAAAAGGAACTTGAAATAATTCCTTCAGCAAGATGACATCTGTGGAGAGACAGATCTCATCCACCCCCTAGCCTCTGCCATGCCCCTTAGATAATGATAGAAGCAATGATTATTGTAATAAACTGTTACCGGAGACCCCATGGGGGTATTGCTAGTTCTCATACCTATCTAGAGCAGTGGTTCTCAACTGTGGTAGCATGTCAGACATCTTGTATATCAGGTATTTATATTATAATTCACAACAGTAGAAAATTACAGTTAAGGAATAAAGTTTATTTTGTTGTAGTTTTAGTCTATAGACTGTGTATATAGACTGTTTATATAGATTGTGTGTGTTTAGATATATAGACATATTTATGGTTATAGTCTCCACAACATGAAGAACTGTATTAAAGGACCGCATTAAGAAGGTTGAGAACCACTGATCTAGAGTCTTAGAACACCCACAGATAGTAGTTCTCCTAAGTGGGGAGACAGAAAGTTCACTAGCAAGAAAGTTAAAAATCAAAACAGTTTCCAAAACTCACAACCTTAATGAAAAAACTAGGGAACGGCACTCTACCTTTTAAAAAAATAGATTGGTATTAATGTTTCAAACTGTTAGCATAATGTTAAATGCTAGAAATTAAACTAGAAATGTCCCTGAGGATTATTTATTTAAGGGCTTTGTTCTGGTGAGCCATTACATTATTTCAATAAAGATGAAAGGGTTTATTTTCTTTAAATTATTTAGGTGAAAGAGTTAGCCTTCAGGCAGGTGTTCTGTTTATGCAGATGGAAAAATAAATTATTTAGAAGCAAAGACAGGTAAAACAGATGGAAAAGCAGTGTAAACCAAGAAAGCCATGGGCAGCTGCCTGACAGGGTTCAGTAAAACCACCAGCTGTATACCTGCCACACAAGTTACCTCCTTAGCAGGACTTCTAGATTTAAACATGGCTATCCACTTCTCTCCACAGTGCCTGTGGGGACCTGGCACCAGCTTCAGTGATACAGCATTTAGAGACCATCAACTAAAATTCTTGATGGAAACTTAATTTTAAATGTCATCACAGAGCCTTGTGAAATCTTCCTAGGGGCATTTTTCCTAACAGATCCAAGAGCAAACTGTACTCTCAAATCACCTGAAGCCTTAAAAAAAAAAATACTACTCTATATAACATCTGGTTTCCTCCTAGCACCTCCCACAAATTGACGAATTTGCATGTTAAGGCTTTCTGTAACATGTAAATCTCTCCTTAGAATGAATTCAGTTGAGGGGTCCTGACAGGCCCCCACCATTGGTCTGTTCTCTGTACTGACCTGCCATGCGGTTGAACACCTGTTTCAGAATTCTCCATTTGGGGAAATAGTAGTTACAACTCTAAACAGTCTACCTTTGTTCATCTCATGTAAGCATGCAAACAAATTACATTGTCCCCTAAAGGAAGGGACAGCTCAGGCCCTGGAACATCAGGGACAGAGAGGGAAGAATGGTAAAGGGACAACAGGAGATCTCTGAAGGGCCTCAAGACTGAGTCCCAGGAAGAAGCTTAGACTCAAGGCCTCACCAGCAAGTCATTAAAACCACTGTGTTAACCTAGCTCAGCTCCCCTGCCCACTGTCACTGACTGACAGGATTGGACACCACCAAGGCCCTTGAACTCCACAGGCCCATATCAATATGACAAAGAGCATTTATCCACAAATAAAAAGTGTTTAGAAATTTGTCTTGCATTTTCTTTTTCTAAATTGTAGAATTTAGTGCTTTCATTTTTTATCTAATTTACAGAGTTTGATGTAATTATCTCAAGAGACAACATTTTTATTTGAAAACACCCAAGTGTGCAGTACCTACTTAGTGTCCAATAGAAATACAGACGATACAAGGAAGCTTTTGATTTATTAAGATTATGAAGGCTGCATAGTTTCATGACTCAAGTATCTGCATGATTTCTATCATTGGTTAAAAAAATTGATTGTTCAAATAACAGACTGATGTTTTTATGCTTTGCATTGAAACCTTATGACATTATGACAATATAGCTTTGAACCCCATTTTTGAACCAGGTTTTTGTAATTCATGTTTGTATGCTCACTGACAATCTTCAGAGGGTGGGTGTTGAAGAAGCTCTTATTGACATGGTGGTTTTGTCTAAACACCATCCCAGCAACTAATGTTTGCCCAGGACCTTCTCTGAGATATGGCCAAAATGAACTTGACTCAGTCGCCCTTGAATTATTTTACTTTGGCCAAATGCTAACATCATGGAAGAACTGAGGAGAGATGAATAAATGCATGAGACAACTCTAAGGAATGGGCCTGCCTTCCCGCTACTGTCCTTTGCTTGATATCCCTTTTCTAAAAGAATTTGCTACTATATCCTACAGTGTTTAATTTGTAAACACATTTCATGTCATTGTTATATGTATAAAATCAATAACTTTCCCAGTCATCAGTAGCAATTGATAAAAGTATGTGATCACGGAAGAAAATACATTTTTTAAGCAAAAATATTCCCTCAATTTCATTTGCATAGACTTCTCTTAAGGCAGCATTTCTCAATTTCCCTAACCCTTTAAAGGATGCAACCCTTTAACACAGTTCCTCCGGTTGTGATGACTCCCAGCCAAAAAATTGTTTTTGTTGCTACTCCCTAACTATGATTTTGCTACTGTTATGAACTGTAATGTAAGTATCTGTGCTTTCTTATGGTCTTAGGTGAACCCTATGAAAAGGTCATTCAATCCCCAAAGGGGTCATGACTTACAGGTTAAGAACTGCTGTCTTAGAGGATTTGTTCTTTCTTTCATTTAAGCAGTGTTAGTGGATGCCTCAATTTGCTGGGCACTATTCTTCTATGGCGACAATAACCTTCTTAGGGACTTTTCTACTTTAGAAAGTTTGGCTACTGATTTGGTTAGCTTAAAGGACAGGGTGACTAAGATATCAGAGGTGAAGTGTCTACTACAAGTCCAGACAAGATAAAAACCTAAGAGAGATGAAGTGATAGTTACCATGAAATCACCATCTAGTGCCTGTCGGAGGTAAAGTCATTGGGAGCAGGGGACTGCACAGCTGTGGGGATGAGAGAGAGAAAGGTCAAGGTGCTAACACCATGAATAACTTGCACTCAGTCTGGTCTCAGATTCCTGATTTACCTGGACCACTAGAGATCATTTTCTGAGATCCTGTGGTGTTGATCTCACTGTTCCCCAGGGAAGGTGAATATACCAAAGTAATCACACCAACATTAGTGGCTTAGTGAGATAAACCGATCAATTGCCTTCAGACATGATGGAGACCTCACGTGGTACCGTGTCTCTCTGAAAATTAAATTTTGTTAAAATTCTTTGAACACATGTGGCCTCTGATGGCTGCAGATTCACAAGTAAGATCACTTGACCATAAGAAATCAAATCCTAAGAGTGAAAAATAATGTGGTTCTTAATAATTGTCTTTTAATTTACAAATGATCCAGAAGAGATGTCAAAATTGTCAGCACTTCAGATAGCATCCCTGAAGGACACGCTAATCCCTTAGGCATGGCCCCATTCCTGCTGCTTCAGTCAAGAACAGATACTGCTGGTGATAACAAAAGATCAAAAACACCATGTCATTTGTGGAGAGGTACTGGGCAGCACAATGAATACATGCATGAGCACATTGACTTTGGGCAGCAGAAATAGGTCATGTTACAGTCACTTTTTGGTGCATAAACCACTAGGTTACTCAGTTATTCTTGTGTCTGGTTTATTTAGTCATTTTTGTGTATGCATATGTGTGTGAGCACGTGTGTGCTACTATATGTGTGCATGTGTGCACATACATTGAAAGGGGCCAGAGGATAAGTTCTGCTGGGTTGGGTATTGTTCCTCAGGCTATGGTGTTTGTTCCTCAGGTACTAACAACCTTTTCTTCTTCAATCAATGTCTCTCAATGGTCCAACATTCGCCAAGTCAGGTAAGTTGGCTAGCCAGTAAGCTCAAAGGATCTACTTGTCTCTACCTCCCAGGCACTGGAATTAAAAGAGAATGCCACCAACCTAGTGTGGGTCCTGAGGCTAGAACTCGGGTTCTCATGCTTACAAAGTAAACATGCCAAGGCAGATGGTAGTAGTATTACCTTCTTTCTCTGGTGAGATTCCGAGGAGGTGCTTTAATGTGCTGTTCACGTCTCCAAATGTATGTAGCACATTAACTTTTTCACAGAATCAAATTGATTAGTTTATCTCAGTAACCCACTGATGTTGATATAATTACTTTGGTATATTCACCTTTCTGGAGTGAGCAATGAGACGAATACCACAGTATCTCAGCAAATCTCTAAGATACAGATAATGGCCGCTAATGGTCCAAATAAAGCAGGAATCTGAGACCAGACTGTATGCTGTTATCAAGGCAGGAATAGAGTTAACATCCTAACACCTTCCTTTCCCCCATCCTTAGTCCTATGTAGTCATTTTCAGCATGCAAAACAAAATGAAACAAAACAAAACAATGATCACTTTCAATAGACTTGCATGTGAACTAGGTATATCTTTGTATACTTTTAAGACAGTTAGTTTGATCATTATCAAACCATCTATTACCTTCTGGGCCAGGCTTATAGAAGGTTGGAGTGGAAAATAGAGACCACAAATGCTAAGGCTGCTTGGTATTTAGGAAATTGACATTTTTACATGCTTTCTCTGAAAAGATGAGGTCCAGAGAGAATAATTAACGGTATTGTCAGGATGTAACAGAACTGGAGGTAAGGTAAGCCTCTGACACACTGGTATCTAATGTATTCCACACGAGCAAGAGCTATTTTCTAATACCTCCCACACATGTGCCCAGCTTTTAGCAATAAAAGTCCAAACACTCATCTCCTCTCTAGGACAACCAGAACCTGAATGTATAGCCAGGCTGCCACCTCTCACATGTGGCTTCAATAGTATTGCTTGGGAAATATCCTTAAATGCTAAGACATTGAGGCAGGAACCCAGAGCATTTTTGAATAGGATACACAGTACTGACTTCTTAAATCCACCCATTAATTTCTCCATGGGGTTCTTAAATTTTCATCATAACAGAAATCTATAAGTCACTATCGATAAAACAATGACTTTCAATCAAATCTTTGTCCCGGAAAAATAATTTCAATTCTATGAAGAAGCTAGTGTGTGTATATATATCCATATATGAATGTAATATTAAAGTACTTTCTAGGAATCTCACTAGAGAAAGGGGCCAATAAAAACTAACCAGAAGTTAGTTTCCTCACACAGAATTACTGAAGATAGAAAGCTGAACCCAGACATCACCAGGTTTTCTTGCTAACAAAAATCAGAATCTCTTCTGCTAGGTTTCTAGTACCCAAGACTGAGGATCAGGGATTACAAAATCAGTCACTGGGATACTTGTATGAACAAAAATGCAAAACAACACATTCAACCGGATATTTTCATTCTTGAAAAATTAATTACATAATTAATGTACACTGCTTGATATATTTATGTCATGTAAAGCCTGCAATATATATATATATATATATATATATATATATATATATCCCACACTGAACACCACAGTCCTTAATTTAGATCACAATCAAGGTGCACTATGTTTGTTTCTTCTGTGTGATAAAATTATAGCTGTAATAGGAGCCAACCTTGGACTCAGCATGCCAGATAAACAGCACTGTCATTGTATCCCAATGACTTTATAATATAATGGAAAGGCATAATGTGAAAAAAGTAGCAGAAAATGATGTGGGATGCAGAAGATCCACAGCTGGCCTGGAGTCATGTTGGGGGTACCTAACTTGATACAGGATGTAAAAGGAAGCACTGATAAACCTCTCCTGTGGTTTACTAGTTCATTTGTTCAGTCAGTTCATTGTTTGTTGAACAAATATCTATTGAAGAGCAACTACATGAATAAAGCTGTTTTTGGCCCACAAAACTTCATTCTAGCAAAAGAAGAGAGATAATAACTAAAACAAAAGAAATTAAAATAACAAAATTAACAAGTGGTGTTTCTCTCCCTAACCCCAGTCTGGTGACAGCAGTGTAGAGAAAAAAACAATAGAAGAAACATGACAGACTGCACAAGAGTGTCAAAAAGACCTCAAAACTTGAGCTTCAAGGAGAGGGCATTCGACACAGGGAACAGTCAACACAACCAGCACAAAGGCCCAGAGTCAGACCAGCCGGACCTGGTTGGCTGCATCCAAGGAAGCAGAAAGCAAAGTGCTAGAATATGAAATTAGAAAACAGAACTAGGTGTGATGACTCTCTCAGAGAGTCGCTTGTTGAATCTTAGTCCACACATCATTGTATTACTCTACTCTGTGTGTGTGTGTGTGTGTGTGTGTGGAGTATACTGACAATATTGGAATTTTGGTGTCTTTAAAAAAACACAGAAATAATATAGGAATATGTTTTAATCTCAGGTGTGGGGATATGGGACTGCTTTGAAGCAGGTGACTATGATTTATCTCATGCTCTAGCAGAGGCGTGGTTTTGCCAGCTACAGATAGTGTCTGTGACTGTGTGACATGTGGCTGGTTTTGGTTGGTTGTTGGTCTTTTGGGGTGTTGTTGGTTTTCGTTTCTTAAGTAGTTATTCCTGAAGAAGAAACAAGAAGAAGCAAAATTTAGGTACCCTGACAGGGAAGATCGAACTTGCCCAAGGAACTAGACTTTCCTCATCAGCAAGAAGTAGTCTAATGATATTGTTGCCCCCTGTCTGACCCCTGAGTTTATACAGGGATCTCTTTCCTTTCCTCTCTATCCTTTTTTCTCTCTTATCTTGTGTTAGGGGGTTAAATGGTGAAAAAGGAGAAGAGAAGGGTGGAAGAAAAAAGAACTCACAGAGTAGCAAAGACCAGCTACAGATGAGATCCGAATGTGTGAGAGGAAAAGTGAGCTAAACATTTTACATCTGACAATCTGCTCAAAATATACAAGAGTTGACTAGTAACAATCACAATGGGGGAGGGTAAATAAAATGTGGTGCCAACTTTCAGGAGACTCATTGCCCAGCAGATTGTTTCAGCCTCCAGAGCTAAAGTAGCACGATCCTTTGTTGGCCTGAGGGAGCAGCAGATGTCAGCAAAACCCTCTGAGAAAAATGCCACAACCTCTCCCTCCATCTTTCATCTCCTCTGTTATACATTTTTCTTCTACAAATTCGGCTTACCTGTCTTCCTCATGGCACACTCTACCTTTGTAGACACTGATTTAGGGAGCTCAACTTTAAAAGTCATGTAAAATAGAACTATTCACTAAGAGTAGTTCAGTGTTTTACAGAAGAGCAACAACTGGAGGTAGAATAATATTCTCTGCCTGTGAGATCTCAGTTGTTTTCAGTTTGATATTGTAATTTAAAAGTCTCCAAATTACATTCGAAAGTACTTACAGTGTATTACAGAGAATTTCATTTGGATTTGTGGTATAATAAGGCAGAAAGCTGAAAAATGCCTAGTGCAAAGAAATTCTCTTTGGTAGAACAATTTATATAAAGGTATCCCACTTTTAAAAGTTAAATAAAAAGCAGCAGTTCATTTTTAAATTAGCTTCAAAACTGATAAAAAAAATTTATATGTAAAGACAACATTCAATAATTCTCCTTTACTCTCTGGTGCTGTCCCACAGAGGACGTGGTGAGAAGCCTTCAGAGGAAAATAGATGCATTGAGATTGATACCTGAGATGGTTCATTAGGTTGGTCTCCTATACTCAGCATCAGTTCAGGACTAAAACACACTATGAAGTTAAAATCCACCTGTCTCCATGTATGCATCTTCTTCTTGTCCTGTGATGCAGCCTTGGTACCTTACAGAGAAGATAGGGAATTAAATTTCTTGAAATTAAAAGAACCTCATATTTGCAACTATTGACAGCTGTTATGTGACCAACTACTTCTCAGAAGGGCTGAAATTTCCCTCAAGTTAAAACACTCGCCTTCTTTATCAGACTTTGTAATCCAATGAAGAAGATCCCAGCCTGGGGCTATCTCAGGCTGAGCAAAAGGCATCCTTCCTGAAAAATTAACACAGACAAATCCCCCTAATTGGCCCTGACTGTTGAGCTCAGGGAATGGTGCCAATTATACAACCACATGGCTTTCAGGGCTTAGAGATACATGAGAGAGACAGTTTGTTTTCTGATTGACTTTTAAAGATCTATACCTTTAAGCAATAAAACTTCTTAGATTATTTTTATTAAAGGATCATTGGCACATTTAAAGTTTGGAGTTCAGAATAAACACACACACACACACACACACACACACACAATTAAAGTACAGGCTAAGCAGGCTAGCTGAGACAGAAAATATTCACATTTTTTATTCATTCACTGTGGGTTGGTGATGGACTTGTGTTTTTGACCTTTTCCAGGTCTGAAACCTCAAAACACATGGCAGCCCTGGATGTATACCTTATCCAGCATTGAGAAGTGCATTTCACTTGTAGTCTTGACACTAAACCACATTCAATTGGTTGACTCAATTCCTGTTTCAATGAGTCTAAGAAACATTCCAGTTAGATAGTATGATTGCTGCTCTGGATTGTCAACTTACTACATGTAGAATTAAGTAAAACGCAAGCATCTGGGTACACCTGTGAGGGATTTTTCTTGGTTGAATCATCTGAGGTGAGAAGACCTCAGATCCTCTCTGGACAACACCTCCCAGTAGCAGCCTATATAAAGGACACAGAAGGAGGAAGTGTTTGCTCTTTGTCTACTTGCCCTTACTCTCACTGGCAATTTATTTCTTCACTAATATTAGAGTTGACTTCTTCAGGATTCCAATGTATACTAAATACTACCTGTAACCAGCCTTGTAGACCCAACAACTATTGGATGCTCAGACCTTCTACTGAGAGACAGCCATTGTTGGAATAGTCAAATCACAGTCTCTATGCTACCCAATAAACCCTGTTTAGATAGATGGTTAGATAGATAGATAGATAGATAGATAGATAGATAGATAGATAGATAGATACATACATACATACATACATAGACAGACAGACATATTCATTATACCAGGTCTGTTTCTCTAGAGAACCCCAACTACTACAGGTGGCACTGCTATCTATCAGGGCAAAGACACAGTGAATTTTGGTCATGTAGATAGAGTCTTCTTTTTCATTCAAGTTAACTTGTAAGATGGGCATGTGCTTTGTGATATGTATGAATAAACTTTGGCTTTTTTGGTGCTTAATCTCTCCAAATACAAAATAGATATATGTGTAACTTTATTTATTTGCTTTGTTTTGTTTTAGACAGGGTCTCATGAAGCCCAGGCTGGCCTCCAACTCCGTGTGTAATGGAGGATGACTTTGAACTCTTATTCTCCTGCCTCTATTTCCCACACACTGAGATTGCAAAGCATACACCATCCCGCCCAAGTTCTCCATCTCATGTTATTAAAACTTCTTATTGTACCACCAATTTAATTTTGACATGTTTGGCTTCATTTGCTTGAGATGTGAAAGAACTCCCAGTGCTCTGTGCTCTGACAATTCCCACATGTCACCAGACACAGCTGTATTGGAATGAAAGCATACGGCCAGAGGAAGGAGGAAGGAAGCCATAGGGCCCACTGGTTTTCTTAGAGCCCAGACCAATCCCAATAAAATGTTAGGTTCTTCCTATTTATTTTCTTTTAATTAATTTTGAGGAATAGTGTGTGTATCCTAAGTGGGTAGATAGATATAATGTCCTCTTTTTTTTTTCATTTTAATGTTTTGTGATCCAAGAATATGGTCTCTATAGTTTCTGCAATTAACTGGGGTATTCTTTATGTATTAGCAACACATATTGTTTTGGCTGTGTATAGCATGAATGTTTTTTAACCAAGTAAATATTAAATATGCTAATAACAATATGTAAAAGTCTAGGTTCTTTCTTTTGGGGGAGGTGTGGTTGAATTCATGAGTGTATGTGTTGTTGTTGACAGGATTACAGCCATGTCAGATGTGAATGATTTCCTGAGTGTGTGTGTTGTTGACAGGATTACAGCCATGTCAAGTCTCCAAATGCATCATTTGTATGGAAATTGAAGAGCTCTCCCTTAGTCTGTGTTTGGATATTGACAGTGTGTGTAGAAAATATCAATTACAGCCTCCTCCTCTTGTTTGATTACAGCTTAAGACTGTTCCATAAAAACCAAAATTGCCTAAACCTGACTCCTTGCTCAGTTGTATATAGTAGACTCATTGCTTCAATTCAGATGCATGGAATAAAAGTACAGTGTTTCAGGTGTGCCTTCATTAGAGCACAAGGCCACCTATCCCAGCTTTTTGTGCATGTGGTCATCCTTTCTTCATTCCCTTGTCACCCCAGTGGGGTCAGTCACAAAGCCCTAGAGATTGACAAAGTTTTTCTCTAATGTTCTGGTATTTTCCAAAAAACTGTCTTTCTCCTTGATTGAATATTCATCCTTTTCCTTTTATACTTGTAATTTTTAAAAATTATATATAATATATAACATATATATGTATGCATATATACATATATATGTTATGTTTTATTTATTTATTTATTTATTTATTTATTTACATAACTTCTAGTGTATCTGTGTGTCTGTGCATATGTCTATCTTTCACCATGGTGATCAGGTCTGGCAGCAAGTAATTTTACCCAATGAGTCTTATAACTGGCCTGTCTTTCTTTCTTTCTTTCTTTCTTTCTTTCTTTCTTTCTTTCTTTATTTCTTTATTTCTTTATTTCTTTATTTCTTTATTTCTTTGTTCTTTCCTTCCTTCCTTTCTTTTCTATTCTAAATTTTTTGTGCTTATTGTAAATCTATGCTGTTAAAAACAAAATATTCATGGTTGCTTCATGTTTTTATGGGTCTTCCCATGCCTTTTTGGCATGTAATTATAATGTTCCTTCTCTGCCCCTTTCAACATTTTATCTTGGACTTTATTTGTCTGAGAGGCCAAGAAGTTTCTGAGATTTCAGGGGTAGCAGAGTCAAAATTTTTTTTTGTGTTTCTTCAAACAAAATTATTTTTGAAAAATAATAAACATGTGATTTACTGTTTATGTTTTCTCTTGCCCTTTTATTTTTATTTGTTTATTTCTTTTAACTTGGAGTCTCATGTTGCCCATGCTGGACTCCTTCAAACTGTCTACATATAGTAAAGGCTAACCTTAAACTCTGACCCTCTGCCTCCTGAGTGTGGGGATTCCAAGCCTGTGTCTCCAGAGCAGGTTATGTGATTGGCTCTTGACTCTCCTTCTCTCCTAGCTTCACGTTGGAGTTCCCCAGAGGCTACACACACCATCAGTGACTCCACAACAGGTTAGACGCAGAGCAGATGTGAACACACAGCTGTCTCCTGTGAAACTCAACACTGAAGAGCTTATTATGAAAAATAAACTTATTGCTAATTGATATATTAACAATAGATTTTTGTTATTTAGATGAATTAATGCACAAAGCTTTAGGTTGTTGATTCTGTTTCTAATATACTAAATGCAGATACATAGAATCTGCATAAGCAAAATCTCTTTAGATTTCTTTGTAGCTTTAAGAAAGTACAAAAGATTTGAGCCCCAAAAGTTTTAGAATGCATTACTTAAATCACTCAGAATGCATTTAATCACTCAGATATTAAAAGAAATTTAATTAGAATAATGGAAATTTAAACGTTAATAAAGGAAAAGACTGTCCTATAGTCAAGCCACTCAGTGAAGGCCATCGTTAGTCTGCTGGCACACAGACGTCTGTTGTTTAGTCTGTGATGCATAAAGAATTAAAGCTGGATGCTCTGGTACATGTTATTTTGAAATTAATTTTTCTTTCACTTAAAATATATCAGAAGAGCCATGGATGTGATTGGCTGATCTTACAGTGCCCATTATAACTGCTGCACTGTCATGCCTTTAGGCAAACTCCTGTAGGAGTTTCATGTATACTCTTCTGTTTCTATATTTAGACCACATTACACTTGACATCTTTTTCACATACATATATTAGTAAGTTCTTCGAAAAAATTGCTTAAAACAGAACTGCTGTCTCAAGGATATGAGTATTCCAGGGCTCCTAATATCCCTTACCCAACTTCTTTTCATAAATGTGGCAACAGCACCATCTTTTCACATTGAGTGGGTATCTTTGCTTCATGTCACCTCTTTCTAAGCTTTAGAATTTAAAATGGTACCTTATGATCTACATTCCTTTGAGTATTAGCATGTTTAACTATTTTTATCCACAATCACTTGCATCTAATAATTAGGGCTAAGTTAACAGATGGTTCCAATTAAAAAATTATATTCATAAGTAAAACTAATTGCTTTCATTGGCACAGGAAGATGTTCTGAGCAGGATACTGATGGCACAGGCACTAAGACTAGCAATTAATAAACAGGACCCCATGAAAGTGAAAAGCTTCTGAATGGCAAAGGACACCATTCAGACAAAGCAGCTGCCTACAGAATGGGAAAAGATCTTTATAAATTACACATCTGATAGTGGATTAGCATTTAAAATATATAAGGAACTTGAAAACCAGACATGAAGAAAACAAATAATTCAATTAATGGGGTACAGAACTAAACAGAGTTCTCAAAAGTTAAAACACAAATGTCTGAGAAACAATTAAAGAAATGTTCAACGTCCTTAGTTATCAGTTAAATGCAAATCAAAACTAAAACAAAACAAAACAAAATTCTTGAGAGAAATAACCCAGATCCCAAAAGACAAAGTATGTGTTTGTCTTATATGAGGATGCTAGTATAGAGTAAAGGAGTAGGGAGAAGGGAACAGTTCCCAAGGAAATTGAAATAGGATATATAATTATGAAGAAACAGGGAGGAGACTAGAATGAGAGAATTAAACAGGGAAAGAGGGAAGGAAAAAAGGGAGAAAATGTAGGGAGAGACAACTAATACTAAGGGCCATTGAGGGGTCATATGGAAGCCTACTATAACAGAAGCTTCTTAATATATATACATATATGAAAGGATTTTAAATGGAGTCACCAAGTGTTGGCACTAATTTGTTTAGGTCTATTTTACTGGGTTCTTATTCTTCTACCTCCTTTCCAATTTTTATTCCACCCTAATTCCTTCCAAACCCCCAACACTAGGTAGGAGAGAAAGAAGGTAAGAAGAAAAGGGAGTGTAAACTTACTTAGACTACTTCCTGCAGATTAGGGATGTTGTGTTCCTTGGGATCAGTCCACTCTTCATCATCAGGATCTCTCCAGCTTCTTCCCATCTCTTTGCTCATGAACAGTTGACAAACCACAACAACACGAGCCAGGAGCAGCAGGGGGAGCAGCAGCCTGCTCAGAACCCTGCTCGGGGCTCATCCATTTATACCCTCGTCAGAGTCCCCAAAATCAAACTGTCTGCCACTGGCATAACACCCCTCCTAGTGCACGAGGCAAATCATAATCACCTGCTGTGAAGCAGCCTCTTATCCACACTTGGAATTAAAACAAAAACATACTCACATAACATAACTGGATTTTTAAAGAAGCCAAAACTCTCACTACAACCAAGTAATGGGGAGACACAGCCCCAATCTTTCACCACCAAGTGAAACTTCCACTGCCCAGAATGGGTTATGTCTCACCCATTGAGTTGCTGGCCAAAGTGCCCCTACCAGTGGAAACTCCTAAACCATTTAGTCTACTGCCAAAGCTCTTAGTTGCTCTCCACAAATGGATGGTAAGGCCCTACTGTGGAAGACAACACCTCCATAACTCATTGAATATGGAACAATCAAGCTGGTGCTTCTCTAGAGACTTCACTCCTACTGACTAGTGTGCGTGGTACCGGAATGTACTCTTCAAGCTACCAGAAGAGAAAGTTAATCATTAACCCAGCTACAAAACCTGCACTATACAATGGTGACCTGCCTGTAAGACACACTAGTGTAATAGTGGCACAAACATTGTGAGAGTAACCAATCGATCTTTGGATTTGAGACCCATTACATGAGATGAAATCTACGACTGGCCATGCTTGGGTAGCTAAGATCCTAAGACTAGAAAGGCCATGGATCCAGGCAAAACCAAACATAACTGTTCTCCTAAAGGAACATACCAATAGAGTGACTCTGAATGACATTCTGCTCTACCCATCCATCAGTTTCTTGCTTAGCCATTATCAGAGAAATTTCCTCTTGAAGTAAATGGGAATTGATACAGAGATCCACAATGGACAATGTTCAGAGAGTGAGAGAGTTTAGAATACTTAGTTCTAAATGGGATGTCTTCATCATTCCCCTCCACTCAGGATTCAGGGACCTATGTAGAAGAGAGGCAAAAAGGTTGTATGAGCCAGAGAGGGTGGCTGGTACCAAGGAAAGTGTCTTCTGACACAACAGGTCAGAGATTGTGGCAGCATGCTTAGGGTCTGTACAGCTCCAAGCCCAGAGAGGATGAAGTAGATATGAGTTCCCACCCCTATCAAAGATGTTATTTCCAACTGACAACCACTTAACAAAGGAAAAATTCATTTTCTCCAAAGGAGTATCACTGGATTATACAAACTATACTTAACGGAAGGCACCATGTCCAGTCATAGATGGCCAGCACAAAATGAACTCAATGGTATATTTGCTTGTGATTTTATGGGTTCTGGTGGCATGCGCGAGCGCTTGTACATACATACATACACACACACACACACACACACACACACACACACACACACTTCTTGTTTTCCTTTTTAAGTTCTGGTTTGTTTCTTTTCTAAGGAGAGGAAATTGGGTGAGTGGGGTTATGGGGAAGATCTGGGAGGAGATGGGGAAAGGAAAACCATAATCAGAATATGTTGTGTGATTAAAAAATATTTCTTTTCAATAAAATTCATTTTAGCCTTTAATTTTTTTTAAAGTGTTATTTGAGTGGATTGTATCAAAGCTAATGCCCTACATCTATCAAAGTATCCAAGTCAGAAAAAATTCTTAGTAATATAGGCTAAGGAAAGGAACGAGGCCTGGATGACATAGAAAAGAGAGCTATGGGGGTACAAATGGCTTTCTACAGGACAGTACTGCCTGTGACTGGACTGGCAATGGAATCCAGAGTGCTGGGGAGGTCTTGGGTGAGCAACAGCACTAGGTAGTTCATCACCCTAGGGTCAGCTGGCTCTAGCCTCCAGTATGCATAACTTCTCCATCTCCTCAACATCTTAGCACATATCTAGAAACAAAATAAACCAGAAAGATGAAGAGAGAGGCTGGGAGCAACTCACCACAGAAGCAGGCCTTGAGCAGCCAGCAAAGACTTCTGTAGAGCCAGACTACGTTCCACAGTATACCGACAGCTCGGAGTTCCTCCCTGTCCTTGTAAGGAGGTCTAAACAAGCAGGCTAGACCAAGGTTGTAGCTGAAGGTTGGTGAGGAAGACGCCAGCCAATTGAATGATTCAGTCTCAGACTCCAGCGCCAGAATTGAATTCTGCCCCTAAAACCCCATGCAGAATTCTGCAATCACTAGAGAGTATGGATCTTTGCCTGATGAAATGGCAGTAAATAGGTGAAAAGATGACATTCGCAAAAATCCATGAAATAAGGAACAAGTAATCACTAACCTCAAGCAGGTTTAAACAAACAAAAAGACAAAGGAGGAAGTTAGCAAATTAGCGCTTTACCACACGAGTGCGCACGGAGTCTTCCACGCGTATCCTAGTGAACATCCTAGTGAAGATTTAAGCCACTGAACACTGAACCCATCTTGCCAGTTGGTGCTTAGCGGAAATTAAGCTGTGGATTACAAGGCCGGCTTCTCACAAGGCTTTGAAGTCTACTGTGTTAGTCTATATGATCACAGGACCGTCTCGCCCACTTCCCTTCCTCCTTTCTTTCTTAATCTTTTGTGTGGTATGCAGTGGGGGGAGCTGCAAACCAACCTGTGTTGTGGTAATGGTTTTCTTAGTGAACACTTTAGTTAACATATAGACTTTTATTATAATTTATCCCACCTTGTCGTCAAGTGTTTTGGTTTTCATTTTGTGTCACACCATTATTCAGGCAAAATCCTTCCAGGCTTTATTTTCTTGTTCAGATACACTTTAAATTTATATCTCTTGTCTTTAGAAGCAAATGAACATATGAAATTCAAAGTTTGGGAAGGGTTGTCTTAGGTAGGGTTACCATTGCTGTGATGAAACACCATGAACAAAAGCAAGTTGGGGAGGAAAGGGTTTATTTGACTTACACATGCACACCATCGTTCATCATCAATGGAAGTTATGGCAGGAACTCAAGCAGGGCAGAACCTGAAGGCAAGAGCTGATGCAGAGGCCATGTAGGGATGTTGTGTACTGGCTTGGTCCTCATGTCTTGCTCAGTCTGCTTTCTTTATAGAACCCAGGACCACCAGCCTAGGGATGGTGCCACCCATAATGGGCAGGGCCCTCACCATCAATCACTAATTAAGAATATGCCCTGTAGGCTTGCCTATAGCTGGATCTTAGGAAGGCATTCTCTCAGCTGAGGTTCCTGCCTCTCAAATGATGTTAGCTTATGTTAAGTGACATAAAACTCTCCTGCACACAGGGAATTACCTAAGAATCAAAATAGTACTGGAGAACAATCAGGAGATGTCTAAGGTCCAAACAGTATAGGCCTATTGACTGAACCTATTCTGATGGTGTGAAACTTTCTAAATATTTGGGGCCTGGGGACCAGCCCACTGATAGGCACATGTCCATTATTACACTCTCCTACTTCAATGATCAATAGCATTAATGGTGCAATTTTCCTAGGCTGAAAGTAGCTTTTGTGTACAGATAATAAATAATATTGGTGGTTTCATTCATCATAGTTAAAAGAAAAGAATCAAAGATAGTCGGGCGTGTCAGTGCATGCATTTAATCCCAGCTCGGAGGAGGCAGGGGCAGATGGATTTCCAGTTCTACTCTAATCTGACAGGGAGCAAGTTCTGGGGCATCATAGAGAAATGCTGTCTCTAAAGACAAAAAAAATAAAATAAAAATAAAAATAAAAAAAGCTTCAGTGGGGTCTACTGACTCCTATCTCGAATCTTCAGTGGTCAAAAGGCTGAGTCAAGAAGGCAGCTAATTTGAGGCCAGCATGGATGCAGTAAGAGCTTTAGGATAGCTTAGGATGTAAGCAACACTTTGTCTCAATAAAAAAAAAAAAAACACCATAACTTCTTTAAGCTTTTAAATTAGTAACATACACTACTTAAGCTTAACACATTTTAACAATCAGTTGTAAAAAGCCATGGATTAATATTTGGTCAATTTTATGGATATGCTCAAATAAATGCCTTAAATATCATTCATGGTAGTATATAAATTCACTATTTTTTAACTCCCTGCAGGTACAGCAGTGACCCAAACTTTCCAATTTAATACATTAAAATTTTATTTACTGATTCCACATTTAAAAATCTGTTGCTTGATGCCACATTTAAAATACGAATTATAAGTCTGACATTTACTTTAAAAAGCCAAATCTTCCTAAGCAAACTACAAATGCTTAAAGCATGAATGGTTTTGTGCCTTAACACTATGAGTTTAAATTTTATAAACACTATGCTTCTCTTTCTATTGGGAAGCTAATACAGGTTGTTTTCCTGCCAAGAGTAAATATGCAATCATAAACTCATAAACTACTCCAAGAGCCAGGTCTCCCTAGAGTTCCCTGACAGTTTCCACTAGACTACCAATTCTTCTAAGACTTGTTTCTCCATTTCTCTCTCCTGAGTTTGAGGGCTTGCCTATTGTCGCCCAGATTACCCATAATTCCTTCTAACTTCTTAATGCAGATACAACTTTGTGACAAAAAAAAAAAAAAAAAAAAGGCAAATGGTGGCTGAAGAAAGACACATTCTCAGGGTCTCTACACATGCATGTCTAGCTGTGCACACATCGACACACACACACACACACTCCAGGGGTCCAGGCAGATAATCAAGGGTAAGTTCTCCCTACTATCAGCTTTAATCCTACCTGTAACCTTAGCTCCCCTTGCCACATGACTTCACTCATTGATAGGTTCTAAGGATTAAGATATAAGCATCGTGGGGACTGAGAATACCTTTCTGCTGACCTGATTATTATAGTTAAAAAAAATGCTTAAGAATTTTCTTTTAAATTTATTCTCAAGTTTACTCTAGACCCAAACATTTCATTTTATTTTGCTCAACTTTAGTCTCTTTGCCATACTTATATTGACAAATAACCTTTGATTACATCTGCCCAGTGAGTCCATGTATAGCTATAAGTGAACAGAACAGGCTATGGAAAAGCAAAATCCAGGAAGGAAAGGTCAAGGGTGAGGGAGAGAGAAAGGTCGATTTTACCTTCATCAAGAGCACATGGCTAGCCAGGATCCCTGGTTGGAGAAGCCTATTTCTGAGGAATGCCACATCTGCTTGGTAGCAGAAAGCTTTTTTTCACTCTTAACCTGCAGGGCAGAGATTTTTACCACCACAGCTAATCTGAGTCCGTGATGACTCAGACACAAGCACTGATGTTGGCTGTTAGCACTGTAAATGATTTGCACGTTGTATTTTCAGCTTGATTTTTTTTTTTTTTAAATATCCTACTGCAGTTGGGAGCTGTGTTCTTGGTCTGTGGTGTTGCCAGAAACCACGTGGAAAACCAAGACCAGTCCTCCTGAGGACTATAAAGGGCAAGGAAGCTACTTTGGCAGAGAGATCGATGACAGCAGATGCACGGCTGAGAAAGAGGGATATGGAAGACTTCTGTGACAACTCCTATCCCACCCCTCAAAGAAGTAACAGCTTAGACAGAAAGCTACTGAAGAGAACTCTTAAAAAGTCTGATAAGGATGCTGAAGGGTAGCTCTCCACTGCTGATGGCTTCTGGCAGGGGTGCAGAGGGGAAAGACTCAGTTTTATTTAAGGGGCAGGCCACTGAGTTTGACCATGCTCTTGTGAGTATATAGGTAACACAAATTGGACTTCTAAGAAAATTTTGTTATTGGAGGTTGGGGGTGGGGTAGACATGGAAGGACTATGAAGTGAATCTGAACAGGTATATAATGTGAAATTTTCCCCCAAAATCAATAAAAATATTATGATTAACAGCAATAATAACAGCAAGAACAAAACAAGCAGCCAAACAAACACAATTAGTATATTTATTGAATTAGTGTGTGTGTGTGTGTGTGTGTGTGTGTGTGTATGTGTGTATGCATGCGAGAGTGTGCACCTGAGTAGGTTCACATGTGCATGCCACAGTGCACATGTGGAAGAGAAGGAACAATTTATGGGAGTCAGTTCTCCCCTTCCATCATGTGTATCCTGCAGGAACTCAGGTCGTCAGTCTGAGTCATCTCACCAGCCCTTTGCTTAACTTTTTTTTTTTTTTTTAAATGAAATGCAAGAAACCAACTCAAACAGCATTTTAAAAAAATCAAACATTCTAACATAATTTAAGGCTGTCCTAACTTGATACTTACATGCTGAGGATTGATGTCAAGAAAATATAAAAGTCTGTGTTGTAGGACAGGCATGGTGGCACACACCTTTCATTCCAGTGTGCAGGAGGCAGAGGCAGGCATATCTCTGTGACTTTGAGGTCAGCCTGGTCAACAAAGGAGTTCCAGACCAGCCAGGGCTGCTTAGTGGGTATCTGTCTCACAAAGAGAGCATTGTTGAATTGTTATATCTATGTAAGGGCAAAAAGTTGTTGGCTCCCACATGTTATTACCATTCACAACACACACACACCAACCTCACCCCAGAGCCTCAGGTCTCAGACACCATTTGTTAGCTTTTCATACTTTGGTGGGTTGAGAGCTGGAAAGTGCTCATGCTGTGTGCTCAGAACCAAGGTTGCAATCATGTCACAGGACAAAACACAGACAAGCACTGACAGAGACTCCCGGGGTTCATTGTGTGTTTGGTTTTTAACAATTTTGGTTTTTATATTCAGAAACTTATTACTGTGGCCAATATTTTCATACAAAAATCCCACAATCATTTACAGGAGCTCCTATGGGGTTGTAACCCACCATTTAAGAAGGTGTGACAAAAGACAAAAGACAATTAGAACTACAGTAACCCCAAAAGCTTCATTTGATATTACCATGCCACCACTACACTCAGCTCTGTCAAGATTTCGCTCCAATGACAAACCACAAAAGAACTTTCTAATACTGTGTTCGAGGCTGTGTAAGCAGGGACAGAACATGTTTCACCACATGCACAGTACTGTACCAGACATCAGCCTAAATCTTCTTATGGTGAATCACGCAGATATTAGAAGGATTATCAGTAGAAAAGAGACCCATGGAAAGCCAATCACATGACTTAATGCAATTCTATAGTGATTTACACTAATCAGGACTGAACATGCCTGGTGCATAGACCGATCAATTTCAGACTGAAAAAAAAAAATCTCTAAGCATTGCTTTGTAGAAGACTGGGACAGCAGGCCATTACAAGCCTTGCATTTTATTTCCTGTGAATTAATAGACCCAATTCTTGATGTCAGATATCCCCATAGTATATGCTGTAGGCACAACAGCCCCATAGCCAGCCACAATGCTGACATCCTTCCTCCCTGGAGGGTATACCAGGGACCTCTCTAAGAAGTTCTAAGGACTTTAATTGGCCTCACTGGTGAAGGCCACTGAGACATCCCAAAGGCTAAACTTGAGCCTGATTGAGTTGGAGATACTAGGGTCAACACTGGTCCATGTCTACATGAAAGGGAAGAGAGAAAGACCAGGGCAGATACCCTGGCTTCAGCTGCCAGTGAGCATGTTTGGAGAAATCCCCATCCTCAGGGTGTGTCTGTTTGTTACTCTATGCCTCTGGGATGCAACACTCAAAATACCAATAGCCTGTGAAGATTAGCTGACATGTACCAAAACCCTGATACAGCAGACTGTAGAGCGTCTTCCTTCCTCCTGCACTCCTTGATTCCATGTCTCTATATAAAGGGCTCTCCTCTGTCTCCTGGGTGACAGCATCTAAAGGCTTTCATGAAAGAACCTGTCATTTAAAGCTTGTCCTCCTCAACCTCAACATTTGGCTCCACATCCGTTGTGCGGTTTACCTTGAGAAGGGGTTCCAAACAGGGCAGTAAGAACTGCTAACTGTCCCTGTCTCTCTTTTTTTGTGGGGCCCCACAGCCACTGTGAGCAGGCCTGAGGAGGCTTTTTCCCACTAGTGGTGAAATAAATGATCCTTTAAATTGGGCACAGGCCACCTTCAGGTAAAGAGAGTGGTCTGGTCCAGGGGAGGCAGCCTTTCTTAGAGTGTGTTTTCAACTGCATTTTTCTTTCCACTTTAAATAGGGCAGGTGAAAAGTACTTTCTGAGTGTATCCCCATGAACCAGCCAAGCTGCAGTGTCACTTTTCTGCCACAGGGAAAGAAGGGAGGGAGGGCTGTGCGTGTGAGTTTGCCTCTAGACATTCCTCTCTCCCGTGCTCCCTCCTCTTTTGCAAAGACAGGAAATCAAGTACAAGGAAGGAAAGCACTCCTATTTCACCCAAACTTCAAAAGACAACAAGTCCAGGTCTCTAGGTTAGTTTCTAGAACATTCCGGTAATGTCTGGTTACAATTTTAATTAGGATACCTTCTGCAAAAGTAAGTTCTGCTGTGGTCGTATCATAGAGACAGTTACTTATTGTGTACATCTGAAGAGGACCAAGGAGAGATTTTAAGAAGATGTGAGGGTCGGTTTTTCCAAAGGGTCAAAGGGAAAATGATGTTACAATAAAGGGCAGAGAGGTTCGACCCTCAAGGTTGTGGGAGAAAACCTGCTATCTGATCAGATGCAAATTGCTCCAAAGTTTGGCTGTCAATCACAGCAGAATAAGGAGACCATTATATTTAACTGTCTGATGCATACAGAGACTAAACCAGAGCATTTTACATAATTTTGATCACTTTCTTATTATTTTGTGATCTTAAAAAAATGGTTATGATACATATTCAGATGCAAAGAATATGGATAGAATACATTTATTTTTCCTTCTTTTAAAATTTGAGATAGAGTCTCACTGTGTGACTCAGGCTGGCCTTGAACTTTAAATAACCTTGCATCATTGTCTTGAGTTTATAGTCACACACTACCATGTTTCGCTTGGATACTATTTAAAATAATTGTTTAGAATGTTTTCTTTAGATGTGCAAATGGTAAAGATCAGAATTTTTAGAACTATATACTAAATAATATGGGACCAAGCCATAAAATATGGATATCGACTATTATAAAGTTTGTACCCTTCATATAAATGGCAAAACAGGTTTGGGGTTTTTTTCATTGTTTTTGTATATTGGGGTGCATTTGAGTGTAGGCCATGAGACAGCCTTCCAAGTGCTGTTTCTCAGTGGTAGCTACCTCTTTTTGAAATAGGTCCTTCACTGTCCTGGAACTTACCAACAAGGCTAGCCTGGCTGGCCACCAAGCCCCACAGATCTGCCTCTTTCCAGCTCTCCAGCACTGGAATTACAGGGGCATGCCACTATATCAAGCATTTGAGGGGAGGGAATTTTGGTCTTCATGATACAAGGGAACCATCTTATTGACTGAGTCATCTCCTTAGCCCCAGAGCAGAGTTTAAACTTAGAAGGGTCTCTAATCCCGATCCACATCAATTAAGGGCAACAAAGTGCAAAGCCAGTGTGCAGCATTGCCTCAGACTTAAGCCAACAGCACACACTCACCGGCATGTTCCTGCCTGTCCCTGTGCCCACCTCACCCCACACTGCACAAGACGTTATACCAGCCGTCCAAGTGGCAGGAGAGCAGCAGTTGCTCCACCAGCAGCAAATAGAAATGCCACAAGGGACAAAGGAAGGGCTCTAGAGGCTGGAAGGCGTGGTTTTAAGGTATGCCTCTAAGCAGCAGGGTGAGGAGATGCAGGGCCATCCAGAGATCCACTGAATGAACAAGGAAGGGCAGTAGTAGTTGGTGGCAGTTTGGAAATCTTACCATGTCAGGAATGCTTACCCTTTAATAACCGCCTGACTTTTGTCCTTCCTCCTGCAGAACATCATGGGTAAAACGATGCTTCTAAACTCCTTGCTTCCTGCTTGTCTTGAAGACTATGACATTTTCCTATTTGTTTGGGGTTTTTTTTTTTCCCCTTCAAAAATGACTCACAAATGCTATATTATTTTACCCTACACAAATTGCTTTCCATAAATCCATGGTTGGGGGAGGAGTCTTGAAGCCATATCATAAACATGACACATCTGTTTCTAATAATCAAAGAAGTATAATAAAACCTTTACTTTGGAGGAATGGCCAAAGTTTCATCCTAAAGGCAAATTATATCCATCTGCTCCCAAGAGAGCTGGCTTTTGCATTAAGGAATATTTGTTGCTTGGGTGATTGAAGAGTGGGAGTCAGGGAGAGGGGAAGTTGTTAGTTCCAACACTTAGCGCTAAGTGGAGTTCATTTCTAAAATTGAAGCTTCCAGAAACTGGTGAGTAATCCTCCTCCATGGCGTGATATTATGTCACCAGATCTGCTGAGCTGAAAGCACAATAAAAGTAATCCTCCCTTCTGCAAATGCTGGTGATGTGGCCCTCACAGATGCGCTGAAGGGAAACTGCTCCTGCCGGGTCGAGTTCAGGAGCCGGGCCGCGGCAGCTGGTGAATTTTTGGTCCACATATCACTCCAAGTCTCCGTGATATGCAGAGGCCTAGACTGGCCTTCCAGCTCTGACTGCCCTTACTCCGGTCATTAGTGAGCATTTCTGCACATATCTCAATATTTCCAGCCAATCTGGCAACTTACTGACTACTCAGACAACAACAGACAGGGAGGAAGGCAGCAGAAGTATTGGGTAAGAAAAAGGGCTGGTGTTTGGAAAAGACATGTGTCCTGTGAGATTTCAGTCTTGCAGACACTGCCTGCAGGTATAAAAGGAGCCACTTGAGTCTAATACCCAAACCCTCAAAATTCCAGAACAGAGATTCTGATTGGCCAAGCTTCAGTACCAAGCATCCTGGCTAGAGAAGGCATGATGCTGTGGCCAGTATGAGCTAGAACGCCAGGAAAGATTGGGTTACTGTCACAAAAACAACTCAAAGCTATTCACTGGGATGCTACTTTCAGAAACCTGTTACCATGTTTATTTGGAAATGCTTAGCATTTGTCCCTCCAAGAAGTGAGCCCCTCCCCTGAGACAGCAGGGAGCACGGCCATAGCTACTCACCCTCTAGCTCCTGTGTGAATGGACCAGTCAGGACCCTCGTGTTACTGTGAAGCTCTGGTATGAGAAGCTAAGTGAGCAGAGCCTGCGGCTTATTAAATCTCATATTGCAGAGACTCCACCAAAGTTCACTCTTACGTCAGTGGAATCTCAGAGTTGAACAGGAGCCCTGGGAGGCCCAGCAGCAGCAGAAAGGTAAGGATGGCCAATCAGCCCACGATACAGGGGTTTCACTGAAAACCATTAAACAGACTTTAGTTTTAAATAGCTCAGTTAGCTTCCTATACAATCATCGACGAAGTCTTCAGCGTGGGTCTGAATGCCACAGAGGAAAATCTCTTTTTCCTTGACATGTTCTCTGTGTGTGCATGTGTGTCTGTGTCTATGTGTGCCTGTGTGTGCCTGTGTGTGTGTGTGTGTCTGTGTCTATGTGTGCCTGTGTGTGTGTGTCTGTGTCTATGTGTGCCTGTGTGTGTCTGTGTGTGTGTCTGTGTGTGTGTGTCTGTGTGTGTGTGAGCCTAGATTCTCTTGTATGTTGGGCCATATTTTAACACTGAGGTGTAGGCTCAGCCCAGGTGACACATGTTAAAATGAAAGGCAGGGATCTGGGATTTCCAACTTCGTTTTTACCTGCCCTCTACTGCTTACAAATGCCCATTTCTGTGTTTTCTTGCTATTGGGCATTTCTCTAAATCCCTTTGCTGTGAGGGACCGCGGCCACCTCATTTCCTGTTACTGTTCTATCCCTACCTTCCAATGCCTCCCCACAGTAAATAACAAATGCATCATTCTTTAAAATCAGTGCTTCTTCTTTGACTCAGTTGTAACTAAATGTGACTAATTGCTGACCGTGGGAATCAACAGGTAATATAAGTTTAATGTTCTTTTCAAGGTATATAATTTTTGCCCCTTTTCTTTTCTTATCTCAGTTTTTTGTTTTGTTTTTCCACAAATTCTCATCACCAATAAGATCTACAGAGAAAAGGCAGTAGTGAGGAAAACAGGCTATCTAGTGGGGGTCACTTAACTAGTTTAGTCGGCCCTCCTGTACCATTTGGTAAAAAGCCTCCTGCATCAGGGCCACATGACAACGTTTGGGGACCCAGGCACTGTTTCAGCATCACTCCTCTAGAACTATTTAAAGCCTCTATTTTATAACTGCACTGGTATAAAAGTGAATGTAAACTAGGCCAAACTCAGTATCATACATTCACTGTGAGTGGATTCACTGGCATGACTTTAAAAGGAATTAAAGCTAAAACATTCAAAATGCTGTGTGCTTCCAGGATATGGAGCCCGCAGAGCCTCATGGAGAAGCTGGCCTTGCTTTGGGGCCACTGGTACAGGATATCTCCCCATCCAGACAAGACCTCCCTCTGTCTTTCTCCAGAGCGAAGTGCCAGCTGGCTGTTCCGTGTTTTCTGGTTTAATGCCTCACCAGGAGACCTCTCTTTCCTGGTCTGATATAAACTAACACACTGAGACCCAAAGGGAAGAAATTCCCACCTACATCCGCAGGGCCATTCCCAGCCAGGAATCACCAGTACCTTTTCTGTGGCTAAGCTCTAGGACAGTTATGCCCCTCAACACATCATAACTCTCCTCTTGTTTATGTAAAGACCCCAATTAGGCCAGAAATAGGATTTAGCACCACAAACATTGTTTAAAAAAATCTTAAGACATTTAGTTAGACCTGTGTTCCCATTCATTGTTCTCTTTTGAAACCTAATATTAGTAACAGCATGTGCCGAAGACCTGGACCATGAATTAATAATAAAACAGTTGTGCTGGAAAACATGTGAGCACCTAGTTACTCCATTTGGCAGACACCTGTCAGGATGGGAGTTTGCTCTGACTTACACGGCACTTTCTATGATCATTTTATTTCCATGGGATTTCCTGCAGGGAGAGAGACAACAGAGCATGTGTCTCCCACTCACGCCCAGCTGCCATAGAACAGATGCAGGTTCCTGGGGAATGCTCCAGCCCCAACCGTTTCTTCTCTGAAGGTCTGACTCTTCCCCAAAGAGTTTGCATAGATATTTTAGTATGCAATCAACTATTTCTCCATCTGATTTGTTTTAGCATGGGCCTGTAACAGTCTTTAAAGACCACGAAAAACTTATATCCTTGAACCATCTCCAGCTAGCAGTGGAGAACCTTTGAGAACAGAGTTTGCAGGTTCTATCAGACACGGGGCGGCATCCAGTCACTAGGGCCCTCGAATAATGGGTGTGTGGTCTTGAGCACATTACATCTCTTTTCTGAACCTCAGTCTGTTCACCTGAAATGGAGCATGGGGTAGCCATCTCTCTGGCCCACAGGGATGAGCACAGATATGGTAGGGCAGCTCCCTCAATACTGGATAAATGGAGCCACCATTGTCACAACCCAATGCCCCCTCATCCTCAACTTTGTGCTTCTGCCTCATAGCATAATCATTAGCACATACTAAAGTTTGTTGTGTAAACCACGGGATGTATTTTGCATGCAGTCCTTTCATCAACGAGTCCACTTTGTTTTCCTTGGCCTGGTTTTTAACAAGAACGGTTTGCACCCAATTTTCCTCTTTCCGTGGAACCTGACAACTGACTTTCCAGCTTCTCCTTCCTGATGGGTTCTCCTCTCCTGAGAACTCTGGACAAATTCTTAGCACCAATGCTCCCCACACTTCTGGTAGCAATCAAGACAAATGTCAACCCATATGGGATGGGTATCCTGAGGGGTTCTATGTGTGGAACTGCAGTTTTAAGGATGAAATGGCTTATTCACTCACCTGTCTCTTAAAGACTGGGCTTTCTGTGGCTTCCTGCACACTTTTTTTTTTTTTTTAAGCCTTTCTACATCTGCACAAAACAAGCAGTTGTTGTCATCACCATTCTTGTCCTGTGAAACCTTAGCCAGGTGATAGAGTTACAAAATTCCGTTTCTCTGAGCAGAGAGTCCCGACTCTCAGCCCCACACTGGGAAGGTGTGACCAGTGGTCCACAAACCTTGCTTTGGAGTTTCATAAATTTAGACATTCTCATCTGTATCTTTTAAAAAAAAAAAAAAAAAAAAAGCAACCCCTAAAGTTATTCACAACCAATCAAGCAAGATAAAAGAAAAGGAACATGTTAGAATCCCCAGTTCTGCCCTTGAAAACCAGTCGATCGCAACGGACCAGTTTTTGTTTTGGTTTGTTTTCTTAGTTATTGCGTAACGGGCTGCAGTGTGGAGTACAGGAAATAATTTAGCCCACGCACCTGCACAAAAAAACCCACATCAACGAGTTTGCTTCGGCAGTCAGGCTGGGGAACCAAACGCTAAGCCTGAAAGCAAACGTGAAATCAAATACGAAAATTGCACAGCAGCCCGGCAGGAGTCAGCTATCCAGAGGCCCGGCTGAAACCCCATCTGTCAGGTAGAGTTTCAGACACATTTTGATGTTTTGGTCACCTGACCCAAGCTCTTCAGCCCAATTGGCCCCCAAATTCCCAGGGCAGGTAATGAGGTAACCAGAGTGTGTGGGAACGAGAGGATGAGGCAGATACAACTTTCCCGTCATTCATTAGACTGTCTACTAATTCTGCTTGTTTCTTGGTTTGACGTCTGCTTATCAGGAAATTTGAACTTCTTAAAGAAACGGAATGACTTTATCTACACCTGGGACAGAATTTAGTAACATTTGTGTAAAATTAAACCATTGTAACAGAAAATAGTAATTTGGGAGATTAAATTATTTATATGTTGATTTAACAGTCAATATGTTTTAATGTATTTGCATTTTGTTTTTCTCTACTGTCTTATTAAATATCATTTGGAATATCATGCCATCATCCTTGGGTTGCCTAAAAAGTCAACGAAATTAATGTGCTGACTTAGCCACGATTTTTCTAATCCTTTTCTTAATCTCACAGGGCTTTTGTCCAAACAAAATAAATGTTTATACACATGGCATTTGTCACTATGGGAACTTTTGGCCTTTAAAATGCTGACTCTGGTAGCAGAGACAACCAAGAGGAGAAATTTGTCTTGTTTAACAAGAATAAACAAAACCAGTTTGGCTGGCAACCCTTGGTATAACCTGGCCTAATGGGGGAGGGACAGAGCGCATGTGCTTACTGTTCGGCCAGACTCCTGTCAGGAAAACAAGCAGATTTGGGGTTCCTGGCAAAACCGGGAGCTCAAACGTCACAGAAAAACTTGAGTGGATTTATCCTTAATTTCATGTAACTAATTCCAAACATGAACAACATTATCTAATGTGTTAGCATACATGTATAACAACTTTTACAACTAATAATGCCACTCTTTATATTCCTGAGTTGTGCCTGACAGGCCGCACTGACAGCTTGACAACTGACAGGAAATAGACTGGTCTGCAAACTTCAGAATAAACTCAGAGTGATTTTTTTTTCTTTTAAGTCAGTTGACGTGATGCTGCGGCACTCCCTGAGTTGTCGAAAGTATTTCCCTCTCTCAAAATACATCCCATAATTATCAAACGCACCTCTGGAAGGCAGGGGCTGGGGGGGGGAGTGTAACAACTTTATCATTGCCCCCACCAAAGTATATAAAGTACCAAACACATGCAAAGATAATGGTGCCTGAGATCGCCTAAACCAGTTGGGGATTGTATCAAACGTGAATGGGGATCCGTGTGAGAACTGGTGTAAGCTATCTGTGGAAAGCACGCAGCTACATTCACATATGTTATTTGGGAGGCAGTCCTGGAGATGGTGTTCTGTAGTAACTGATGAGAAATAAATCCACCTTGGATATATTATTTCATGACCCCAGTGTGTGTGTGTGTGTGCGCCCTGACTGCTGCCCTTAAGCTCCCCTCAAGACAGGGGTCCAGTTCAAGATAAGCAATTTCAATATGAAAAGCTTCTAAAATACAGATAAAAATGATTTAGGTCTTCCAGGTGTGCCATAATTCTTGGCAGGAAAAAAAAGTTCACTCTGGGTGTGTAATCTCTTAAAGAAATTTGTTGTCAGAGCTGGATAAAACCATCACATTAGAAAAATAGAAGCTCAGCTCCAAACAAAGTGTTAGGTGCGACAGTGGAAACTCTCTGCTTCGTGCTGAAGTTACAGCATAAAAGTAAAACTCCCTTTTACTTATGTAAACACTGCTGGATTTGGGCATTCTTTCAAAAGAGGTACAGCTGAGCATGTAAGAGCCTATAGAAATACGACAGACTCTTGGTGGGAGGTTTGGGGTGGGGTTCTAGTACCAAGCCAGACTCTAATGCCCAGACAAAGGAAGAAAGAAGATGCATTTTATAACTTACAGATTTTTTTCTTTCTGTCTTTCTCTCTCTCTCTCTCTCTCTCTCTCTCTCTCTCTCTCTCTCTCTTAAGGCAGCAGACCAACCAAATAACTCAATCAACAACAACAAAACTGAGATGGGCCATGCAGTGGAAAATGTTAAAACAACTTGAATAACCAAGAGGCCTCCCCAAAGGAGTGGGAATGCAGGCAAAGGGGGAGAGGCCCATATTATGGAATATTTAAACACTGTAATTCAATGCACATTTATTAATTGGCTGCTTTTTAAGAGACCTTTATTTATGGCAGGTTCATGAACAATATAGCATGTACAGAGCTCTCATGGGTTGTTTTGCTTTCCATATGTTCGGATGAAATGAACAACATCACATCTAATAGTGGCCCTCCCTGCTCTTGAAGTGTCTGCCAGTACCACATCCCTTGGGAGCTGTTGCCACCAAATTAATATCCTGTGGGTCACTTAATTCAAAAAACCACATTATAGAGGCATTATGTGATTAGATGTACTGCTTTAACAAGGCGGTTGGGGTGTGTACTCGGCCTCTGTTCCAGAAAGGATGGTGGGGCTCATGTACATAGATAGACCTCCAAGCCAGAGTCTCTGAGAGGCCAATGACAGCACAGACACATGTCCAAAAATGTGACCTCCATTCACTGTCAGAAGCTGCCTTTACAAGATCAATCAGGGTGACTTGCTTAGTGAGAAACAGACCTGAACAGCTGGTGGGGATTAGCTGCTCTGAAGGGAGGTGTTTTCTATCCCTATCGGGCCAGCTTGTCACCAAATGCTCATAGTAAACACAGGGCCATGGAATGTTCCAGTGGCTCAGTGAGTCAGCGTGGGCTGCTTATACAGAGCCGTCCTGTGACAGTAGAGCCCAATCCAAACCAGGATCTACCAGCCAGAAGAGATTGGGATTGTGAATTTGAAACGTGCTCTTTGGTCTCCTCCCAGACAGCAGGAAGTATGTTTTGTTGTTGTTTGAGGTTCTGAAGTCATCTGGAAGCAGAACACCAAGCATTTCTTGCGTGAGATTCAGATGGCATCCAGTGCAGTGACTACAGGCAGTGTGGAAGCATTGCTCTTCTTTGTGCTCTACTCCTGAGTCTCTCCAGAGACACTTCACTCACACATCTCTCTGCGGGCATCCGAAGAGGTTGCAGGCTGCCCTCGGGAGGGAAGCAAGCCTCAAACGCATCTAGGAGGGACACTAAGGGCTAGACATGTGTTTGAGTAGGACTATGGGGGTATCTCTGGTTACATTCCCGATCGAGTGAAAATGATGTCTCCCTTTATTAGGAAAACCCTGCAATGGTTACTTTAGGTTTTTTAAAATTTGGTTTAGCCCTGTATACATATTATAACTTAATGAGCTTGCTTAAGAGAAAATTATTTTTGTTCAGCCATCCTGACTGCCAGTGGATATTGTCACTACAAAGCTCATTGATCTGCTGTGAGCTACAGTCTACAATAAAAGCAAAAGAACTTTTTGGGGGTTGAGGTAGGCAATGGTGTGGGAACCGAATTGCTGTATCATTCTAGATCATTCTTTGGGGGTCATCAAAGCATTAAATTCTTGAACACCTCTTTAAAATGTCATCAAATTTTTACTCTTCAGAGAAAGTAGGATTGTATAGAAGAGAGGCATTCTGAAGAGCTGCTTTTGGAAGCCCTGCTTACAGGTTTAAGTAGACAGGCTCTCCAGTCTGCCTATCGAGGGTGGCTCATTACTTCATTCCTCAGCCTGATACCACAAGGAAAACATGTAAACAGGAGCCTGGCAGGGTGGATTGTGTTCTTCCTATCCTGTTTTGCCAGTTGCCACGTTTCTGAAGTACCAGGATTCTCAGTCTCAGCTGTGTGTGTGTGTGTGTGTGTGTGTGTGTGTGTGTGTGTGTGTGTAATTTTAATGGGATTCTAATATTCCCCAAACATTAATTAGTGAAACAAATTTCAGTTTCTTGCATTTGTATCCTGAAACTAGTAACAAGTAAGAGACAACTTCTGACTCGGATTAACTAGACACCACAGGGATGTCAAGAGCTACTCAGAAGATCTCAGGGCTTCTCCAGCCACTCTGTCTGAAAGATCATGATGCCATGTCATCCATGATCCCCAAGGCTGATGAGAAGAGCTGCTTTCAGGAATATGAACATGAAGCACCAAGGAGATGCAGGTGATATAAAAATGGCAGCAGGGTACAGAGCAAAGGGGGAAACTCTACACTGTGACCTTATGAGCTACAATTTGTTACTTGGGATTTTGGGGGGGGGTTCGATCATTGCAGAATTGGGCTGATGATAAAAGTCTGTGACTGTGAAGTTGACCCTAAAATAAAACTATTTGAACGTATAATGTCTGTTTACAAAAAAGCTTCATGATAATCATACTCATATTTACTGACATTCCCAGAGGTAACAGACTGCTGACTACCCTGTGCACTTTGGGTGTCAGCTTCCTCTGTTTCTGAGGCCAATTATGTCCCCCAGTTGACACGTACCAAGGTCTGATCACCAACACGTACAGCCTTTAGTCTGCTTGAGACATCGTCTGTCCCTCACCACATTCAAGCATGTACTTACTTCTAAAGTAAACACTTTCTTCAATATCAGTGCCCATGAAATTGTACTCGTGGTTCTCTGGGTCTGCCATAAGTGGTTGCTAAGAGATAGGAGGAGAGTCAAGAACAAAATAGGTGTGCATAAGCCTCCGGTGAACTCTAAAAGTAGGCTGTCAACAAGACTGTACTTTCCCAAGGATGAAGGCTGTGTACCGCAACATCAATGCCACCCTACAGCGCAGCAACTGCCCACTGCCCCCCACCCGCCCCAAACTTTATCTTAACAGAACTGTGTGTGGCCCTCTGTCCACAGTCCCTTCCACCACTCTCTATAAACAAAGCCCAAATATGCATTCTCTCCGAAACCTTCCATACGTCCATTAAGCAGACTAACCTTAAAGTCGCTGTGCGTATTGAAAACTATCTCCTGCTAAGGGAACAGAAGTGGCCATCAGAGCTTTAATTGGACAGCCATTTGAGGATAAAGCACTAGGCCAGAACTGGGTGCAGGGCAACTATTTGGGACAGCTCCAAGCTTGGCAGTCTTTCACACCTTGCTTTAGTACCCCAAATAGGACAAGAACAAGAAGAGGGAAGCTGTGCACCCACCCGGGGCAAGGATTGTATCCTGTAGGACAGAATTTGTTACCTGTTTTCAAACAAGCCAGCAGAGGCAAGAATACAGTCTACTCTGCCAGGCAGAAACTGTAGACTCCTTTTCGCCCACCTTCAACACCACAAACTAGGATTTCAAACCATTCAGGACATTCCTGTTTCCTTCCTCTTGCCTGTTCTGTTTCTTGCTTCTTCTCAAGTGTCCGAAAGTGCCAGCTCTGTAGCTGGACCCCAGAGGGGCTAAACTCTACCAAGGTTTGCTAGTCTCCCCGACTCCCCCCTGCTGGTGGGTTTAACTACAACCCAAACTCAAAACAGCAGCTGTCCAAAATATTTTTCGAGTCAACTCCCGTGATAATAGAGTAAATCAGAAGGAGAAAAGAAAACACCGAAAGAGCTCAACTCATACTTGAGCCTGCCATGCACTGTTATTGATGTGAGCCGGCCATGCACTCTGATAGACGTGAGCTGGAGGCTTAATATCATTTTGGAAACTAACCTTGGGATCAGGTTTGTAAAAATGTAAAATAGAGCCGTTGCTTTTAAAAGTTCCCCCTATTCTTTTTGTTCCCACACTCTTCTTCATGTTTGCGGCTTGCAATATTTCCCTTGGTCTCAGAGCTCTAGACATCTACTTAATAAGTACCAATAAAGACTGTGTGTTAGCCTCAAACAGTGGTAGCGGTTCCCGCCTGCTAATTGCTTCTTTTGCACTTACTGTTTCCGCCCTCTCATCAACAGGAGCTTTGGCATAAAGGGCTATGAAGGAGAACTCGCGGAGGCCAGCCGAAGCCGGCCTGCTGAATGCTGCCGTAATTACACAGTAGCCTGGAGTAGCTCTTCTCAAATCAAATTATGAGCCTGGATTACCTAAAACTCTCAGGGCACGGTCCAGGTTTTCATTTGTCTGGAGGTTGCTGTCGGCAAGCAGGTTTTTCTCATTATTCTTTGCAAGGATTATCAAGGCCCCACTTCCCATGCAGTATCCCAGAACTGGGAGATGCTGGGGAGAGTGCCGTTTTTCTCACAAGGCTTGCCTTCCCGTGTGCTTATCGTTTATTTTTTGAAAGTGTAAAAGAAACAAAATGAAAGAAACTCTTTTTTTTCCGTGTTTCATATTTTTCTATCATTTGCATATCAAAGTTTATGTCCAGCTGAGTTTACTCGCGATTCTTTGGCAAATATTTATACTTTGTCAATGTCCCATCCACCTATACACCAATTAGAACAAGCATCAACAGGCTCGACCATATTTGGATCGTTGTTTGAACACCTGACTGTCCCCTGGGAACTGTGTACTGCACTAGAAAGAACAGGAATAAGAGGATCATGTAGGGGTCAGGTCTCCTGGAGTCGAGGCTCCCTGTGCTGTGTGGCCCTGTGACACTCCTTTAAACTCTCATTTTCTTCACAAACAGCCAAAGATATTGAACTTGGTCATCCCAAAGATATTTTTTCTTCTAGTTTCACCTACGCACCTCTGTTGAACACAGTGCCTATGTGATTTTTAAACAATTCCTGTACCTCATCGGGAGGAGCAGGATTTTAACTTCCACAGCCAATAAGTATGCAAAGGGATGCAGCCACGCATTTCCTGAGTGGTTTAGATTTTCATTAAACCAGGACTTTGTGTGCTTAAGATGCAGGTGAGAGATAAACTAACAGCTTAGACCACTTTGAACTCTTAAAAAGAGAGTCCTGGGGAACAAATCCCAACTCTGACAAAATCTGTGAGCTGTGGGGTTATAATCTGGAGTATCTGAGATTTCTAAAGTTGCTTCCAACATAGAAGTGACAACTCAAGAAGTGGGTGGGATAAAAGCAATTTGCTGTGCAGTGGTCGTCGGAGAGATCTCTTCGAGTTTGAGGCTAGCCTGGTCTACAGAGTGAGTTCCAGGACAACTAGGGCTACACAGAGAAACCCTGTCTCAAAAGGATATCACACACACACACACACACACACACACACACACACACGACCAAGTAGCCACACTCCAAATGTAGCAGTCTCTCAAAACAAATGAATATTGGTCTCACTACTGAAAAATGTTCTCTGGTCTGGGTCAGCCCATGTTCAGGAACTTTCCATTATGCTACAGAGGTTTAAGGTGGGTCCAGGGGTGGGAAATGTAAGAGCATAGCTTTGAGGATCAAAGGGAGAATTTTCAGATATGGTTGTTTTAGTGATATGCTATATAGTACAAGCCAATTTAGTAAGTTAATGCTTCAACAGATTTAAAGATAGTAATAAGATTTTAATGTTATGGCTAATAACTTAATCTTGAAAGAATTTTAAACTAAACTTAAAATATTAGTTGTATTCACATTTTTAAAAAATCATGAGATCATACTTAACCTTTTAAAAAAATCATTCCTTAGACATTAGAAAATGAACTGAACTTTAGAATTGGCACGACTTGAGAACTAAAGGGCTTCATTAATAATGCAAATTTAATTCTGTTTTTAATACTGTTTTTCTTTATTTAAAAAATTATAACGTGAGAGTGAGCACCTTCTAAGATTTTGTGCGTTCACTAAAACTCAGGTTCCACACACAAGACTAAGCCACTCTCAGAAAGACACCAAGAAAGCAGTGCTCAGGGAGTGACATGGTAATGCCGCCAACAAGGATGTGGTTTTCACTGTGGACCGCCATCATCTTTTGTGGAGTTAACAGAGATAGATTGGTAATGAAATGCCATTTGGGAAGGCATTGGGTAAGCATATTAGAGAGGATCTTTATTTCCACATGAACACAGGTAAAGTAACAGGAATCTGATTTCTGGTCTTTGAGTCAAACATGAAGTCCTGGCCCCAGAATCTCCTCATAACATCTGTAGAGCTTTAAAACCTGCTTTACAAGCTGGAAAAGTTCCAAAAACATCCCATCTCTCCCATTTGGCTTTACTCATAGCCAATGTGTTTCTCCTTGAGTTGTGGTCAGAGCAGGAAGTGTTACCAACAGAATTATACAGTTCCTGTCCTTGTCCCCCTACAGGAGCCTCTCCCTTTTCACTGGCTTGGAGTGAGTGGCTGTCATAAACGAATGCATATGGATGGAGACCAGCTAAATGGCGTTATTTGCATTACTAATGACTGGTGGACAGCACTGTTGTATAGATATGCACGATGTATCTGTGATCACTATTTTACACACATCAGTGTCAACACACAGAGACAGCATGTAAAGGGAAGTGTCACTTGGTGTTCAGCCTTTTCTGCCTTTAGAGATCAACCTCTCCATTTCCAATCAGTCATGTGCTCTCAAAACTTTCTCCCAAGCAGCCCTGTAAAACTGTCCCGTGTGGAGTACTGGTTACACCCCCAAACCGAAGCACACTCAGCCACTGCTGTGATCTACCTTCCTCCCTCACCCCATTTCCTCATCTACCAGTGATATTATGCCATCTACTTCGCTCGGTCTAGACTTTTAACAGGATGAGAGTAGTACCTATCAAATTTGTAGTCCTGGGCAATTAGATGCTATTATTATTACTGATTTTCTGAGTATTCAAACCTGTGTCTGCCATTAAACTCTCTTTTGCTGAGGCAATGAAGTCTTGAAAATGTGAAATTATCATCTTTCTTTCCATGTGTGTGTGTGTGTGTGTGTGTGTGTGTGTGAATATATGTGTGATACTGTGTGTGCAGGTGCACATGCATGATGAGAAAACAGGACAACTTCCAGTGTCAATCCTTGGGTACCATTCAATTATCTTCTTCATCATCATCATCACCATCATCATCATGAATCATATTTCTCATCTGTTTGTTCTCTAACTAGGCTGGGTGGAGACCTATCTTCTCATTGTCACTGACATCACAAGTGTGCATTGTTTGATTTTGGACCCCAGTATAAGGTGCTGAGATGCATATTTTACATACCACAGCAGACCTGGCCTCTAGGTTCTCCTAGCATCCCTCAGTCCCTACCCGGGCATACCCTGTCCCCAACCCCTGAACTTTACAGCCCAGGGGGCTGGGCTGCTCTTCCCCAAAGAATATATTCTTCTTTATATAATTTATGGTTTCTTCTTCCTCTTCTTCCTCTTCCTCTTCCTCTTCTTCCTCTTCCTCCTCCTCCTCCTCCTCCTCCTCCTCCTCCTCTTCTTCTTCTTCTTCTTCTTCTTCTCTTTCTTCTTCTTCTTCTCTTCCTCCTCCTCCTCTTCTTCCTCCTTTTCTTTCATCATCTTCACCTCACAGTCTTTGTTTCTTTTCCCCTTCTCCTCTCTCTCCCTTCCCATGGCAACTTTTCTGGCCTCCTTTCTTGGGGCCAGTGAACTTGCCTGTCTGACAGCAGGTTCCCAATAAACCTGCATTTAGTATAATTTAATCTGGCTTGAACTGGTTTAATTCACTGGCAGAGAAATAACTAACTGTGTCTCATTATGCCTGACATTTTCCTTTGGGTCCTGGGGCTCAAACTCAGGTCCTCATGTGTAAAAACCAATCACTAAATCAACTGAGCTCTACCTCTAGTCCAAATGTCAATTCTTACATATCTTCATCATTTTGCAGTACAGTAGATTCACTTTATTGCTATTATGTCTGTATTGCCGGGTTCTCTTCAATGGAACCTTCTTGGATAATAGAAACCTTTCCTATCTACATTGTCCAGTGGATTAATCACCACCTGCCTGTAGTTAATGAGTACTCAAAGTATTGCATTTTGACTAAGGAATTGAATAGTTAACTATATTTAATCTTAATTAACAGAGTTGTAACTAATGGTTATACTATTACCACTGTGGAAGATCTTGCAGTTGCACCCACACTTGAATCTTGAAAATGAAGCATCTGTCAAAAAGCTCTAAAGGAATAAAATTCTTGGGACGCTCATACGGAGCCACACATGGTCTCCAGCCAGCCATGATCATTGGAGTCTTTTGTGTGGAGCTAGCTTCCTGTTGCCTCTTTCTCAAAGGCAACCACCAGGAGCCAGTAGTCCCGTCAAGGTCTTGCCTTAGTGTTTTTGAAGTACTCATCTGAGATCTCTGAGGGTCTCTTTGTATTGAAAAGCCTTCAGCATTGCATTTTGAAAGAACAGTGGGAAAAAAAATCATCACATGTCGTGGATATAAAAGTGTGCCATATTCACTGAAAAAAAAAGTGTACTGTCCTCTTGGAACCTTAGTTACAGTGTCCTGAGAATCTGGGAAATACAACCTTCGAACCCCTCTGAGGAGATCACACACCCACATATTGGGCTTACTATGAGACACATGTGAGAAAGTCTCTGGACTTCTAACTAGGACCTGAAGTGGAAGTTTCTGGTTGTGTCATGTGATGTGACTCACGTGATGTTTTGCTGAAGCTAGACCCATGGGAGAACACATGATGTTTGGAGAGAATATAAGTGGGACTCAGCAGACAGTGATGGAGTGCTTGCATGGCTAGCTGTCGTTGGTCTAGTGTCTTCACTGATCTTCACTTCGTTGAGAGAGGTGTGGCAGAGAACTCCCAGCATCCTGGCTGTTCCTGGTCACTCCAGCTGACTCCTGCCAGCTTGATGGTAGCCTGGTGGTTTCTTCTGTATCATGCCACAGGTGCTGATTTGTGTCTGGTGACACCTTTGAACTGAACTGCTGGTATCCTGACAAACAGAGATTAGAATCGCACCAAAGAACTATTTCTAAATAGGTCCAAACCACCCATTGCCCTATGAACCTTTCTTCCACTACCTCTGGTGTAATGGGCTAGGAAGGGAATTGAAGTATTTAACCTTATTAAAGTAGGTTTTGAAAAAACTTAAGCCTACAGGAACCTGGTCCAAGACTGTCCTTCCTGGGTTTTTCTTAGATGCAAAAATCTCTACTTAATATAAAAGCTTCTCTTTGATATTTCAAAGAGTTTAGTCAAATGCCTCAGTATCAGGTCTTGCATTTCTAGACAACTAATACCTGTATCAAAACAATGTATTATGATTATAATGCAAGACCAGGGACAACTAGACATATAACTAACTACTAGAACATACATATATGCATATAAACTAAGGGAATGGGAAGCACATGGGTGACAAAAATCAACTTCATCCCACTCAGGGTTCACATATCCCCAAAAGAAAAAGATCAACAGTAAGTTTTCTAAATTGTGTCAGACAGCTGTGAACTGGAACAACATGCCACACTGGCCTGGTGTCATGGGACCCATGCTGCCGTGCTTGGTGACAAGATTTGGGATCTGGGCCTATTTATTTGACTTTTTGAACCTCTGTGTTCATAATTCATAAACAACACAACTTCATTTTGAAATTGTAAGGATTAATTACAGTGTGTAGAACCCTTGACATGGGTGTGGTGTAGAACCACCACAGAGTTGATAGCCACTTAACTTATTTACCTCAGACTTTCAAAGCCCATTGTTTTATTCCCATTTCAAAACTACAAACCTAATTTTCCAAAAATCATATACTAGGTCAAGATACCAATGTCAGAAAACTCTGACTAATACTTGAGAGTGTAAGTAAGGTGGTGTGGGCCTATTACTCCAGCTAATCAGGAGGCTGAACTAGAAAGTTTAAAAGTCCAAGGCCAGTCTAGAAAACACTGAGCCTTAACAGGGCTTGGGATATGGCTCAGTGGTAGACCACTTAGTTAGCATTGTGAAGGCCCGATTTCAATCTCCAGTACTACCAAAAGAAAGGAAAAAGCTGATGCTGTAGCTCAGCAAGAGGCTCTGCTTAGCATAGGCAAACCCCTTGCATCAGACAAAAGAAAAATGGATATAATATTTTTGGAGGTTGAATAAAGTTTGGGTAACAAAAAAAAAATGTATGCCTTGCATCCCCAAGGCATACATGAGAAGAACAGACCACTCATCAGCTTATCATAGGTTCCTTTGCCTAGTCTGCATCATTTCTTCTTCCCTGAACCCCGGTCTTTTAATTGACTCTTTATAGTCTTCCACTGATCTATAGATAAGAATCACAATCCATGTGGCTAGTTTTGGAGACTTCCACTAGGTCTCTAGGTCACCAGTACACATGAAATTAGGGCTCCATTCCCTGTGTTTTCCTCTACCTTGTCTCCTGACTTTGACATCACCGACTTTTGGCTAATTCTCCAAACACTAACACTGTTGTCAGCCTCATTGCTGCAAGGGCATAAAGCACACACTGGGAGGGCCTGGAAAGGCACCGCTTCTAGCCAGTTTGGCTGGGGCTTCATAGCTGCTGTGTCTTCAGCAAGGACCCAGTGGAATATGTTCTTTCTTTGGGTCCCATACACTTGCCTGCACAAACCAAATCGGGTGGGGGTGAGGGGAAACAATGTTTATTTCTCAATGTAAAACTGTAATTTACAGCCGGGTAGTGGTGGCACACGCCTTTAATCCCAGCACTTGGGAGGCAGAGGCAGGCAGATTTCTGAGTTCGAGGTCAGCCTGGTCTACAGAGTGAGTTCCAGGACAGCCAGGGCTACACAGAGAAACCCGCTCTCGAAAAACCAAAACCAAAACCAAACAAACAAACAAAACAACAACAACAACAAAAAAAACCAAACAAACAAAAAACCTGTAATTTACTAAAATAAATAAATACAAATTATCTCGATGTCTTTAGTCTCTTTACTTGTGAAGCACCCCAGTCCAGGATGAATACGTAAGGATCCATACCTACTAACTGATTGACCTTATTGGTACTTGCCATCCCTTTTCCTACTCACACTTGCATCCCATGTTTGCCTGTTTTACTTCCCTTCTTGCTTTCTCTTAAATTCCAATTTGTAAAGTCTGGAAGTTCATGTTATTTGACTCAACAGACAATGGGCTTGCTTGTAGAGAAATGCTTAAATGGGCTTTTCAGTCGGGCGATTAATATAACAACAGGTAGATTGATGAAGGAAAGGACGGAGGCCACACAGCCTTAGTCATTGGCTCTTATAACAAGCTGAATTTACCCAAGTGGTCTCGCTTGAAGGAAGAAACAACAGAGATAGGTGAGGCCAGGAGCAGCTGCCCTGCACACACAATTGAAGAGGCATCTGTAAAGGAAGGGTCTTGTTTCTTCTTTGGCTAATTGCTGCAAAACACCTTCAGATGGAAGATTGTTATTTTCTGTTAATTATCGCTCTCCTTTCAGAAGAAATTTGTACTTTCTAAGCTAGAAAATAAAAGTAAGATCAGCAACACCTACACTTTCCCTCAAACTCTATACTTCTTAACTTTGACTAGCCAGAAATGTGATTAATTCCCCTGCCACTGAAAGCATATTTATCCAGTTTCTAAGCCAATGTGTATTTATATCTACAAGTGGACTTCAAGCCATACAAAGAAAAGAGTTAAAAAGTAAGTAAAATATTTTAAAATATTTCAGATGGTCAGTCAGGTTTCAGTTAGAATGAAAGTCCCAAGTGAGACTCTTAAGAGTCAGCATGTTTGTGGGGTGGGCAGGATTCCTTTTCAGACTCATTTTGAAAAACAGAGGGGGAAAGCCCATGAAAGGCAAGAGATAGATTGTAAGGTTTCCACAAGTCCTGACTGAATATACTAAGGCAGGTCTCTGTCCCCATGTGTCATATGCCAGGCATGACCCTAGGGACTGTGTGTACTCAGGTGGGAAGATAACAAACACTGCCTGCCCATGTGAAGCTTAGCTTGCATGTCACTCATTTCTTCTCTAGGAGTGCATTAATTGGACTCTGTGCCTTTTCGTGAATTCTTTTCTCTGGCTCCTTATGACTGTTCAGTGGTCTTTGAAGAGGAGGCAGAGCAGGCTGAGGTACTGAGGGAGGAATATAACCCAATCCTCGACCAAACCTCAGTCCATTGTGTAGGAAGGGCTAGCCAGGATAGCGCCTGTGCATTTCCTTCAGGGTTAGGGACTCTCATCACAAATGGTTCACTGTAGACACTTCCATCAACCCATTCCTGGATAATGAAGAGTTATTACTTCAACAGTGGCTGTCATAATACGCTATTATAGAGCAGTTCACACATTGAGCTAGATCATTCATTTCTGAAACATTAGGAAAAGTACCCACATAGAAAGATCACTGGCAACGTGGCAGCGTGGTGATTTGGTGAGTTCTCAATGGTCCTGTGTGTGTTGTACATAGCAAGTGCTTGCAAGGAGGTCTGTGTGTGTGTTGAGGAAATGCTTTTCAGTGCCTTCTAGGATGAAACATTACAGAGTTCCTTAACTATGGGGAGAAATTTATTTAACTGCCCCCAAATTATTCCAAGTATTATAATATTATTCCAGTGTCAGTGGGGCACAAAACCGCCTTTTGTAGTGTATGGAGTAATATTCTTTGGCCTTAACAAAATTTCACTTGGACCTGTTTAGTACCACCAATCTAGTGACCCCCCCCCCCACACACACACCATACACATGCATCACATACACATTATTTTTGAGTGTTGAAAAAATAGAGCCCAAGGTCTTGAGCATTCTAGGCAAGTGCTTTACCAATGAACTACATCTCCAAGGTTTTTCTTTGTTTTCAGTATCTTACTATGTGTAGCTCAGGTTAGCCTCAAAATTGCGATCTTTGTCTCCACTTTCTCAGTGGAACATCATAGGCATGCCCAGCATTTCCAATGTCATATCACAATCATTATTAAAGTCTTGCTTGTGGATTGTTATATATGAGTTGTATTTCATCATCTATGAATAGTTTGTAATTTTATAACAGTGCTTTATTCCAGAAAATTATATAGTCTTTAAAAAATAATTGAAAGAAACAGATCACAACAGTATCTAACATAAGTTCCTTTATCAATGCATTTAAAAGATTTGTAAATCAACTAAGATGCTCTCCTGACCTGAGAGACACAGATATAGAACTAAATAGATATGAAAGATAGCATGTTTTTAAAAAGGAAAGGAAACAAGTGATTTGATATGCTTTCTTTCATTTTGTGTGCACGTGCACACATATACACATACACACAGAGACTCCTTGGAGAATGTACAGGTTATTTTGCAGTGAGAGAAAATGAATAATTGTGTAACTCATAGACACACGCACACACACACACACACACACACACACACAGACTCCTTGGAGAATGTACAGGTTATTTTGCAGTGAGAGAAAATGAATAATTGTGTAACTCATAGACAGAATCAGTCTGTCACCAATTGGCAACACAGTCAATGGTTAATTATCTGCAAAGACTTGTCACTTTTCAACCTTCTAGTCAGCGTTAAAAAAGGAGCCTACTCTAATTAGTAAAAATAATTTTGGGGTCTTTGTATAAAGCTCTTGGCTTTGTTCAGTTGATTTGTTTCAAAGGTAAAATAATTCTCTGACTCCAAAATCAAAGCTTATAGCATTTGCAGTTCTAACTAGGGAAAGATTTTCAAGATGGCCTCACTTTTCAGAGCGGGATTCCAGCTGCGGTGAGCTGTGGTCACTCAGTCACCTGTGCTGAATAGCAAAGAGGGTCGGCTTCCAGGAGTTATTCGGGAATAATAAAGGCCCAGACTGAAAAGATACGGAGGAGCTAATATCTGATCAGTGCACAGATGTACACGGAACTGTGAATAGTAACTACTGCGTCCATTTAGGGGAGAAAAAAACCGTCTCCTGACAAATGAGAGTTTGAGTGTATCGCCTCACTTCATTACCTTTGTGCATTTTGGGGGGCCAGAAATGTTAATTTTAATTCATGGAAGACCCACTAGAAGGAAGGTCGGGGGCTTGGGTGCAGGCCTGGATCCCCGCTTGGGCCTCTCCTGGGAACACTGAGCTGTTTCCTTACTGCCAGCTGAGGGGAAGGGTCACGGAAAGGATTTGCAGGGTCCTCATTGAGGCTGCTCCTTGCTGAGAGGAGCTGCCAGCTCCCGGACACCTGGTCATTAACATTGCTAATTAGCAGCCATTAATCAGGGTGCGCGCTCGCTTGCTTTTTCTGTTGTTGTTGCACTGCGCTGGCCCCGAGGAACCGAGTGAATAAGGAGATTGTTTCATTACCTCCACAAGAGGAACGAAAGCAGTTCCCAGCAGCTCAAGATGAGATGGATTAAGGGAAAGGTTAGGCAACAGTTTGAGATGAACCCGCATTGGAAGGAGGGTGGTGGGGCCAGGAGACCCGGACTGTCTGCCTCAGGAAGAAAAAAAAAAAATCAGTCAATTATAACTAAAGAAATCTTTAATGTGAAGCAAATAACCCTGTGAGAGAACAGCTCACAATTAGAGGTTTGTAGTTTAAGAACTTTATTTCCCTTCGGGGTTGGTAAAGGGGTTTCTCTTTAAGTTATTTTAACTCCCTTTGGTGCTCAGTGAGCTTTAAATGGGCTACTTCCTCTTTTTCTCATTCTAAATTTGTTTTTTTTTTTTCTTCCAAATGATCATGAAATCAATTAAGATGTTAAATAGTTATCACTAAAGCACTTTTAAAAGGGTGTCATCATTTTACCCAAAACCAGTAAACACATATGACCAACAGGCCAGAGATGGCAATAATAAACAATGTAATTCTGCAGTTTTTAGAATATAAGAATGATAAAAATACATGGAAATAAAGATTCCTGATTTGCAGATAATGACACTAAAACCAGCAACATAGCTTTTGAAAAGACTAAAGACAATCTGTGTGTTAAGAAATTGTTACTCAAATGCAATATAACTCACGAGCTCCCTGTGGGAAAGTGAAGGGTCACGTGGGCACAAAGCACATTATACGCATTATAACTTCTAGGAGATGTTCGTCCTGGTAACAGTTTGTGCATCCCAGGGTTATAATGGTAACTTTTTAACGCAAGGAAGAAAAATATATATAGTAAGAATCATTATTTAATCAGCAGCTGGTTATCTGCTCCAAATTAATTTGTTTATTTATTAAACTGTATTCCTCCAAAAGCTACAAAGCAGATTGGGAGTTCTGTGAGAAGCTCTCGCCCCTGAAGCAACAGCAACACCCAGTGCCACATCTAGCCAGCCCTCTGTGGTGGGTACAAACTGTGCTCTGCTGTAGCAATGAGTGGAAAGCAGAGGTTTCCTTCTACTTATTAGTGTGGTGGCCTCCTTGGGACATGTGTAATAAATATACATTTGCACTTATAATGTGTACCCCTGCACTTTCAAAGAGCCACTGCTCATTCCATGTGCCCTACATTTCAAAACAATAAGAGAAAAAAAACCTGGTTTTTTTTTTTTTTTTAATGTACTAATTTGTTTCTGTTTGCAAATAACTCTGAAGTTGCTGGGGAAGGAAGCGAGTTTGTAAAACTAATACGGGGGGAGCATTTCAATGGGGCTGGGAAGCTGGAATATGATTTCTAGGACTTCATGGGAAAGTTGAATGCTCAAGGGGAAATTACAGAAAGGACAGCTGAGAAAAAGTTGCATTCTGGCACAGCAGCATGCGAATGGAGAACATTCTTCAGTTTTCTCATGACAGATTGCCCCCACCACTGAGCCAAGGCAGCAGTGTTAATGAGGCAGACACATCAATGGGAAGTGTCATCCCAGGGGCTACCAAAGGGGACAGGGAGTGTGGACCAGGGGAGGTGGAGGAGGAGGAAGGAAGGAAGGAGGGGTGAGAAGAAAGCAGAGCAAAGAGGGGGAGGGGCAACTTAATGTTACTTATTAAGGCTAAGCCAGCAAGAGACCAAAGCACTCCCAAGGTGGAGACGGAAGGCCAAGATGGACAGAGCAAGCATTAAGAGCAAGCATTAAGATTTCAGATCTGAAAACGAGGCGGTGTGGAATGACCTAAAGAAAAAACAGAAGGATGAGAGAGCTGGACTGGCAGGGCGTCCACACCAGAAAGAAAAGTGGCAAATTTTCAGCCTGAACTTTGTTATGTGGTCACGGATTTTTGTATTTGGAAATTTCCAAACGCTGCACAGACTCATGCACCAGAAATAAGAGACAGCTTGTCTATCATTCTGAATGGTCTTATATCTGAAAATATCCATCATCATCATCACCACCATCAACATCATTTAAATTTATTTACTCAAAGTTAGTTTCTTTTTTTTAAAAAAAAGTACTTTCTTGACATTAAAAATGGTTCGTGAGGTATATTTTCTTCCTGAGCCACCAAAAACCACACATATCACTACCTTCCAGTCAATATACACAGCCAGTGTTAGAGAGCTGGCCTTCCCTTTCTAAGCTTCTAAGGAATTGTGTTTCTTATGAAATTCAAATCCGTAGCTACTTTTGAGTGCTTACTATATTTATGGCACTTAAAGTTATTTTTATAAATAAGCCTAAAATACAGGGAACACTCGAGTCCCAGCCTTTGAAAAGAGTGCTGTTTCTAAGAGGATGGCTAACAACTGCTACTTCCTAATCCCACAGGCCCAGTCTGGGACTGATGGGAACTGCGTGCTGTTCTTCCAGATCAGCCTAACAAAAGTAACTAAGGGCTGGTCCACTCAGCACTACAGTCAACGCTATAACTGATACTGGAACTGCTTTTCTCTCAGTGTTCCTTTAACAAGCAGACAGATGACCAGCACCACACCCTCCAAGCCCTACGTTCACTGCAGCCTAAGCTTGTTGGGCTGAGTAAATAAAGAACCCACACGTAAAAAAAAAAACCTAGGGAATATTTATATTCTTTCAGTCGTGAAGAACTATGCTTCCACACATCAGGAAAGCCTTTCATTGTTTCACTCAATTTTAACCAACAGGAGCTGCAAGATTCAGAATTAAAACTGGGGGGGGGGGGGGGGGGAGTCCTAACCCATTCTATTGTGTGCTCCAGTGCATGTGGTAAGGTTGCCAAGACCACCCAGAATTTGGAGAGGGCCTAATAGAAGACTGATCAGCTTCTGTACCTAATGACAACACCACATTTGAGAATGAAGTGTTAACACTCACGATCCTGTGGGGATAAAACAGACTGTTCGCGTCATTTCAAAGACCTCCTTGGCATTCATTCGAGTGCCTCACTTCTAATCCAGAACATTACTTATTGAAATTGGCTTAAAGTTTGAAGGTTGTAGATAAACATTAAGACCGGTTATATTAAAGTGCCTAATAGATAATTTTTAAATAATTTAGATAATTTCTTTCGATTCTCCTGTTTTATTCAATAACTCCTATTCCTCTCTTCAATGTGACTGTGTTCATTTTAGTATAAAAGAACTAATGTACTTTAGTTCAGTCACTAAGTACTGCAATTGCATAACCTAGTTGCTTTTAAATCTTAGCGTGAAACTAATAGGTCAGGAAGATGAACCAAGTTCTATTCATCTTATCCACAGGTCATATTCTACTAGCCCTGCTTATGGGATGCTAGAGCCTCCAGATAGTACCAAACCTATACCATTTCTGACACAAAGGACTCCCTCTTTTTTTTTTTTTTAAGATTTATTTATTTATTTATTTATTTATTTATTTGGTATACAATGTCCTGCCTGCATACATGCCTGCAACCCAGAAGGGGGCACCAGATCTCACCATAGATGGCTGTGAGCCACCACATGGTTGCTGGGACTTGAACTCAGAACCTGTGGAAGAGCAGCCAGTGCTCATAACCTCTGAGCCACCTCTCCAGCCACACACTCCCTCTTTTAAGCTAGGTTCAGAAAGAGGTGACAATAAGAGGAAAATGGACAGAAGACACAGAACAATACGTCATTGTGAAATTGATTTGAAATTATGGATTGTTGATTTCTAAAACTTTGCATTTCCTATTTCCCTGCTTCAGTAGAGCACCAATAACCGAAAGCATAGTTTCCAGACCCTGCCCTGCCTGGGCTAAGCTTTCTTCTGTGATGGAGGACACTGTCCTAAGGTCCTGAGGTAAAACTGCACTGTAGCTTTGGAAAAGAAAGTTGCTTGGCTGCTTGGGTTCTCGGCTTCCTGGGGGTAAAATGAGGGCAGGCTGAGGAGACTGCACTCCTGTGGCCTTTAAGGCAGTACGCTGATTGGATCTGCACTCTGCTTCCCAATGGATGAGAGTAGCTACACCAACTCTGGAGTTTTAAAAATCAGTACCTTGGGCAAGCTGCCTCCAGACGTGTAGTGTAATAATAGGACCTGCTTACCGATGACAAATATGTGGAAAAAATTTACCTGGCTTGTATTTTCTTTTGTTTTTCCATGTTTAGTCAAATCAAGTTTAACTGAAAATAATGTAGTCTTAAATCTTTTTTTTTTTTTTTTTTTTTTTTTTTGGTTTTTTGAGACAGGGTTTCTCTGTGTAGTCAGCTGTCCTGGAACTCACTCTTTATACCAGGCTGGCCTCGAACTCAGAAATCCGCCTGCCACTGCTTCCCAAGTGCTGGGATTAAAGGTGTGCGCCATCACTGCCTGGCCATAAATCTTAATTAAGTAAGCCTTTACCTAAAATCTAATTCTAAGAGAAAGTCAGAGAAAGAAACAAACAAATAAACAAAAAGCCTTTTAAAACAAGTCTTATTTGTTGTTGTTTTCATTTAAAATGTTTAAGTTTTTACAGTTCACCACCAGACTCCTTCTTAACTTTAGTTGTCTGGTCCCTTCCCTGTCTTCAGTCAACACAGGGTTGAAATTCTGTTTCTAGCATCTGACTATGAACTTGTTTGTTCTTTGTAAGTCTCCGTCAGTGCTCTCATCTGTAAAATACAAACTTCATGGGGTTTGGAGTGTGACATTAAATGAAGAAATTCAGGTCAAGTGTTCTAAGATGTTGATGTGATTTCTCATTAATGCCTTCCCCACACCTGACAGTGGAAATGGCTATTTCCACTAACACAGAAAGCTAGTTGTCAAGGTCAGATAAAGGCATGAGAGACAGGACGCATTGCAACAGGACATAAGTAAGCCCACTAAGCGTAGTGTTTTTCAACACATTTCAAGACTACTGTCTTTGAGGCCAGGGGTGAAAGCTCAGTGGGTAAAAACACTTGCTAGCAAGCATGAGGACCTGAGTTTGAACCCCCAGCAAGAGAACATGCCTATAATCCCAGCAATGGGGGTGGGGGTGGGGGCAGACAGAACTCTAGAGCTAACTGGTAAGCCAGCTTAGCCCAAAGGGCGAACTTCCACTTCAGTAAGTCAGATAAAGAAAGACATTTGATATCTGCCACTGGTTCTACATGTGCCTGGCCTGTAGAGAGTATACATATCTGTACACTCATATGCAAGATACACATATGCAGTCACACACACACCATAAATATATATACATATATTTCCTGACTCCTCTGCAAGTTCTCCCGAAAGCCACTATCATGGTGTCCACACTAAGAGACTTTACCCCTCTGGAATACTCAGAGTGAGGCCCTCCTGGCTATTGTGAGCTTAAGGCCTATTCTGGCTAGCCACACATCTCCTACCTCACATACTCTTAGACTTAGTCTTCCTGGGCTATCCACAACCCCATGTCCAGCCTCACATATTCTACCCAATGCCATCTCTCCTCCCTGGCTCATGAAATCCTATATGAGCTTTCCTGTGCATGCAACAAGTTAAACTCCTTTAAGGTTCTTATTTACATCTCCAATTCTGCCAGCCTCCACCCACCATGTTACCTCCACCCACCATGCTACCTCCACCTACCATGCTACCTCCACCTACCATGCTACCTCCACCTACCATGCTATCTCCACCTACCATGCTACCTCTACCTCCCATGCTACGTCTACCTACCAGTCTACTCTACCTACCATGTTATCTCCACCCATCATCCTCCAGTCACTCTGAACCACTTACATTCTCAAAATTCACTCAGCTCCAGTCCTTTGGAGATTCTTCTTGTTTTCCTGGACTACTCCTTCTCTCTGCTAGAACCCATTTTCCACACACCCCCTTAACTAATTTTTATTGGGCCACAGGTTCTCAGCTTTCCCAACTGCAAAGCTGTGTAGGAAACCACATATGAGCTGTGAAGTTTTGATCCTTACCCTTGCCATGGATTTTATCAAACACCACTACAGCCAGCTTCGCCTGCTCTCCCGGCCTTACACTGAGCCTCTCATCTGTGAAACCCTCAGTAGATCTTTGCTAAACAATGATCCGAGTACTTAGAGCAAATGGTCAGTTCAACTTCGATGGGACGTGTGAAAACGCATACTGATTATAAACAATTATTTGTAACAAACTGCATTAACTTTAGAAACTTCCATTAACCATCTAATGACGCACAAACAGAAACCTAGGAAAGGAGATCTACATTCCTCCAAAACCCTGCACTGAAGGGGAAGGAGAGTGTGGTAGATTTTGAGAGCTAAAATGGTACCGAGTGGTTTGAGAATGTTGGAGGTAGCCGGGCAGTGGTGGTGCACGCCTTTAATCCCAGCAGAGGATTAGGAAGCAGAGGCAGGCGCTTGGGAGGCAGAGGCAGGCGGATTTCTGAGTTCGAGGCCAGCCTGGTCTACAGAGTGAGTTCCAGGACAGCCAGGGCTACACAGAGAAACCCTGTGTCGACCCCCCCCCCCAAAAAAAAAAAAAACAGAGAGAGAGAGAATATGTTGGAGGTAGAGTAGTGTGGGTAGGACAGAGTGGTGGGTGGGGACAGGGTGGGGATGAGGTGGTGAGTTGAGGCAGGGTGCTGGGGATGGAGGGCTGGAGGTGAGCTAAGCATATGGTCTGATTCATGCCAATGCGCTAAGGAGGAGGATTCTTCTTTTCACCTCTATTTTGACTTTAACCACTGCTCTGCTGCCAGACCCTCATGCCTGTCACAGACATTCCTAAGCATTTCAGCTCTGGTGACTCTTTGGACCTGGATACCCACCTATGGCATTGATGAGGGTAGCACACTTTCTCAGATCATCTTGGGTTTTCATCCTTGCCCTGGAGACCTTGGAACTCACTTTCTCTTATGTTCCTTCTTACATTGGAACTTGGACTCTGCTATAAGATTCTTCTCTTAGACTAAGACAACAGTTATTTCTTTTATTTTCTAGAAATATTTTATATATCCCACCAAACCTTGAAATAACCATTCTAGAACCCTTTCCTGGCCCACAGTAGTCTTGGAACCACTGGCTCCTTAAATGGCACCACACACACACCTCGGTGGGATTGATGCAGGAGGCGGGGAGGACCCAGCACCACATGGTAAACACTATTGGTTTAAGAAGCGCAATATTGTCCTTCAGTCTCTCTGCATATAGTAGGGAGAGCACCTCTGTGCTCGATCGTCATCAACAGCGCTGCAGTCCTGAGTCTAACAACAGTGTTTCCACGTGTTTACATTTTACCATAATGTTCTTTTTTGAGCGCTATCACTTTATCGTTTATAGTAGCAATATTCTTGTAGCTTTAGTTTCTAGCAAATAAATTCTCATCCAAAGCTGAGCCCATATAACAAACATGCTATTTAAACACAAAGGGGCAGGTAGTGTACAGTTAGTATAAAAATCACTAGAGTAGTCAGGGAGAGGTGACTGTTGGTTTAAAAAGAAAAAGTAAAAAGTAAGACTTGCATATCAAACCTCCAAGAAGACATCCATGCCACTAATTTGGGTGTTTTCTCCGACCCTCAAAATGTGAGGTTTGCTTTTTTTTTTTTTAAGATTTTATTTGCTTTAAATCAGCAATAAAAGTATTTTCCCTAATTATCTAGGCTTTCTTGATGCCATTTAAAAAACAAGTATCTGCCCATTCTCTTCATCCCTGTCCCATTCTTCCTAAAAACCATGAAGTAATTGTTCTGTGGACTATAGCACTCACGGGTGCACCAAAAGGAAAAGAAAGACAAAAGAACCCTTCAGTCCTGAGATTGCCAGAGGCGTATGCAAACCTTGAGAAAGCAAGCTGTGTGTGCAAGAAAACCGTTTTCATCACTAGCTCTAACCACCCGCCTCTTTCTTAAGAAGAGGATGAGGCCCACAGGACAATAAAAGACTGCAGAACCACACAAAAGTTCCACATGTACAACCTCCTGAGTGGCCTTCAAGGGGGTAAGGACAGGAGGTGGGCGGAGGACAGGCTGGGAGCTAGGCAGAAAGCCCGCTTCTGGGAGGGCAGCTCACCTTACAAAAACATAATTCACTCTCGGGCCCCTGCTCCGAAGATCTTGTTATCAGAAGGAAACAACAACCCAATAATTGTAACAACAATAATAAGCCGAGCCCTAGCGGTCAGGGTTGCTGCAGTGACCCAGTGGACCGCAGGAGGGGATTCTGTGAAGCGCCCTTGGGGGGGGGGGAGGGGGAAGGGGGTCCGGTGCTTCAGCTTGGAAGTGGACACAGCTGCTCCTGCAGCACTCAGGCCCGGTCCTTCCTTCCCTTCACAGCCCCCCAATCCAAAACCGGCACTAAGGAGCCAGGCTAGAGGGAAACACGTTCATCCACAGCAAGCAAAAGAAGCTACCCACTTAGGAAGAAACTGTAGGGTTGGAGAGGGGAGCGGAGGCTGGGGGGTGGGGGGGCGGGAATCTGCAGGGAGGGAGGCACTTCATTTTAATGCACCACAGACAGAGTGAGATCTGATACTGGCAAAGTTTCAACGAAGATGGGGGCGAGGGGGGCGGGAGGAGAAGAAAGGACTCTTTGACTGCTCAATGCTTCTGAGTTTTCCTGAGGAGGAGCATAAGGTCCACTGGACATTCTGGGAATAATAATGAGGAACACACAGCATCAAAACACCAAATGAGGCTGACGATTCAACCACCTCGTGCATCTGCGCCCACAAAACAGGACTTCAATTAAACAACCTTGCAAATCTGAACAGAAGAGAGAGCAGGGAGATTTTTTTTTTTTTTTTTTTTTTTTATGAACCAAGTCCCTTTGGTCAAAATTAGATGTTTGTCCTAAACTTCAATTCCCAAGTGAGCCGTGAACCTGTGCAAAGAGGGGGAGCTGGCCAGTTTCTTTCCAACAGTTTTTGAACCAGTGTCTTTCTCTTAGCGAGGCACCTATACAAATTGTTTCAACCAGAAGGTAAGAGAATGAAGTGCTTTTTCTGTTTTTGTTTGGTTTTGTTTTACTATTTCAACTGGCACAAGTGCATCGATATACACAGACCTTGTCTAGTATGGCATCAAGACCGTGTATGTTTACAAAAACAAAAAGACAAGCACACCCAGTGAAAACAAAGGCCCAATGCCTCAAATCAGGTCACACAGCAAGAATTTTTACCTACAGGAGTTTTTACTGCCTCAGTGAACGTCTGTCATCTCACCACTTAGATGGCCTTTGGCCTTTGAACATTGGACCTATCGGATGTATTTGCATCTACACTGAAGAAACACACTTGCCCTTGGGAAGGATGGATTCCGCACTGTTTAGGAGCTCGCTCTTTTCAGAGGGTCTCGTGAAAAGCTTGGTCTAGTCTCTGCATTGAGAAAAAAAAATGAAAAGAAAACAATTCACATTTGAACAGTGTAGATGTTTATAAAGCTCTGTTTGAACTCTTAGAAACATACTCTCTGCGTCTGTCTCTCTCATCCCCTCCCTCCCTCCCCCTCCTTGCTTCCTGTCTCCCCTCTCCCCTTCCTTAATTTCCTCAAATGCATTCTACCTAGCAATCTCAACAGAAATTTGGAGGGTAGGAACAAGAGTTTGAATGACCTTGGCTTCTCTCCCAAATAAAGCTCCAAACAGCTATCTGATAAATTAAGAGTTAAGTACTTTTTGAAATACAAGCATTTTTCTCAACCTAGTTCTCTGAGAGTGATTTTAAAAAAAATGCATTTAGCAAAACAAGAAAGCCAAATTTACAGATTTGTAAGACAGGAAAATGAACTAACCCGGTGCTGCTTAGGAAGAGGAACTATAAATGAAGTTCCAAGAGGCAGGAGTTCAGGAGTGGGCGTGTGAAGCCGGCACACCTCCCTCCTTGTCTGTTTTCCAGGAGTTTTTTTGACAACTGGAGAGTGTGCAGCATATTTTTCTACAAAGCATATGAACTTGGGTCAGAAATAAGAGTTTCAAAGGGAATCCGGGCCAGCAACACTGGAAAGACCAACTCTACCAGAGAAATGCATGCATTGGAGATGCTTGCAGGCTTCCAGTAAAACTATGAAATAAAGATAGACACTCTGAGAACTGGAGTGGAGCTGTTAATGGAGTGGGGCGAGGCTACCTGTTCGAGCACGTGCATACGTGTGTGTGTGTGTGTGTGTGTGTGTGTGTGTGTGTGTGTGTGTGTGCCTGTGTATTGTGGAGGAAGGAAGGCCTGGTTTTCTCCACAGCTCCCCTCTGGCAGTTATACCAAGAAAGGACTGAGCCACCCTCCCCCTGCTGAGTGAGGCCAGATTCCTGGTGCACTCTTCACTATGGGAAATAGGGAAGACTTTAAGCTGGAAGGCAGGAATCCCAACCCCAGGGTCTACTCCCAGTGTCCATCCAGAGATCTCTTGTCCTCTCTGGACCTTTGAGCTCTTCAAGCCATTAGACAGCCACAGAGATGTCAGCTCATGTTCAGATTCCCACAGAGGCCAAACGTGGGCAAGACAGTCCAGACTAGATACTTTGGCCCAGTGCAAAGAGGAAAGGCATGGGCATGGGGTGTCTGTCCTTCCCCACACTTTTGTCACAACCCCAAGAGGACACACCCAGCATCTCTCTCATCCCTTCAAACAGAAGGGCAGGGCGTTTGCTAAGTGTGCTTGAGTTCCTCCAACCCGCCATGACCACACACCGGGTCAGTGCGGGCAGCAGTGAGTTTTCTCTGGTAGATGGAGAAAACCACGTTCCTCATTTCTACCCTCCAGTCAGCTCCAGTGTGTCTTCCAAGCTGTCTCTGCGAGAGTTCAGATCTTTCCACATGAGTCCATTTCCTTTTCAAACTGATCACTGATCGTGTGTGCAGCTCAGCATACAACCGGGACTAGCCAGTTCACATTCTTACTCAACTTTAAGGCATGTTTCTCTCTGCTACTGGACATGATTTCACCATCAGAAGCAAATATATCTGGATTACCCCAGGTTGAATAAATTTTACTTTAAAATATCTCAGAGTAATAACATGATATGCATCGTGACACTCAATAGTTCACAGACTATGAGGTCTTCCAGAGCTTACGTTTCAAAAATCATTCTTTAAAGACAATGGTTTAATCTGTCAAACAGGGTTTAAGGTGCAAAGATTCACTTAACCACTTGGTCACTAATGTCACTATTTACTGAGTACCTGCTTTGCGTTGGGCAACTCAATATAGCATGGAGATCTCTCAGTGAGCTTATTCCCGGCAGCACTCCAATGCAGAAGCCATAATAACAGTAATGCAATGTGATGGGGCAGGGCAGGAACGGACGGAGGATGCAAAAATGTCAGCAGAGCATGCCCACCTAGTCAGAGAAGAATGGTGAAAGTGCTGGGCAGCTGTTCCTTCAGGGCAACATCATCAGACAGAGAGTGGAGAGCTGGAAAGGCAGCTCTTACCCAGAAACCCTGAGAACTAGAGCCTGGTTCTCAGAGCCCACAGGTTGTGGTATGTGCACTTAGAATGCCAGGCCTGCTGGGGACACAGAGACAGTGGATCCCACAAGCTAGCCAGTCGAAGACCCTGTCTCCAAAAGCAAGGTGGATAGAGTCTGAGGAAAGATGTTAAACTCTGTGGCCCCACCCCCACGGGGTGTGAGGGGAGGAGTTGAAGGGGTGTGTGTGGAAGTGGAAGTGGAAGGGTGTGTGTGTGTGGAGGGGTGGTTGAAGGGTGTCTGTGGGGGGGGAGTGGAAGGGTGTGTGTGGAGGGAGAGTGGAAGGGGTGTGTGGAGGGGGAGTAGAAGGGGTGTGTAGAGGGGGAGTGGAAGGGTGCTGCCCCATTCCTAGGTAGAAGTCCAGCTCACAGAGTTTCCTGTTTCTCGTATTTACCGTTTCGTCTTCCTTTTAGGGCATGTGATATGTGGCATATTTTTCACTTATTTGCCTCTCATTTGCCTTTCTGAGAGGGTTTGTTTCTTTGAGAGCCTTCTCATGGAGGTATTGTTTTCCTTATCTGTGAAATGCTTGCATGCCAGCCTGTCTAACCTCAGGTCACCATGAGAGACCAGTTAAGTTCACACTTGTACATTTCTTCTCTTTATATATTCCTCAGAAGGAGAAACAGTAAACAATATCTATCATATTCTCAAGAGAAGAGCAGGGTCATGTTTTCTCAAGATGCTGAGACCTGGACACTGAGAACCCGTGTGCCAATCAATTCCCATGAAGGGTCTTTTGTTCACAGAGAATGATGGATTTAGAATTCCCCAGCAGAGTACTGAAGATAGGCTTCTGAATCAGGAAGGAGGCAGGTGACAAGGCCAAGGCAGCCTCTGTTAAAGGCTTCTCGGGACACCGCCACTGAGGCAAGCCCAGAAGGCTTCTCAGGCTTCTGCTGTTGACACACAGGAATCTCTATTCACACCACAGTTGCCCAGTGCCTCACCTCTGTCCGTCTGCAGTAAGCCTGTGTGGGCAGCTTTCTGAATAGCATGTTGGGTTTGTAGGACAAATTCCAACCTTCTATTAAACAACTTCTGAGCAAGGATATGAAGGTGATACTTTATATCCCTTCTAGACCCAGGAACAAGATGTATCTTGTATCTCTTAGATCCCAGCCTACCTCATTGTATGGCAGGAGATGTTCTGTAGATTTGTAAATCCAGTTCAGGACCCATGGTGGTAATAGGGGACAGTGTCCCAGTGTTTACACCGGTGCAGATTGTCCATTTTCTTTACTGGGAAGAAGGCTGAACTATGTGGAAGCCATCTCTCCCTGTCTATGTCCAAGCCAGCTCTCCCTGCACTAGTAGTGGTGACATCTAAGCTCTGTGGCTTCATTTCCCTTGTTTCCAAATAGAATAGCAAAGCTCTCTGGGTCCTCCAGGTTGCTAGGAGGTTTAAATGAGTGAAAGTTCAAGCACTGTGAAAAGTCTCAAGGGCCAAGTGAGGTACGCAAGACTCTAGTCAACTGTGCATTCTATTTGTGCTAGAATGTAGACCAGTTCCCTACGAAATGGAGAGCACTTCCACTCAGAAGGTAGGTGGACCTTGTGACATCGTCAGTGTGGACTCCCTGGGTAACTCAGGCCTGTGATCTCAGCACTTGGGAAGCAGAGGCAGGAAATCAGAGGTTCAAGGTCATCCTTAGCTACAGCAAGTTCCAGGTAAGCTAGGGATACAGACCCTGGCTGAGGTTTTCACCATGAGGCCCTGTAGCGAGATATTTTTCCTGAAAGTTGGGAAGAGCTAAGGTGGGAGGAGTAAGGGAGGAAGTGGAAAGGAAGAGGAGGGGGAGAGACAGAGATGTAAGAGGATGGAGAACCACGCTTGGACTGAGAGCAGTCCTGGGTAACAACTTATATTTAGGTTAGTTAATTGGTTAATACTTCTAATTATGTGAGCATCTTGTTAATTGAGCATTACCAAACATATAAAGCCTTTGGTTAATCTTTAAGCATTAGAGTCTCATTTTATACCGGGTACCGCATGGATTGTGGGATGGTCTGGTCTCAGCCCAGCCTTATGGAGACAGTGTGGAAGATTGGCAGAGCCATCTCTCACGTCGGCATCTCATGGGTGGCAGGGCCGGTGTTTATAGCTGGCCACACCTAGCTGTGGTGCACGCTTGCCCTCTGGCCATTTCTAGCTGTGGCTTACACGTGGCTTCTGGCCTCGGAACATGGCAGCAAAGCTAAGCAGAGCTGCCACCACATCGTCAGCCTGTCCAGCAGCCTTCTTTAAATAATTACCGCAACAAGGTCCTGTCATTAGTGAAAAGCTCTAATCATCTATCATGGCTCTATGGGGGAATGACTTGGTGAATATGTACAAGAATGTCACCAGACAGAAAGTCACATCTGCATCCCTGCCATAGCCAGTCTCTCTGACACACCACCTGTTTCAGTATTACCCTGCAATTGTTCATTTTATTATTCATCTACATATCTGTGTACTTTGCTAGAGTATATGAAACTTGATGTCCTATTCAGCTCAGAACCAATGGTTTCTATGACAGTGCCCACCACACAGCAGGTACCTAAAAACCACTTAGGGAATCTGGAACATGGATGATGGTCTGCTGTAAGTCAGTCCTCTGATAAAGATGCACACACAGAGGCAGCATGCCACAGGGACCAGCAGTATCCTCAGGGCCTGGGATGAAGCCTCTGCTCAAGCAAACATTCAACGCCATTCTTTTCTGCTCCTATAAAGTCAATAAAAAATTAAACAAGACAGCATAGGATATTTTTGAAGTTCACATGATTCCATTTTTCTCCCTGATTTTGCATATTTTTATCAGAGTCTGAGGCTCCAACCAAAGAGAACAAATATACACTGTCCTAGGCCAGGGAGCATGAGGCCAGGGCATTCACTGAATGTAGAAAATTTCTCACAGCCTCAGGTCCAACTATCAGCACCCAATCCTGACTCCTTAAGGTAGTTTCCCCATAAATCTTTCCCCCTCTTGCTAGCCAGCCAGAAACTACCACCACTGTAAATTTATAGGTCTGTGCATTTGAGGTGGAGGTGGAGGCAGGCTGGACAGATATGATGTCTTTAGGAAGAGCATCTCTCTTTCTCTCTGTCTCTTTTTGTCTCTCTCTCTGTCTCTCTCTCTGTCTCTCTCTCTCACTTCTCATTACCTCATTAGTATCATGCAAGGGAATGCACCTCATAATTTATAGAGCAATTAACATAGAATAATTATTAGATCAGCTATTTGGTCCCACAGAAGATGAATTGGCCCCTTAGAATAGAGAAATTAGAAAGGACAGAGATGTTTGAGTCACGGTGCTCTGCACATGGTGGGACTGAATCCAGATGCAGCCTGGAATTGGGTATAACCCAGGGAGAGGGGGTTTCCTGTAGACCTGTGTCCCAGGCAGCTCTGAAAGAAGCACAGAGCTGTAAATCAGTGCGATCATCTTCAAGTAAGGCTTACTGACTTCTAAGCAATGGATAGCATCACAAATATACCTCTGCTCCTGGGGAACAGACCCTCGGCCACACCCCCATTGCCCTTAATAAAAAGTGGCAGTCAACATTCTTCCAACTTCCAACCTCAGCTGCTAGCTTTGGCAAAGCACATGGGTCTCATCTGGCATGTTCCAAACCCTCCCGCCATGATCCTCTAACAGAGCCCAGCTGGAGCTCAGAGGTGATTGGCTCCTTTCCTATGGTGATAGAGATAGGAGAAGTGAAAGCACACTGTGGCCAAGCTCCAACACAAACACACGACCTCTCTTGCTAAAGTTGGTGTAACGTTAAAGTGTTCTGTCTGTTATTTGGAACAGGTGATCCCAAGTATGAAATCTGAATGCCTCCTAAGGATGCTTAACCAAGGCCCAGTGGTGCCGAAAAGTGGCCACACCCTCCCTACAGCAATCCAGGAAGGAGCTTTTAGAAAATTGAACTTAATGCCACCACTTGGGAAGTGGAGAAAGAATCACAAGTTCAAGGCTAGCCTGTGCTACATAGCAAGTTTGGGAAGTTCAAGTTATCATAGGAAGTAACTGTGAGACCCCACTACATCCACTTCCCTGTGACCCTTCCACTGTGGTCTCTGCTCTTTATGGGGCCATGGAGGAGAGCTCCTGTTCAGAAACCCTGTTTGCAAGCACTGATTGGTTGGAACTTCAGGGACATGAAGGGCTTGACACGTTGAAGGTCCAGATCCTAACTATCTTATCTGGGCTAGCTTTAGACCCTTGAATAGGCATCCCTTGTCCACCTGGATCAGAATTAACACCTGGTAACTAATAGACAAAACCCTTTGGGAACTGATTCATTTAGCAGACCACTAGATTCCACCAACCCCAAACCTAAAAATGTCATCAGATAACATCTAAGGCCTATAAGAAAGCTTCCCCTCTCTTACTGTGACCACCAATCCGATGTACCAACCAATGTGCTTTAAGCTTGCCTTCACTGTTTATGACTTTCTTTGTTCTATAACATTAAAAAACGTCACGAAACTCTTTCTATGTTGGCAAATAGAATTTGGGGAAACCCAAATCTTTCTTCCCAGGCTATAGCCATTCAAATTTGGCTCTAGAACAAACTCTTTTATTTCCGTTAAGGTGAAAGTTGTATTTTTGTTTTGGTATGTTTGTTTAACTTATGTCTTATAGTACAATTATTAGAAAAGGACAATTATACATGTAGTACAATTTGACAGGAAGTGAGCGTGCTAACAGGGTGAATGAAAGCACTGAGTACAAACTGAGCCGCTTCCCCAAAGGACCACCCAAACCGCAGCTTCCAAATTGGAATCTGAAAAGCTTATTGCTTTTAAATTCTGTCCCTTCAGTGAGCCTAAATATATCATTGTTTCCTGATACGAGCTGAGCCTTCATTCATGCACCTCACCCTAATATGTTCAGATCTGCAAACTGGAGGTGGAAATAAAATCTTCAAAGACCTAAGCAATTTTATTGGACCCAGAGTAATGTTTAACCAAGCATATAATAAAACGTGGAAGTGACAGCAAAATACAGCCACCCAAAAAGAGAGCAGGGAAAGTGGATCTAACACACAGCAGAAATTACTTTAGTTTGTTATCTGGGTACCAGACTGCTGACTCACAGGGAAGTGAGTTACCAGGGCAAGTGATGGAATCCTCTCCTCTAGGGATTTTTAAAATAATAATATTTTTCTTAGTCTGAATGGCTTTACACCAAGTCTTTCGTGAGGCAGGATGGAATCAAGGAGTTACAGAGAAATAGCTCTGACCCTTGGGACCCTTCTGGTTTCTATCCCATGCAGCCTCAGCACTGATGCCATCACCTTGAGGATGGGGTGGTGGGGGTTTGGGGGTGGAATGGTCTTTGCCACTCCTCACCTTTCCTGTCTCCCAGTTTTTACCTACCTTAGTAATGTGCTAATCCACAGTGCCACAGAAACGGTTGAAATATTTAGACATAATGGAGGAATTGTAATAGGGTCCAGTGGGAAACCCAGGTGTTTAGATCAGCTTAATAATAATAACCTCCGCCCCTGCTAGGGGCCTTTCTATTCAAAATCAACTCTGCTTTTATTCTGAACCATAAAGGCTACCTCAGACAGGAAATTATTCACCTGATTGGTCTTTACAAGTGCTGTTGGGTTTAAACCAAGGGCTGTAGGGGTCATTAGTGGGCAGCTTGTGATTAACCTTTGCTAGCTGGTTGCTTTTCACACGTTAACAACTCCCATTATTGCCCCTCTGTGTCCCGAGGAAGCTGTTTACTGACAGTATTAAAAATACATCCATCGCTACAGACTCTTAAGAAAGAAGAAACCAAACCAAACCAAACCGCTTCCCAACATCTTTTGGCCAGCTGGCTGGGAAAATGGGAACCCTCTCATTTGCTATTAAGATTTATCATGAAGTACGGTGTCTAGTTCAATGGGGGTACCTGACACAGTTCTTTCCCTTCCATATTTACATGTTGTGGTGACACCATCGCACCTTAAAACCTCTAGGTGTATTTAAGGTTTGACTGCTCTTATGTCTGAAATTAAGTTGCGTGTGCCTTTGAGGAGGAGGAGAGAGAAAGGGATTAGTAACCCGAGAAGGCCTTGAAGGAAATGAAGTCTTTGGGGGTGTAAAGTGGTCTGGAGTTGTAGGAAAGATCCCTGTGAAGTTAGTAAATGATTGTAGTGCCCACACAGCCCTAGACCGGTATGATACCCTGGCAGACATTTTCTAGAATTTGTTGCATAAGAAAGATTATACTGACATTTTTCTCCACCCGAGTGTGCCTAAAACCTAAAGGATGTCATTCTTCCATGACCCCTCCCACTGCCCCTGTGACCTTCCGGCAAGAATTGAATGGCCTTTCCATGACCCCTCCCTCTGCATAAGATACCCTCCCTCCCCTCCCCCAGCATTCTCCTTTTACTTTCTAAATGCCACTGGAGAATTTAGCTACCTCTTTAAGAATTGTCTACAGCATCCCCCCTACAATCCCCTTCTAGTCAGAGGCAACACTGAGTAAAAGGGGTGGGGTGGCAGGGGGAGCAGAAGATGATCCTGGTAGTGCTTTGTCCCTTTCTGTTACAGACACAAAAGCATGCATTGGGCACACATGTGAGTGACAAAGAAAACAGGTAGAATTCCACGCAAAACATTTGTGCCAAGAAGATTCAAAGGAAGGGGTGGCACACAAAAAGAGAGGTGGCTGACAGCCCTTGGGGAGGCTAGGTGCTTTGCTTTCTGGTTTTGATACCCTCTTTTATTCTGATGCTTTTTAGATTGTACCACTGTCACCAGGCAAGTATTGCTTCTCTCAAAGAAGAGTATCAATGAGCTAATATCCTCCCTAACAGGAGAAGCAGTAAATGTTGCCACTACTGTCCCCTAGAACTGCCTCTTTGGTATCACCAAATGTACTGCAAACAAGCAAGGTTGACATCCATCTTAAACGACTTAAAACACTTCAACTCCGTGGTGGAAGGTGGAGGGGAATTGTTGCCTGGATGAGACTTTGTATTTCATGTCAAATTTTATCTGGAAGCACATTTTGAAAGTGGAATTATAACCCGCCCACCCCCCAAAAGCAGGGATTTGATTTGAAAATGCCAAAATAACTTTAATTACAGGTTTGCTGGGGGTGTGACATTCAAATATCAGTCAGTGGAAAACTTCACATTGTTAATGTGACACTCAGAAAATCTGAAATCCGTGTTACACTATTACTATTTATTTGTACATTCCAGGTCTTTGGTGCACCTGCCTCCCAGATAAGAGCCAGATCTCTGGAACAAGTTTTACACTTGCACATTTCCTTTAAAAATCAAAATAAAATATACATTGTTATATCCTTGAAAATAAAAACCTCAGCTTTACTTATTTGAAGTTTCAAAATTGGGCCAAATTACACATAATTTTGAAAGAAAAATCTTAATTTGAACTCCATAGAATGTGAAGGCTTTTTTTTTTTTCCTATAAAATTCAAAAGAATAACGTGGCATTGGGAGACAAATCTGCAGTGGCCACTAACACCACGCCACTATTCCTTACCATAGACTTACTGTGGACAGTAATTGATTTTCTCTGCTCTCTATCCCAAGCACATTATAATAGATAAATAAATAAAAGAAACCGTGGAAACTGGGCCACCAAAAAGCCATGATTTCTACCATGCAGAGCTCTTGCTGGCCTCCAGAGTAATTTTTACGTGTCCCTTGTTGACTAACTTTATAGGCACCATAGTCTCTCTTTTGAACATCTTTCATCCTCGAGGGTCATCCCTTGAATTCCCACAGCTTAACCTCATCCACAGAAGAGGACTTACAGCCGCCTTCACTGGAGAAGGTTGATGGCAGGAACCAGTTGTACCAGCGTTTGACTCACCAGACCCAGCTTGTGCTGCACAGCCAGGTCTTGGACTACAGCGGGTTTATAAGCCCCGCCCTCACTGGGCGGGAGGCATCACTCAGCAGCTCACCTTCTGTGCGCACTGCTGCATGGTTCCAGCTAGCCTTCACCTACCTACCAACATCTTCTGTCTTTTCTGCGGATGCTCCTAGTTTAGTCCGGACTGCTTTGCTCTAGCAGAAATCTGAGCTTAGTAAGATTAAAACAAAACAAACAAACAAACAAATAAACCAAACGAGAAACCCCAGTTTCTTTCTTGCAGTCCTGGACACGGAGGAGCCCAAGATTAATACAATTTCTTCTGGTTTCTAGATTGTATCACCCCATGGTGAAAGGCAAAGGAGAGAGAGGGAGAATGGAGAGAGAGAAAAGAGAGCCAAATTTATCTTTCAGAAATCCACTCCTGCAATAATAGCTACCCTATGCAGACCAACCCACCCATGCATGGTGAAAGAGCTGACACATGTAAGGTGAATGGCAAAATAACGAGTAGACAATGGACATACTAATATTTTCAACCTTTATCTTATAGATCACAAAGACCTATGGAAGAACCATAACCAGGAAAATCAAGGTGATATTCTTTAAAGTAATTATTTAGAAGAGGTGTTTGGTTTTAGATCTTACTGTGTAGCCCAGGCTGGCCCCAATCTCACAGCTATCATCCTCCCAGGTCTCGGGATTACAGGCCTGCGCCATTACACCTAGGCTGATAATTGTGTCAGTATTCAAAATGAATTATAAGGTGAAATATGGTGGAAGTTTTCAAAACAGGATTAAAAAATCATGAGCAGCTGCGTTCCACATGCTAAGACATGCTGTGATCCGAACATGCAGGAGACTGGGTCAGAACTGACACAAGTTCAAGACCAGCCAGGGCTACATATCAAGATGCAATCTCAACAAAGCCAAGCAAAACCAGAAGTAGTTAAACTGCAATAGAAAATGAGCACGTGTACTTGAAGGTCATCTGAGAAGCAAAACCAAGAGAACTGGGAGACAGTCCTGTGGGCGCGGCATTCCCAAGAGATTTCTCTCACGGGAGTTCAGGCACACTGTGAGATATGCTAGTTAAGTTCTCATTGATATGACAAATATCTGAGGAAAAGCACCTTAAAGAAAGAAAGATTTATTTGGTTCACAGTTCCAGAGGACTTGATCAATAGCTGGCTACCTCCACGTCTTTGAGAGAAGTGGCAAGGCAGAGCCATCATGAAGGAAGGATGGCTTAGGAGAAGCTCTTGGTTCATGGAAGTCAGGAAGTAAAGAGGGAAGGAAGGGAAGGGCCAGGAATAAGATACACCCTTCAAAGTCATAACTCCAGTGACTTATTTTCTGCACCCAGCCCAAAGTCATGACTCCTATGCTACATCCTATAGCCAGCTCCACCCTCTACAACTCATTCTATATAAACTCATGGGTAGGTTAGAGCTTCTCACTTCTGGACGGTACCACCATCTGGGGGCCGAGCTTTCAACACATGAGCCATGATGGAACACTTCTTATACAAGTCGTTGTATGGAGTACCGAGCATGTCTAGAATACAAGAGGAAGGACTGATTTTGGAGGACAATGATGGCTTGAACTTTTATCTACTGTGCCAACATGAAAATTTTACAAGGCAGTTGAGAATCTGAGTTCAGATCTCAGGAAAAAAAAAAAAAAGCTCTTGAAATCACATGTGTAGACAAGAGAGACAAGGAACCCAGAGATCACTGGGGAACAGCAACATGAAAAGGAAGAAAATCTGTGAGACGGGGTGATAGTGACGCCAGAAGGTTATGGGAACCTAGGTTCTTTAAGAATGAGAAGTGGATCGGCATCAAAGTGCAGACATTTGTCTATGGGAAGAATGTTACCACATTCACTCACTTTGCAACCATGTCATCGATGAACTCAAGTGGAAGCCCATTTGGCAAAGTAGAGGCAGGAATTGGACCACACCAGGTTGAAGATGTCAGAAGCCAATGTGAATGGGAGAAAGTAACTTCCAACTCTAGAAGTTCAGGAGTGAAGGAGAACGGAAGGGAAGATGAGAGTTGGCCTCCATTGAGGTGTATAGCAGAGGGAATTTCCCAACAGTCTGGGCAATCTGCTTGGCTTAACTGTAAGGTTTGCACGCTGGAGTTGTGATGAGAAGAGCAGAAAATAGAGTGCCCAGGTGTCATCTGTATGTCTTCAACCAGTGCCAAATCCTTGAATTTGAAGGATGACTTAGGCACTTCTCTACATTGTCCCCAACCAAGCTGCTTGAAATCCAGAGATGTATAAGGAAAAATATAGGAGTCTTGGAAGAAAAGGATGTTCTATATCAACTTCAGCCTGACATGACAAATTTTCCCCTCCATGAAAATCTCCATATACTCATTCATTCATTCATTCATTCATCCATCCATTCATTCATCCATTCATTCATCTGTACTGTGAAGATTCTAGATAGACTCTAAATAAAGGTTAAACTTTAGCTACAAAATGATTGAAGGCCAATGAATATTTCTAATTTAGGAGGAAAATGGAAAGAGCTGGGAACTAGTATTTACAAAGAAGTCCACCTTCTAGTTGCCTGACACCACGTATCACTAAAAGCATCCCAGTCCTATGCTCCTCCATCGGTGCCTGCAAAATTCACTGTCAGATAGTAGTGACCAGCATGCTGCATAAGGCAGCCCACTTGCTTCTCAGCACACAAAGGTTCTACTGAGTCTACTTGTAGCTCACTTACATCATGAGACAGACTTGCAGGGTATTTTCAGCACCTGCTGTGCTGTAGGAAAGCCATACTACAACCTACAGATAAAGTCTTCCGGGACATGTTAAACAAACAAACAACACAAAATCACAACATCAGTTTCAAGGTCACTGGAGAAAGTCAAGACATAGAGGTTTGAGAGAGTTTGGGGTGGGATCACTCTAAATAGTGGAAAACTCAAAATAATGTTCTTGTGAGCTGCTATTGTAATTCATTCTTCCATCGACATCAACTCTGTGTAGTACCAGTTCAGCAAGACCTTTGGTGTTCAGCCAATTAAATGCCACCGAGTGAGTTATTGCTGGGGCCAGCTTCGGCTTGCAGAGTCAATGTCTTTTCCTGTCTAAAGAACTACTGTAAGTTTCTCTCAGCCGTAAACCATATGTGCCCTTGGGTCTACAGTTTGCCCCTGTGACTTTCCCCCTCATCTTAGTCGCTAAAGACAGTCCCATTGTATGCCCCAGCACCAAGAGTTTCACTTGGGAATGGAAGGGAGTCAAATCACACAGTTGTTGGGGCAGGACAAAATGCAAGAGGCTGTGTGTGTGTGTGTGTGTGTGTGTGTGTGTGTGTGTGTGTGTGTTTTACCATGTGAAAACTGCTGCCTGAATCTGAGGGATACAATTCAAAAGGGAGACATTAAAAATATATATAACTCTGCCTCCCACGTATGATAATGAAACAATAAAGGAACAGGAAATTTTGTGACAATATTTTGAATTTGTGATTGTAGGCAAAACTTCTCTCATTTTGCACCTCTTGAGCTGAATTCAAAATGGATTCAGAAAATGCAGTACTTGACCAACGGAGAATAAATGTTGTTTCATGTCTGGTTCCTTCTCTTTAAATTTAAAGAGATGGTTAAGAGCATAACAAAAGGAGAAGACAACAAATGACATATACATACTTGTGTGAGAAGGAAAAGAATACCACCCACATGCATAGAGTACCACACACAGTCGCTTCAGGAGCTGTCACATGCCATATAGGGGAACCACTGAATATTGATGACATGTTTTTAACCCCACACAAATGGTTCCTGCTACAGTGCACACAGCTTGTTTGGCCAGCATTTCCTTCCCTTATGCTGTCAAGAGCTATAGTCAGGGTACATCTGGAGGGTGTTCTTTATAAGAACATTTTCAGCAGCACTGCTTAAACACAGTCACTCACATCTCCCCTGTCATGCTAGCCTTTGACAGTCAGTAAAGCAGCCTTGTAAAAAGCAAGGGCATCAAGCTTCTTCTAGGAAAAATCAACTCCTGTTAGCAGATAGGAGACACTGAGAGGACAGAGCCCCAACTTACTATGGATTCTCCACGAGGACACACTAACCACAAGCATGGTTGGCAGCCTCTCAGAGGTTCTAGAAGTCTTAGTTTTTCTAGAACAACTCTTATTCAATTGGCTGTAGTTGATACCCAGAGAAGCATCATCCTGACCCTTTGCATTTTGTTAATCCTACAAGACAAATCATGCCAGTTTATTCTTACACTTACCTTAAATAACAATACCAACAATTCAGCCCATTTTCAGCACAAATATAAAACTGCGTTGTAAAGTTCTGAGCTCCAAACCCCATCTTCTCCTCCCAATCCATTCTAAGCATTGCTGCATCAATTCAGCCCATACTTACGGAGCATGGAACATCTGCCAAGCACTGTTCTAAGTACTGAAAGTGCAGCTACAGATAAAACAGACAGAAGTTCCTAGGTACCAGACTAGAGAGATGGCTTAGCAGTTAAGAGCCCTTACTGCTCTTTCAGAGGACCCGAATTCAATTTCCAGCACCCACGTCATGGCACATAACCATCTATAACTTCATTTCCAGGGAATCCAATACCTTCTTCTGACCTCCTCTGACACCAGACATGTGTGTGGTATATATATATATGTATATGTATATGTATATGTATATGTATATGTATATATATATATAAGCAAAATATTCATACATAAGAAATAAAGGTAAATAAATCTTAAAGATAATTTCCTAGTTACATTCTTTATCTTTTAGGCTTCTATACCAATTGACTTCTCTCCTCCAGTTCTTGCCAGACTATACTTTCACTGCTGACGGTCAACTGTCTGAGCAAGCAAGCACTCTCATTTGTGACAGCAGGCATAAGTCTCCAACAATCATCCCCTCGATCAGTCAACAATTATTGGTGAGCATCATCTCGGTGCCAGGGTCCAGGCTTCAAACTGAGGACAGCAAGATGAAAGATGGGCAGCTTTTGGCTTCAGGGATTGGATATTTCTGTAATGTCTTTCATGTGTGCGAATTAGCAACTGATAGTTTTAAGACTTAATTTGCATTTCTGAAACCCGCTGATAGCTGAGAGTTAGTTCTTCTTTCTTTTTCCCAGGCTAACTTTTGCTCTTGATGCACTTAAGTATGACTCTAGGGATAACTGCCATCCCTTAAAAAGATGCTACTGCCCAACTTGAAAAGAGTAAGCTAGTCTTGGACGTACATCTGAATGTTCTCACTCCATTTTCCATACTCACAACTTTTGCTATGTTTTCAATTAGTCCCAGTAACTGAAATTAATATTCCATTACATGGTTTTTGATCGTGCTTTAATTTAACCAACAATAATGATCAGGGCATAAAATAGCCAAGCCCTTTGTCTAGAGTTTGATGACTAGAACCATATGCCTGACCTCAACCCTTAGGGGAATGGACCTTCAGAAAGAATTTTCATGGCCCCTCCATTTTTTTGTGATATTTTCCTGTTGCTTTTTTGGGTCTATGTGGTTTTGTTTACTCACTAAATGTGGGAGGCAAGGCTGGAGTGAGGGGTTTGCATTACTCCTAAAATTATGGCACTTGAGAATATTGCTCCATTTGTCATCTATTATGTCTTCCTTCTGGTAAGTATTTATTTCAGAAGACTTTGGTCAAAGTATACACAGAAATTAACCAATTTTCTTTGCTTTGGGGAGGATGATTGTGGGGTATGTGTGTCTATGTGCCTCTGTGTGTGAATTAACAGATACATCAATATACATTAAGTGCTGATACCTCACTGCCCCACATAGAGTGGAAGGCTGACAGTGGATAATCCAGATGCAAGGTAGGAGGTTTGTGGGGCACCGTCTCCAGAGTGCCTCACTCCTCACCAGGTGAACATACTGTGGCTTTGATGAAGCCAGACGTTCCTGCTTTTCCTTCTTAACAGTGTGTGACTGAGCTGGTTACTTATTAACTTCCTGAACCCCTCTCCTTGGCTAGACAATAACAGCAAAGGGATTAAGAGAGAGCACACGTGTGGGACACAGCGGAGAGTAGCTGCCACACGTGATCAGTGATTGGCAGGCATAGTGAAATGACCAGTGTCTTCTCAGCTCCCTTCTCTTCCTCTCTCTTTGCATCACACCTACCCTTTTGTTTTAGAGACCATCTTCTTGCTTTCTCTCCTGCTCTTCCCTCTCTGCCTTCAGTGGATCAGCTCTGAATGTTTCTGTAGTGGATTTAAACGACACAAGTTAAATTTATTGAACTATTAATTATCTGCTCATGAGAGAGATGTTATAGAAGAATCTATATCTCACTAAAAACTTTTGTCTTTTGTCTTGTTTTCCTGGCTGGATGAGTAAATGCCCGGAGAGTCCCAAAACTAACACAGACATATATGTGAACAGGAAATACAGAAGAAAGGACACAATGGCTACCAAAGGTAAAACAAGACAGGATGAATGGACACTTTTGGCCAGTGTTGTGGTCGCTGCACTGTCTTTTATTTGGTAACCTTATCACAGAGTTATCATGAATCAAGACTTTGGATCTGCATGTAAAGTTCTTTTAAAGGGTCTTCATGGCTCTGGGGGCTTCTAGAATAAGAGCCCAGTCCTGCTGTTGAAGGACCCCTAACCTGGCATTGAAGGGCTTAAGTTCCCAGGCCAATTCTGACATCTATTAGTTGTGCATCTTGAGCAAGACACTACTCATTTGTACATCTCAATTTTCCTCTTCTGTATAATGGGTATGCTTTTCACAGCAGAGCTACAGACAATAAAACCCATTCTGACTAGTTAAAAAGGGTGTTTTTACCTATATATGAATAACTTCAAGTCATTAGAAGGGCTAGATGGCTAAGTCCCAGGCTGTGTTTTCAGGCACAACTTCTAGTCCCAGAACCATTTATCTCAAGCACCTTTCTTGTTAACAAATAGATGCTTAATGCCAGATTTCTTTATTATTATTTATTGTTATTAATTACATTATTGGTGTTGTTGTTTGTTTATATGGGGGCATGCACATGCTGTGGCATTTATGTAGAGATCAGAAAACAAATAGCAGTTAGTTCTCTCCTTCTACCATGTGTGTCCTGGGGATCAGGTCATCGGGCTTGGAAGCTATGTTTATCCAGTAGGCATCCCATTAGTCCCTCATGCGGAATTTCTGACTCATAATAACTGAATTCACCCAATCTAAATCTCCTGTAAGAACAAGTGATAAAACTGATATTGCACCCAGAAGCTCACCACAGGGCCATGGGAGAAGTGTTTCTGATTTGTATCATCTCTGAGCTTGAGAAGGCACACTGGTGAGGGTAGGAGAGAGCAGAGCAAGTGCATCATGCCATTTCCCATTTCCCACAGAAGCAGGGATGCATCCCTTACCGGATTGTTACAGGATTAGCATCCGAAGGTGTTCCTACACCATCAGCAGAGACTTAGCCTGACATACTTGCCAAGGAGCACACAACCATGTTATACTCTTATGGGTGTTTACAGCTCCAGAGAGCATAAATACAAAACAGAGGCATGTAAGAGAGGCCTATGTGTTTCTTCATCTACTCCAACTGACAGTTGAGAGACCAGGCAAACAGAGAACTGAGGGCATAGCTATGCAGCACTAACAATGAGCCTTATTAAAAAAAAAAAAAAAAAAAAAACATATAAAACACTGCATCCAATGACTTCTCAGATTAACAAAGGCGTTTTACAAAAATTAAACATCCATCCAGCCAGTGTGGTAAACTTCACAGACACTCCTCAAAAAGAATGAAATCAACTGCTACTTCCCTGGAAATTTTCAAACACATTTCAAATAATTAATGGCAAAAGAGAGACATCACAATCAAAATTAAATTATTGCATCACATTTTAAACAGGTTATGTATGAAAATCAATGTGTCAGGACGAAGAAATTTACAGTCTTAAATTCTGACAGCAATAGAGAAAGGCTCAAGATTAATGATTTAATCATATATATTATGTCATGGATGAATTAAACCCCAAATGGGTTCATTTAGAAGGCTGGTGAAACTGAGATTCTTCTCATCGTGATATTCAAGAAAACAGAGAGGGAATAAACAACTTTAAAAGCAAAATCACCGCTCTGAAGAAGTAGCTCACCTGGTAGAGTGTTACCCAGAGCACCAAAGCCCCATCCTCGGGGCTGGAAAAATCCTGGGCATGGTAGGCTCATATCTGTAACCTGAGCACTTGAGGGATGGAAGTAAGAGGAGGAGTGTTTAACATCATCTCAGCTATAAAAAAGATTGGCCTGGAGCCCATGAGGTCTATTCTGAAACAAACAAGACAGATGTTAGCAAATATTTTTTTTCAAAAAAAAAATAAAGATGCATAATGATAGTTTAGATTCTGTACTAAGAAGAGTAACTGTTACAAATCATTTACTACTGGACTATTTTAATACAAAAAAAAAAAAAAAACAAAGGATAATGATTTTTTTAAAGAAAGAATGAGTTCTATATGGATATGCCGGAGCTCCTCAGCACTAAAGTGTGGGTTACATGAATATTATCAGATAAACACATTAATTGTATCCAGCTAGCACTCAAGAGCTTTATGTGAATTTGACTAATACAAATCTGTTGTCCTGCCAAACCTTCCCAACATCATTGTGTATGCATTATATGTACAGATTGTTCTTAATTTGCTTAGCCTTTTAAAAAACATACTTTCAAACACTGTAATAGTCGGGAGAAAACACCAAAAATACACCCATAATATTTGGGAAGCATTTTTTACCTTGAAGACAAAGAAGAAGTTTTGTAAGTCTTTAACTGACAAGACATGCATAGCTATAGGACCCACTAAGCAAAGGCCCTCCAATCATCCAGCCATGGAAGACCCACATTGAGAAAGAAGATAGAATGGTTCTTCAGCCTCATCCTTCAGTAGTATAAAGTGTGCTGTCTCTTTTATGCGCTGCCTTTGCTCCTCAGTGATTCTAAGGGCACTTCTGTTTAGTTCTGGGACTGATAGCTGTCACGGGTGCAAGTATTTTCAATGAAGGACCAAGAAGTCAATAAATCAAGAGGTTTTTTTTTTTTTTCTTTTTCAAAACCTAGCAGATGCAAAGGATGCTGCCAGGGACATGAATGGAAAGACATTAGATGATAAGCCATCAAGGTGGGGCAAGCTGACACACCATTGATTGAAACTTACAGATGTGGACCACCTCCAAGAAGCCGGTGCCCTTCGGGGAGTCTTTGAGGAAGAAGCGAGTAAGTGGATGAATTAGAGGTGACCCCATCCACCACCCAACCCTCTACCTGTCCTGTGGAAGACACATAAATGATAGTGCCTATTCCATGAATTTTACTATGGGTTCTTCGAGGGGACCTCTCTAAGCAAAAGGAGTACCACCATCTTGAAGTGGAGATCTTCCTTCTAAAAGATCAGGACCTTTAGAAGCATCAGCAGTGGAATAAGAGGGAAACCCCTGTCATGTGAAACAGATTGCTGAGGAGGTCTCTGAAGGAGCCCTTTATACCTCATAGAGATTTTTATTTGTCCTGGAGAGATGAGGGGTATGAAACTAAACACAGCTAGTCAAGAGGAGATTACCTAAACTGTTGTGATACCAAAAATTATGCTCTACCACCAGGAGATTAGACTTCATTCCAGTTCACATGATGACTATCCATCAAGAGGCTATGGTGATAGAGATGGGCATGGATGGATTGTGAGTATTCAGATTATCCAAGTGGAGGCTCCTAAAGGGACTCATGTGAGAGTTAATGGTAACTCACACACGGAAACCCCCACCTAAGGGCCACTTCGATCTAACGGAAGAAGCTCTCTTACTGCTCATGAAGCTATGGTTTGGATGAAAGCTCCCATTCTTGGAGGATTCCTGCAATCTGTAGAAAGCCAAAGAGGTTCTGCTTCTGCCTCCAGGGAGCTTGGTAGAGTAAGAACTGTATCCTAGTGGAGAGGCAAGGCTATGTGAAAGAGGGCTTGCCTTCCTCATACATGCAGAGGGGTGGCTTTCATTGTGGTGTGGGTGTTGGTGGGGGATGTCAGAACTGAACAATGGAACCAACTATTATAGGTTAAAAAGAAGAGATTGGAAAGGGGAAGGGAGATGGGTGGAAGGATTGTGGGAGGCGGTGACCAGGAGGGGGACAGTGAAGGGGATATAAAGTGAGTAAGTAAAAATAGTTATAGTAGCAGTAGTGTTAGTAATGGATTGAACAAGTATGCCATGGAGTGACTAGAAAATTGAAATAGAATTTAAAAACAAAAACCAACACCATCGGAAAATCCCACACAACCCAAAACCTTTGGTGTCCTACCCATTAAACTCTACAAATTTGATCAAATCCTGAACACGTTTTTTGGGAAAAGGACTTTTTTAAAAATGAGTTTTGTTTGTTTGTTTGTTACTTGTTAGTTTGTTTGTTTAACAAGGATTGAGCCTTTTTGCGAGATTTAGTAGAAATACTTTATTTTCAAAGAATTGGTGTGGTCATGGTGCAGAATTCCAGACAAACTGTAGTACTACTGACCGGAGCAGGGGAAAGCTTCCTGAAAGGGTAACATTCAAGCTTGAAACGTTGGGTTTAAGCTCTGAACCTTTGAGATGGATAAATGTTCAGGATACTCCAATTTCCTCTTGACTGGTTCACACACTTCTAGTTCCTTCCCTGACCTCACCTACGCCCTCTTTGCCTCCCAGAAAGTGGGAAATGTCCCTTTTAAAGAGATCAAATGAGATGGAGAGAAACCATATATTTTCGTCTGAACTCCCCATCAGCTCAGAAAGGAGGCGGCATCAACCTCTCTTAGCTCCATATGCCCCACCTTTCAGGTGGTACCTTTGTGCAGCTTTGGCTGATGCCAGCAACCCAGCCCCGGGTCTCCTCCTCTGCTCTCCCAGGCTTCTTAAAACTCAGACTCCCACAACAAAGGACAATTGAGGCCCCATTGGTGCTCGGGTTTACTGAGAACTGAACCATAAGCAGATACCATCAAAACACATCCCACTTGTGCCCTTTCACAGCCAACGGATTGGAAGGATTCTCCTTTGCTGGGGATTGAATTTAAAACGACTTCCCAGGAGTGAAAGGTCGGCCTGTGGAACCATGATATCCAGTTAAACACAGCTAAATAGAACGTTTTAGCATGACAATAAACGGAGTTATATTTAGCTGATTTGAGAAACTCTCTGGCTGAGGGGAAAGGAGGGGAAGAGAGATTTTTTTTTCTCTCTCCCACCCCTCCTTTCTGAAAAATAATAGAACGGGGCAAGAAAACGCAAAGGTGAAGAATTTCACCGAATCTGCCCAGCAAGACTGTTTTTGCTTTCCCAACATCCACCATGTTGTGAGTAGGCTGTGTTGGTGGAACTACATAAAGGCTGTATTGTTTTCCTGACGCACATATACAATTCTGTTAGCGTGACTGGAGCAAGATGGACTCCAAAGGGAGACCATACCCTCGAATAACTCCCCAGGCAGCTTTGATTTCTAGATAGGTAAGAGGTGAAAGCACATTTGCCAACCTGGTTTTGATAACAAACGCATTCTTCATTAACAAGGAAAGGCTGGAGGGGAAGAATGGTTGGCAGTCCTACCCCTTCACTTGAAATGCCCCTGTGTCAGTCTGAAACAACCTCATATTTTGTCGTTGTTAACTAACAGATGGTTTTGTTAGCTAGTGACTGTGTCTCTAAATAACTCCCAACAATAAAAGACCGTGACACATGAGAGCCAAATGGGGACCGTAAGAGGCGGCCTTTTACCTCTAGAATCTTACCTTGTGGTCCATTCTGAAACCTGATGTGTGTAATAGCAGCCACTGGGAAGGTGTGGAGTGTTATAGCATCAGATCTGCCAATAGTTAGGAGAGATTACCAGGGAATGTTGCTTCTTCCAAAGTGGGGAAAATGTATTTAATTGAAACCAATTTAGAAATCAGGATCTTGTGCTTGAGCGGTGAGAACGTTTTTCAAGGAAACACTGTCTCCTCCTGGCTCCAAGAGACCCATAATGTTTCTCTCCCAGACTAAGTGCGCTATTTGATAGGGAAGCCACTGTTAATGCCTTCCCCCAAGACCCATCTATTACACAGGAGCTGATACATGGGGCAAGCATAGTCTCACTGTGGTTTTGCAAAGCTATCATCTACACTGGGGATCTCAGCCACTCTGTTTTCCATGCACATTCAATTTCTCTGTTGATATGGTCTTTTCTTACAAACTGCTCTTCTTCTATTTGATCTTTTTTTTTTAATTACAATTACCTGATCTGGCTGTTTCTGACTTTGTTACTTTCTTAATCCAAAACAGGATAACCCAACCTGTGTGGTACAACATCAGCCACTTTCAGGTCTATAACCAACAAAGATTATGAGCAAAGAGCATCACTATACTTGCAGAACTGATTCTTAGACTTCAAGCTCTTGGCTCCTGAATATTTGTAGTTCTAAAATCTCAACCTGTGAAGACACTAATACCACGTGAACAAGAAGATAACCTTCATACAACTCAATGATGATGTCCTATCAGAACATACCATGTTGAGGACACAGCCCTCTTACTTAGTTGCTTACTGTTCCAATTTACAAAAAAAAAAAAATATTTTTATTCTCTTTTATTTTTTTGTTTCAAATTTTTGTTTATTTATGAAGTGTTAACATTTTATGGTGGTATCCTGGTTATTTTTCTTTGATGAAACTCAGAAGAAAAGAGTTTATTTGGCTTACAGATTACAGTCTATCATCTGGGAAAGCCAGTGCAAGAACACAAGGCAGTAAGCTGGAGGTAGGCACTGAAGCAGAGGCCATGGAGAAATGCCGTTGATCAGCTTGCTCCCCATGACTTGATCACCTTTTTTTGTTTGTTTTAAAATATGTTTTAATTGAAATAGAATTACATAATTTTTCTTGTCCCTCCCTTTTGCCCCTCCCATGTCCCTCTTCTACTCTCAGGTTGATTTTCTCTTATTTTTTTTTTTATTATTATTGGTGTGTGTGTTTGTGTTGTGTTTGTGTGTGTGTGTGTGTGTGTGTGCATGGGCACAATTATTTATTTATAAATACAACCTGCTGAGTCCACTTTTGCTATTGGCGTGTACATGGTTTCAAGTTGTCCCACTCTTCCTTGAATAACCAGTAAAGAGGACCATCCCTGGGAGAGGCTAATTCTTCCTCTAGCAGTCATTAGTTGCTTGTAGCTCTCTGTCTAAGGGCAGGGCCCCTTGAACATGTCTTCTTCCATGCTCCTGGCCACTGACATTGCCGTTGCTCCAATCTTGGTTAAGCAGTCGCTTCTAGAAGAGACTGTTTCACAGCAGACTTCTCCATCTTCTGAATCTTACAACCATTCTGCCCCCTCTTTAGTGATGTTCCCTAAGATGCAGGAGCTGTGATGTGGATGTATCTGTTGGGGTTGGGCTCCTCACAATCTCTAGTCCTCTGGGTTTGTGCGCCATCGTTTTCATTTTCTGTAAAGAGAGGCTTTTCTTTCTTTCTTTCTTTCTTTCTTTCTTTCTTTCTTCCTTCCTTCCTTCCTTCCTTCCTTTCTTCCTTTCTTTTCTTTTTTTATGAGGGGTGGTATTCATACTTATCCAGGAAAAGTGACTCATGAACCCAGTCTAACAGTGGTACCACCTACAGTGGACTAGGACTCACACATCAATCATCAATCAAGACAACACATCACAGAATTGCCTGTGGGCCAGTCAGATGGAAGTGTTTCCTCAGTTGATGCTCCCTCCTCCCAGATGACTGTAGTTTGTGTCAAGTTGATGAAAAACAATCAACTACCATAGGGTGAGAAGAGAGTATTCTTACATAGCTCAAGATGGCCTTGAACTTGCTGTCTAGCCTAAACTGGCCTTGAACTCCTGATTGTCTTGCCTCATTCTCCTGGGTGCTAGGTATCACACATGTGTGCTTCCATTCCTGGCTTACAGCCTTGTCTTGCTCATCCCTCCTCATGAATCACTGGCCCCTCACCATTCCTCAACTAATCTCTAAACCATGATATTATCTGCAGTGTCCAGAGTTTAAAGTCTATGTGAAAGACCAGTGGGATCTGAAAGGCCTAAGAGTGACTACATTCTTGCCCTATTTTTGGCTAACTCCATCTTCTCCTCACTGTTCCCCAGCACCTCCAAAACACTTCCTGCTGAATAGAACAGTCTCACACAGCAGCACCTGAGCTTTCCAGAAACCCATTGGTTTACAATATGAAACAATTTGTCTTAACCAACTGGAGTGAAACCTTTGAAACTTCTGGATCCCATGGCCCCTGCCCTCAGCCTCCATCTGATATGACACAATCTTGGATTATGGCTTTACTGCAGGCTGAGAGCTCTTTGTGACAGGAGCCTGTTCCCAGTCACCAGTTTAAATAAAGAGGTTTGGTTTTTTTTGTTTGTTTGTTTGTTTTTTCTTTATATTTGAAGTGGTCCATAAATCACTCACGTAGGCATTTTATATGCAATGATCTAATCCTGGACCCTTGGTTGGAAGAGTTCTATTACAGCTTTAGCCTGGCACTAAAACTCCCATAAGCCATCTCGGTCCTCCCTCAGAGATGTTCTACAGCCAGGTCTGTAGCTATCCATAGACATTCAGCTCCACTTTGCCCTGCACCTTCTAGAAGCAAAGCCAAGGGGTCCAAGAATCTAGATAGGCTTCCTTTGAATATAGCCATGCTCTCAGTGAGACAAAGAGGTCATGGTGAACTAAGTTACAGTTGTGGCGTTGTGGATCGCATATTTACACAGTATGTTCAACAAGATCAGATGACTAGACAAAAGAAAATAAAAGGGGGAGAAAAGCAAAGGGCACTGTCATCTTGTCTTACAAAAATGATTGCTGGGCTAGAGAGAGAGCTCAGCAGGGAAATCACTTGCTATGCAAGCTTGTGGACTTAAGTTCAAATCCCTAGACTCCACATAAATAAGGCACAGTAAGGCACATCTCTAATCCCTGCACTCCTTTGGGGAAATTGGAAGGCAGTAAAGAGAAATCAGTTCTAAGGCCAACTAGGCAGGCACACAGAGCAATGAGCAACACCAAAAGACCCTTCTCATATAAGGTGGAAAGTGAGTACCTGCACCCAAAGATCTCTCTCTCTCTCTCTCTCTCTCTCTCTCTCTCTCTCTCTCTCACACACACACACACACACACACACACACCATGCATACATATGTACTCTCACACACCCACACAAAATTAGAAAGAGGAGGTTGAGAACAATTGGTATGGGGCTAGGCAGATGTAGCGTGCCTTGATTCCCATTACTGATCAAGGATTCTGTTTGGTTTCCTCGGCGTAGCCCTCTGCTGAGAAGAGGCACAGTCACCAGCTAAAGAAACAGCAGATTCCATGTTTGAGTCATGTTCTGGAAGAGATTGGCCCCTGGGAAGGCTGGCCATGGCTGCATGAAGGAATTCTAGACTGAGAAAAAAAATTAAAATTAAAAACAAGCAAACAAACACACAAACACAATGCATCTTTAAGAATGGAATCCAAAATTGTTAGCCTTAGGTCCCCAAATAAACTCTAACAAAGTGGAGATTAAGTTGATGTTGTCAGAGATATGTGACCCAAGTCTTGGGACTTTAATTCACAAACTTTGTGCCTTTTGTTTTCCATGTAAATCATAAGTAATGAAGAGAAAACTGTTTGGGAGACAGTGATGGAGTCAGAAGATGCCAGCAGCAGTAAACTCGATGCCTCTCTATGAGTGGGATCTGCACTGGGCTCAGGACAGTTCTAGGCTTTCAGCAAAGACCAGTTGCTAGAGACACATAGCTATTATGAAATCTCTATATAAATGTGCGGAACTGGAATAGCCATCATTTGAATAAGTCACTAGAAGATGTGGGAAGAAGACCCTTCAGAAATCACTGAGCTTTGGATCCTACAACCTTGTCTAGAAATGGTAACAACATCTACTAAAAGCTTTGGTGGAAAGAGAAGATACCTTTTACAAAGCATTTAGTACATTGCTGCCACCTTAGACCTAATGAACAGAAGCCACTTGAAAGGCCAAATCTGAATGAAGAGTAGTGTGCTGAGAAGCACAGAGGGTGCCTACTCATTCTACACTGTGGCCTCAAAGTCACCAGGATTGTTTACTGTTTATCTAGCAAGTTAGCTCAGCAAAATTTAAGGTCATTACTGAACACAGGGAATGAGCACAGCCATTTACTTACTGATCAGTAAAATAAAGCCTTTAGGAAGATCAACCTCTTTATGGCCTAAAGCCATCTGAAAAGAAGTCACCATCCCAAGACCCCAAAGAAAATAATGCAATATACCTCTGTATCTTATGAAGACTCAGCTTGAGGAACCTGAGAGAACTGTGGAGTCAGGCCACAGTCCTTCCATTCAAGGACGGCATCATGGTCTGTCATTCTCCCATATAAGTAAACTCTTAAGAGTGAGTGTCCAGGGGACCCTCTAGAAAGTCCCAGAGACCTGGGTTGTGAGAGACTCCCAGGACTCAGTGGGAATGACCTTAGCTAAAATGCCGAATGGTGGGGAGAGGGAACTCAAAGATACACCGGGCCCCAAGTTGAGGGACAAAAAGAACTGCAGGGACAAAAATAAATTGGAGAAGAGACTGAAAGAATGGCTGTCCAGTGACTAACTTGGGATCTATCTCATTGAGGAACACCAAGGTGTGACACTATTACTGGTGCTATGATGTGCTTATAGACAGTGTGCCTAGCATGGCTGTCCTCTGAAAGGCCCTACCAGCAGCTGACTGAGACAGATGCAGATACTTACACCCAATCCCTTGACTGAGGTCTGGGACCCCGATGGAGGAATTAAAGGAAGGACTGAAGGAGCTGAAGGGGATGGCAACCCCACAGGAAGACCAACAGTGTCAACTAACCCAGATCCCTGGGAGTTCCCAGAGACTGAGCCACTAACCAGGCAGCACACACGAGCTAGTCCAAGGCCCCAGCACGCATATAGCAGAGGACTGCCTGGTCTGGCCTCAGTGGGAGAAGAGGAGCCTAATCTTCAAGAGACTTGAGGCCCTAGGGAAGGAGAATGGGGTGGGAGGGTAAGAGGGGGAGCACCCTCTTGGAGGCAAGGGTAGGAAGGGGGACTGAGAGGGAGGGGCAACGGATGGAAGGTAAATAAATAAAATAAGTAAAAAAGAGTGAATGTCCACATAAATACATAATACAAATAACAAAGCAAAATATTTCTCAAAAAGGCAACACTCTTTGTTAATAAAACGACCCCCAACCCATTACTACACTGAGTGAAGCCTTCTCAGTATAAAGCTGCCATACAGGGGTGATTGCCAACGCTTGTCTCAGCTCTAGGCAAGCAGGACGGTCCCTCCCAGAATTATGTCTAAGAAGTATGAACACCTCAGAAAAAACACATGAAAGGGGGACTATCATCCTCAGAGAAAGTGCTAGAGGACCCACAGAAAGAAACCAAGGAGCTGGGTGCAGATAAACAAGCCATCGAATTTCACTGGCTGGGAGGCCACTGGTTCTAGCCAGAAATAATCTCAGGTTTGCAAAACTAATTTGTGAAATTTGGTTCATATTTTTCAAACATCATGAAAAGTATATTATCAATCAAAACAAAAAAAAACCTTAGAAACAAATTTATGAACACGTTTTCTTTTTAAGAAAGTTGTTTCACCCCATTGTGGTGTTGTATGTCTGTAATCTCAGCACTCAAGAGGCTGAGGCAGGAGAATTGCAAATTCAAGACCCACCTACATTATATAGTGAGACCTTGTCTCAAACAAAACAAAACATCTTTTCCAGGCCTGCATAGAAGCTGTCCACCTGCCCAGGCTGCAACAACAGGGTGCCCACTTTGTGTTTACAAGGATCAATAAACCAGATGATGGTTTCAAATTATGCTCAAAGGCACCAGGAGCTTTGAAGATGTTTGACTTTGTGTCTTAAAGACATGAAAAGTTAGGTTGGTAATGATCTAACCTGGGGTATAAAAGATCCAAACCCTCTTCAGAATGACAAGGGATGCACTAAGAACACGGTCAGTCCAACTGAAAGCACACCATAATAATGCAAATATTCAAAGCAAAGAAATATAATATTACAGCTGATTGTGGGTCCACATTTCATCCTGCTGCTGCTGGCTGCTGAGGTACTGGGCAGACGAAATGGTGAGCCTACGCTGTCGGTTGCTGGGCTCAGGGAAAGGTACCATACACCACTTAGGGGGTGGGAAAACACAGCCTAGAATGTGGGAGGCCAAAGCTGGGGTTCCCAAGCTTCTGGACATCTAGTTGTCACTGGAAAACCACACAGAGGAGTCAGGAATGGAGGGTCAAGGTTTACGGGCCTGCAGCGAGGCTGGGCCAGGGGTGTTGGGAGCCGACTTTTAACAGAAAGCGGCTAGATTATCTTTACAGCCATCTGGAACCATATATCCTGATAAGAGATTTGGTTTTCAATGGCCTACAACAGCTGAAGCACACTCTGATATCCCACATATTTTGTGTTGTTGTTGTTTACTGTTCCCAGCTACAAGGCGCACGTGATAGCCATGCCTGCAAGGCATGTGGTTCACGTGCTGTCTACATGTTATCTAGGCCATATATGTTTGTAAGGCACACGTGGTATCCAAGCCTGCAAGGCACACAGTGCACGTACTATCCACGCTATAGACGCCTGTAAGGCTTACGTCATATCAACACCTACAAGGCACGTGGCAAAAGCATATAAATGCCTCAGAATTCCCTTCAATAAAGGAGACTTGGTATGAGACTTGAGACCTAATCACACCCTGTCTTGTCTCCATTTTTCGTGTCTCCTGCCCCTGCAGCCCCTCTCTCTCGACCAGAACACTTAGCCCCAAAGCGTTGAGGCAGAGTACAGGTTCACAACACAGGGGTTCCCAAACTTCTAGACATCCAGGCACCACTGGGTTGCAGGGAGTTGGGAATGGAGTTGGGGGCCCGTGAGCCCAGGGCAGGGGTGGGGCTGAGAGGGGTGGGGCTGGAGGGGATGATAAACTAATGGGGGACTCAGGCTTATCTCACTTGTGAGTGTCCTTAGCTTAGCGGTGGTTGTCTGGGAGCACAGAGGGGTCTTCTGCAGGAGACTTAAGTTCTGTAGGTAAAGGTCTTCCTCATGTTCCCCACAGCAGTTCTTGATGGAATAGACAGTCCTTGGTTCCAAACTGTTTATTTATTGTACATGTGGAAAATGGGTGCATTCTACCTCCTCAGGGTAGACTAGAGATAAAAGACCTTTTGCAAGGAGGAATGTTGGGGAAGGGAAGCTTATTGGCTAAACACTCAGGGCCTCTAGATACCTCATTAGCACAGAGAACTCTGTTCTGTGCTACCTGACTGACAAGAGAAATGTGGCATGTGTTCTGGGCCAGAAATCTAGTAAGGAGCAGGGAGACACAGGCGGTCTCAGGGAATCTCAGACCCGCTCTACCTTACCAAGTTTCCTGACACTGTCCATTGTCATACAGCTGATCAAAATATCTGAATCTAAGGAAGAAAAGACTCATTATGTCATCACAAAGAAGCAAGTTGACATAAACAGACACAGTAGAAAAATAGCATTTTAGTCTGTTTTAATAGTGAGAAGTGGCCGGAAGTGGATATCTGTTCTCATTCCTAGGAGCATAATCATACTTTGGAAGCAGAGATATGTCCTCACTTCTCTCTATGTCTGTGGAAAAGGGTGAACACAGAAAGTAAAGGAACAAGGATATAAACACAAAAACCAGGAGCTCGGAACCTACAGTGTTTGCCACTGGTGCCTACATATAACAGCCACACAAACCTGGCACTTGGTGACCTTTGGAGGCCAGACCATTTAAAAGAGTGGCTGACAGTGTCACACAGTGAAAAATCAGGATAAAATCCCCCAAAGGAGAATTAGCCAAGCAAACTTGACCTCCCATTATCTGTGCAGAAAATCTCTAGGCAATGCCACATTTGGTGTAGTGGTACTGACAACAAGCAATACCTACAGAGGTAGAGCAATCTCCACTGTAGGCAAGGAAGGTTCCAGATTCTGAGAAAGTATGGTCAGGATTTTAAACCTCCTACTATTAACCACACCAAAGAGACTCAACAGTAAAAAATGACTTCACCCTCATGATCATGGCTCAGGTTTCATCCATGGATTCTGCAATCCACTCTGGTCTCCTCATTGACCAGTTTGCATGCATAATTTAATCTCGAGATGGGGAGGCTGAGGCAAGGGGAATTGAGGATGCAGAGTGAGACTGCGTTTTTGAAACAGTGTGGATCCTCCAGTATTCTTCCCTCCTCGTGTCTGCTAACCGGGAAGTTAGTTCTGCAACTAGCAAGATTGTTGCAAGGTTGCGGCTTCTTAATTACAGAATTTATTAATATTTAATTAATATTTTGTATGCTTGGTTGATTTGAGGACATGTTTAAAGTTTTAAAGGAATATTATATATCAAGTATGCAAGTTTAATAAAATTAGAGAAGTAATAAACATTATATCTCAGGGTTCTAATTTTGATGATATCTTCCAAGGATTTTTTTTCCACATTAACTAGGTCAACAGAGTGAAAATATTTAGACCATAAGCAACGCACTTGTTTTTTCTGTAAAATGTGAAATAGTAAGGTTCTCAAAGACTTGCATACCAGACCCCTCTATCGTCATGTGGTCCTTGAGGTGAAGCATGAAGGAACACATGGAGAAAGCCCCCGTGGGTGGGCACTTTCACTCTAATAAGTGTATTTACTCCAATCAACAGTTCACAGTCTTCTGACCCTTTGATGAGAGACCTGGTAATAGGTTTCTAATTAAAAGACCAGCTTAAAATAAATGCCAGGATGAACAAGTCAGGCTTATATCAAAATACAAATTACCAAGTATTTCTTCTGTCTGCAGAGTTCACTGGGTAATGAGAGCAGCCCGTGTTCATGCTGAGCCCAGCCTGCCGCTACCTGGGGTTCCCGAGCCCTGATTTTCCTTCCATCCTTCTCCTCTATGGCTGCAGAGAGTCAGCGTTCCCAAATGCTGTCCAAGACATGCTGTGCTTCTTGACTTCATAAGGCCCAGCCCCCAGACTTACTGCCAACTATAATGTCTCCTTATCAGTTAACCTTGACAGAAGAAAAGAAAGATCCAATTTTTAAAAAAAAAAAAAAAAAATGTAAAAGGTCATCAAAAGAGACCTTTTGAGATACAAGTTTCCTAAGAGTTGGGCGATCTTTGCTTGAACAATCTTCTGAAATATTACTCAAGAATTTTCCTTACAAAGGAAAATTCTATCTGAATAAGAATCTCTTCTGCTCTGGTTAATCCTGTGATATCTAGAACAGGAAAAAAAGTTAACAAAATGTTTGTCAGATAAGTCATAGGAGTGGATGAACTCCTGGTTGTGGGCACTTGGTCTAACCTGGCCTCCTGGTTGTGGGCACTTGGTCTAACCTGGCCATCAGGTTTGGTCAATGTGATGGCCAGTTGGAAGTTCTCCTGGTCATGGAACACCTTGTCTATCTCTAGCAGATGCAAGGACAGATTAAAACATGAGCCCCATAGACTCAGAGAAACCAACAACTCGTACTTCTCTCACATGCAGAATCAGAGTAGAAAGACAGAGTAGAAAACTTTATTTAAGGGAAAGAAGGGGAACTAGCATGGTAGAAAGAGAGAGGGGAGATGGGGGGGCGGTGAATTTGACCAAAGCACATGCATACATGCGTGAAAATGTCACAATAAAGCCCATAATTTGGGACAGTCTAAAAAAGAAAAAAAATCATGCAAAACCTCCCTTAAGCTGCCGCTTGGGGAAATCAAAGAGAGCCATGGGCTATTGCCACTGTCACTGAAGCCTTGTAGAAAGTCAAGGAAAGACCCTATTGCAGAAGACGCCACACACTCTGGACAGGACGTGGAGAAATCTAGCTGTAACTCGCTTGGATGCCTCCTCCCTGAGGAATAGTTCTTACAGTATCAGAAGGAGTTATGAAAACTGACAGGGCAGGAAAGCAACCCACAATCTCCACCCAGCTATAGAACCGGTGAACCCCAACAATCAAAATAGTAAGATATCCCCCAGGGTACAGTGGTGGCACCTGTGTGATAGGCAAAAGCAACATCCATCTAACTGGACTTCAGGTCTGCTCAGCAAGAGACCATGCCAACGATACCTGGCTGGTGAGGTCATGCACCTTAGAGGAAAACCTAGTGGCACTTTCCTAAACCAGTATGATTTCTAACTGCATTTTAAATACATATTTTTAGACCCACAGATACGTGTAGCTCTCACCCCTCATCACAAAAGCTTCTGTGTAATAGACAGAGGTCATTTAAATGACACAACAGGAAAAGAACCAAACTGATCATGAGGGGCCCAGAACCAACAGATCATCTAGAACACAGATCCTACTCCTAAGTCTCGGGGACATCGTAAATACGGACGGAAGGGTAAAGAGCCAGAGGAAAAGGGAGTCTGCTGTGAACTGTGTCTTCTAGGTATGACAAGAAAATCTGTACCCATGAAATCTCAACAGTATGGTTACCTAAACAACACTTGTAGGTGACATCATCAGGTGACATGGTCATGTGGAAAAGGAACATCCCATAAGGTCCTCACTTAAATGAAGACTTACAGGGAATTAGTGGCTGCTGAGAGAAGGAGAATCAGTCATCTCCTGGGGACTCGGACCCCAGTGGGTTGTTCAATCCCAAGAGGTCAACTCTAAAGCACACACATACATATACATACCATATAGACCCAGCAGGTTGTATTTATATACACATATGTATATGCATATACTTATGTACATAAATGTGTAGCAATAATTCAAGAGCATAGCTCATGGATTTGAGAGGGAGTTGGAGAACACGGAGCAAGAGAGGGGAGTGAAAATGATGTAAGTACTATACTCATGTATAAAATTTCCAAAGCAATTTAAATATTTATAAAGGGAAAAAGCCAGAGTGGACAATAATGGGAAAGACTTCACGTCACAGTACTGATCAGACACCATAGAAGGAGAGCAGAGAGGAAGGAAGTGAGGAAAGAACTGACAGAAGGGTACAAGGCTCAACAAAGTTTCAGCTAGGACAGGGACGATCCAGAAGGAAGGTGCTGAATGGTGTGTTGGCAGAAATTGTCTGGTTCTGCACCAGGTACCTCACAGAGGCATATACAATTAATATAAGTAATACATAATATAGTTCAGTATATTTCAAAACATTTCAAGTTCTTCTTTGGCATCTAGGCTTTAAATCTCAGGCTTTTTAGTCAAGCCACTCACTGGTAGGAACACTCTTTCCTGTCCATTTGGCAGTCTCATATCTAAAATCTTAGACCAGTCCAAGAAGAGCAAGGGCCCAAACTGAGGATACCCTAATAGTGCACCATCTGGATGCTATCTGTTACTCTCACAAACAGGCTTTCCTGACAACACTCTCAGGGGCCTCAGAAAACCAATCCTGCTTCTCAGACAAGTGAGCCAGGGCTCCCTTCCGTCACATCTCCTGCTCCTCTTCTGCATGAACTCTGTGAGCTTTGTCTTCTTGGGTGCGAGAAGACATTGCTTCCTTCCCATTTGACTGAAGGGATGGATTGGAAGCCTTTAGCTTACATGACAGAGTACAAAGCCATTCCATCGCCCTTCCAATATCTGCTGCTTAAGCACGGAGCTTTCTGGCTTGGAAACCAAAGCTGGCATTTCCTTGTTTCCATACTTAATTCTGATGGGCTTCTCCCCATTTCTGGCCCAAAGAAAACAGACAAAATGGATCTAGTTGTGTACTTTATAGAAATGCAGTTATAAACTATACAAAATATACTAGAGTCATGCACTGCTTTACATCATGGAAATCAGAGATGAACTACAAATAAAATGTTGCAAAATTTTTAGAGAAAACAGAGATTTCTTCCAGACAAGTGGGCCAGGGGAGCGTTGTGTTTAACCTGGGTCTTGGAATCTGGAGAAGTTTGGACCCATGGATGATGAGATGAATGATACTGACCAGCAGAATCACATGCATAAAAGCCTGGAGCCAAGAAAGGCCAAGAAACCCCCACAAACCAACTCAGGGCATGACATGTTTTACAGCAGGAGTATTGACCTTTTGAGGCACCAATTTGGTCCCTAAGCTCTACCCACCACACACACTGGCAAGTGAATCAGGGGAGATCCACTGTTTTTACCATTTCTTCATAAGTGTCATGTCAGAGAATTTCTCCAAAGCACAGACTTTGAAGATGGTCTCCTGGTTACGAGGACCATTTTGCCTCCATGGGAGATTTTATTAGCACATGGCACACACATTAGAACCCACAACATGTAGCTCCCACATGACAGGTGGAGTGTTTAAAAATCAGTGGAGGCGGTGTCATTAGTTCAGGTGGTAGTCTGACACGGCATCGCTGCTCTAAGGACGAGCCCATTCTCTCTGTACGTCGCTCCATTAGTGATTCTAATTGCACGCTAAGCTTTATAATTTGTTGCTGTCATTTAGGCTCCTGTACTGTACTAATATTTATTCTGCATATTATATAACACCTCATTAAGTTTATTGCCCGCTTTTTATAAACTTTTGCATCTGACTTGCACATTAGGAACTAACTTACATATCAGTTAAAAGTAGGTGAGCACAAGCCCTCAGTATGATCAACAATTTTTACCTGAATCTTTGGAAGGAAAATGAATTTTTTTTACATAATCAGAATAGATGATAGATAGATAAATAGATAGATAGATAGATAGATAGATGATAGATAACTGACATATAGATATCTTCAATTGTTTAATAGTTATGCTTACATAACTACTAAATTCAGATAGCATCAAACATGAAAGGGTTCTTTCATGCCCTTTACAGAGCCTTCAGTGATAGGATGGCCAATTGTTGCCAACTTGACTGGATTTGGAACCTCTAAGAACACATACTTCTGGATATGTCTAAGTGTTTTCAAAGAGATTGAAATGAAAAAGGGAAACCCATCCTGAATGTTGGTGGCACCCGCTCATAGCTAGGATCTTGACTGAAAAACAAGAAAAAGGAGAGATAAGGGGAACATCAACTTTTATCTTCTGTTTCCTCACAGTCTCAAACTCCTAACTCCATGTCTTTCCCATTGTGATGGACTATACTCTCAAACCCTGAACCCTGATCCATCCCACTGTCCTAACATAGGCTGTTTATATCAGGAATTTCATCATAGCAGTAAGAAAAGTAACCAATCCAGCTGACAAGTGGAACCAGAATAGGTCCCCTGTTTTAACTCACACTGAAAGAGTGAAGGTCACTCCACTCTTAGTGTCTAACACAGTATCTCACAGAGCAGTTCATCAAAGTATTATGGAAGACACAAAGGTGGCATACAGTATGACTGGTTCTCTAAGCATCTGTACCCTGCCAGATCACACAGTAAATCTTCAGTACGCCACAGAGGTGATAGACCCAAATCCAGGAAGAATGACATAGTAATGGCGAACTTCCTACTCTTCCTGGCCTTGCCCATCTATTTCCTGGAATCTTTTGGCTCTATGTTTCAAACCAGTCCTTTAACGCTCAGCCCCTGCTAAGATCTCCCATGTGCATAATAAGAATATATAGAAGGCTCAGAAGCAATTCCTGACGTGTCTGCTTTTCTTCTTTCCTTGCTGTTTTTCAACTTAAAAAAAAAATCTAAAACATGAATATGTGTCCTATCTTCTCCACAAGCTCAAATTTTTAATGGCAAAGTTGTTTTTTATGGACCCAAGATAGTCATTGGCAATATGACTATTTCTTTAAATGATTGTTGTCTTAAAAATAAAAAATACATGCGATTATTTTGAGGCACTGGTACAGTAACTTTTTTTCCATAATTGAGTGGATCCAGCCAAATTATTGTCTCTCTCCTGGTTGATTCATTTTGTAAGAAAGGTCCAATGGCAAATGCGTTGGTTCACATGAGTCCACAGAAGCAGTGCTATCATGGAGCATCCTGGGATCCACCAAGCACAACCAGCTCTTTCTCAGCCTCCCTGTGCCTCTGATCCTTGAGTTGTTCAACTAAGGTGATAATATACACACTGAGGTGACTGGTCAGGTTAAATAAAAATGTGTATCTATAAAATGTCTGGCTTAGAAGAAATACTCAGTAAGTGGTCATCATTATTTCTGAGCTGCTTCATTATTTTCACTCAGCACCTTTTTGAAAATGGCCTAGAATAAACTGTCATGTTCATGTGCAGCGATGGCATTCCTAGGAGGTCCGTGACTCTTCACTGCACTCTTGGTACATGGATTAGCACTCAAACTGGTTAGGGACAGAGGGACCAATCAACAGAATTGAAGAGATCCCAGTCGGTCGCAGTTATGTGTTTCTGGGAGTGAGTTGTACTTTTTACAATAAAAAAAGTCCCCAAATCTAAATAATTAATGAATTACTAGTACTGTAAAATGCTGCTTTTGTTATTGTCTTAGTTTCCTTTTCCTTCCTTCCTTCATTTCTTTCTTTCTTTGAATAATTTTTTGCCCACATGCATGTACATGCACCATGTCATGCATGCTTAGTATTCCAAGGAAGGTCAGAAAAGAATGTCAGATCCCTTGAGACTGGAGTTACAGATGGTTGTGAACTGCCACCTGAGTGCTAGGAATGGAACCCCTGTCCTCTGGAAGAGCATTAAACGCTCCTGACTGATCTTTATTGGTTCGTTTTCTCTGCTACTTAAAGAATTAAAAGGTCTTGAGCAGAACAGGAAGCAGCAGAAAGTCTCAAACTCTGCAGACAGCAGCAGGCAGAATCAGCAGTTGAAGAGAGTTGTTTATTGGCCGGTGAGGAAACACGCAGCAGGCACACAGAGAATAAGACCCTCCACAAAGTGGAGAGAACCAGTCTTTTCTCAAGGGTTGTGTTTTCCAAATCTCTGAAGAGTTTCCTCTCCTGATGTAGGGTTGGTAATCTTGAAGGAAGGACAGAGAGTTGATTGGTCCAGAAGTGTTGTGTAACATGTATGATCCAGAAGTGAACTTGTTAAGCTAGTCCATCAGCAGGGGCCTGCTGGTAGGAGACAAAAGTCTCTGAGGCCTTTGTTTTCTAGGCTTTTGTCTTAATTCAGGAGGGTGAGAAAGAAGTCAGCCATCTACATAGCCATGGCCCCACATCTGTCTGCCTCTCAGGGAATCTATCTAACTCCCTAGTCCCTCACTCTCATCCACCGAGCCGCCTCTCCAAACCCAGTTTGTTTTGCCTTTTTCCTTATTTCCTATTTTGAAAGCTTTTGTCCTTACTTCCTATTTTGAAAGCTAGACAGAAGTGACTGAAGAAATGGTATTGATATTGTAAAACCCAAATGAAAAGGACCTCACCAATCCGTGGAGAACTGCAGACGCACCCCAAATCACTCACGAGAAACACAACTTGATGCAAATTGCAAGAGGTTTACTGGCTAGCCAGGGCTGTCTTTCCTTCAAGCCCGCGCAGGGGCAGCGGAATTCAGCAGCAGAACAAAAGAAGTTTACAGCTTTTAAGGGGGCATCTACAAACCAGGTGGGGGTGGAGTTAGGGAAGAGGGAAGGCTGAGAGTGGAGTTAGGGAAGGGGGAAGGAGGGAGAACAGGTCACTAGGTCATGGATACATTTGATCTCAAATTCCTAAGATGCATGGTGTGTCACTTTATAATTGGCTATTTCGAAGTAGTTTCACACTATATATCATGAGCTCCAGTTCAAGGGGGTCAGGCTTATCTCAAACTTTTAGCATCCTGGCACCAACTGTCTCAGGGCTGTTAGTTCAAAGCCCGGCCAAGCTAATCTCGGGCCCATAGCATCCTGACACCATGAATCTTAAGATTTGTTTAGTTAGGGCCATCTGTTCAAATGGTCAGCTAATTTCCTGGGACTGAGGCAACACAGTGTTTGACTTACAGGTTTTTATGTCTTTGCTTTAAAAGTAGGGTTCAGGGGATCAACTTATGATTTTTCTATCTTTCAATATCATTGAGAAATTACCCCCATTTTATTTGTTGTTAAACAACAGAGTGGGCAAGGGGAGTTCAACAGTGAAGCTGATACCAAGACATCAGTATCTACACCTTATTAAAAAAAAAAACCACCAAAAATATAGCATAAATATATTCCTTCTTTACAAGGAGCTTATATAGCCCTACATTAATTCCTCTTTAATTCGTGTAAAGATGTTCCACACAGAAGCAGAGGTTAACTTTTTATGTCATATGCTGAACACGTGGTCAGAGAGTTGAGCTCTGGATCCAGAGATTACTTCAGACTCAAATATCTTGCTACTTACAAACATGGAAGTTTCTAGCAAATGCCATGTATAGCGATGCAGTTCATCGAGGACATAGAGTCTCTTTTTGTCCTTTTGAGTCCACCTGGACTGGCAGAGGGAAACAGACTTTGGGTCTATTGAAATCAGTGTGAGCCGGCTGATGCTCCCGCCTTGCCTCTGAAGCAAAGAAAAGACAATTAAATGATTTGGCAAAAATAAGTGGCTATGAAAATCTCCAAAATGTGCCCTCCTTAATGTTTGTTTTGGTTGTGGTTCTTCCCCCACCGCTGTTTAGAAGCAAAGCTATTTTTTTTATAAAAGATGCCCCAGAAGATCTGAGAACCAGACCTCATCACAATAAAACACAATACCTTCAAAGAAGAACTCTCCAGCACACCTAACCAAACATCAAGGTTCATTGTCCCTGGGGTGGAGCAATCTATGATTGTAAAGAAAAACCTGTATCCTCAAGGCCAATGAACCTGAGGCACAAGCATAGTTAATGACTTGTTTTTACAACAAGCCCTGCTTTTCCTTTTATCCAGGAGACCTTGGTCATTTTGACATTTCCATATTTGATGCTACCCTGGCAGCTAATGGGTGTTTTCAGATGGAATAGCTAAAGAAGAATTTTAGAATGGAGGCGCTTCCACAATGAAGCTTTCAACTATTGTTTGATCTTCTTTGCAAGGAAAACTTCTTAGGAACTCTAAAGTGTTCTTTCATCTCTTGCTCCTTAGATGGCCTCTTCATTTTACTCCTGCCTCCACTGTGCATATCTATTGCCAAAAATGTGTGCTTTATTTGTCTTACCAGATACCGCAATACCTCACTGTTGATTGGCGTTTATAGTCTCCCTCATTTTAGATGATGTCAGCGAGGCTCATTTGCATGTCTGGCTTGACTGGCAACTGGGGCGTTAGCAGCACTCTACCCAAAAAAGTTCACATAAAATGGGTTCTGAACTTCAGGGTAACATTTACAAAGAAGAAATCCAGGAGGTTTCCTTCACCACCGTCTCCTTCCATCTTACAGTCTTTTGTCGAGTCTTTTCTTTTCACATTTTTTTCTTCCCCCAGAAAAGGGGTAGCAACAACTCTGGACATCCCACTGTCTTCTGTTAATAGTACAGTGACAGAAGGCAGCTGTTCAGAGGTGCACAAGAAGAATGCAATTCCGGCTCCTTTTGTCCAGTGCCTTGCACATCCTTGACTCTTTGTTCAGAAGAGCCTCACTAGAAAATGTAGATGTGGTTTCCAGTTCCATGCCTCTAACTTGTGTTGAACTAGAAATCACTGTTTAGGTTGTGGTTATCAATATCAAAGGGGAACATTGTGTGGTGGAGGGTTTTTCCTCTCTCTTAACATCTAAGAACACTATTTTGTCTCCTCACGCCAGCTGAGCAACTTCCTACCACCGTGTCCCCGTTTAGTATACACAAGACTACAAGGCACTGGCCAAAGCTACCAGGACATATTCTTTGTCAAGGTAAGAAAGGAATTTTTACTGTTCAAGAAAGCTGGAGGAAAAGAACAGAGGCCCCACACTGCTTCTATTAAGGATTGGATGGCAATGTTCCCTAGATTCAATTCAGAACACTTTAGTTTTGTAAATTTGAGTGAAAAAAAAATGTTTTACTAAGGATTAGAGGAAATGCCCCATAAAGGAGTTTGTGGTACATTTTTTTTAAAAATCTCTGATTTTTATTGTATCTTGGTTACTCTGTTTTTTTCTCACATGGTAGTATATATAAACTGGTTCTTGAATTCTCTAGGAATATTTTACTGTAAGATATTGCCCTGTAATTATTTGTCTAACATTTGTTTATTATTTAACATATTTACATCTATCTATTTACCTATCTACTTATCTATCTATCTAGCTACCTACCTACCTATCTAAATGGGTTTAAGTGTTCACGCCACTGCACACATATAAAGGCTAAATAGTATTCAACGTGTTTGTGTGTGTGTGTGCACCTATCGTTGCATACTATGTGTATCAGTGTCACTGCACATGAGTGTATGTGCCTGTCACTGCCCATGTGTATACCTGTCACTGCACAAGTGTGTGCCTGTTTCGGTACATGTGTGTGTGTGTGTATACGTGTGTCACTGCACATGAGTGTCTATGTGTATGTGTGTCACTGCATATAATTGTCTGTGTATGTGTGTGCCGGTCACTGCACATGTGTGTCATATTTCCTTTTGTCATTCATCCATCTTTACCTAGTTTTTGTGTTTTTCATACAAAATACTTCTCATTTTTAAAACTAGTCATAAGACATAAAATTTGGGGGATGAAGAGATGAGTCATTGAGGGCCTAGGTTCAAATCCCCAGGATACACATAAAAAATGCATAGTAGCATATCCCTCTAAGTCCAGTGCTCAGAGATAGAGACAGGAGGATGGCAGGGCCTTGCTAGTCTTTCCAAAATGGCAAGTTCCAGGATCATGGAAAGTGTCTCAAAATCTAGGTAGAGAGCTACAGAGGAAGACACTTGAAGTTTGCCTTGGTTTCCATGTTCACATATACACACATTGGGGAGTATGCCCACAGGCACACACGTATATTCAACACACACATAAAATATTAAAACAAAATTTTGAGCTATAAAGTTACCATATTTACTAAGCAATGGGTTTTTCTTTACCTTACTATATCAAATATTTGATACAATAAAGGCCAAATCTAATCATCAGCAGACATACTATCTACTTATAGCTACTCATGTAAACCATAATAGTTTAGTTGGACTTTTTAAAATGCTAAAAATGGTAAAAAAAAGAAAAAAATCATCCCCAGCTTCCCATTGCTCCTTTTCTGAGATCTCAAAGAACCAAACGCCCAGCTTAGATAAAGCTGATTCAGTCAAAACCCTCTATTTCATATATTAGGGACTGAGTCTCAAAGCAGTGAGTTGTCAGAGCTGAAAAGAACTGTATCTCTATCCCCTGGTCCTGTGTCCATCATAACATAATGACGTTCTTAGTCTTCTTCATACAAGCAAATGGCACTTAATAAACCACAGTGGAGGCTACGACAATGACAACATTAAAATGTTTAGAGTAAGACTAATGTTATTAAGTATTCCGTTTTAAAGGGATTAACTTGTGTTAGCCAAGCCATTTGCAATCAATGGTGTCACATGATACAGAGCAAATAATGCTCTTAGAGATTTCATTAATCTAATTGGTAACAAATGACTTTTATAATGTTTGTGGGTGATTTGCAGTGGTAAGGAACCACTGAGGTCTACAACTTACCCATAATTCTATGTGGATAAAAAAAAATTAGTAACTTTTAGTGAAAACGCCTTAATTAGTGTGTCTAGTTAAAGGCTTTTGGTCCTATTCAGTAAAGCTAGGACAGCGGGGTAGAACATTGAAGTAATTAATCAGTTAATCATGCAAATGCCTGGGAGATACACAAAGGATTAAACCCTGTGCTGATATTTATAACATTTATAAAAGATAATAATAAGTGAAAACCAGAAGATGATATGAGCCCTTCGGAGGATCAAGTCCTTTGAGAACAATGTTGGCTCAGCACTATGAAAGTTGTCCTGTAAAGAATTGTTATAAGACCAAAATATGAAGACGGTTCAGGAAAAATCACAGCTGATGTATAATTGGGAAGAAGCAAAGAGGATAAAGACCCAAGAGAGAAATGGCTCAGCCGTGGAAAGCACCAGTTGCCTATCCTCAGGACCCAGGTTTCATTCCCAGTACCTACATGGTGGCTTACAACCAGCTGTAAGTCCAGTTCCATGGAATTAGAATGCCCTCTTCTGGTCTCTGAGGGCACTGGGTAGGTGTGGTGCACAGACATGCATTCAAGCAAAACAGTCATAACAAAAACAGAAAATATTAACTAAAAACAAGTCTTAAGAGATGCCATTTCCTCTCTTTTGTTGAAAAAAATATGTTGAGAAACCACAGCTCCTCAGAGCTACCTGGAAGAAGAGACATCATAAAGGACGGTTGATAGAACTAGGCCTAGAATATCTGTACACAAAGGCCCCCTATGCCCTCTTTGTTACACTAATGGGATCTCTGTACCTTACTGAACATCTGTTTCTTTGTGAAATGACAGGACACCAGTGGTTTCCAGATGAGGCTATGGAAGTAGTTTCTCAGAGTTGTGGGGAACAGTTGAAAGGAAGCCTTGCTTACTCTTAAGCTTCCAGCCAGGGAGCTCATCTCCCTTCCCACGACCTTCCATATACCATCGCTGTTGCAAGTATTTTGAAATCACTGACCTAACAAAGGTTCAGAAAAACCAATATGTCATCATGTAGCTGTGTTGATAAAGATTTGCACAGAGAAAGTCTAGAAAGCCCATGTGATCCTAAGATATAAGTACACCACCATTGTCAGTTCCTTGCTGGCAGGTCCAGATGAGAGGAGAGAGGTCCCAGTCCAGCCAGGTCTCTCTGGGGCTGAGCAAGATGGTGAGTGTTGGTGGCCCAAAAGAAGTACACCAGGCTGGGAGTCTTGTCAAAGCAGGAACTCAACTTTAATGTATCAGCCTCTCACTTATATAAACTCAGAGCATAGGGAGGAGGAGTTTTGGTGGAGTGAGATGATGTAGGGGGCGAGGAAGGGTGACAGAAGGTATGGGGTGACTGACAGGGCCAATGGCAAAGCTCTACATCAGCAACAGCTGAGCAGAGGCAGGGCCATATGGGTCTTACTGAGTCACTCCAATATGGAAGTGACTGAAACAGCTTTCAAACTCCAGCCAGGCTTAGACTCTTCCACAAGGATGCAGAAACCCGAGCCAGGCTCCAGTTTGTTCACAATGCCCAAACCAGGGCCGAAATGGGGCCCAACACACTACCACCACCACTGTTGCTACCACCATGGAAATATTCCACTGATCACATGAAGAAACAGAGTCTTTGTGCTGGGCTCCAGCCGAGGCACTGGGACAATGCCAATAGCTAGAATATGCCCAGAAGTGTAGCCCAAAGGTGAGAAAACTTTGAAAAGGAATCTGGGAAGACGGTTCAGTCAGTTAAGTGCAAGCTCAATCAGGGACACACGTACAGAACAACACACATAAACATATGCATGTGTGAGCATACACATACATGTAAACACACATTAACACGTGTATAAGTATATACACATGAGTAGATGCACACACATGAGCATGCACACACATAAAAACACATGTAAATACAAGCATAAATTTATATACTCATGAGCACGCATACACATGAGTATGCACACCTGTAAGTAGGCACACATATAAGCGTAGAATACACACATGGACACACATTAATACACATGTGAGTACATTCACACACAAGCATGTACAAAGGTGAGCAGGCATATACATGAGCATAGCATACACATGTGAACATACATGAATATATACATGAGTATATGCTCACACATGAGCATGCACACACATGAGCACAGAATACACATTTGAACACATTGAATACATTGCTAAGTACATTCACACTTAAGCATGCACAAATTTGAGCAGGCACACACATGAGCATAGTAAACACATGTGAACACACTCATGAGCATATGCACTCATGAGCATATACACACATGAATATAACATACATAAAAAGAAACCTTAGGAATTTTTAAAAAACATAACATATATTTTAAAAAAAACCCTACCCACTTAAAGTTGTTACTTACTTTTCTTTTTTATGTTTTTAAATTTTTTAGATTTATTTAATGATTTTATGTGTATGAGTGTTTTTCCTATACGTATGTATGTGTATCATGTGCATGTCTGATGCCTGCAGAAATCAAAAGAGGAGGTCAAATCCTCTGGGACTGGAGTTAGAGAAGGTTGTGAGGCACCATGAGGATGCTCAGAACAAAACCTGGGTCTCCTGCAAGAGCAACAAGCATTCTTAATGGTAGAGCTGGCTCTCCAGTTCTTCAACTTTCTATCAGTTTAATTTTGCAATAATACATAATGATTCTTGCTAAATAGTTAAATAATGTAAAACTAACTAGAGCATAACATTTCCTGTCCACCATTCTGTCCCACCACACCATTTTTTTTTACCATCCATTGTTTACTCACAGGAACTTTTATATGAAAAAAATATTTTATTTATTCTTATTTTTTGCATGTTTATGTACATAACATTTCTTTAAAATATATAAATGAAACCATACACATTAAAGTTTGCTCCATTTACTAATATGTCTGGGAAATCTTGTTCTAATTTAACATTCTTTGTCACTTTGTAAACTGTTAAGAAGTGGTATCCTAATTTACTTTTTACTGCATCTGATAAATACATGACCAAAAGCTACTTGGGGATGAAAGAATTTATTTCATCTTACAGCTTATAGTCTATCAAATGGGAAGTCAGGACAGGAACTAAACAGAGGCCAGAAAAGAGTGCTGTTTTGTGGCTACTGAAGATATATGATATGATATGATATGATATGATATGATATGATATGATATGGACTCTAAATTGGACTCTAAACCCACTGGAACCATAGGCCAAACTAACTTCTTCCTTTTATAAGATGCTTTGCTCATGGCATTTTATCACAGTGACAGGAACATCACTAATAAAAAACATCAGTAACAATTGGTGACAACTACTTTTACCCATTTAAAGTTGCTACTTAAGAAAAGACAACATTTTCAGGAGAGGAAGGTGAGCTCAGTGAACTAAGCATATGTCCGCTCACCAACTTCTTCCCTTTATTTTGGTTAGTTTCATACATCCAAACAAAATACTTCTTACCTATATTCCTTCCATTTCTCTCTGGTATCCCTCTTGCTTTCCAGTACCTTTTTTTCTTCTTACCCTGTTCCCCCAGTGGTCACACTTTTAAAGAAAATGAAACTCCCTCCTCCAGAAGCCATTACCAACACACATGTAGCATGCAACAATCGTCATTAGGTCCTTGGGAAGGGATGTTGCCCAATGGACACTTCCTTTATTCATGATGCAAAGTTGGAGGACCCACTCTGAAGGTGTCTATAGCTGTGTGCTCCTAGTTGTTAGAGCCCTGAGACATCTGGGCAGCAGACTTTCATGACTTCTTTCCCTATCTGCAGGCTCGTAAAGGTTTTTCCCCTCCTTCCAGCTCTTCAGTTCTACTCACCCTCTCTTCTGTGATGCTCCCTGGACCTTCAGGGTGGACAGTGACATAGATGTTGTCTGAGAGATTTTCTATAGTAGTACCTACACACCCGTTGTATTGTTCCTGAAAAGATCTCATTGCATTGCATTTTTATGTGTGTGTATTAAAGTCGTTTCCACTTTTTAATTGCCTTCCACGAGAAGTCTCATTGTATGCACATCTTTCTATGCAGACATGTTTCCATAAGAAGACTGAAGGGTGGAAGTGTTGGGCGTGTATCTACTTCTAATACCAGCTGCATTGCTGCACTTACAGCTTAACCATCACCATTGCTGATTATTCTCACAATTTTAATGACGTTGATAAGGAACAGCTTGATAACTTTTAAAAACTTTATACATTTGAATGCTTTGACTGTGGGTATGTCTATGCACCATCTGTGTCTCAGGTGCCCAAGGAGACCAGAGGAAGTGTCAGTACATTGGAACAGATGGTTGTGAGACATCATGCGGGTGCTGGGAATTAAACCTGGATCCCCTAGAGGAGCAGCCAGTGCTCTTGATCACCGTGCTAGCTCTCCAACCCCTACATCCTGGTATTTTAAGTACACACTTACCACCAGCAAAACTGATCATTTCATCTACTTGTTGATTATTTATGTCTGAGGAAACACTGTGGAAATCAGAGACCAGGTTTCTGTTTATAATTGCCTACTTTTATGGACCTCACCATCCTAATTTGATAAATTTTAATTCTGCCCCACTCCAGAGTTATTCTGAATGATCAGAAAGATTCTAGATAGAAAGGGGAGTTTTAAAGTCTAAATTCTAGATAAATTTTTTTTTAACAGTTGTGAAAATATAAAGTTCTGGAAAAGAGTCTACAGCTGAGAGGTTCGCTAAGCAAAAGATGGCCGAAGCGTAAAACTTCCTGCCCTTATCTCAGTGTTTCCTCCAGGGAATCCAAGACCAAAGAAGAAACAAAAGCTCTTGATTAGTTCTGGGCCTGCCCCTTAGCCTCTCCTGGTGGTACACAAGAAGGCTCGCCCCGCCCCTTCGGAGATCCTTGCCTAGGTTTGTGGTTTCAGAGCCAGGTCGGGCAGAGACTCTCACTTCTCTGCCTCATCTATCAGCAACAGCAATGGCATCTGGTCACCGGGAACCAGTGAAGCATAAATTGCCTGGAAAAGCAGCTGTCTTCTCCTTTACCTGAGTCAGAATCACTAATTAAGCGGCAGATTTGCCTTAGCTATAAAAACAATTTCATGCTTCTGTAGCTGACACAGCACTGACTTCCCTCTGCCTGTACCGCTTTTAAATAAAGACCAAACTCTTTACTTAAATAAGCTCGTACTTCCATCAAACGAGGATAAGGCCCTCCTATGGCCGTTGACTGTTTCTTAAAGGAATGAATGCAGTAATCCATGTACGCCTTTAGAAGACACCTTCCTTACCTTTTGTTTTTTTTTCACTGTGAGGTAGAACTAAGTTGCCTGCTTAGTCTCTCTCCCTGATGCAGGTCTCTAAGGGTCAACAAGAACAATTTTCTATCACCCTGCTTTCCTGTCACCTTCCTGCTAGCTGGGGCGGTGTGACAAGGACTGTAGTACTGCCCCCTCCCTCAAACTTTGTCTACAAGGAGATAAATTGGCTATCTCAGAAGCCAGCCCTGTGACATAAAATGACAGGAGTCATGGCAACCTCAGCTCTTGACGTTCTGTTTAACCCAGGGTCCCACCAAATGTCCAGACTGAGGGATTTCCATCCACTTTTCAACGTCCATCACATCAACTGTTCCACATACAAAAGCTTCATCCCCTCCTCTTCCCAGGGTAACACTGGTTTCTCGCCTTTCAACAGAGGTATCACAGGTTCATGAAAAACACTGAAACTGTGTCTCCTCCAATTTTGGGGGTCCTTTCTTAGGGATTGTTTTGACTGTATATGTAACATTTGGACTCTTTTAAATCTGAAAAGGGCCCCAAATTAAGAGTATATAATAGGCTTCAGGATCCATTTGCTTGGTAGAATTACTCTGGAAAGTGTTGGCTGATCTAAACTTTACATTTTGTGGTGTAACCAAGTTACTTCCCCTGAGTATTTTATGTCATATACTTGCCAGGTTCTTCACTTTAACCAAGATCAATGTCACAACTCTTTCTTAAAAACAAAACAAAACAAAACAAAACAAAACACACTTTTTATAGATTGTTTGTGAGTTTCACGCTATGCACCCCAATCCTGCTCATCTTCCTCTCCCTTTGTACCCACCCTCTGCCTTTGCCACCTCCTTCTCAAAAGAAAATTAAAACCATTAAGAAGAAAATTTAAAAAAGCATCTCGCCGTGGAAGCTGCAGTGTGTCACAGTGTGTCCCGCTATGTAGCTTTTGTCTACTCGTCTTTATTGCAACGAGTCATTGGCCTGGTTCAAGATCTCTGGCTTCTGCTACACCATCAACACTGGATCCTCATCGGGACTCCTCCTGGATATTTTGCTGTTGCCTTGTGTCATGGAGATCCTCACAAGCTCCAGCAGTTCTTAGATGGAGTAGATATTGGTGTGGGCCAACTCAAAGCTCTGGATCTGGGTCTGGATGATTAGGGCCTAAGCTGGTCAGGCAGCCAGCTATCCCACATTCACACCACCAGGGCAACACAGCATCTATTGGCAAATGCATTCAACCTAGCCATCACCTGCTCCTAGGATGGTAAGGGTTCTGAATATAGACGTGAAGGGATCTGTGTAAATTCTTGAAGTATAATAAATAAATATAAAACAAGGCACAAAAAAGATTCAATTTCCCCTAAGTTGGGTAACCGGATGTACACAACACAAGTCCTCCAGGTCACATGGGAATATGAGCTCATTCTATCTGTGAATACTAGGTTTTGGTCTCTATGACTCTTCTACTCAGCTGCCAAAGTTATCCTGGCACTGTGGAGAGCAGCACTGTAGAGGCAAAATTAACAGAAAGAGCATCGTCAGTCAGTGTTCCCAACAGGAAGCAAATCATAGTGCTCCTCACAGTGCTCCTTACACTGCACGGTGTGGAGCTGGCTCAGAGGTTGGAAACTCTGCCACTACAGAAGACCCAAGTTCAGTGCACATGGCCCACCACCAGAAACCCCAGCACCAAGAAAACCTAATACCTCAGGCCTCTGAAGGCAACTGCTGTCGTGTGCTAATAAGCCATAAAAAGCTGTGCACAGGCAGACAACTAAAAATAAAAAATGACCCTTTAAAAAAAATTCTCTACCAGTGTGTGGCTGAATCCCCTTGGGCAATGCCTACAAGGCTGCTGATATTAGGGGCTGGTGGTCAGTAGCTCTCACACTTGGGGCAGCATAGGTTAGAGCGTGGCTCCCACTGCTGAGAGAGCAGCTGACTATGGAAGAGGAAAAATTGTCAGAGTTCAGATTGGAGTGAAATGGGAGATGACAAAGCCTCCCTGTCAATCTCATTAACAAACAAAGCAGTCAGCACCTCTCACAGAGGAAACAAAGCCTTTTATACAGCTAACTGAGATGTGCTCAGGATCTGAAAGCTACCTCAGATGATGTGAAAGTAGGAAGGGACTCTGGGAAGAGAGGGAACTGAGGAAAGGGGCCACAGACAAAAAGTAATGGGGTTACAAACATGGTCCAAGTACATTTGTAGGAAAATGCCATCATGAAGTGCATCACTCTGAACAATAAAAACATGATGACTCTTTTTTTAGAACAACGTTTTGAGCAGAGGTGGGTAAAGGTTCAGAGCAATTTTGTCACTAGTGATACGGACTATGGGCAAAAAGTTGGCATCCAAATCAACAACAGGCCCGTGGGACATGCCAGGGAAGACTTAGTTCTCTCTACTTTAACATACTAACTAGACCCACGGTAAATAGGAGTTGAGGTCTGGCATGAGGTAGGTTGAACTTCCCATATCTTATTGGAGAACGACATGCGCCATATCCAACAGATGCATTTCGTGTCTTCCTGATACACCAAGCTAAAGAACTCCTCTTACTGATACAGGTCTGTGGCCTGAAGAGGTCCTATCTGAGCCTTACAAATTAAGACCCTTGTTGGTGGGTAGTTGGCTTCATGTACGTATCTCCACATATGGCTATTTACTACAGAAACAAAGAGGAAGCTAGACACATTTCAATCTGATCTTCATTTTCAAATGCACAGTACAGCAAAAGAATCCCACTGAAGGGTCTTATCTGCCTCTAAGGCAAAAGACCCTAGCAGGGACTTGCAGATGGCCATTGTAACTACGTTCAGAGTGACTTATAGTCTTCATGGTGACAGGCATTCTACCTAACTGGTAACAGAGGAGGGGCCAGACAAAACAGGCTTGCTCTTCTTTCTCAAGGAAATTCTTATCGATATTATTTTGGGGGAGAAGTAATCTTCAAGTTCTCAATTTATTTCTCAGCTGGTGTAGGGTTGTCTTTATTTTTAGGGTCCAAAGATCCAGATCGTTTTATCTAATGTAGAAAGACAAAGTACAGGGGTATCTCTCTGAGACTGCTTTATGTAAAGCCACCACTTGAAACGTTCAATTTAAATACTTCCAGTGAGAACCAGCCCATCATCAAATGCTGAGAATCCTTCTGAGCTCCAACTCACAATGGGCCATATAGTTTGTTCTTTAATATACATTAATTTGGCTCCAGCAAGATCGATACTGCACATCTCAGCCCGCTACTTGAACAAAGAAGAAAGCATTCAATTCCCTTCCATGGCAAATGCAGCCTTGCACAAGTCTGCCCTGCCACTCAGGGAGGGCCCTGCTGGAGAAACTGCTTTGCAAATGTTTTGCTGGGTTTTGTTGCTAGGTGATGAGTTAGGAAACTTTGCAACTCCCGCTGAGAGGTCTTTAAAAAAAAAAAGTGCCTGTAACCACTTTCATATTAAAAAGGAGGAAAAAATAGGGCAGCCTGGCCTTGATTCCTCAAGATTTACTCCTCGCTGTCTATTTGGCTTAGCTGTCACAGAGGGAAAACTGGCCGCTAAGGAAGCAACCGCAGTAGAACCGAAACAGCAAGTTAGAGAGCGGGCAGGTAGAGGAACCGAGAGGACCAAGCGATGCCCCCAGTCCTACCTTTCCTTTGCTGTACACAAAAGCAAACACCCTATGCTGGAGACATCGGCCTGAAGCTTCAGCTTCAGAATCCCTTGGCCTCAACCAAACTTCAAGCCAAACAGCAGGGGTTCCTGGGAAAGCCCCGGGGCCTGTCTGAGGCCCATCCCACGGCAATGATTGATGAGGACAAGTGTGAGAGGTGACACACTGTGAAATCAGACTGAGTCACAAAGAGTTAATCCTTGGGCTTCTTCCAGACCAGTCTTTTGAGGGAGGAAAAATAATATTTATTTCTTCTTTTGTTAATTTTGCATCGCCAAAAAGCAACCTTGGTATTTTAACCAACCAGGCAAGCCGCCTTCAGGAAACATACACACACTAGTGGCAGTAGCTATTTGTCCTCCGATCCCCAACTTATTTTAAACTGCTGATTTAATAAGTACCGCACTGCAGCCAGTAGTGAGATGAGAAGGGTTGTTTCTGAGTATAAATTCCTTTTCACAAATTTTAAAACTTACCTATAAATTACAAAGGAGGAAGACACCCTGGAAAAAAATCAGCAACTTACCACATGGGGTCCTTTCTTCTCCCAAATTTGGAAACAGCTTGGGAGTATATGTCCCTTTGTGTCGGTCACCAACTACTTCACTGGTGCTGGGCCCCTGCTGGGCCCTCTCCTGGCAGGACACGGAAGGGCATCTGTGTGCGGGACTTGGCTACAGGGGCAGAGTTTCTTGTGCTTTCTCGTCCTCCACAGCAGATGCCCAAACTTAGCAGAGTCTCTTTAACACTTCATTAATTATTGAGCAGTGCCAAAAGTAATTATTGGGCTAAGCCTGGAGTCCTTTTCTCCCACATCAGTAAACAGTAATTTAGAAAAGGGGGGGTTATAACCGTAGGGCGAGAACCATTTTCCCCCACAGCTGTGTGGCGAGGGCAACAATGATGTGTACGTTTCAACAAATGAGAACTCTCAGCCCAACCTCGGGCTCTCCCGCATGCAGGGAAGTTAGAGTGAATCAGAAAGTCCCCCATGCTAATCGCGTCACACAATTTAGAATAGTTCCTTTGCCAACATGTCTGCTCTGCCTCTCTGCTTTTGCCCTAACTTAATAATAAGAAAATAATACCCAAAAGCCATCAGGAAAATAGCTTCCAAGATACCGTGATATGTTGCAGTAGAAACAGGCTAACTTTTCAAATAACACTTTCCCTTAATTAATAAAGAGGGTTTTTTGTTTGTTTGTTTTTTGTTTTTGTTTTGCCATTGCCCCATGAAACATCAATTTTCACCCTGTCTTCAATTTATGGTCATTTTTTTCATAGCTGCTTGAGACGCTAACTGACTCCCGGACTTGGCAAACCAGAAGTCGTTTCCTTATGTTTTCGAAGCCAAACAAAGAGAAAAGTCTTGCTGGAGCAGTGCTCATCTCACTTTTAGTGTGGGTAAAGGCTTGCTACTTCCTCCTCCTGATGATGGGCACTGGAGGTTAGAAGATTATATAGTGCCTTGCTTTTCCTATCTCATAGAAGGCTTGAATTCCCTCCAAGAACTTCCCCTAAAGTGAGTTATTCGGGAACTATTTCCACAGAAGAGAGTTCGTCTCCCTTAAAAACAACGTCCTGTTCTCTGGTGGCCAGTGTTTAGTTGTTTAACCTAATGTCATGAAAATGTGTATCCCCCAGCCTCACTGGTCTCCCCAAGGAGACTTGATAAACTGCTTGATAAACAGCTCATGGAAACCAGCAATTCCTAACTCGATAGTTCTTAAACTTACCTCTACTGGTAAGAATGTAGATTCCAGAACCACAGATCTACAGAGAGTTGACATTAGGGGGTCTTGAAGAGGAACCAGGTATCACCTTGAGAACCACAGCTCTGACACTTCCCTCTCCAGTTCCAGATGTCTTTGGGCTTTTATTTTTGTTTGTGTGTTTATCTCAGTTCTGATAATGAAGGAAAGATGGCTAATAAGTTCCAAAGTGCCAAGTTCAGGGTCAGTTCCTTTAAGTCTGTCATTGTGACAGACTTTATAATACATATGTATTTCTCGTAAAAATATTTTTTTGTCTTCTCTAATAAGACAGTATGACCTACTGTCTCCTCAGAGCTTAATGATAGACATTCAAACTAAGCTGCACAAAGAGCAGCAGGCCTGAGCCTCTCCATGCAGCCCATAAGGCCTGCATTCTGCTGAATTTCCTCACAGGTTTTAGGTGCACCCAGCCAGAACAGTGCATCCCCCTTTTTGAAGACTAGACTTGTATACGTGAGGTATTGGTTCCCTCTGTTGCAGACCACTGTGCCTTGCTGTTGAGTCTCACAGCTCTCACAGCTGCTGGGCCAGGATTTGCTCCAGCCTATCAACATCATTCTGGATACTAATTCCGTCATTAAGCACACTGCCATTTCAGTGGCTCCTCTGTGTTCATTTTCTTCTCCTGTTGACCCATTTCCTTGCTCTAATCATTAATGAAATACATAGGCTGTGAAAGGCACTGAAATGCTTGTAGCTGGGCAAGGCAACTCTGCTAGCTGTGTGACCAACCTGTCAAACAATTATGTTCTTGTACTTCCTTTTCCTCTATGTAAAAGAGAGAGTTGAATAAGACTATACAGTATCTAGAGTAGCATCTTCATGTACAAGCCAGAGTTATTCTAACACTGGGCATGGAACAGACACTCGGTACCATGGTGTTGGGTTTTAACTAGGTTTCAACCTTCCTAAAGTTGTGACCCCTTAATACAGTTCCACGTGTGGTGGTGACCTCCAACCACAAAATTATTTTTGTTGCTACTTCATAATTTTGTTATGTTTATGAATTGTAAAGGAAATATCTGATATACAGAATATCTGGTATGTGACCCAAAAGGGGTCACTACACACAGGTTGAGAACCCCTGGACTAGGATAAGACAGTCAATGAGACAGGACCCTGAAGCTGCATATCGATGGTGTCAACTGTCCATTCACTAGAATTCTTTGCAGCTCTATCAGTTGCTTAAATGGCTACAGATGAACTTACTGGCCTGTCTCTATTTTCTTTCTCTCTCTTTTTTTTTTCTCTTAAGTTCAAAAGACATTCAGGCATGGTAGTGGCCACTTGTTATTCCAACACTTGAGAGACTTGGGCAGGAAGATTTTGAGTTTGAAGCCAACCTGAAATTAGCAGTGACCCTGTTTCAAAATTTAAAATAAATAAATAAATACCCTCAAGAGAGAAAGCTAACTTGGAGAAGAACTAGAAGGCAGTGTGCTCACTGCTGGTGTTCAATCTCCCCCAGTACACAGTGAACACATTGCTTCCTTTCCATGGGTTCACAAATCATCCTGCTCTCTGGTATGGACGTCCAATTTGTCATTAAGCCAGCTGTCCTTCCTCTCTGTAGCCCCCTACATTCTAACCTTATATGACTTTCCTTGGTTACTTCAATAGGTGGCCCAGAGCAGGCAACCAGTACTTGTTTGTCACTGCTGAGACACAGAGTGCTCCAGCACTCCACAGTCTAGCTGCATCTATGAGAAAAAAACTAATAGAGTTCTACATTGGCTCTTGGAAAACATGGATGAAAAACAGTGTTCCAAAGTCTCTACCACTCTGTCTTCTTTCTGTCACATTTCAAAGCGGGGAGGGCAGAAGGCTTCCTTCTGGGAAAGATTCAGTGGGATTCCTTGTTTTACTAAGAGCTGGGGCATAAAGCCCACACTGCCAACATCAACGGAACAACTCATCCAAGGCCAGGCGTCTCCCATCTGCCTTGGGACCCATCCTTCTAGAGCCAGGCTTTCTGTAACTGGCCACTTAATCAGGAATTCCTTCCATGTTGGTTTTCACTGTAAAGAACAGTAGGGCACTCTACTGAGTTCTCACGACCTCTCAGCCATACCGCATTTGGGGCTCAGTCTGACGTTCTTTCTTTACTTCGAGAGTCTCAAGTACAGAAACTGCAATTTGTTTGTCTTTACATTAAAAACCAATTAATCTAAAAATGGTATGACTAACAGCGTTTTTGTTTGCACTAACTGGATGTCTATAAATCACGTGGAGGAGTTTCCTTGATTGCTGTAAACAGTTCATCTTCATTTATTTGGTGAATTCTTTCTTTATGTACAATTCAAAAAGTACATTTTCTTTTAGGATTTTCTAAATTATAGGAACTGTTGGAGGTTCGCGGGATACCACTGGCTAGATTTGATTTATTTATGTGGCTTTCAAAATATGTGTTCATTTAGCCTCAGGTCTTACCACCAAAGCATACAAATTCTTCAACACTTTGAAAATTAATTAAATGAAGTAGAGGATGAAAAATGTTTTCCATCACTATGTGGTAGCTTTTTTATTCTTCTTAATAGATTTGACTTCGATAGAAAGTAGCCTTGGAGCCAGAGAGATTGCTCAGTGGTTATGAGCATTACTGCTCTCTCACAGTACTCTGGTTTGGTTCCCAGCACCCACATGGCAGCCCACACCCATCTATAACTTCATTTTCAGGGGATTGAACACCTCTTCTGACTTTCAAGGGCTCCTGCACACATGTAGTGCACATACATACACTTGGGCACGCACATACATATACAATGAAAAAAATAAATATTTTAAAAGAAAATTTGAACATTTCATTGTTACTCTCCGGATGTAGTCAAAGTCAGTTTACAGGAATTATTCCTACACTGCTCAAAACCTGCATATCAAGGTAAGATAAACAAGCCTGTAGACATGTGACCAGTCAGGTCTACCCAAAACACTAGTCACATTCTGAACGGTACTGCATGATGTTTTACTATTTTACCTTGGGCAATATTATTCATTTTAAAATCAGAGAGATTCCTACTAAATTATCTTAAACAATGTCAAGGAAGTCTGGTAGGAAAATTAGCCAATTGAACAGAAGAAACAGCATCTAAATAAGCCCATATTCTTGCACTCAGTTGAGTTTTGACAAAGGTTTAAAGAGGACAGAAAGGGGAAAACAACAGTCTCTTCAATAAACGGTGATGGGGAAAAAGCTGTCTACATGCAGAAGCATGAGGTTAGTCCCTTATCATTCGCTATATTAAGAAATCAACCTCAGGGATGGAGAGATGGCTCAGTGGTTAAGAACACTGACTGCAGTTCCAGAGGTTCTGAGTTCAATTCCCAGCAACTACATGGTGGCTCACAACCTTATGTAATGAGATTCAATGCCCTCTCTGGTGTGTCTGAAGACAGCTACAGTGTACTCATATAAATAAAATAAATTTTTAAAAAAAGAGAAAAAGAAAGGAAGGAAGGAAGCAGCCCCAAAGAGATCAAAGATTACATATTAAACTTGAAAACCAGAAAAAAAAAGCATAAGAGGAAAGTTTCATGGCATGAGTATGGGCAATGATATTTTTTTTGTTATAATATCCAAAGGAAATTTATTTTTTAAAGATAAAATTCTTAAATATGACCTCATAGGAAACAAAAAATGGAAATAGATAGTGAGATTGCATCAAATTGAACAGCTGTGCACAATTACAAAAATAATTAACATAGAGACAACATGCACATTGAAAAAAGTATTTGCAAATCGTTGAGGAGCACATTGGGAATCTTCAAATCAACTAGAAGTAGAACTCTGACGCAGCATGCCCCAACTGGGTGTGCATCTAAAAGAGATAAAATCATGCTGTCAAAAAGACAGCCACACTCCCATGTTCATTACAGAAGTATCCGTAATGCCTACAACAGACGAACAGATAAAGAAAATGTGGCAAACATGTATGCCTTTGGCAACATCTGGATGACTTGGTAAGAGACATGATACCAAGTGTAATGACCCAGACACAGACGTACAAGCATCGTGTGGTCTCATTTACATGTGGAACCAAAAGTGTCAGCTCACAGAAGTCAAAAGTAGAGTGGTGAATAGCAGACAGGAGTGGGAGAGGGCAAGGGAAGATGTTGATTAAGGAGTATGATGCTCCAGTTGCAGAAGGATTCAAACTTTGAGATCTATTAGCCACCATAGTCATATGTAAAAGTTATAGTTAGTAGTTATATGACACGCAGTTCAAATAGCTAAAGCAGATTGTAAATGTTTACACTGCAGGTGACAAGTATGCTATGACTTAATTTAATTCTTTCATAATGTACACATATATCAAAGAATCACACTGTACCTCATAAATGTTTGTAAGTCATTTTTTTATTGCTGTAACACAATACCCAAGACTGGATAATTTATAAAGAACAGAAGTTTAGAGGCAGTGAGATGACTCAGTGAGTTGAGGCCTTTGTCTCCCAGCCTGACAATTGAGTTCAGTCCTCAGAACCTGCCTGATGAAAGGAGGACACTGACTTCATGTTGCACTCTGACCTCCACATGTGTACTATGGCACCTGTTTGTGCACATGCATACACATACACATTAACTAATTAATTTTAATTTTAAAAAAGTAAAATTGTATTTGGCTCATTTTATGTGTATAGAGGTTAGGAAGCCCAGAACTTGCTACTGAAATTGCTCAGCACCTGGTGAGATTTGCTGAACCTTAGCATAAAGAGGCTTCTCGGGAATCAAGAGTAAGGTACCCCAGAGAGCAAGATCCTAATCCCAAAATCACTACAAACAAAGCATACAATTAACACATAAATAGAGAGATTTATCCAAACACATTGTGATATTATTTGTCGTAAAAATTGACAAAGAAAAATCTATTAAAATCTATCTGTTTTTATGATAATCACAGAATTTGTGAGAAAATACAGCTTGTTCACTTAACCAAATTTAATTTAACGAAAAAGTTTATTTCTGATGATATTGTTCTTTAAGAACTTTTAACATAGTCCAGGTGCTTATATTAATACTGTGCACAGAACTAATTTCTTTACAGTTCTAATTGTAACTTGAAAGAAATTCTGCTTTCATATATCAAAATGATTTTTTTAAAAAAATAAAACTTCAGCCGGGCAGTGGTGGTGCACGCCTTTAATCCCAGCACTTGGGAGGCAGAGGCAGGCGGATTTCTGAGTTTGAGGCCAGCCTGGTCTACAGAGTGAGTTCCAGGACAGCCAGGTCTACACAGAGAAACCCTGTCTCAATAAATAAATAAATAAATAAATAAATAAATAAATAAATAAATAACTTCTACAAACCTTCTTAATGAAATCTAGGAACAAATGAACAAGTGATTCAGAACTATAAATTTTTCCTCTCCTCATACCTAATATCTTAAATGATTAAAAAAATAGTAATTTAGGGCTAAAGAGATGGCTCAGCAGTTAAGAGCACTGACTGCTCTTCCAAAGGACCTGAGTTCAATTCCCAGCAACCACATGGTGGCTTACAACCATCCATAGTAGGATTCAATGCCCTTTTCTGGTGTATCTGAAGAGATTGACAGTGTACATTCATAATAAATGAATAAATCTTTTAAAAATAATAATTTAAAAGAATGTTTTAGTTAGGGTTTTACTGCTGTGAAGAGACACCCTGACCAAGGTAACTCTTATAAAAGGGCAACATTTAATTGGGGCTGGCTTACAGGTTCAGAGGTTAAGTCCAGTATCATCAAGGCAGGAGAATGGCAGCATCCAGACAGGCATGGCGCAGGAGGAACTGAAGAGTTGTACACATTTATCCGAAGGAAGCCAGCAGCAGACTGTCTTCCAGGCAGCTAGGAAGAAGGTCTCTGAAAGCCCACCCCGACAGTGACACACTTCCTCCAACAAGGCCATACCTACTAAAAGTGCTACTCTCTGGGCCAAGCATATGTAAACCACCACAAAGGAAAACAAAGTTAAAAAAATAGCTATCAAACAGACAGAGTATGTCATATTTTAGAACTGAACTTAGCGAAAAGTTTAGTAGATAAAGAAGTTTCTTCTGCGCAGAGCCCTACATCTAAACACAACCTCTAGCCATTTAAATCATAAAGGGAGGCATCCACAGGGACAGGCCCTGCCTACCACCACTCACAGGTCCCTCCTGTACTGCATGCAACCTCTCCACCCAGCCACATTTCCCATCTTCCTTTTCCATTTGGGAGATAGTCCTATGAGTCTTCCTGACATCCCCATCCATGTCTTTCCAACAACCTGCCAGATCTCGCCCGCATCACGAACTCTAGCCTAGTGTGGGCTCCCCTGCCTTACTACAAACAACCTCTGAGCTTGAGCCAGTACCTATGACAGTTCTACTTATCAGCCAGCCCACATTACCCTTCCATGCTGTATCCAAACTTTTCACCCAGACTCTAGACAGGAAACACCACACATTCTGTAAACCAACCTGTCTCCTCTGTCCATCTGACTTCATTTCATTCAAATGATTTCCAACCTCTAGGACAAACCCACCAGCACATCCTTTCTTCTACTGTTACTTCCTCTGTCTGTATCACACTTAGAACTAACAACAACAACAACGAAGTCCACACGCCCAGATCTCATCACGAAAATACCAACAATACGAAAGATTAAGACATAATCTTCTATCTAAAACGTACCGGTCATGTAGAAATGTTTGCCAATGAGAATTACCAAGATGAAAATGAGGACATAGAATTTAAAAGTACTATCATAAATTTCATCAGAGAATTCAAAGAGTTTAAAAAGGATTCAAAGAAACAGTTCAATGGAATTAAGGAAAAAGAGCTTAAGGAGAAGAAATACCCAATTAATGTCCAAGAAAAAACAAACATAAAGCTGATATAAATGATGAAGACAATCCAGAATGGAATTCAATAAAGAGATAGAAACAATAAAGAGAACTTAAGCTGAGATGAAAATGGAATTAAAAATCCTAATAACTCAACTAGAAAACTCAAAGGAAAACATTGCAAGTAGAATAAGTCAAACAGAAAATTGACTATCAGGAGTCAAAGATAAAGTAGAGGATTTAGACCAAATAAACAAAGGATATTTTAAAAATCTAAAACCACAAGAAAGGAGCACAGAAGAAACGAGGGATACCATAAAAAACCAAACCTGAGAGTTATAGGCATAGTTAACAGAGAAGAATCCTAAATCGGTGGCATAGACTAGATCTTCAACAAAATTATAGAAGAAAACTTTTTCAAACTAAGGAAAGACACATGCATACAAATGCAAAACCACACAGATCACCAGACAAGACCAGAGAAGAAAAGGTTTACATCATACCATAGTTAAAATACATAGTATATATAACAATGAAAACATAGAGAAAACAGAGAGAAAAAAACAGAAGTCATGTGTAAAGAACAACCCATCAGTGTAACAGCCAATTACTCAATGGAAATTTTGATAGCCAGAAAAGCAGAAACAATGTGTTTTAAGTCTAAAAAGACTGTGATGGGAAGCCTAGACTAATATACTCAGCAAAACTATCTGTCATAAATCAAGTACAAAGAAAGACTTCCTACAACATAAGTTGCCTTTAAAAAATGTTATATATATAAAACACCAAACCAAATGTTATATATATATATATATCCACCAAACCAAACCTAAAGAAAATACAGGAAGCCTTATTTAGGGGTAAAGAGAAGAGTGAGCATGGCAAGAAATATGAATCAAAAATTATTAAAACAGAAAATATCACCAAGAACACAAACAACACCAAAAGTCAACAACACAATGATCACAGTAACACACACATTTTGATAATAATAGGAATGACCTCAATTCTCCACTCAGTAGACTCAGGCTGACTGGATCAAGAAACAAAAATCCATGTATCTTTTGTCTACAAAAAAACACATCTTAATTTTAAGTATAGTCACTGTCTTTAAGTAAAAGGATGGACAAAAGATCTCTAATCAAATGGGATGAGGAAGCAAGCAGGTATCACTATCCTAATATCTGACAAAATAGACTTCAAACTAAAATAATCAGAAGAGATAAAGATGTACACTTAATTCTAATCAAGCAAATAGTTAATCAGAAAGGTATTACATCATAAGTATACAAACTGAAGGAGGGCCAATTTAATAAAAAAATTTGTGACTGGATTTAAAAATAGAGGTTAATATCAACACATTAGTAGTAAGTTATTTCAATAATCCACTTTAATAGGCAGGTCATCTGAACACAAATAGAGAAACAGCAGAATTAGTTAACATAACTTATCAGTGGACATTACAGCTATCTACAGAATATTCTACTCGAACACCAAAGAATACATATTCTACTCAGGTGCACCTGAAAACTTCTCAAAAATACACCACATCCTGGGACACAAAACAAATCTTTACAAATTTTCAAAGATATTAAAATCACTTGTTATATCTTATGTGACCACAATATAATATAACCTAAAGTTGATAGCAAATAAACCTTTAGTAAATGCATAACCTTCAGAAGATTAAACAACTCATTCATTACTGAATAAAGAATGGTCTAAGAAGTCAAGAAAGAAAGAAAATTTCCTGGAACTATATGAAAATAAAAACACAACACAACACAATACAACGCAACAAAATCTCTCAGACATATTAAAAGAAGTCCAGTGATTAAACTCTATAGCTATAATTGCCTACATTAAAACTCAGAAAGGGAAAGGTGGGCAAAAGTCAGACAATAAAGATGTCTGAAAAGGCTACAAGATATCATACTATTAACCATTCACTGAAAAATGTGTACTATATGTAACTCAAATATACTTTTACATACATAGTTTTAATGAACCTTTCATAGCTGGGCTGACAATGCTTCGTCTAATAGTCAAAGATGATCTAACAAAAACCCCATACCAGACATGAGAAGCCGCTTTTGAGTTGCTGGCCAGGGCTGTTGAAGACATTCCCAAACAAAACAGCCGATGACTGCTGCCCTTGGTTACCCCACAGAGGTGGAAGGTAACTCCCTATCATTGAAGACACCATATGCTTCAGAAACAGGGCCCAGAGACCTCTGAGCTGGAAAGGACCTCGAAGCTGCTCTCCTTGAGGACTAGTTTTCATAGTTCTAGAACTTACCATGCAAGCTTCTAAAGGAGGGAGACAACCAGTGATTCTATCTGGCTATGATGACTATGAACTAAATCAACAACCAACATGGCATCAGAATCCTCAGGGTGCAGTAGTGGCATCTTGGTGGTAACCAAAAGGTCTCTGATGGGACTAAGACACACTGCACAAGATGGAGAGCATGCCTGGGACTGGAAACCTAACTAAGTGCCTAGTGCTAGTGAGTGATTACTGGAGGAGAATCTAATTAACTAAACCAGCTTAATGTCTAACAACAATCTATAGCATTTGCACTTTTATTTTATCCATAGAGAAGTAGATTCATCCCTCACAAAGGAAACTTCTCTTTGCAACAGACAGAGACCACTGCACAAACCCACAAGCAAACGAAATGCAGAGTAGAGAAGGCCAATCCCAATGGAAGCATCCAAAACCCACTCCTGTATCTAAGGCTTAGGGAATACTGTGGAATAGGGGGAAGAAATAGCGTGAGAGCCAGAGGATCGGGGAGCATGCACTGAAATTGTATCTCCAAGTAACAGTAACCTGAGAAGCTACACCCATATTCTCACCAACACTGCTGCCTAATCAAGGGCTGAAGGAGAGCAACAGTAGATAGGCCAAAGTGCATGGGGGCAAGCCCTCAAGGTCTCCGCCATACACAGAGAACTATAGGCAACTGAGGAAGGCCAAGAGAGCAGGAGAAATGGTCTTCTCCACGGAAGAGCACACTGACTGATTATCTGATGCCAAATGGACAGCCCTGAGAACATGCATACAAACAACATCATGCAGACTGAGCAGGTTAGATCTAGAAATATACATGCATGTACTTATATATGTATATAATAACAATAAATGAAAAAAGAGGCTATGAATTTGGAAGAGAGCAGGAGGGGCTTATAGGAGGGTTTGGAGGGAGACAAGGGGTAAATGATGAAATTACATAACAAATCTCAAGCAAACAGAAAATATAAAAAAAATCATGATGAAGAGAACAGTCTGAAGAATATTGAATAGCATCTGGAAGCAAAGGAGAGTAAAGTAGATAAACTACCCTGAGAACTTGACAGGAAGAACACTTCCAGGTAAAAGTTGTTTTAACACCCAGGACCTCTACTAAGTGTGAGGATTAATAACTAACCTAGCAGCCATGGCCAGTGAGTATGTACGCTCAGCAAGATGTAATACTCTCTGGAGAGATGCTGGCCTTCATGTAATACAGAGTCCGAGTGCTAAGGAGTGCTGAAAACTCCAGCAGTCAGGTTCCATGGAAGAACATGCAGTACAGGCAGCGTGCAGTCTTGCCTGAGGAGAGCAAGAGAGACCATGAGTGGAGAGGAATGATGGAAAGGAAAATCCAGAAGATCCCTCAGAAACAAGCTGATCTTAACATGCCTTTTGTGGGTGGTGGGGGCGGGGGTATAATTTAATCCATAGAAAGTGTATGCTTTAGGGAAAAGTAAGTAGACAAATGGTGGCTAAACACCTGTGAAGTAAAAGCCAACTAATACACTATAGAAAGAAGCCAGAGAAAATGGATGCTAAAACTGGTTGTCAAAAGTTTGATGTCTTATAGAATAGTAATTAAGCTCAGGATATTCCAGGTCAATATACCTAGTAACGAGAGAGAGAGAGAGAGAGAGAGAGAGAGAGAGAGAGAGAGAGAGAGAGAGAGAGAGAGAGAGAGAGAGAGAGAGAGAGAGAGAGAGAGGAAGTGTTGACTCTACACCAGCTGAAGAAATTGGTTGTCACTAGTATCTGAACAGACAGACATTTGCCTATGAATTTGACCCACCAAGAAAGACCATTACATGAGATTGTTACAAAAATAAGCTGGAACCTAACCATAAACAAACACTAGACAAATTCAAATGGAGACGCAATCTGAAAAACACTGACCTGCATGTAAATCTCAAATTTATCAGGAATGGAAAATAATAAGAAAAGAGCCTTTTGGAAGTACACAGGGAGGTGAAATAAAGAAGTTTGGGGATTAGTGTGAGAGAGACTTTTTAGCCATGTGCCTAACAAGGCACTTGATAGAAATGATTGCAAAATCCTGAATTTTGTTTTTCTAAGTAGATATTTTCGAATGCTTGTCACGACTAAGGCTATTACTGTGAAATTTTTTGAAGGAAGAAAAATGAAAAGATTCTGATGTAATGTCATCTTTATTTCATAAAGAAAGATAAGAACACTAATTGTTAAGACTGACAAAGAATTAATTTCTAGTTGCATTGAGAGGGAAAAAATTAACAGACTAACAAAATTATAACCTTAACATGATTGAACTCATTCCTCTTGAAGTGCAGTGCAGATACTTTATGTTAGTTTTTAATTTGTTTATGGAACTGGAAAAGACTTCAGCATGCTAATACTTCATCAAATTTTAAATTAATATTATTATATTTAGAGAATCAGAATGTAAATGCTGTTCTATAAGCTAGTGTGCACGCTGTATTTTTAAATTATATATACATATATATATATTTATCAAAATTTCAAGCAGTTTGAAAAGTACAAAGACATAAAAATATTTGGGATTAGTCCATCAGAAATCAACTCCTCATCAGGGTTTACAGAGATTGGCAGAACTGAGAAGCAAAGTAATAAAAACTCATAATATAGACAGATAGCTATAGATAAATGGGGCCATTCTCTGCCAGATAATTATTACATTTTGATTTTCCAGAACTTGAATTATTTTTTACATGCACATAAATTTAATAAAAATAAATGTTTCGGTTTTGTTTTGCTTTTTAACTTACCTTGATTCTTTGTGAATTGCCCTTCATGCACTCCAGTCTCACTGATCTCCCTGGTCTATATCTACCCTCTGACCCTGCAACCTCCCCACAAAAGAAAACAAAACCTAAAAATAAAAAATGTTAAAAACATCTTGCCATGAAAGTTGTGGTGTGTCAGTATGTTACACAGTATACATTTTGCTCAAACAGCTTTACTTGCAAATGTTCATTGCAATGAATCAGTGGTGTGGTTTGAGGCTTCTGGCTTCTGCTACACCAACAATACTGACCCTCACCAGGACTCCTCTTGGATAGCCTGTTGTTGCCCTGTGTCGTGGAGATCCTGAAACTTTGGATCTGCAGGATTGGCCCTTTCACAAGCCCCAGCAGTTTATAGAATTATAAGGTCTTTACTGTGTGCCTTGCACATGCTAACCAAGTTCCTGGTCATTGCATATCATCTCCAATCCTTTTAATTTACCTTTTAGAACCGTGTGTGTGTGTGTGTGTGTGTGTGTGTGTGTGTGTGTGTGTCTTCACAATTTTATTAACTAATTTCTTGGCTTAAATGCTTTTATCCTTTCTCTTTACTTATTTTGTTTCACCTTTAGATTTTTGTACTAAATTTATTTACTTTTAATGTAATTCCACTTACTCCAATGTTATACAAAGTTAAAGTCCTCATTTGCCCAACTTACAAATTTTTAATATTCTATCCATTTTTATTTTCTGTACATTTCATATGACATCATTTTTCAAATAAGTGAGTATTTCCAAAGACTGAGGTCCATTTAATCCCAGTACAATTTTATTTTTAATTGTTTACTTTTTCAATATTAAATTATGTGTATATCTATGAGCTTGAATGTCGGTATGTGTTCATGAGAGAGGCCAGAGGTGTCAGATTCTCCAGGCATTACAGTTCGCTATGGGTAGTTGTAAGATGCACAGCTGGGTACTGAGAAGCTGACTGGGGATCTTTGAAAAAGAACCTTACCTTCTGAGTCATGTCTCCAATCCCCTAGTGAAATTTTCAAAAGCCGAAAACCTAACATTAACAAGATACTATTTATATTCATTGTTTTAGTTTTTCAAAAAAATTGCTTCATATATTGATATCTTTTTCCTAATATTGAATAATCTGAGATAAAGTCATGTTTAATTTTCTGGTCTCTGTAAATCAGGAACAAGACAAGGTTGTCCACTTTGTCCACACCTACTCAATATAGTCTTAGCTAGAGCAATAACACAACAGAAGGAAATTAAGGGGACACAAAGAAGGAAGGAAGACATCAAATATATACTTATTAGCAGATGATATGATTTTATACATAAAGGTACTACAGACTCCACCAAGAAACTTTCATGGCTGATAATCACTTTCAGCAAAGTAGCAAGATGCAAAGTGAAACAGAAAATCAGTAGCCCTCCTAAGTACAAATGACAAGGACACTGTGAAGACTACTTATTTTTCATAATGCTCCCCACAAAATAGCTTGTGATTGCTCTTCCTTACCAAGCAAGCCAATGACATGTACAATAAAAACTTTAAGACAAGGAAGAAATAGAAGCAGATAGCAAAGGATAAGAATGTTTGGATGGAATAAATTTCACTGTTTAGTCTTCATCTGGATGACCTCTGTATTGGGGAGGGCGCTGTTCTCAAGTCCAGCATTACCACTGTGTGAGGGTCAGTATGTGGGTTCATTTTTAATACGGCTTCTTTTATGAACTTGGGTGCCCTTCTGTTTGGTACATAGATGTCTAGAATTGTAATGTCCTCTAAGTGGACTTTTCCTGTGAGTATTTAGTGTTCTTTCCTATCTCTGATCGATCTTGGTTTGAAGTCTATTTTGTGATATTACCAGAGCTACAGCTGCTTTCTTCTAGGCTCCGTTTGCTTAGAACGCCTTTTCTATCCTTTACCTAGAGATGATGTCTACCCTTGACCTTGATGTGCGTTTCATGGGAGGAGCAGAAAGGTGGATCCTGTTTTCAAATTTAATCTGTTAGTCTGTAGTCTGTGTCTTTTTATTAAGGAAGACTATTATTATTAAGAGCTGTTATTGAACGGTGTTTATTAATTCCCGTTATTTTGTTGTTGAGGTATTTTTTCCTCTTTTGATTAATTGCTCTGAAACTATTTGTTCCTTCTGTCCTCTTGGGGGTAGTTATTACTCTCTTCATACTTAAATTTTCCTCCTAGTATCTTTGGCATACCTGAAATGGTAGACAGGAATTGTTTAAATTTGTTTTAATCATGAATTTTATTATTTCTCCATTGATTGTTATTCAGCCTTTGGGGGGGGGAGGGGATAGTAATCTGGGCTGACATCTGTAGTCTTTCAGAGTTTAAAGAACATCTGTCCAGACCCTTCTGGCTGTCAGTGTCTCTACTGAAGTCTGATGGTATTCTAACCAGCCTGCATTTATATGTGACTTGGTCCCTTTCCATTGCAGCTTTTAGTAGCCTTTCTTCATTCCTTTGATCTGTTCAGGTGTACATTTGATAACTATGTGTCATACAGAGTCCCATTAATATTCCTCTCGCAGCTTGATGGACATCTCTTTCTTTAGATTAGGAAAAGTTTCCTCAATGATTTTGTTTAAATGGGTTTCTTCTCCTACATCGATACCTTATTTGTATGTTTGTTTTTTTGATATTGTCCCAATTTTCCTGAATGTCTGGCGTTTTGGCTTAACATTTTCCTTGACTGAATTATTCTTTTTTTTTTCCTACTTTTTCTTCAAGAACTGAAATTTTGTCTTCTATTTCTTTTGATCTGTTGGTGAGACTTAGCTCTAAGGTTTTGTCTGATTTCTTGAGTTCTTCTAGGTAGCCATGTTTCTTGGCATTGCTATCTCAGGTCTTCAGTTGCTGCTTCCCCATTTGAACAGCTTATACACCAAAAGAATAATGCTTGGTTTTTGGTCTTTGAGGCACTCTAGGCTAGAGGGTTCAGATTCTGAAGTTCTAGTTGTAGCTCTGGGCTCATACACCAAGCAGTGGCATACTGGTGCAGAAAGTGGAGTGGGCCATGTATTGGTAGGTAGAGGAAGACACTGGAGTTATCTTAAGCAAGACTTAATATCTAAATCCATTTAGAGAAGCAGAGGCAGAATTAGGGGGTACCCTGGCTCTGGCCAAAGGAGGCAGTGAGTTCAAAGAAGATGGAGTGGACTAGAAAAAGAGGAGGAGATAGGCAGGCAGCACCAAGTCTAAGAGTACTCTGGAGGGATCAGAATAGAGAACTTAAAGGAAGAAAGTAGGCAGACTACATGGCAACCAAATGTGGTGGCAATGGGAAGTCGCAATAGAATGGGGATGGGCTAGAAAGATTGGCCAAAGAAGATGGTGAGAAGGAACTGGCTCATGTCTTTGAAATCTCAAGTTTCCTTACTCCCCTTTGACATGTTTCCTCCAGAAAGGACACATCTCCTAATTTTACCCAAACCATGCATCCTTTTAAGGATTAAAGGGCCAATACTACAAGGGACGTCTCATCCAAACTACCACAACACGTGAACTTCTAGACACTTGTGGTGCTTGGAATGAGAATGGCCTCCACAGGCTCATGTGTTTAAATACTTGGTCCTTAATTGGAGGAACTGTTTAAAAAGGACTAAGAAGTGTGGTCTTGTTGGAGGAGATGTGTCACAGGAGACTGACTTTGAGGTTTCAAGATCTCTTTCTAAGCCATCCTAAATTAACATTCTTCTGCTTCTAGGATACCGATGAAGTAAGTTTTCAGCCACCACTCCAGGCTCCAAGCCTGCTTGCTGATATGCTCCTTCCTATGATCATAGACTCTAACCCTCTGGAACTGTGAGCCCTAAATTAAATCCTTTCTTTGAGAAGTTGCCTTGGTCATGTTATTGTGTCGTAGCAGTTGAAAAGTAAGTAAGACAACACAGAGAGGGACTCTGTCAACCGGACACCAGGAACACGGTCACTAAGACCATCAACTGGCAAATGGGGCCAAATGAAACTAAACTCGATGGCAGCTAGGGAGGTGGGAGTTCTTGAAGGCGTTGGAGGCAGGAATGAATATGATCAAAATGTGATCAAATGTCTTGTGAAATTCTCACAGACTTAATAATTTCATTTCTTTAAAGGCATGGGGGCTGAGTGTGTAGCTGGGTGGTAGAGTCTTACTATGCATGCACAAGGCCCTGGGTTTGATCACCAGCACCACAAATAAGACAATATCAAAAAGGCTTAAATACAAAAAGTGAAATTACTGCATAAGGTTTAAGTTAAAAAAAGAAAACAAGAAGAAAAAGAAGATAAGGGAGAAAATGAAGATGGAGAAAGAGAAGACTGAAATGGTAGACTGTTTCTTTTTGTCTTTGAAAGTTAGAGGTTACCAGTTGTACGCAGGTCGGGGACCCGCTGAACTTGTGGACTCTCGTCTTTCCTGTGTGTTACGCTGTTGTTGACCATGCTGGGCGTGTGTTTAATACTCACCAGAGTTGTCTTCGCTTTGGTGGCTTTCCCTCTTTCCACACTGGAGGAGGACTGTGCTGGTGACATTTAGCTTCTCACTGGATGGGGTGGACAGGTTCTCACCTCCAGGGACTCCTCAGGTCATACCACTGGGGGCAGTTAACATTCTCATGAAGACCGTCTCCCAGGAGCAGTCAGAGTGGAGAGCAGTCACCGCACTGAGATGCACACAGGCAAAGGACTGACTCCATGGTTTCCAGATCTTCTAAGTTAATCATTCTGCTGTAGGGATTTGCCTCAGAGTTCTCAGGCTCTACAGCAGCACAGGATACATAGGTGGTTCTATAAGCTCCATTAACATCTATAAGATCCATTGACATCAACCTTAGAACAATCAAACTCCTGTGGCCAGCTACCCACAACAATAGGATTGTGCACCCTGCTGCCTCAGTTGGACCTCTGCAGCCTGCACTTTCAGCTGGCCTTCCTGTGATTCCCACAGTTGTCTTCCTGTTCTGGCGCTGTGGCTGGTTACATTTGAGCTCTTTGAATTTTAAGTTTTTCCCTGTTTCTTGGGCTCTCAGAACTGCTCAATTTTAAAGTATAAGATCATTTGAAAGAAAATGAACATCTGCCACTGCTGAGTGACACATAGTGAGGATTCCTTTCTTGGAGAAATAACTGTCTCACCATAAACTGCAGCTGGATTTGAGGCTGTGGGTGTGGCCTGAGGGTAGGACTTGTCAGTCTCCTCCCAAGGGATAGGGGCTTTTGCCTTGGTTGGCCCAGGAGCATTGTTTTGCTTTCTTGTGCCTGCCTCACAGGTCTATTCTCAGTGCTTCTCGGCACTGCCTTGTGAATTTCCTCTTCCTCTCTTTAAAATACTCCACTCATTTCCATGTGACTCCTTCTCCTTAAAGGAATCACACGGAGGGAATTTCTAGTCTGTTGTTTTATCTGTACCTCAGAACTATTAGATTCTTGCCTGGGAGAAACTCTGGCTAAATAACCCCAAAATCATCACACAATGTATTTATCTTTGGCAATCAATACTGACTATGAACTTCATCGTTTTAGTCTTCAGCTGTTGGTTTTATCCCTGGATGTTAAATTATTAGTCCCTTATGACATACCTCGCGGAGGTGTCTCCTCCTGTGCTATTCATTATGACCCCCATTTCCTGACCTTTTCCATGACCAAATCTTCTGGGTCTTTCTGAATGTGCCTTGGGAACTAATTCTCAGTTTCTAATTTACATGTCCCCATCCCCGTGCCTTTTGCTGTTGTCATTTTGTCTATTTGTTTGGGCTTTAGTTTTTTTGAGATAGGGTTTCTCCATAGAGCCCTGGCTGTCCTGGAAGTCAGAGATCTGGCTGCTTCTGCCTCTTGAATACTCCTACAGATTATTATAAAAACATAAATAAAAAACTGGAAGATAACTAAGTATATATTTCCTTAACATGTGTTCATTCTGTATGTGTTTGTATGTGCACGGGGAAGGGGGTGTACATATCACAGTGTCACCACAGTGGAGGCCAGAAGACAACTTGCAGTGTGCTGGTCTGGTCTGTTCTCTCTCTGTTCTCTCTGTCGTTCTTATGGGTCCTGAGCTCAACCTCAAGTTGTAAAGCATTGGTGGCAAGGGCTTTTACCAGCCATCTTGTCAGCCCCTGAATGTCTGTTTACATGTTGTTGTCATTAAAAATAAGGAAAATTAAAATAGTGATAATTGAAATTTCTCCATCCAAATGAAGGGGAAGTACCAAGAGCTACATAAGCCTCTGTAAGACACAATGAAAGAAAAACATGAAATGCATCAGGTTAAGCAATGCGTTCGACACTGGGATCAGGAAGAGCAAGGTAAAAGAAATAAAGAGATACATCCAACCGTGGCTTGCTGTCCGAAGCTGAAGAGACTGGGAAATGAAGGGGACAGTCTGTGAAGTTGAGGTGGTTGCATTTGACAGAGAACCAAGCAAGAGCTGAATATGTGTAACTTTCCAGAGTCCTCACTGAGTTTGTAGCCAAGATGTGATTAGTGCATGCTCATGGGAAAGCTTAAGGCAGTGATGTAATCACCCAAAATGACTACAAAGAACAAGTCTTGAGAGGAAACTCAGACTCACAAATGGATCCTGTTACTGACCATTAAACTGGGGAAAAAATAAAACTCAAGTGTGTTATCTACTATAAACTAGCTTAAAATAAAAGCACACAAATAATTTAAAAATAAAATAATATATCATGCTAACAGAAATGAAAAGAAAGCAGGAACCACTATATTAAAATTAAGCTCATGTACACAGATATAACAATATTAAATGTTTATTCAACTAATATACCTTTAAACTACATGGGGAAAACCTAATAGAACTAAAAATAAAACATAAAAAATTATAAAATAATTTATTTAAATAAATCCACAATATGTAGTTGAAATTTAAATAATTATCTTAAATGATATTTAAAGGAAGGAGAAAATCTACAGCATACACAGATTTACACAGATTATAAGAAAATGTATAGACCATATGTCTGATTTTATCAATTCATAGAGGCAAATGGTTAACTTGATTTAAATAGCATCTGTAGGGGCTCAGGAGATAGTTCATTGGGCAAAGGAACTTGTCACCAAGCCTGATGATCTAAGTTTGATCCCTGGAACATACACAGTGGGAGAAAAGAACTAACTCACAAGTTCTTCCTGACCCATGCACACACACACACACACACACACACACACACACAGAGATAGATATGCACACATGCACACACATGTGCATGTTCTTTTAAAGGTTTTTAAATAACGTTTGCAGAACATCCAACCAATAACAAAAAAGAAGGTTTTTTTTTTTTTTTCAAGTAAAATACAACATAGTCAAGCCATGTTATGAGCCATAAACCAGGTCCTAGGCACCTTAAATTTTCAAATCATACAAGTATGTGTTCTCAGACTAAAACAGAGTTAAATTAAAAATCAATAACATAGAAGTGACTGGAAAACCCCCCAAATATTTAGAAACAGAACCGTTTCTAGCATAATACATGTGCTAGAAAAATCTAAACAAAGTCTGAATGTTCTTTACACTGAAAGAAAACAAACCTCTGTCCTGTCAGGATGTGCTAAGATGTTTCTAAAACAGCTGAGAGGAGAATTTGTGGTGCTAAACATCATATTTAAAATGAAGGATTTAAAGAGGAGAAGCAGGATATAAATGATTCCACCAAGGTAATGGGGAAGGGGGGGGCCTTTATGAAATAGGCAAATACAGAAGAAAGAGGGTAAAAATAACTGTAAAGATGTCTGGAAAAGTTATAAGGAATCACACTATTTACTATTTATAAAAAACCCATAATACATGCAATTCTCTGTATAAATCTACTTATAGAGTCTAAATAATTTTTTTTTCATCTAGGCTAACAATTCTTTCTTCAAGGGCCAAAGACCACCTAACAAAACCCCCAATATCAGGCACAAGAAGGCTTCGTAAGAGTTGTTGGTCATGGCTGTCCAAGAGACTCCCCAAACATACAGTTTATTGTTGTTGTCCCCAGAAGTGGAAAGTAAATCTCTATTGCTGAAGATGCTATGCAATTCAGAACTGAAAAGGCCCAGAGGACCTTGAGCTAGCACTGAATTGAACGCCTCTTCACTGACCTTTCATGGTACTAAAATGTGATACATGTGAACCACATCAGTGACCAGAACAGCATGATAATCATAAGAGTGCAGTAGTGGCACACATACTTTGACAGTAACCAACAACTCTCTAATTGGACTTAAGACCCGATAAACAAGAAGAAAACCATGACTAATACTAGAAACATAGCTAACTACTTAATGCTTGTGAACTCGTGGTTATTGGAAAAGAACCTACAATCACTAATTTATTAAACCATCATAATAAAACCACCATAATCCCTGACCATCTAAACCTTTGCCCTTGTACCTACAGAAGTGTATATTCAGCTCTCATCAAGGAAGCATTTCTTTGCAAAAGTCAGAGGTCTCCACAGAAAGCCACAATGTATCGAAATGCAGAGTTGTGGAACTCAGTCCCAGTGTACACATTTACAAAACACTTCTACACCAAAGGCTGGGGGAACATTGAAGAACAGGAAGTAGAAAGATTGTAGGAACCAGAATTAGGAGGTTTACTATGAGATTGTGTCTCCTAGTAATGACAGAAGCTTCACCCCTAAAGTCTTACCAACATGATTCCTTAAACACGAGTTGAACAGAATGGCACCAATAGACATGCTAAAGTGGACTAGGAAAAGCCAAGAGCCCTCAGTCCCACAGAAAGAACTACAGGCAAGTAAGGAACACTGAGAGCGGGGAAACACTCTTCTCCAGGGAAGAGCACAGGAATTTGGTTTTCTAAAACAAAATAGTTAGCTCTGAAACATTTATGAACAACATATAGACTGAACAGGTTATTTTCAGGAGAGAGAGGAAGAGGGAGAAGGAAGGGAGAGGGAAAGGGAGAGGGAGGGAGGGAGGGAGAGAGAGCAAATTAAAGCAAAAAAGGTCATGAATTTGCAAGAGAGTAAAGAGGGTCTAAGGGAGGGTCTAGTGGGAAAAAAAAGGAAAAATGTTATAATTATGTTATAATCTCAAAATTAAAATTAAAAAGGAAATGTGTCAAAGAGAACTGAAATCACCAAGTATAGAACAAGGAGATAAAAGGGCAAATTGAAGAAGGCAAATGTTTAAGGAAGTATAAAGGTAACTACCATAGTTTGGATAATTATATACCAAACATATTAACAAATTACCCCTCTTTGTTCTATAAACGTATACAATGAAAACAATAGGTTTTAAAAACCCAAGTGGTCAGAATAAAAGAAATAATAGAGAAGGTAGAAGTAAATTAATTGAAAACGTTTAAAAACAGAAAAACAAAGGAAACAAAAATGTGGCTGTTTTTAAAAGATTGTTGAAATTAGGAACACTGTAATTAGATTGATTAGGAAATAAAACAAGATACAAATGACCAATACAAGGACTAAGAGCCACTTGTGTTTGGACATGCTTATAATCCCAGCTTGATGAGGCAGAGACAAAATTATCATATTTTTGAGAATAGCCTGAGATACATATTTATATTCTGTTTCAAATTTATATGAAATGTGACATAATGAGTGATACAATGGACAATAAAAAGATAAACAGAAAATGTCATAAACAACTTTACATCAATTAATTATATGAAATTTTAAAAATCCTAAGAAGCAGTCAAAATTCATTCATTAAGAAACAGACAACCTGAGTAGTTCTCCTCCATTAAAGAAATTAAATTTATTGTTTAAAACTATGTCACATTGACATCTCCAGGCTCAGAAGACCACACTGGCGAACTCTACCAGTCATTTAGTAAAAAGTAACATCAATTCTATTCAAACTCTTTTAGAAAATTGAAGTGAAGTTAATATTTCTGTATTAATTATCTGGGGCTAGTGTTGGCCTGCTATATAGTATGTATTGAAACATAACAAAATCATTGCAAGATAGGAAAATGACAGAGCAATTTCCCTTATTATGATAAATTAACTATTCATACAGTTTTGCACATTGAAACAATATAAACAGAAAGGAAAACATATCATGGCAAACTAGAGTGAGTTTATTCTATGAATAGGAGATTGGTTTACCATTCAGTCAATTACTATAATCTATTACATAAAAAAACAAGAAGACCATATGATGATCTCAATAAATGACCCTCCAAAATAATTTTAAAACTATCCAATGTGTGTTATTAATGGAAAAATAACCTCTAAGAGAACTGAAAATAACAGAAAGTTTCAAATTAATAAAAATAATTTACAAAAAAGATGAGCTAGGATCCAGCTCAGTGGCAGAGCATTTGCTTAGACTGTGTGAAACTAAAGGTTCAATCCCCAATACAACTTCTGAGAACACACGGTTTCCATCATGTGTAATAAGGAGAGGTTGGCCATTTCCCATACAGATCAGGAACAAGATAAAGATGCTCACTGTCACTATCCCCACCCAACTCTGAATGAAAGATGACACTATAGCAGGCCAAGAAACAGAAAAAAGGGCACCCTCACTGTGATGTGCTTTAGGAAGAAAAGCTACTAGAACTAACAAATTTAGTATGGTTGAATAACTTAAGGTCAATGTATAAAACAAAACAAAAAGACATAAAGAAAGTGAGGAGCTAAAAGAGAAGCTGCATCATATCACTTTTCTGTTTCTGTTATAACAAAATACCCAAAATGTAATGTATGGCTTATTACAGCACAAATTCATTATCTTAACTCCATCTTCAAATCCAATAGGCAACCTCGGTTGTTACAAAGAAATAAGAGAACCAAGCACTGACTCACTCTCTTAGGCTCAGCTTTGGTTTATATCATCCTAACCTAAGGCAAGCTAGAATCCCACAGCAGACATACAACAAAACAACAAAAAAGAAGTCTATATGCACAGGTTACATCATAAAGCACATACAATATGAAATGTCAAAACAGTATGTTCTTCTCCAAACACTTAGTCCCACTAAAATGTTATCCAATGAGAATTAACCTAGATGAATTGTATCCCACAGAATTTCAAAGAACGATTATGAAATTGATCCAAGATTTCAAGAAATTAAAAGAAAGGGAGGGGGGATTTCATGAACTTAAAGAGAAGAGCAGTAAGTCCCTGGACGACGTCGAAGGAACGACAAATGCACTGCTGAACGAAGTGTCAAGGACAAACAGGGATTCAAAAATGGAACTCAAGCCAGAAAGTGGTGGAGCATGCCTTTAAGCTTAGCACTCAGAAGGCAGAGGCGGGCAGATCTCTGTGAGTTCAAGGCCAGCCTGGTCCACGGAATGAGCGCCAAGGCTACACAGAGAAATCCTATCTCAAAAAATTAGGAGGAAAAAGAAGAAAAGAAAACTGAATTTAATACAGTGATGGGAATATTGAAGAGAATTCAACCTTCAGTGAAGATTTGAAAAGCTCACCTGACCTGGGAACATCTGTATGATTAGTAGCCTAGCACTCTCTGAGTAGAAGTGGTCTGAGATGACCACCAGGCAGGCCTGGACAGTGGCCTGAAGTGACCTTGTCTGGGGCCTTAGGGACTTTGCGTTTAAAATGATCACTTGATATTTGCTTGGATTTGCTTGTGAGCCAGCCCAAAGGGTATGAGAGCGGGAAAGCCAGTGGGCTGATCAGCTCAGACAGCTCCTAGGCTCAGATCCAGAGCTTTGGATTGGTCTACCTCAACATCTACCCAGCTGAACTGCTGAAATGAATGGAGGACTCAGTCCTACAGATCCAAAACTACAGATTCTCCATGACACAGGGCAACAACAGGATATCTGAGGGGAGTCTCAGTCAGGACCCAGATAGAAGAACAGAAGCAAGAGGCCCTCATACCAGACCAGCAAGTTGTTGAAATGTGCATTTGCAAGCAAAGAAGTATGGACAAAAGGGTACACTGTGGGCCACACTGTGACACTACAGCTTCCACAATGAGATTTTTTTTTCTTTGATGGGAGGAGGTTGCAAGGATGGAGGTTGGATACAAGGGAAAATGGGACTATGGTATACAATGTAAAATTCATGAAGAACAAATAAAAGGTTTTTTTTTTAAAAAAAAAAAAGAAACAAAACATATCTTCCTATTGTCTATATAAAAGTCATCTTAGCTTCAAAGATAAGTACGTACTTATAGAAAAGGATAGAAAGAGTTTCAAGCAGATTGGACCAGGAAAAATGCAGACATCACCACCCTAACATCTGACAAAATAGAGTTCAAAGTAAAAGCAATCAGAAGAGACAAAGGACACTTCATTCTAATGAAGGGAGCAATTAAGCCATAAGGCATGACAATCCCAAACATATGGGCACTGAGCTCTCGGTGTACCTGATTTCATAAAAAGCATACTACTAAGTGTTTACAGACTAACTCTAGCTCAGTAGTAAGTAGGTGATTCTAGCACCCCACTTTCTCAAAAAAAAAAAAAAAAAAAAACATGCAGAAAGCCCACAATTAAGTGACATCATACATCAAATAGGCTTGGTAGAAATCTAAGGTTATTTCACACAAGGGTCAAAGAATACACAATCTACTTAGCAACCCCTAGAAGCATCTGTAAAATAGACCAGATACTAGCACACAAGATACATCTTAACAAAGTAAAAAAAAAAAAAAGAAAAAAAAAAAGAAAAAAAGAAAAAGAAATAACTCTGAATATACTATTTGACCATTACTCAATAATGCTTAAAATGAACAGGGGAAAAAAACCCTCTAGTTAAAACAAAAACTCATGGGGATTAAACAACACATTACTGAATGATGGATGGGTCAAAGAAGAAAGCAAGAAAACAATTTTTTAATTCCTTGCACCAAATGAAAATGAAAACAACACAGAGAAACCTCTAAGACACATTAAAAGCAGTTCTAAGAGGAAAATTTAAAGTACTAAGTGCCTGGGTAAAAAAAAAAAAAAAAAAAAAAAAAAAAAAAAAAAAAAAAACAGGAAGAGCACAAATAAATGTCCTAAAAATGCAATCTAATATTGTGGGAAAAGACCAAACTAACCACTGCCCAGAGACTCTACTACAACCTTACTGTAGACTGAGCTGTGCTCCCTCCTATGGACTCTTTCAGACCTTCCTTCTAGCCTAGGACCCAGATGGTCAATTTTGTCTCTCCATCCTGTCCACCATTATGCTTTTTCCTGTCTCACCCCAGGACCGTAGTAGCCTACTTAGAGATGCCTTTCCCTTACCTCAAATCCATGTACTAGAGACTCAAACTCTTGGTTCAAATCCAGGATCCCCCCTAGCCTTTTCAACCCCATCTTTCCAGATTATTCTTTGTTTTCCTACAACCTTTTTGCAGGAATCCCTTCTCCTGTCACACGTCTAACTTCTTGAGGACCCTTCCTCTTGGTGTGGGCAGGAAGCCCTCTCAGACTCTTCTAGCCATCTCTACTCCTCTCTGCCACCCACCAACCTGCAAAAGCATTCTCTACCAGGGAAACCACACCCACCATACCTGTCTAAGATCCACACAGGGTGAAAGAAACTATTGAATGGAATACCAACCCAAAGAAGGCAAGACTAGACACCAACACCAGAATCATCTCAAATATCATAACTCCAGATACCTAGGCACCAGATCAAAGCCACAAATATTGACCACCAAAACAGCAGGACTTTACCAGAACTCAGTAATCCTTCTACAGAAGACTCTGAGAAATGTAATATTACTGAAGCACAAGACAAGGACTTCAAAGCAGCAATTGTAAATATATTCAAGGGCTTTAAGACAACATGAATTAATCTCTTGACGACATTTGTAAAGACAAACATTTGAATGAAATAATAAAAAATTACAACATGAAGATACAATTTATTAAAGAAGTAGATTTGCTAAAGAAAATGCAAATTGAGATAAAACTGGAAATGAAAACTATAGAAAGTCAAACAAAAACATCAGACCTAAGCCACAGCACAGAGTGCATGACATAGAAGAGAAAAATCTCAGGCACTATAGTCAAGGTAGAAGAAATAAATAGCTCAGTCAAAGAAAATGTTAAATCTGAAAAATTCCAGGCACAAAACATTCAGAAAATCTAGGACAATAAAATCTATAGATAATAGATCTATATATAATATTATAATATAGATTTATAATAGATCTGTAAATATTAGGAATAGAGGAGGAAGAAGAAGTGGGTCAAGGCCACAGAAAATATTTTCAACAAAGTCATAGAAGAAAATTTTTCCAACCTAAAGAAGGTGGTATCTACCCAGGGGGCAAGATACATGCAAAATATCAAAACACTAAACTATAGAACAATGAAAGAATATTAGCTTCAGGGGAAAAAAGATGAAAAAGGGGGCATAAATAAGGATAACACTTGTCTTCTCAGTGGAGACTCTGAAAGCCAGAAGGTTCTAGATATATTTTCTAGATATCTGAGAGACCACAGATATCAATCTAGACTGCTATAGTCCGGATGATACCCAGCAAAACTACTCATCACAGTAGATGGAGAAAGAAAAATGTCCTGTGGTAAAATCAAATTTAAACAGTATCTATCTTCAAATCTAGCCCCACAGAAGGTGTTAACAAAAAAAACTTTAACTTGAAGAGGTTAACCACATTCAAGAAAATGCAAGGGATTAAATAATCATAGAACATTAAGTCAAAAGAAAGGTACCCACATCATAACTAGATAATAGAAATCAATAAATCCTGCTCATTGGTACCTGTAAATATTGATAGTCTCAATTCTATAATAAAAAGTCAGAACAAAAAATAAATTAGAAAATAGGATATATCATTTTTCTGCTTACAAGAAACACAGCTTGCAAAAAAGGATAGACACAATGTCAGGGCAAAAGAATCAAAAAAGATATTTCAAACAAATGGTTCTAAGAAGCAATCAGCTATAAGCATTTTAATATCTGACAAAATAAACTTAAAACTGAAAAAAATAACCAAAAGAGATATGAAAGAATGTTACATACTCATCAAATGAAAAACCCACCAAAAGGTTATTGCAATCCTAAACATTTACGCACCAAACAGAAGGGCACCCAAACACAAAAGAATATATTTTTTTCTTAGCAGCTCATAGAACTTTTTTAAAAATTAGCTACATACTTGAATACAAAGAAAGTCTCAAAAGATATAAGAAAATTTGGAATAGCACCTTCCATTCTATCTGATTACAAAATTAAACAACAACAGAAAGTATACCAACTCAAGCAAACAGACCAACTCACTATTGGATGAAAATTGGTCATGATAGAAATGAATAAAATAAAAAACTCTAGTATTTAATAAAAATGAGAACAAAACATACTCAAACCTATATGACATAATGAAGCCAGTTCAAAGAGATAAGATCATAGTAGTAAGTGCACAAACAAACAAACTGAAGAGACCTCATATTAGCAACTTAGAAGCACACCAGAAAGCTTCAGAACAAAAGGAATAAATAATAGCCCAAAAGAGTAGACAACACAAGTTAAACCGGGAGCTCAAATGAATGAAAAAAAAAAAAGAAAACAAAAAAAAAAAATAAACAAAATCAACACAAAAAATAATTGAAACAAAGAGTTGGTTCTTTGAGAAGATCAATAAGATTGAAAAATTCTTATCCAAGCTAACTACAAGATGGAGACAGAAGATTCAAATGGATGAAATTGGAGATGAAATGAGGGACATCACATTAGACACCAAGGAAATCCAGAGAACCATATGAACATATTTTTTTAATATTTATTTATTCATCTTTGGGAGTACACTGTCACTGTCTTCAGACACACCAGAAAAGGGCATCAGATCCAATTATAAATGGTTGTGAGCCATCATATGGTTGCTGGGAATTGAACTCAGGACCTCTGAAAGTACAATCAGTGCTCTTAACCTCTGAGCCATCTCTCCTGTCCCATATGAACGCATTTTAACAATCTGTACTCCACCAACTGAAAAAACATAAAAGAAATAAGTTAATTTCTTGATATATAGGACCTACCAAGTTAAGTCAAGATCAGATACACAATTTAAACCTACCTATAACCCCTAGTAAAGTACAAGCAGTAATTGAAAGTCTCCCAACCGGAAACCACCCAGGGCCAGATGGATTCAGAACAGAATTCTATCTGTTCTGACAACATAAAGACTCCCCCCAAAATTTTAGACCAATATTCCTTATATGCATAGATAAAAAAATCCTCAATAAAATCTAATCCAAGAACATATGATCATCTACCATGATTAAGTAGGCTTCATCCTATAGATAGTTCAACATACATGAATCTATAAATATGATGCACCATACAAACAAGCTGAAAAGCAAAAAACACATGATGATTTCATTAGATATGGAAAGGGTCTTTGACAAAATCTAACATCAGCCATGGTGAAACTCCTAGAGAGACTGGGGATACAATGGACACATATCAGCATAAGAAAGGTGATTCACAGTCAGCACACAGACAACATCAATATAAACAAAGAGAAATCTAAAACATTTTCATTAATATCAGAAGAAGACATAGTTGACCACTCTCCATACCTATTCAATGTAGTACTTAAAGTCTTAGAGCAATAAGATAACTGAAGAGATCAAAGAGATACAAAAAGAAATCATTATTTGCAGATGATTTGATTTTATACATGAAAGATCCTCCAACAAGAAACTTTCAGCAAAGAAGTAGGATACAAAAGCCAGCAACCTTCCTATATTCTAATGACAAAGATGCTGAAAAATAAATCAGGAAAACAAACCAACACCAACCAATCAACCATCCAAACAATCAGACCAGAGAGAGAGAGAGAGAGAGAGAGAGAGAGAGAGAGAGAGAGAGAGAGAGAGAAATGTAACAAAACAAAAAAAAAATGGGATAACTTTACCCAAACAAGTGAAAGACCTGAAAACTAAGAAATTGAAGAAGACATTAGAAGATTAGAAAAATATACCATGTTCATGGATTATAGTGAAAATGTCCATACTACCAAAAGGATTTAAGTATTTAATAAAATCCCTTCCAAAATAACAACACAAATCTTCACAGAAATTGAAAACTTAATTTTCAGCTTCACAGGGAAACTCAAAAATTCCAGCATAGCTAAAAAAACCAAACCTGAATAATGAAAGAACTGATGAAGGTATTTCCATCACAGATTTCAAATTGTACTACAATGCTGTAGTAATAAAAACAGCACGATATTGACATGAAAACAGATACATGGACCAGTAGAATTTAATTAAAGACCCAGGCATAAGTCCACACACACACATAAACACTTGATTTTTTTTATTTGCAAAGAAGCACAAAGTACTCACTGGAAAAAGAACCAGCATTTTCAACAAATGGTGTTAGTCAAACTAAATAGCTGCATATAGAAGAACATAAATAAATCCATATTAATCATTCTATAAAAACACACTCCAAATGAATCAAAGATCCAACATAAGGCCAGATATCATGAATATAATAGAAGAGAAAGCAGAAAATGGTCTTAAACTCATTGGCACAAAAGAAGACATTCTGAACAGGATACTGTTTATACAGTCACTGAGACTAACAATTAATAAATAGGGCTTCATGACAATGAAATCCTTCTGTATAGCAAAGGACATCATCTTTCTGACAAGTCATCAGCCTACAAAATGGAAAAAAGATCTTTATCAATTACATATCTGATAGAGGGTTGATATCTAAGATATATAAAGAACTAAAAAACAAAACAAAACAAAACAAAACAAAACAAAACAAAAAAAAACCCAGAAACCTAGATATTAAGAAAACAAATAACCCAACTAATAAACTGGGTACATAACTAAACAGAGAGTTCTCAAAGTTCTCAAAAGATAAAGCACAAATAGTTAAGAAACACAAAGAAATGCTCAATATCCTTAGTCATCAGGGAAATTCAAATCAAAACTACTTGAGATTCCTCTTTGACTAATCAGAATAGCCAAGATTAATAAAATGAAAGCTCATGCTAGCAAGATTGTGGAAAAAGAGGAATATTCATCTATTACTGTTAGAAGTGTGAATTTATATGGTTATTACGGAAACCAGTACAGTAGTTCTTCAGGAAGCTGAAACTAGATCTTTGTCAAGATCCAGCAATTCTACTCTTGGGTATATACCCAAGGACTCCACATTTTACTACAAAGACACTTGTTCACCCATGCTCATTGCATTCTTATTCATAAAAGCCAGAAATTGAGAACAGCCTAGATGTCAATCAATAGATGAATGAATAATAAAAATATGTTACATTTGCTCAACAGAATATTATTCAGTGATTAAGAAAAATTAAATTACAAAAAATCTAAGTAAATGAATGGTGCTAAGAAAAATGATCCTTGGTGAGACAACCTATAACCCAAAATATAATTATATTTTTGTCTTATATGTCAATGTTAGCATTTATGTATTTCAGAGTCATGTTATATTTTGTATAACCACAGAGGTTAAGAATAGAAAGAGGGGAGAATATCCTAAGGAGAGAAAAATAGAACAAATAGTTACAGAGATACAGGAAGCAAATTGTAGTGGGAGGATTAAATGGGGAGGGAATGAAAGAGGCCATATGAAAACTTACTGCAGTAGAAACTTCTTAAAATATATACATATATGAAAAATGGAAATCACGAGGGAGAAAATGCTTCAACTAGACACCTTTTGTCACCAACTGAAACCTTCAGTGTCACAACTGTAGACATGGTGGGACCTGGGTGAATGGAGTCCATAAATGAGTCACACTAAAGTCTCACACAGTAGGCAACTTTATTCAGAGCATCTGACAATTTATACCCTGAAAGTTAAGAAAAGTCACATGAATAAAGTGTATAATCACATGAACAAGCCAAATGTGGTAGATACACTGCACACAGTAGACATGTTTTTCCACCGAGGCATATAAACAAGAAACGATAGCCATAATAAGTAATCTGAAATAAACCTACTCTTATCCACTATCCACGATACCTGTGAGGAGCACAAAAATACATTCTCAGAATAATTCCAGGTTTTGAAGAAATAGGACACAAGACTTTTGTCTTGTTTGCATTCAGAATTCTCTCCACACAATTCTATTCTTGGACTGTATTCTCACATCTGTCTTAGGATTTTATTGCTGTGAAGAGACACCACAACCACTGTAACTCTTATAACGGAAAACATTTCATTGAGGCTGGCTTACAGCTCAGAGCTTTAGTCCATTATCATCATGGTGGGAAACATAGCAGTGTAGAGGCAGACACGGTGCTGGAGAAGGAGCTGAGAGATCTACATCTTGTTCCTCATTCAGCAGGAGACTCTGTGCCACACTGGGCATAGCTTGAGCATCTGAGACCTCAAAGCCCATCCCTACAGTGACACGCTTCCTCCAACAAGGCCACACCAACTCAAACCAGGCAATAATTTCTAAGAGTACCATTCTCTATGAACCAAACATTCAAGCACACGAGTTAATGGAGGCCATTCCTTTTCAAACCACCACACACATTCTGCTTTTCTATTTTTTTAATAGCGGGATATGCAGAGTAGTCTTTATTTGAGATGTTGTAGATAAATCTGATTGTCATTTGATGCGTGCATATTCAGTAAGCAAATTATAAACACAATGAGTAATATTAGAATAGCAAAAGCATTTCGTGAAATACTCTGCCACCAAGAACAGGGATCCAAATTTTGTCCAGCACTATTAGTTACACTATTATATTGATCAGAAAACTCCAGAGAATAATTTGAAGAGAACCATATCATTAGTGGCTGTGGTATCTTTTAGAACATAAGCACATGTTCACCTTTTAATGGGAACACAAATGTTATGATGCCCTATGAAAACAGGAAGTGATTTAAATCCCAAGGAAAATTAAATGTAGTCTCTTCTCCAGATGAATGAATGAGTCTACTGGGATCCCAAGATCCAAGTATAAACACAGAGTCATTAGTAAAGACAAGAGGAGCTGGAGTCATCTACAAGTTAAAGCTAAGGGGGATGAGGAGCGTAAGAGTGACACACGTGCTCAGAGGCACTCACTGCAGATGCATGGACCAAAACACCTGGTATCACCCAAGAGAGATTCTCAGGTGACACTGGGCTCTGTGTGTTTGTAGAATAACTTCTCTTTTGTAGCACAGGGCCTTAACTTGGACCCAAGTAGGCAGACTTGACTTCTGATGATATGGTTCTTATCTCCCTTAGGCCCTTAACAGGAGGTTTGCTATTTTTTAGGTTGCTTCTACTGTCTCTTCACCCTCCACCACTGTCCTTGATGTCTTGGGGCCAGAGAAACCAGAGAGGAATCCATAATGTTTCAGTGGATCTGTCTGTAATGACAGATGCATACCCCTTCCTGATTAATTTCTTCTGGAGACAGAAGAAATAGGGCAGGTTAATGCATCAGCTTGCTTATTTCCTTCTGGAACCAAAGCAGGGGTGTTTGAGGATACATGAGTCTGAGTCTACTGCTAGAAACAGTCCTACAACATTAGCAGCATTTGAACAATGTTTAAGGGTTTATGAATTAAGCATAATAGATAAATTAAAATAGTCAGTTTCACATGGTAGGCTGAAGAAAAAAATATTAATAGATTGATGGGTATCTGGACCAAGAATTCTTCTATCTCATTAGATGAGCCATTAATAAAATAAGTACCTGCCTGTGGAATGGGAGAAGATTGAACAATTTTTCAATCACAAATTCAGTTCCTATGAGAAAATCCCATAGCTTACTACGTGGATAATGGTTTCTATCCTTTCACAGTAATCTCCAAATGAAATTTGAAAATCCATAGAGCTCTGCAACACTCTTAAAAACTGATTCTTAGTTAAATGTAATATAAGACAGCAAGGATCAAATCCATGTAGTTGTTAACATCGGTTCCTCTCCTGATTTACTAATTGAACAGGAAGAATAAGGTAAGCAGTTAGTATTCTATATCCTTACAATATTAATAGATACATTCCAAAGGTTTATTCTCTAGTGCTGTAATACCTGTAGGAGACAATTTAGTAGGGAAAATAAGTGAGTTTAAAGGTAATAAAGGATCCAGATGATACATAAATACCTCTTTTAGTCTGGATTTAAGTAGCTGTATTTATTTTCTTGCTGGTCACGATGATATGTGAAGCCCAATGCTGCCTTTTCTTTTTCTAGAGTTTTAAATAGATTGCTTAGTGCATATAAACATTTTGACTTTGTTGAAATTGCACATGAAATACCAAGCACACATCATGAGGCCAGGGAGGATTGGGAAACAAAGTTTACTTCCCTGTCATGTCCTAGCTTGCCTAAGTTATACATTTAGCATTTTCATGGGCTCTCCTAAATTCCCATCAGGAAACAGGGAGAATGTAAGATTAGACTGTTTATCAAATTCCTAACCCCATGCTTCAGGGTCATTCTCAGGCTGGAAGAAGATACTCACTTAAAGGAGGCTCCAGAACAAAAGCTAAGGGCACCATCACTGGCATCATTATGCTGGCTGCTGTTTTTACCTTTGATTTTACCTGAATGGGGAAAAAAATCTTCTTTTTATCTGTTTTATAAATTTTAAGGTTTTGTCATCTAGTTTATTTCATTTGAGGAATTAGTGATCCCTTTATCATGACTAATATCTTCCTTATCTTCCTTAAATTCTTTAATAACAGTCCAGATAAATGCCCAAGTGACTCAAAACTGAATGGTAATCTTTCCCCTTGCTTATATGCCTTTTCAATATTCTTTCAGATTGTGTCCCATACACGTTCATTTAAAGCTCCTTCTGGAGACCAGGGTTTATAATGGTGCAAGAAATTTAATAGTGTGATTTTCACACTTTTTTTCTTTTTTTCTTTTTTCAAAAATTATGCACAAGCTCAACATAGGATGAAGCGTTCCTTAGTTTCTGCCCCATTACGCTCCATCACCTCCTTCTGTGAGGGTGCCTATTCTCTTATCTCAGAGCTGACTTCAGGTCCCTTTTCCAGATACCACTTGTTTACCATGGTAGAGGCAATGGAGCCTGGGAGAATAGAGCCAATGAAAAAGTCACACTAAAGTCTCACGCAGTAGCCAACTTTATTCAGAGCAGCAATGTCTTCTCTGAGGAGTCACATGATTAAAGTGAACAATAACAAGAATAGGCCCCATATGGTAGACAAGCTGCACAGAGTGGACATGTTTTTCCATAGAGGCTTATAAACAAATAACAATAGCCAGTTGTAACATGTATTTTGAAGTAAATTCACTCTTATCTGTTGCATCTGGGAGGGACATGGAAGCATAGCCCAAGAACAATTCCACATTTTAAAGAAACTGAGTTTAGAAGACTTTTGTTCTTTGAGTTTTCTTGCAACACTCAGAATTCGCCTTGCATTGATCCATTTTGGACACCGTTCTGACACTCCAGCAGTAGGACTGGGCTACATCTACTTGAGTCATTGGCCAAGGGGGCCCTTTAAAAGCCCCCAAACATTCCAGTCTATTGCCAAAGCTATTGTTTTCTCTCTACAAACTGTTGGTGAGCCTTGGTTGCTGAAGACAACACCTACATATCTCATCAAATACAGAGAAGTCAAGCTGGTACCTAAATAGAACCTCCACCTCTACAGACTATATTGTTCATGGTACTGAAAAGCATTCTACATGCTACATGGAAAAGTAACCACCAAAATAGCTACGAATCCCAGGATCTACAACAGTGACCTGTCTGCATGATATGCTGACACAATAGTGGCACAAAGGTTATATGAAAAAGATTAAAGGGGGTACAAACAGGAAAATAAGAAGTCAAAGTATCTCCTTTGAAGATGATATGCATAAAAATCCCACCAAAAAACTTTCAATATGTTTAGAGAAGTGGCAGGACACAAGACAAACTGCCTTTCCACATGTCATTGAGAGCCATATAAAGAGATTATGAAAATATTCTCATTCATTCACTGTGGTCCCTAACAGAATAAAATATCTGGGAATGAAACTTAACCAAGGAGATGAAAGAACTTACAATGAAAGCTCTAAATCTCAAAAAAACAGACATAAAAAAGACATTGAAAAAGACATAAAACGATGAAAAGATTTTTCATGCTCATAGATTGGTAAAATTAATATTGTTAAAAGATCTTCCTACCAAAAGCAATTTACAGACTCAATACTGTCCCAGTCAAAATTCCCATAACCTTCACAGAAATAGAAAAAAATCCTGAAATTCATATGGAACCACAAAGAACCCTGCATAGCCAAAAATAACAATGCTAGAGGGATTAGCCTTCTAGATCTTAAGATATAAAGTCAAATTAATAAAAGCAATATGTTACTAGTGCAAAAACAGAAATGTAGACCAATAAAACAAAACCAAAGACCCAAACATGAGTCAAATAACTTTAGCCACTTAATATTTGACAAAGATGCCAAAAACATGGGCTAGAGGGGGGGAAAGGCATCTTCAACAAATGGCGCTGGGAAAACTGGATGCTCCCATGTAGAAGAATTAAATTATCTGTCACCCTGCATGAAATTTAATGAATCTCATTCCTCAATGTAAAACCTGAAATACTGAAACTACTAGAAGAAAAAACAGACAGTAGCCTATAAAATATTGATGAGGAAAGGACTTTTTGAATAGGATCTCATTGGCCAACAATTGACAAGTAGGACCGCATGAAACTAAAATGCTTTTGTACATCAAAGGAGATTTGTACATAGAGGGAAAGTGGAATCCACAGAGTGGAATAGAATCTTTGCTAGCTACCCGTCTGATGGAGAATTAAAATCGAAAGAGTCCAGGGAACAACAGAGAGTTCACAAAATAAGAAATAAAACTCACTAACATTGTAAAAGGGTTTAACATCCTTAGTAGTTAGCCTAATGAAAATTAAAACTACTTTGACTTCGTCTTACCCCAGTCAGAATGGCTAAGACTAAAAAAAAAACAACTGACAACTGTTAGCTAGGATGAGGGGGGAGGGAAACACTCTTTCATTGCTGGTGAGACTGCAAACAAGTGCAGCCATTATGGAAATCAGTACAATTTTCAAAAGTCACAAATAAATCAACTACATGATCCAGCCATCGTACTCCTTGGCATATTTGAAAATGACTGATATCCTCCACCGACACTCCTTCAGCCATGTTCACTGCTGCACTCTTCACATGAGCCAGGGAATGAAAGACTAAATTCTTCTTCACATGATGAATGGATCATGGAAGTGTGGTAAATATACACACTGAAATTCTATTCAGCTTTTTAAAAAGGAAAATGGAGTCATGAAATTAGCAGACAAATGGGTAGAACTAGAAAATACACTAAGTGAGGTAATGTAGACCCAGAAAGAGAAATGACACATGTTCTCTTGTTTATGAATCCTAGCCCCTAATCTTTAGCTATGAGTATGTGGTCTGCAGTCACTGCAGATACCAGGAAAATAAAAAGTAACTGGGGGGGGAGGGGCTCTAGATAGAAGGAAAGTCAAACACAAGTGTTATAAAGGAGGAAATGGGGAAACTGAGGTAAAAGGGTCTTTAACTGGGGAGGAAGCAAGAGGGCAATATGGAAGAAAAGGAAGCAGGGAGAAATAAATAATACTACAGTTATTTGAAAAAACCCCAGGGAAAATTATGTTATATTTACTTAAGATATATATATATATATAGATAGATAGATAGATAGATAGATAGATAGAGATATAATAGAAATATACATACATACATACATACATACATACATACATACATACAAGTTTGAATGCAGTTACACTAATCAGGGTGATAATATCCCCAAGAGTCATAGGCTATCTAACAAGACCTCAATGCTAGGCATGCAAAATTTCTCCTCAAGCTGTTGGTCTGAGGAGTCAAGGAGACTTCCAAAATAATACAGGCTAGTGCCATTGCCCTTGCTGCCTCCTAGAACTTGAGGGTAAGATCTTATTCCTGAAGACATCACACACTCTGGAGTCAGGACTTGAACAAATGAAGCTAGAATTGACCCAGAAGCCTCTTCCCCAAGGAGTAGGTCTTATACTTATACAGAAGGTACTATGCAAGCTGCCAAGGAAGAAAAGCAGTTAACCATTCTACCCAGTTTATGAAGCTTATCCAAAGGTATAATAGTGGCATTTATATCTAGGGAGCAACCGGCAACCATTGTACTGGGCTTAAGACCCATGGATAACAGAGAATTCAGGCCTATACAGTAAACCTAGTTAACTCTTTGTGGCTCTTGAGGACAATGACCCCAGAGAAGAGCCTACTATAGCTTCCTCCCCAAAACAGTATAACTCCCAACTGCATTCTAAATGTATATTGTTGTACCCACAGAGAAGCATACCTCTCGCTCATCGAAAGAGGTTCTCTTTGCAGCAGACAGAGATTAGAGAAATCTACAAATACACAAAACAACTGACCATGGGTCCCCAACACCAACTGATACATTTACAGGTAGGGATTACAAATCCCTACATCTAAATTTCAGAGAACAAGAGGGAGAGGGAATGGGTGGGAAGACGGCAAAAGCCAGAGGACAAGGACACCGTCTATAAGGTAGCGTCTGGTACATATGACTAGAAAGCTACACCCATAAAATCTCAACAATCTGTTCACCTAAACAAGACCTGGGCAATGACAATACGAGTTGACATGCTACTGTGAATAGAAGAAATCACACAAAGACATACCTCTAGGTGGCAATTAATAGCTTCTGAGAGAGGGAGAGAATCAGGGATTCTCCAGGGATGAGCCCTAATAGTTTATCTAGTCCTGAGCAGTCAGCCGCAAACACATAACACACACAAGCAACAGTAAGTGGGCTCTTCAGGCTGTATTCATCTATGTGTCTGTACCTATTTTATGTAATAGTAACATTAAGGAAATAAAAGTCATGAATTTGAGGGGGAATAGGAGAGGAGTTGGAGGTGAAGAGAGGAGTATAAACAATATAAATACAGTAGTCATGCATGACATTTTCAATCTTTGTAAATTAAAATTTTTTAATTAAGTTTCAAAAGAAATAAATCAATAAAGTGTAATCCATAAAAAATTTGAGCATTTGTTCTTCAAAAGAAGAAGTATGGAAGAAAAAAGAGCAAGAAAGGAAGAGCCACACATAAAAAAGAAAATATTTGCAAAATGTACACCTTACCAGTGTTTCTAGAATATATAAAGAATTGTCACACTTATTGAATGTGTTCAGTAATAAAATGGCAACCAACCAAATAAAATGCTAGCAAAAACTTTAAATAGCTATATTGCCAAAGGAGATTTGTGCATGGCAAATAAAACATTCAGTGTTATCTGTCATTCAAGAAATGCAAATTAAAATGTATCACTGTATATCCCTTAGAATATCTAAATTTGGAAGGTTGGGTATTAAAGATGTTACTGAACTAGAGATCTCACTGTGAAAGCAACCACTTCAGAAGCCAGTTAACAGTCTTCAAAAGTTCAACATTAATCTCCCACATGTTACAGGTATTTCAATGCTAGGTACCCCAGAGAAAGAAAAGCGAGTGGACAGAGAACATAATACCCACAGCACTTGAATACAACCCTGCCATCCACACATAAGTGAAAAAAAGACAACTGGGAGTGTATCCATACAGTTCAATAAAGGGCACATAAAAAGATATGATTTATTACTGCACAGCAACCTGGGTGGGTTTCAGATCATGCCAAAGGGAAGCAGGCAGATTAAAGCGAAGGCAAGCTGCTTGGGTGCATTTTAAAACCTGAGAAAAAGGGACATTGTCACCAAACTAGTTACAAAGACACAGGAAACGTTTAGAACTCACATCAACGACTGTCTCTTCAGTTGTGATAATGGCTTTACAGGCATGCACACACAGACACAAATATTATCTGCCAATTACATTTCAGTACAGCTGTAAAGGAAGTTGTGTTCACACACAACATTAGCAAAATTAAGCTTCTAGCTGTGGAAGAGAGTTTAAGAGTAGTCAGACCCTCTGATGTTGGCCAGAACTCAATTCTCACAGCACCTATCAATTAAAATGCACATTCTCTTAAAGCAGCAACTCATTTTACAATTAAATCTTAAATATTTTCACATGAAAATAAACATAAATATTGTTTATAGTCATATAATAGATCATTCAAATGTCTATCAATAGCAGAATAGTTAAATCAATTATGTTACATAGATGATGAATACAATTTTAATGTTACATTTTATCTTACTACATAAATATCTATTTTATTTGAACAGTCACTGAATAAGTGAGCTAAATTTTGGTCAACAGGTGATATATATGTGCATATATATATAATAAAAATTTCATTTTTCTGACAGATGTGAGCACTCAGAAGAGCTCAATCAGTGTGTACATAATAATATGCCTTTCAATAGAAAAACATGTACATATATATTTTCTTGACAGATTGAAATGCTTTAGAACTAACACTTTGTGTGTGTATATATATATATATATATATTGTTTCTAAAAGTGCTCCTGGTCTAATTATCCAAGTAAAAAGTAAATCCAAAAGAGTTATCCCAGATGCTTCAATAAATGTTACTCATTTTATAACTTTTTATCAAAGTAAAATTAAAATATCACTATACTTTACATGTATCATTCATAAACCTGTAATTGGAGTACAGAGATATGTAAATTATTTAAACTTATATACCCACACCTACTATCAAAAATCCAACCAATGGCTAGGACATATAAATACATTTTCCTTTTTAATTTTAATGTTTCTATTATTTTTTCATATTCATTTTTCTACACGGTATCTCACGCTGGAATATCATATACTTAGTTTTTCTCTTGTTTGCACCAAACCAGCCTTGGATGTACCTTCATATAAACTATGTGTCTGCCCTTCCCCAGAAGGGTCAAAGGGAACTTTGGAGGCTTTGGAGTCACTAAAGCCTTGGGGGGAAGAGGGGTTTCAATAAGACTTGCTGCAGCAGGAACTGTACTTGTACTTGTTAAGAATGAACCTTCTAGTCCCGCCAGAGTAGGCTTTACACTGCTGCTGGGGGCCCTCTGCTTCTCTAACGTGTTGACAGCAGCCGGCCGGGAGAAAGTAGAGCAAGGCTATCACCAGGAAGAGAAGGAAACCTTGGCAACAAAGTTAAGTCACAGCTGGGAAGCAAGACAGCACTCCAGAGCTCCAGAAGCATGAGCACAGATGAAAGCCAAGAGCTTCTGGGACAAGTCGGAGGACAAAGGTACTGTAGGCTAAGTAGTAACATTAGAGCTCTCTGGCCACAGGAAACAGGCCAGGCTGATGTGAAACTTGCTGAAGAAAATCAGCTCCAAGGGTAAGATGAACATCTGGAAAGCCATAGACTATAATGACAGATTCTTGATCGCATTCTTTAACAAGGTCAAAAGCAGAGGAGTGTCTCCAGTACAAGTCTTTCATGTGAGCATACATCTCGGACTTGACTAATTCAACATAATCCAATGGCGAGTGTCTCTTACACGCCAGGCTTTGTTCCAGGCACAGGGGATAAAGTTATGATCAATGAAGACACTGTACCCTCATGGCACTTTCTCCCTTCATGTGAAAGACAGCTAGCCAGAAAAAAGAAAAGAAAAGAAAAGGAAAGGAAAGGAAAGAAATCAAGAGAAAAGAAAACAATTCGATACATTTAGGACAGGTAATTGTTCATCCAAGGACAGAAAACAACAAAGGATCTGAGGTGAGTCAGGCTTAAGTCAGGCATGGCCTTTCTAAGCAACATTTGCATTGCAATCTTCACTATGAGGGTAAGACAGCCACACCAAAATCTGGGGAAGAACATTCCAGGCAGGCCAGGGGCAACAAAATATAAGAGCTATACTAGAGAGAAATCTAGCAGTTTCAGAGAAGAGAACATGAAATGATATCAGAAAGTGACAACAGGCAAGGTTCCATGAGACCAGAAGGCTATGCTAAAGAGTCTCAGATGCAAACACTAGGAGAAGCCACAGGGCAGCTTACACTGAAACACCTGACAGAGTACCTTGCACACTGTGAAGAGCAGAGGGGAGAAGACTCACTGTCTTAGGGTTTCTATTGCTGTGATTAAACACCATGACCAAAAGCAAATCGGGGAGGAAAGGGTTTATTTCATATTAACAACTCTCAGATTTCTTCACTGATGGCAGACAAGACAGGAACTCAAGGCAGGAATCTGAAGGCAGGAGCTGAAGCAGAGACCATGAAGGAGTGAGTTAACTAGATTTGCTCCCCTGGCTTGCTCAGCCTGCTTTATTATAATACCCAGGACCAATATCCCAGAAATGGCCACACTCTCAGTTAGCTGGGCTCTCCTGCGTGGATTATCAACCAAGAAAAAAGCCTTCATAAACCAATCTGGTAAGGAACATTTTCTCAATGGAGGTTCCCTCTTTCAAAATGACTCTAACTTATATCAAAACTAGACAGCATACCAGGGGCAGTTAGTTAGGAACCTGTTGTCAGAACTCAGTGAGCAATGATGGTTGACTTAGAGTTGCAGGAAGGGTAATGCACAAAGCATATGTTGTTTGGTTTGGTTTTGAAAATGTTGGGAATCAAACCCAGAGCCACACATACTAAACATGTGCGCTACCAGTGAGTTATACTGAGGCCTGAAAGTAAGTCTGAGTAGAGATAAAATGACCAGAATGAACTCAGGACCCCCAAGACCAAGTTCTCAGCACAAAGGAGATTTATTTGCCACAGAGGGACAAAGAACAGGAAATACAAGACAAAGACGGGAGATAGAGGATGAGGGACAAGGGGAAGGGAATAAGGGAGAGGAGTCAAGGATATTTGTCTCAAAGGGACAAAGGACTGCCTCTACATAGAGAGGGAATGAACATGACCCATAGGCAAATAGTGGTTTGTAATGGTACTGGGGAAAGCCCCATGTTAGAACGAGGTGTTTAATGTTTAATTTTAATTGGACGTGTTAATTAGGTGAGCTATGGGGGGCGTGTCTTTTGATTGCTGGACTTCAATACTTTGGAGATGCAGTGGTCTTTGAGTTATTTCCGTTTCTGTAAGTAGCTCCTCACCCATTGTCTTTGGGCTCTATTGCTGTGAAAAGACACCAAGACCATGGCAACTCTTAGAAAGATAAACATTTCATTGACGCTGACCGACAATTTCAGAGGTTCAGTCCATTATCATCATGGTGGGAAACATGGCATCATGCAGGCAGTCTTGATGCTGAAGGAGCCAAGAGTTCTACATCTTGATCTGCAGGCAGACAGGAGGAGACTCTGAAGCCACACTGGGTAGAGCTTGACCATAGGAAACCTCAAAGCCCACCCCCAGAGTGACATACTTCTAACAAGGCCACACCTACTCCAACAAGACCACACCTCCTAATAGTGCCACTCCCTGCAGGCCAAACATTCAACTACATGAGTCTATGGGTGGCAAACCTATTCAAACTACCACGCCCATACTCCCGTAAGGAACCTCAGTAAAATTTATTGGATCACCAAGTTGAACTTTGATGGTATCCATACTTTAGTCTATGGTAGGCTCCCTTTCTGGTGCGAGTAGACTGTGTGAAGCACCTTCCATGGAAAGCCTTGTCACAGAACAGCTTTGGACAGCATTTCTCAACCTGTGGGTAGACTATCAGCTATCCTGTATTTCAGATATTTACGTTATGATTCATAACAGTAGTAACATTATAGTTATGAAGGAACGACGAAATAATTTTACAGTTGGGGATCACCACAACATGAGGAACTGTGTTAACAGGTTGTAGCACTAGGAAGGTTGAGGGACCCTGACCAGCAGCACTGGGAGCAGTCTGAGAAGGGAAAGAAAGCCTGCAATTGGGGCTGGAGTGACTGTTTTTAGGTTTCTATCTTTTCAAGTTATCTTAGCTTCCTATCCTCTCCAAAGTGAGCCATTCCCTTCTGGAGGGAAGAAAGAGAGTCCTAAACTCAGGCAAAAGGAACACTTACTATACAAGCCTAAGGAAGTAAAGACAATTTATAAATCTCAAGGATCCTTGAAACTTAACAAAACCACAAACATTCTTCCCTAACATTGTAACAGCAACAATTGCCAAGGTGCAGCACCTACCCTGTGGCCCTGCCTGTAAGTCCGGTCGGGAGGTCCAAGGATGCAGCCTCAGGAGTCCTCACCCATGCTGGGATAGACTTGCCAGCAATATGGATATCTATGAGCCAACGTATGAGCTATCCACATTTCTACACAGAATCCCTATTTCATGTGTGTGTGTGTGTGTTTGTGTGTTTGTGTGTGTGTGTGTGTGTGTGTGTGACCTCCTACTCCCCAAATTCTTTGATTTACCAAGGTAGACGTGAGTGGTATCTTTGGTTTGGCATCAGTGCCTTATCTGTGGTGAATAGTTGTTCATTCATAGCTCCCCAGAACAGGCTACACAACAATCATCCAAGCATCACATGAAGTGCACTGTGGAGCTTCAGTTCATGAAGGTGGCCATCATCAAACCATCCTGCCTGCTTTGGTATTAGTCTTCCCGTACACAGAGTAATCACAGGTCTGCACAGTGCCTGGTTCCCAGACTTAAAGTCTACAAGGCAGCAGCCTGCCCTGAATTTTGACCTGAACATTACTTTCGTCGGTGAATAAACTTTGAAATGGAATTTCAAAGTTGCTCCTGGGTCTTTGTGTGCAGCAAACACAAATAAAGAACGTCCACATTCTCTTCAAAGGTCAGGATTCTCTTCCTCTGAGTCTGGCACCTGACAATGTTGCTAGGGAAAGAGATTAAACCAAAGACCCTGGTGAGCCTTAGGGATTATCTACTGATTTCATTTGCACAGTCTCTATTTCCTCCCATTAATGCGGGCAAGCGAGAGATGCCTGCTCAATCTGTTGTGTTTATGTTAGATGTGCCTCCTAATGTTCTAATGGGGCTAGAAAAGAAAATTGGTTGTGGTGGAATTTAATACAGTCTTTAGTTCCACTAACACGCACCCCAGCCTCACAGATGAATGGCAAACAATCCCCAATATACAGGAGCCCCTGAACGTCCCTTTGCCTTGGACTGACCCACCTTATCCATTTCCTGCCTTTTCCCTAGAAACACAATGAAATGTTTTATGTCCAACAGCAGATCTCCAAGTTCCCTTAAGGACAAGCAATATCTAGCTGCTGCTGACATCTGTGTGAGCTACCAACCTGCTAAGCACTGGGCTTACACTTCACCATGTGCCCACCACAACTTGAACTTGCTGCAGAGCTCAATTCTCTCTCCCTTTTGTGACTGTCACACCTGCAAGTTGTCCTTTAGTGCAGAGCATCTTGGCCAAGCAGAGTTGAGCAAGCCAACGGTTAAGATAAAACAAGCTGCAAGGCAGATGTAATAGCATCAAAAGAAGCCTCCTTCTGCAAATTCCCTGTGGATGGTGCACTCCCCAGAGAGACGGGACAATGGATGGAGAAGCAGACAAGGCAGGTCTATTATGGAAAGTTGTGTAACTCCAACCTAGAAAATTCACAGTATCTTTATTGGTGACAAGTTTGAGAAGGTTTGAAGTCGGCATTTAGCCTTTTGTCTAAATGCTGCTGGCGGGAAGCAGGCTACGAGTAAATTCTAAAACAGCCTCAGTTTTCTTTATGTTGGCACTAATGGGCAGCGTGAAGGGTTTAAGAAAACTTTGTTGAAATTTTTCCATTTTGAACAACAAGGGATTAGATGTCTATTCCTCTTTCTGTCTCACTGACCCTGCCCCTTTCTGAGAGAGGAGTTTACCCTTAAGTCGAAAAGCAAAGAGCCACAAAAACACTTCCAGGTAGAAAGCCGTCAGGTACACTCCGGTCTTGGCAGCATCCCTAACCACAGCCAGTCTTAGGTTCTGAGCATCAATCCATAATTGAGATTGTTCTATACACCTGTATGTCATTCTACAGTTTGCCCAGCTCCTGAAAATTATATTTTAAAATGGCACTGATCAGAGAGAAGAGAGAAGAGAGGGAGAGGGAGAGAGAGAGAGAGAGAGACAGAGACAGAGAGAGAGAGAGAGAGAGAGAGAGAGAGACAGAGACAGAGAGAGAGAAAGAGAGAGACAGAGACAGACACAGAGAGAGACAGCGACAGACAGAGAGACAGAGACAGACAGACAGAGAGACAGACAGAGAGAGAGACAGAGACAGACAGAGAGAGAGACAGCGACAGACAGAGAGACAGCGACAGACAGAGAGAGAGACAGACAGACAGAGAGAGAGACAGAGACAGACAGAGAGAGAGAGAGACAGACAGACAGACAGACACAGAGAATGAGAAAGTCCAGGGGAAGGGATTTCCTAGCTCTCAAATAAAACTGTGCAGTGGAGTGCTCACTAAGTAAACAGAAAACATGGGCAGCTGAGAAATCAATTTAGCTGAACAAACAATGTTTCATGTAATGAACTACTAATTATCCTTTTATGCCATGTCAGTCTGAGTGATTACAGAGCTGTGCAGTTTAATTTGACGTTTGAGCATTGCCTTGCTCCATTAGCTTCATATAAAGCTACAACACATTCAGAGAGTGGGGGCTCTGTATTTATCAGCAACTAAGTAAGCACCTGTATTAATAATAAGACGAGCATCTCAGATCCTTTTTAAAATATGTTTTAATATGAGGATGAATAAAGCACGGAAGCCAAGGGAAAGTAAGATCAAGCCAGGTGCCCTTAGGCAGTAGCACGGTGGCATGCAAAAGTCTCCTTGCAATAATGCCAGCTCCTGGAGATGCCATTGCCTCCGTGCTAAGCACTGAAGGCAGCTCTTTGGTTCAGGCACAATCACCTGCCAGATTGGAGCAGACAAGCAAACGAATGCAGAGGAGTATGAAAAGCGTGCTTCTCCAAATTAGACTCAATAAACCATACACATCTTAAGAGCCTTCTTATGTAGGGGTGATGTCTGCAAAGGACTGTGGGTTAGAACCCCTCTGTTTGCCTGCCTTTCACATATTTCATATAACAAGAGAAGCACCCGAGAGATAGCAAGCTCTAATTTTTAGGGGTTTTTATTGCATCCCTTTCTAAAGATACATGCTCCCCCCACCCTGAGCCCAGGCTGAGCCATGAGTTGTGGTGGATGAAGAAAGAAAAGAAGGTAAAATAAAACTTTTTCATGACTTGGATCACTCCTGTTTTCTCAACTTGCTGAACAAGAAAAGCTGGCCCTCCCAGGATGTGGCTCTTAGCTTCAAGTGTACATTGGCGTCACTTGGTGACTTGGATTCCACCCCCCCCCCCCCCAGAGATTCCTGTTTGATTTTTCTGTGAAAGGCATCCTTTTTTAAAAACTATTTTATTTTATTAACATTATTTTCCTAGTTAACAAATCATAACTGTATAACTTGTAGGGTAATGTGTGATGTTTTGATATATGTGTGCAGTGTAGAATTATTAAATCAAGCTGATTAACATATTCATCACCTGATGTCATCTCTTAGGGAAGACATTTGAAATTTGCTCTCTTGGTTATTTTGAAATATGTTATACATTATTATTAACTACAGTCACCTTGCTGGGTCATAAAACATATCTTATCTAATTAAACTTCACATCCTTTGACCAACAACTCTTCAACCCTCTATCCATCCCTGGCCTCAGGTAACCCCTGGTAATCATCAAAGTTCTGAGCTGACTGTTTTAGATTTCCCATATACTGAGATAATCATCCACAGTGTCACAAATGGAATTTCCAAGACAGTCCTTACTTCCAAAGCTCCTCGGGTCAGTCTCGGAGAGGCTACTACTGCTGGGACCTCCTGTTTAATTGACTAAGGTTTCCAACTATTCCATTTACTCAACCCACACATATACACTGAGTTCTTGAGAAACATATCCCTGGTTTGAAAAAGATACATGGTAGGTAACAATGATATCCACTGAGTTCTTGAGAAACATATCCCTGGTTTGAAAAGATACATGGTAGGTAACAATGATATACACTGAGTTCTTGAGAAACATATCCCCGGTTTGAAAAAGATACATGGTAGGTAACAATGATACCAACGAGCAAGAGGAACTCACAAAGCATCATGATCAGCTAGCAAAAAACAGGGCAAGTAGTGTTTGTGATAACCCTTTGTGTTGCTAGTCATGTCCTGATTTGATGATGGGGACACGAGCCTGGCAAAATCATGAAGCTCATTCAAGGTGGACCATTTAATAAATGACAAACTAGAGGGCCAAGTGACCTCATTCAAACCCTTTATTTTCTGGCGAGTGCTTTAATTTCAGAGACATTAAGTGCCTCAACTGGCCAAGGGCCAGAGCATCCAAAGCCTTGGGGCTGAGGCTCTATTTTGCTCTGAGAAAAAGACATTGTTGACTGTACCCACTAGACAGCTGAAATTAGGGTAAGGATGAACAAGAGGGATCTATAGTTCAGCAGCCCCAACTCAGGCTTAGTAAGTAAGACAGTCCCCACCATTTAACTTTGTTCTCAAGATAGGTACAAAAGTGAAACAAATCAAATAGCAATAAGCATTAAATCAGTGCCAGGGAATCTAACTGCCAAATCCTTAGCCTTTCTGGGACTCTGTTTTCCCTACCATTCCTAGGTCAGAAGGATAATTCAGTCTTCCTTCGCAGCTAAGCCTGTATGATCTATTTACCTGGTGTCTATAAAGCCACACTCATGGCCAAGCCATACCCCTAGAAATCCAATTTCATTTTTCTGGAGTGGGTCCTGGATGTCCTGTGTTTTGAAGTGCCTCTCAAAATTCTTATGTGTCCTCAAGATAGACTTGGAAATGGACATTTCGAGCCACCCAGGCCGGTGTGGAAGCTGAGACTAAAAGTTAGCCTCTGTCTTTTCCTCTGTCTCTTGCTTTCGTGAGACAAGAAGAAAGTAAGAAAATATAAGGAACAAATGAAATCTCGTGTCCTATGTGGGATCTTGGAACAACAGCAAAAGGATGATGTTGGGGAAAAGTAGAGAAATCCAAACAAGGTGTAGCATCAATGATGCTGTCAGTACTATACAAAGGTACCAAGAAGCTAAAGCTATAACAGACCACGGGACATAAGAGAACTCTATAAGGACAAGTTTTGTGTGAGTCTAAAAGGTGTTTTGTTTTGTTGTTTTGCTTAAAAAAAACCAAACAACAGCAACAAACTTATTGGCAAAAAGTAATATTTTGGTTTGCTCTGCATGAGAGCTTACTAAAAAGGCTTTCTTTCATCATGACATCCCCTCTCTCCCTTTCAAAGCCTCCCCACTCAGGAGTGTGGAAAACTCTAGAGTATGAGGGTTTCCATTCACCTTTAAATTAGACCACAGTTCCAGGACAGAGGCTGGAGTTCTCCCCAGGGGAGCTAGTAAGAGGACTGTAGCCAGGGGAAAACTAACTTGGGAAAAAACAGGGGATGATGGCCTTAGAATCCAGGGAACCTCTCACAAGAAGGCAGCAGGGTGGGCACACTGCATGACCTGAAGCCACACAGTTCAGACAGCATAATAAAGTGTTTCCATTGCGGGGACAACCTGTCTTTACTGCTGGGTTCTTACCATACTCACATGCATATTTTATGATCTTCCTGGATGCAATGTGTTCTCTACATATTACATATGTAGCCTCTAAGCACATTAAAAACATCTGCTGCTCAACTATTCCCTGAACTTTTTTCCCAGCCTATGTGCCTGGTTCCCAGGCATGTATTCCAAGACTGCCACAACTAAGAAAAAAACAAAACAAAACAAAAACAAACAAAACCAAATGAACTATTAGCAATTGGTACTTCTGCTACCAGATCTCTGAAATGGTCCTCATGAGAACTCAAGAAGCTGAAAGGTTTTTAATTTTCATAATTCCACCTTGAAGAACCAATTCATGGTTATTGCAGTTGTTTTATTGCCAAAAATATAAACCCACTTGGTCCTGACCCAAGGAAGGTTAGAATTATACCACCTTCTGTGTCATAGACAAGCCTGGTCCAGGAGCCTCCTGTGCAGTGGCCCCAGGAGGTTAAGAGGAAAAGATGTTGCAAAATGTGGTTTTAGCAAGAGGCTCTTTCATCTGTTTGAGTCTCATCTCTCCCTACAGCAAAAGAGGGGCTTCCGCTCTGACCACCCTGCTTGGATAGTGTTTTAAATCAGCCCCTCCATCCGGCACGCTTCTGGCTTTGTATGTGGCCAGGGTAGGATTTCCGTTACACTGTGTTCCAATCTGGAACCTGGAGGCTGGGTGGCGCTGCATTTGGCCAGTGCTCAGATATGTCCTTCCTCTCCATCTCCCACATACTTGCGTGGTTTCTATCTTTACCTATCTCCTCTGCTAAACTGAAAACCCCCGTGAAGGGGAGAACTGTGAGCTATTTCTGTTTGTGCCCCTTACTACCCACCAACCACAGTGCTTGTCACAAGCAAGTGTTCGACATATGTTTGTGAAATATGTTTTGTGATTCTTTAAGTGGTAAAGCTTCCTATGGAGCTGTCTTATGTCTGCAATCAGGAGCCCTGTGGTCACATGAACAGGGATGGTGGGGCAGCACATACTCAAAACTCAGCTGGAGGACCCTTTGCTTCTGTCTTAGCCGGAAAGAGCCAATTCTCTTGGATTGATTCATTGACGACTAAAGGGGATGTGACAGCATCTCAGAGTCACCAAGGTCCAAATGTTCTTGTCTTTAAGCCCCATGGAAACTATACTGAGTGTTCACCATTCACTGGTGGTACAATATTCCTCTAAGAGACACATAAAGGACGCGTGGTGGTAAAGGCAAGCCTTGGAGCACTTTGATGCATAGAAGATTAGAAATAAGATGTAAGCATGGTGTAGCCCATAGCCAATCAGCTGCAGATCAAGGCCATAGTGAAAACCCAAGGGGAGACATCCTCACTGTGAATTGGAGTGAAGACATCCAACTGGAACCTGCAGGGATAACCACTGAAGAAAGAACTCTCTGTTCCATCCCCTACCCTGGGGTCCCTTCAGCTAGCATAATGTTCTAGTTCTGTATTCTAAGACATCCCCCCCCCAAAGCTTCTCCTTTGTAGTCCTTTCCCACAGAGCTACTGATTCTCTCAACCTTTCTTCCATAACATTTTTGATTTTAATACACTGTAAACCCTCCCAGCAAGACTCCACCTTTGGCCAAGACCCTGGAGATCTGTCAGTTGCTAAAATATGCATTATATCTGAGGACAGAAAAGGAAAGAGAGGAGAGGACCCTAACATCACCTGAGCTGAGGACAAGGCAGTTATAAATCAACCTCATCCATTGAATTCCCATGGCTAACCTCCTGCTTACAGCTGCCCCATCATTACACTAATAAAAGCTGTCTGTCTCCTTCTTTACATCAAAAACTGCCTCTCATGTACAGATATATTCTGTTGACTAAACTAAGTATAAAGACCTATTAAGGAAGGGCCACCTCTAATGTTTTCTCTTGATTGGCACATGCTGGACCTGATGAAAGGATGGAATGAGAAAGGAACAAGAAAGAATACAGTTGAACCACTCTGCGGTTCTAAGTCTGTAATTCTAAGTCTGTATTTCTGTCCATTTCATGTAAGTCCTATCTGTCTGGCTGTTTTGTGACCAGAATCCAACAACATCTATCCCGCTGTCCATTGTGTCCAGGCCTTCAGTTTTCTATGCATAAACGGCAGCTTTACATAGACCCTTCAGCCGGTCTACACAATTAACTTGGGACTTTTTTTTTTCCATTCTATATCAGTCAGACTTTTGCTGAGATTATGCCACATAACAAACAATTCTCCTCCCTAATTTCAAAGCATGGAAATATCTAACAATTATCTTATACTCCAATTTCAGCTGAGCTCACTGGGCCAGGCTGAATTCAGGACAAGTCCCCTCAGGTCACCCCCATTGTCCTCCTTCCAGAGTCCAGTTGGGAGGAGCAGAGCTACTTGGGAAAATGCTGTGCTGGGAAAATGTTTGCTGAGGCAAACGCTTCCAGAGGGCCAGAGGAATTTAGTTTAAGGCCTGGGCTCCTATCATGACGTCACTTCCATCCACAATCCATTGGTCCCACACAAGCCCACACTCACGGTGCTTTAGGAAATATGGCCCCTCCATGCTTGTTTGAAGAATAAAATCAGTATTCCTTGTAGTTCAACACCTACTCGCCCACAAACCTCTACAATTTTGTTTCCTCTTCTCCATTTGGCTACACCGGAGTCTGTAAATCTACCCCACTCAAACTCATGCTTCCTCCTCCTCCTTCTCCTATTCCTACGCCCTTCCTCCTCCTCTTCTTCCTCTTCCTCCTCCCTTTCTCCTTTTCTCCCTCTCTCCAACTCTTTACCCCCTTTCCCTGATCCCTTTCCCTCTCCCTCTCTTATCTCTCTGCCATGAGGTAACCACTGCCATCCAATGTTCTTAACACCAAAATTTGTACAAGTCCAGCAAGACTGCATCAAGATCACTTGCCTATATGTGATATTTCCATTAAATCCTGACTTCTGAGCAGCTGAGAAACAGGGGCCACAGCAATCCGTATTAATAATTCCACCCAGCATCCGCAGCATGGGAGACACTGGGTGGAGTGTTACTAGGATGTGAACACATGTGAGGACTTGTATACCTACATCTATAGGAGGATTTTATGCAGAAAGAGTAACAATCATGCAATGACTAATGGTCCCAAGTTCTGACATTAGATGGACCTCAGTTCAAATCCTGACTGAGCACCCTCTGGGAAGGTTTTAATCAAGTACCGCCTTGGTTTCCTTGACTATAAAATGAAGACGATAGCAAGCCATGTCATGAAGAATAAAAGAGGGGCAGTCCATAAGTGCCGCCATTCTATTGTTGCTGTGTAGAGGATGGTAAAGTGTTATTTCTGTTATGTACAGCATGATGAAAATATTTTTAAGTAAGTCCATAATGACAGGGTAAACGGGAGCATGTGTAGAGTAGTAAGATGCTAACTGAAACATCCTTTTCTTTATTTCCTTCACGGATAATATGGTTTCGTTTATTCAATTTTTAAAATTTGAGCACTTATTTTCCTTGGTGTCCAGCCAACACTGGGGTGGTGACACCCACATGGACCCACCCTGCGCCACAGACATGGCTGTTCAGACAGAGGCTGTCTGTCAGGGTCATTATAAACACTTTATTTTAATTCTCACAATAATTCTGCAAAGTAAGGACTAGCGCGCCCATTTAGATTACACAGGTAAGGATCTGCAGTTCACCATTTGTGGCGAGCCCTACAGTCAGGAAACAGGAACTGTTAGAACCAGACCTTGGCCTGCCTCTGAAGCCTAGCCTTCCTCCTCCACCCTCATTCCTACTCTCTCACCATGTTTTAAGCAATTTAGAGTGAGGAAAACAAACCAGAGGCATCTAGACAGATGCCATAGACAAGGCGCCTTGGAGAGATGCTCAGTCTGGGGCTAACACTGGAAACGCACAGGAAGAGCCTGAATTATCCTGCGGTACTAGACAGGAGAGAGTCTCTCCCAGTGGTTGACCCTTTCTTCTTTCTCTCCTTCCTTCCTTCCTTCCTTCCTTCCTTCCTTCCTTTCTTCTTTCCTTTTTTCCTTCCATTTCTTCATTCTTTCCTTTCTGTCTGAATACATTTCCAGGATTCATCCAGGCTTGTACATGCTAGGCAGATGCTCTATTCCTGAACTGTACCTTCAGCTAAAAACAATAGAAAAGAGAAACCTTTCCTTGAGAAAGCATAGACACAGCAACGTGCTTGTGTCTAAGCAACACAAGATCCAATGGCCCAGGGACAACTGAAACAAAGTAAAGTGGTGTTGGGTGATAGTTCAAATAAGAAGAAAAATAAAGCAATAACTGTGAGGCCTTTCTGGATAAAAATGACCAAATAAAAAGTGGAAAGAAAGCCAGGTGTGAAGAAACATGTTGCTAATCACAGAACTCCAGAGGTGAAGGGAAGTAGTTCACAAAATCAACAGTCAGCAAGAGCTAGCTATATAAAGAAGAAAAGGAGAAGAATCCACAAACTTTCTTTCAGAAAACTGACCATCTGTGTAGATATCTGCCCTGAGGACCTGAGCCACAGGTAAGTACAGACTGCATAGATGCTTCCTTCCGTAGAACATGGTGTAGAAATGTAAAAAAAGGGCAACCTCGGAGTAGAGAAACCTAACGGGTGACACTTCAACCAGGAGAGCAGCAGAGTCTATGTCAGAAGCAATACAGACTGGGGCATACTTGATATTGCATCATGAGAATGCCAGTCTTGCAATTCTCTAGCCCCAGTGGAATCATGAAGACAGCGTTCACCGAGCCCCATGAATGGACATGCTGGGAAATGCTGGAGAGTAATTCCCCAAACCATCAAGGTCACCAAGAACAAAAATCCTGAGCCATGGAGCCCAAAGAGACAGCAGGACAAATGCAGTGTGATGCCTGTGATGCCCCAAGTAGACTCTGGCAAGGGACATTTTAAAAAAATAGCTAAAATTTGAGTTATAATTAATAATACTACCTTAACAGCGTTTCTTTAATTGTGACAAATGTATCATTAATTCAATAATAGGGGAAACTAGAAATGAGCTGAGAACTCTCGGTGGTATATTCAGTCTTTCAACAAATCCAAAACATCTAAAATTAAAAGTTTATTCAAAAAAAACAAAAAACAAAAGAGACTGGGTCATAGAAAGAGTCATATAAATACCAATAGGCAGCAGTTATTAGGGAAACGGAAATGAAAATTTGCATTTTGCGGCTCACTCTAGTTACTGACCTGTGTCTAAGAGACAAAGGCTCCTTCTGGGAGCAGGAGCTCAGGAACAGCACGCTCCTGCTCTGGGTGCCTCACAGTCGACCAGCCCATCTCTCCCCCCAAGCACCAACCCAAAGACAACAAGAAAATTGAAAAAGACCACTGGTGCTGAGGATGTGGAAAGAAGGAAATCCTCACACAAAATTAGTATGAGCATAGATGAGTAGAGAGAACACGGAAAACAGCATATAGGTCCTTATAAAAAATAAAGGAGACGAAGATGAAGGAGAAGGAGAAGGAGAAGGAGAAGGAGAAGGAGAAGGAGAAGGAGAAGGAGAAGGAGAAGGAGAAGGAGAAGGAGAAGGAGAAGGAGAAGGAGAAGGAGGAGAAGGAGAGGAGGAGGAGGAGGAGGAGGAGGAAGAGGAGGAGGAGGAGGAAGAAGAAGAAAAAGAAGTAGAAGTGGAGGAGGAGAAGGAGGAGGAGGGAAGAAGAAGAAGAGGAGGAGGAGGAGAAGGAGGAGGAGGAGGAGGGAAGAAGAAGAGGAAGAGGAAGGGGAAGGGGAAGGGGGAGGGGGAGGAGGAGGAGGAGGAGGAGGAGGAGGAGGAGGAGGGAAGAAGAAGAGGAAGAGGAAGAGGAAGGGAAGGAGGAGGAGGAGGAGGAGGAGGAGGAGGAGGAGGAGGAGGAGGAGGAGGAGGGAAGAAGAAGAGGAAGAGGAAGAGGAAGGGAAGGAGGAGGAGGAGGAGGAGGAGGAGGAGGAGGAGGAGGAGGAGGAGGAGGAGGAGGGAAGAAGAAGAGGAAGAGGAAGGGAAGGAGGAGGAGGAGGAGGAGGAGGAGGAGGAGGAGGAGGAGGAGCAGGAGCAGCAGCAGCAGCAGCAGCAGCAGCAGCAGCTATATGATCCAGAAAGTCCCCTACTGGGTGCGCAGTCAGAGGAAATGACGTCAAGTCAGCATGTTAGAGAGCGCCACTGTCCCTCCCAGCTCAATTCAGCTACTGGAAATAGACAAGAAAAGCATTCCGCAGCAGTGCCCATATTAGTTACTTTCCTTGTTACAGACAGAAGCAACTTAAGGAAGGAAGGGCGTGTTCTGGCTCCAGCTTGAGGGAACCGCCCATCATGGCAGGGAAAACATGGCGACAGAAGCTTGATGCAGCCTGCCACCTTGTGAGATGCGTGCCGGTGCTCACCTTGCTGTCTCCTTTTTCTTCAGTCCAGGACTCCTGCCCATAGGCCTGTGCTCCCCACACTTAGTGTGGGTTTTCCCACCTCAGTAAATCCACTCTAGAAACTTCCTCACAGTCACACCCAGAGATAGGTCTCCAAGATGATTTTAGAGCCCCGTCTATGACATCTACCCCAGTCCACACTCTGCTAGTCTCAGTACACACTTACTTCCCCTTATAGAGTTTACTTCTTCCAACAATCGTCTTCTTAGTGTCTGTCTCCTTCCCCCACCCCAACATCGTGCCTAGAAGAAGAAACATGTCTGTCACCGGATTCCCAGAAATTGAAGGGAGCTGCCTACTAGGTGCTCGACAGCTGTTTGCTGCATGCATGAATGCATCTCCAGGAGCAATGAGCCTGTGTGGTCCTGGGAGAACGGCACGCTTGGACATCGTGACAGTGGGGATCTCACTCTCAGCACCCCTCCCCCTCCCAGCACCAACAGAGCTCCACCTTCCCAGTTTCTTGGTTCACCCCCACATCCCCAAGGAACATTTAATTCTAAGCCTTTCAAATAAAATCTGAGAAAGGAACTTTACCTGCTGTAATCAAATGTCCTAGAAAACACAACCGTTGCCTAGAATCCAAGCAAATTATAAGAACCGCATATTTTCTTTTGTGTCGCTGTTTGGTTATCCCAAGAACAGAGTCTGGTCCAGATAGCAGGAAAACCTAGACTCCTAAAAAACCACAGGAAGTATGTGGCCCAGAACACAAATAGGTTTCCCTAAGGCCACTTGGTCTTAAGTCTCTCGGGGATATCAGTCTTCATGATTGTTATTTTATTCACGGTGCATTCCAGGTCACAGCAAGTTAGTAATTTTGCCATATCTTTCACTGCCTGGCTTTATGTAAGTGCTGCTAAGAATAAAATTAACCAGTGGGAGAAAAACATCAGTTTGGTATCTAATTTTAGAAAACTTGATGAATAAATCTATTAAATCCATTGTGGGGAAAGAGAAGAGCAAACCATTCCATGTCGCAAGGAGAAGATAAATAGAAAATAAAAGGTGATCGTCTTTATAATTTAGGACAAAAGTCTTAAATGTAAGTTTCCCCCCACAACACCCTTTTTTATTTACAAATGACCATATCTGCTGATTGTATATGTTTATTCACGTAACCCTCAACTTGGAATTTTAAGAAGATACAATCCTAGGCAAGAAGCCATGCAGAAGATCATTACTGGAGCCCTGGATTCTGTGCTCGCCGGGGAGGGGAGGTCCTTTATGAGAGTCCAGGATGAGGACATAAATCATCTTCCTGAGATCATGAAAAGCAGGTGCCCGGCAGGCTGCACTGCAGACATCTGGCAGGCTTTCATCCTCACACACACCCTCCCGCTCAACATCTGGTAGCCTCTTCATCCTCTGCCCCACCCTCACCCCCAACCGCCTCCCAACATCTGCCACACACTTCTCTTAACCTCAGAAGCAAATCCAGTCAAAAGCTCAAAAGCATCGCATTCCAGGGGTGGTGACCTGGAGTTACACGCTGGGTGGGAGTAGGCAGGGATTTTTTTTGTTTTGTTTTGTTTTGTTTTTATTTTCCTGAACTTTAAATGAATACACAAACCTCTCAGAAATATGATTTCATTCTAGTCATTTCTCAGTGAGAAAGTCGTTTAAAGCTGAAATCTACAGTTGGTATCCAATAGAAACTCCAAATCACCCCAGAACTAGAGCCTACAATGGAACAAGTTTACGCTGGTGACAAGCATCTTAGGAGCAAAATGAATTAAGGTTTGTTTGGGGGAAAATGGATAAAATACTTCTCTCTTGCTGACAAAGTACAAATTACTTAGGTAATGTATGTTAAATTTAATCCAAAAAAATGCCTCTTAGCCAGTTTAAGGAAGTGAGTGCTTCTTGAATTCCACATTCCTTTTTGAATCCCTTCTCTGAGCCTCCAACACCTCCAGCCCCTCTGGTTTATGGAACCATCTCCACTCCTGGCCTCCCAGGTTATCACAAGGCAACTTGCTTGTGATATCTCTGAAGGCCAGCTCCTGAGTCAGTCACCTGACTTAGAGCCTCCTCCTGATTGATCTGCATTCAGGCTATTGTAGTCTGACAGTTTGCTGCTAACCACTTCCTGGTAGTTACCTCAGGGTTTAGTTACCTGAGTGAGTAAACACCCAACTTCCACCTTTAGGTGTACACACACACACATACACACACACACTTCTCAGTCCTCCCCCCATTCCCCCCCCCAGACCAAGCCCTGGTCTTTTTAAGAGGAGTGCACAAGTATTCTGAGCATAGGTAAATTCTGATGAAACAGACTTTCAAACAAGGAGCTACACTGGGCTTTGGCTGCCTGCCAAGACGCTGGAAGTATCCCAGAGACTCATAGACTACAGTCTTATCAAAGCATTTTATCATTTTATTACACACTTAAATTAGTAATTACTTTGGCGACTTTATTTGGACACTCTTGTAGTGGGTAGTTTCCTGTTTTCAACTTTAGATACGGTTAGCGGCTGTTCATTAGTTGAAATTCCTTGTACATTTGTCTGCCCAGTGTTGTCCTTTTAAGTCCTCAAGAATGTAGTAGAACAAAGAGTTATATTGACATTGGCTTCTGTTCTGATAGTCACTTGGAGTTGGGGAATCTCTTTGTTAAAGTCACAGGAGGAGAGTAAGCTAAGTTAGCCTAGCAAAGAGTGGCCTCATAAAGGACTTTGGTGGGTTGATGCTACCAATGGTTAGTCTACAGACAGAGCAAACAGAATAAAGGACATCCAACTAGGCATAAAGACACTTCCTGTCTAGGTTCTCCATTATTTGGCTTTGTAACATGAGCCATGATGCCTTGCTCCTCAGCATCTTGTGTGTGTGAGTGTGTGTGTGTGTGTGTGTGTGTGTGTGTGTGTGTGTGTGTCTGTGTCTGTGTTTTAACCTCATCTGGAATGAGTACATTGAACTCACCAAACGGCTCAGTGTGTAATGCCAAGGCCCATGGCCTAAGTTTCATCCATAGGACTGATATGACAAAAGGAGAAGACTGCTACACGTTGTCCTCTGAGCTCTGTGTGTGCTGGGACACGTGTGAGCATGCGGGCGCACGCGCGCGCACACACACACACACACACACACACACACACGTAAATTAAAAGTTCAATAGAATGAGTAAGTTTGCCTAAACACATTTTCTTTACTTTCTTGCTATTATGAAAAAAATAACAACTTCCAAAGAAGAAGGACTAGCACAATTAACTTCCGTAATTATTGCTATATCTTGTTTCATCTCTTCCCCTTTAACACCCCTCCCTCCGTTTCTGCTGATGTTTGTTGAGCAGCTCCGACACATCACAACATTTCATCTGCAGATGCTCAAGCCTTTCTCGGAGATAAAGACTTCTGCCTTAGCTATAGTCTGCGTCACTACGTCAAAACAAACCAACTGACAGGCCCGAAATCAAAAGAACAAAACCACTTAGCAATAATTCCTTCTGTCCCTTTCAAATCAAACATTCCGAGGCCCAGTGCCTCCCGCCCACTAAACTAGTCAGGAACCCAGCCACTTGAACATTTTTACTTGGGTCTATAATCAAGGAAGAATTTCAGAATTTTTACTGACAGACTCCATTGGTCTCCAGGTCTTCAAACCAAGGGGAAAGCCGAGGAGCAAGTAAGGAGACAATTAAAAATACTCATGCTGAAACAGAAAGCAGAGGCACCCTAAGCATTAGAGACAAAATAATGATTAAAAGTATCAGTATTAAATACATCAGCTTCAAAAACTCATCTATTCAGTTTTTATTGTTCTCTTTCATAACAGGAACTACCTGAATACTCTCTGCCTCAGAAAGCAATAGAAACGCATACATGGGCAGGATGCAAAGGTCCACCCTCGGGCAGTGTCCCAATCGGGTTTAATCTCAAGTAGGGACAAAAAGTGTCATAGAAAGACTAAAGAAGATTTTTCAGGGGACACTGACCATGCCGCCTCCGGCTCAGAACTCCATGTTTGTTTAGAAAAGTCTAAATATGTACGGAAGATAGAAAATATTTTGTTACCTTTTCACCTCAAGACTTCACCATTACTCTTTACTCCTTAGCAATAAAGCCGTAAGATGCAGAATAGGCGCAGTGAAGGGTTGGTGTTGCCTGCTGACTCTGCCTGTCTACAGGGAAAGGCCAAGCTGCCCCAGTGATTTGAATGTGCTTCTCTCTCAAATGAAAAATGTAAAACGTAGCCTTGCCCCTCTGAGCAAAAACCACATGTGTACAAAACACAATAGAACACACCCACTAGGTGCCAATCATCTTCCTCTCAATGTTTCTACTAAAGGGGTACCAGGGTCTATTATCCGATAACCATAGTGTCCATGAATTGCTAGATCACGATACTTTGGTGGCAATGGCTTGGAAGCCCAGTGGCTGACAAAGATGTACATTCAACCAGGTGCACACAAATCCACCTTTGGCCCACCTGGTCTGAGAAATGTTTATCCTAATCCTCCCATTCTCACCCTTGTTCTGCTCCTAGACCCTCTCCCACCCCAACCCTGGCTATGGTCTTCACCTTGAATTGGCTATTCAGACTCTCCTGACTTCACCCTGTATCTCAGCACCCTAACTGAAGCAATGCCAATACCTATACCTCACTCACCAGAGTCATCTTCTCTCATGGGACTGACTGAACCTTTAACGAGCAGCCCAACAGCAGAAGAAGCTGGTAGCTTCTCCATGAGAATCCAGCACTAACAAGCAGGAGACATTTCTAACTTTACATCTGGAACCCGAGTGCCTGTGGAACAGAAGTCATCTACCATCTGCCCTATGGAAAAGTGGCATCATCCCTTCGGGTCTCTCTGCTGCCAACCTCCTCATTTCTGGTCAAATGCTCGGTTGTTGTCGTGGTGGTTTTTTGCTCTTCCTCTTTTGCCTCTACTGCCATGACACCCTTACTTGAAGATGTCATAACCCTAAGAGGCCCATGACTATTATAGAAATAGCTGACTTCAGCACCCTTGTCTGGCTTGGTTAGACATTCAGAAAGAGCACAGTAAATAAATTGCATAGTTCCCACACTGAGTCAGTGAATGGACAGACAGACACTCAGACCCTTTATAAAACACAGACAGCACTACACCCTCCCATCATTCTTGCTCCCAATGTATACAAGACAGGCCTTTTATTTAGGGGAAACTGGCTAGATTTGTGTATGTATGAATTGTGTGATAAAACACCGATATCTAACCTTCTAGCTTACTAGAGAGGCCAGTCACAGACTAGGTCTATCATAAGTCACTTCACCTCAGCCCAAGTCTCAGTTCCTTCAACTGTAAAATGAGCCACGAAGGAGATCTCAGCTGAACTGGGGCTTTTATCTCGGTCACTGCTCAGAATCACTGTCTTATGTATTCCCTGGATAGACATCTTTGTCACAAACCACCTGTGTGGCAGGGATGACGCACTAATCCTGGGTTCAAATCTGAATTCTAATCTGGATTCTGTCACCTGCTAGTTTCTAAGGCTCTGGGTTTGGGGGGGGGGGTTGTTTATAATTGTAAACAGAGATGATAATGACTCAATGCCTATAAACTAATAAATAGAGTGCCAGGCATCGGTCCATAAGACATTCAGACACATCCTCACTGGTAGCAGCCCTGCACATGTGTGTGTGCCAAGAGTAGAAATGATGGATTATTCCTGCATCAGGACTCAAGTTTCCACACAAATGTGGGAAAATGGTTCTCTAGCCCAGAAAGTTAAAAAGAAAGAAAATTTGATTCAAAACTCTCCTCACTATGGAGTGCTCCTCGAGATGTTAGCAAAGTAGCCCTGAGCCGACGACCTGTTGAATATCTTGCATAGCTCAAATACTTGGACAAGATTATGGAAGCAAAACTTAAGTAAATACATACATTGATACTTATTTTTGACAGTGTCATTTTACATTGTCAGATCTTAGCTGTAACTATTGAAATTAAGCCAACAAGGAACCTGTGACATCTTTTATGTCATTTATCCACTCAAAATACACTTTGAACAATATTCTATTCAGGTTGCTGCATGTGAGGTGAATGTGACTGGCTGATCGACATGATGCTGTGTGTGAGATGGATGCGATTGGCTGTTCTCTGTGCGTGTTTATAAGAAAGTAACATGCAGAAGCACCTGTAAACCACAGTGTTCTTCTAGTGTCATGTAAGACATACAAAGTAAGGAGAAGCGGGGGCTGTTTCTGGCTGGAGACAGAAAAGCACAGTGATGAACAGGCCGCCAGTGATTAGAAATGGATATTGGGGTCTCCTAGAAAGCAGGAATGGTGGACTTCAGCAAGGTCTAGAAGAGCCTAGTCTGGATCTAGGAGTCACGGTACAGTTCCATCTGGTGGCCTTAAAAGATGGGAGGAGACCAGGGAGTACAATGATCAGACAAGATCCCAGGTCATGAGGTTTGGCCTCCACTGACTTTGGGCCTCTTTCCACAAAGAACACAACAGAGACCTGAAAACCAGAAGGACAAGCCACATGGCATCCAAAGAAAAACCTGTCTCTTAACATCTCCAACAAGGTCACAAGACTCCAGAACTCTCAGATGCAGTGTGCAGAAGGCTTCAGGGCTCTGTCTCAGCATAGAGAAGTGCTCTCTTGCCTCGTTGAAGGTCTGCTTCACTCCACCCAGATCTTGTGAAAACAACACATCCATAAAACAGCTGATCCCCCCCCCCTAGAAAAATCCCTGCAAACTGTGAGTCCCTCAGAACGATTTCTTTATTCTCAATGTTCTCCAAACACTAGGCCTCATAGCCAGCCCCAATAATACATTATCTGATGAAATGAAAGTGTTATGTTTGTTCATCCCTTAGGTCAAGGTAGTAGTGAAAGGGCTGGTACATGTCATAAGAGTTAATAAATCCAATTGCCAGTCCCTCTGAGATTCCTGGCTTTAAATTCAGGTTACATCATGAGTGGGGTTGGTGGCACTATCTGTCGCCTGGGAATACTTGTTTGGTTTGGGAAGACTTGACACATTCAGTATAATTAGTATTCACTACTGTGGTCAAAGCTCCAGAGAACTGGAATTCCTGTGTACTGCCGCCAACCTGAACTTCTCTCCTTTTCCCACCCTCTCTTCACCTTCTCCCCTCTCCCTCTCCCTCTCCCTCTCCCTCTCCCTCTCCCTCTCCCTCTCCCTCTCCCTCTCCCTCTCCCTCTCCCTCTCCCTCTCCCTCTCCCTCTCCCTCTCCCTCTCCCTCTCCCTCTCCCTCTCTCTCTCTCCCACCCCTCTGCTTTTATTTCTTTTCTGAGGACTGTGCAGGCTGGAGGCCTGAGTGAATTTATTCCAGATGTCACGGGTTTTCCACACAGAATCAACTGAGTGCAAATTTCAGCCATTGCTGTTAAGAGTATCTACAGCAGAGGTGACTGTCATCTAGTCAGCACACAGCTTCCACACAGGACCACTGATTACACAGTGTGGATTTCACATAAAGAGTTTTCTGGATGAGGCCCACGGCTGAAAGGGGTTCTGAGCATTTAACAGCGTGTCTGCTAACAACCATTAAAGTTATTATTGTTCCTTAGATAAAGCAGGGCACGAACACACAAACAGAAGCACTTGCTCACGACATAGAAAATGTCCTCTCTTCCCAAGCATAGCAGAGGCTCTTGTATGTCTTAAACCTGTTTAATTCCCATTTTCGGGGCCTGTGACAGGCTTCGAGAGGAAACTGCCAAAACCATCACTATATTTAGCTGTTTATCACACATCAGCTCAAGATGGTGCTTGCCAATAGACATGCGTAAAGCAGAAACAACGGGAGCTCATGGAGGGAGGGGGTATGGAGGGAGGGGGTACAGGGGGTAGAAAGCTTAAGGAATATTCAGAACAGGGAAAAAGCTATGATTCCAGTTGTGTCACTTCTAAGTCAAAATAAATAAATGAATGAATAACTACCAAGCTTCGAGGCAGAAGAGTGCAAGTCAATTTTAAAGTTAAAATGGATAATGAAGAGGTAATAGAAGATTCCGTGGCTCCGAAACAAAATGAGGGCAATCTTTGGTTTCTGGGTCCTTAGGTTGGGGCCTTTTAGTGTTTTCTGACGGCTGCCATCTTGGGAAAAAAAAAAAAAAAAAAAAAAAAAAGAGAGAGACCTCTTTAATTTCTCTCACCAAAAGTTGTATGTGCCAGTTTAAAATTCCCTTAAGTTTCATCTGTGTAGTCTCCAGATAAATAATAGTCCTCTGGGAGGGTGTAGCACATGGCAAGGCAGAAAGGGAATACTACCAGCCTGGAGATCAAAGCAGCTTCTCCAATGCCATCTCCAAACAGACACCAGTGCTTGGCTTCCCGGGATGGTGGCAGATTCAGAGGAGAGCTTCATGGAGAAACAGCTTCAAAGTTCTCAGTGGTCCCTGCCTTCATTAGTGTATTTAGGGGAGAAAGAGACACAAGCATCAGAGGGCACTTCCTCAGTCCCACATCCTAAGCCGTGACATTTCATTTTATCTTGTCATTGGTTAAAGGTTTAAGAAAATGGAAACTAATTGCATGTTGCTCTTAAAAATCAGTTTTAAAAATAGTTGGACACAAGCCTGCAAAGTCTGGTATAACCATGGCTGAGAGCTGACCCCTAATCAGCCCTCCAGATTGATTCTGGAGGTTCATTTGTATTTTCATTCCTAACACTCTTCTCCCTCACCAGCACACCCCACAAAACACACTAGTTTAGAATTAAGATCCTGCCGAGGACCAAGGAGAGAAACATAGATGAGTAAACAGTGCCACCTAGTGGTCTGTACAGTGCTCAGAAAAAGGAACTGCAAGACCTCCTACGGCTTTGGGGGCTATGATTCCCTAGTCTCATCCTCTGTTAGTAAACATGGGAAACAAGAATTTTCCTCTAGGAGATGGCCAAAACCAACCAAAAAAAAAAAACAAAAACAAAAAAAACCAAGAAAACAAAAAAAACAACAACAACAAAAACCAAAACTATACTGTTTTTCTTCACTTACCTAGGTCTCCAGTCCCCTAAAGGGGATCTTTTCAAATAAAAATGAAAACAGCAGCTAGCTAGCACTCGTGGATGATCAGAGTCAATGTAAAATGCTTTCTCCAGCCCCTGACAGTTAAGCATCTATGTGGTCTAATTGTTTTTCGACTGTGATGACAGTGCTTCAGTCTTGGCTCACAGACCTGGATTCCGATCACAGCCATGCAGCGAAGACACGATGTGGCTCTCCCAGCACACCGCAGCCCCGAGGGCTGGATATGTATAGCTGCACAATAATTAGATCCACATTAAGCATTTACTTAGGGATACAAAAATGAACTGACAAGAATCCTATCCTCCAACAATGTATCCTCTACGATAATTTAAATTTGTAGAGTACTTCAGAGCGATTACCATTTGAAAGTATCTCCACAGTCTGATAAGGTAATTACGGTACTGATTTTAGAAATGATGTTTTGTGATTTGTCCAAGGTCATGAAGATAAGAAGAGGCAGCTGTCCAGATTAGAGCTCATCACTCCGCCACAAGGTGCCTCTTTCCCGAGGCAGTTGATAGAGGTTCCTCATTT